>NW_024363160.1:13722333-14452388 GCF_014805655.1 Passer montanus | reverse complement strand
GTGGGGGGTCGGGAGGGGGATGGGTGGGGGGGGCAGCAATCAATTCAATAGTGTGGCAATGTTCTCCTTCATTATTTTTTTTTTCACAGGAGGCAAAACGGATCTGGTGGAGGTTCCTCTTATCCTTCCACTGTACGTGATCAGTCTCTTTAATAATTGTGCAAGGCAGGACTATCCCACTGGCTCCAGCAGCGTCTTACCCGGAGAGGGTTCGGGTGGATAAATAATTAAAATCCTATCCCTCGGCTTAGAGAAGAAAAAAGAAAATATTGACTCGGATCCTTCTTCTTTTCCATACATCAACTGTACCCGGATTCACCCTGGACAGTGCAGGTGAAGAAGAGGAAAAAAAAAAAAAAAGAACTGAAAGAAGAGAAAAAGCCCACCCTAGTCCGTCCCGGCAGCCCTCGGCTGTCGTCTCCGAAGGCTTTCTGAGCTTTCTGAGTCTGTCCTGGCGGGCTGTGCCTCTCCCCAAAGCCGCCTCGCCGCGCAGGATGGAAGAAGCACTGAAGGGCACACTGGTCTCTTTGCTCCCCCTTTATTCCAAGGCTGGGCGGCTTTGCTTCAGATATCCCCGCTCCGGGCATGAAGGTACTGGAAAGAAAGAAAGTTCTTACCTGCTATTTTCTAAGCCTAATGCATCCGATCCGCGTTTAAAGTACATAATTTTTTAATTTTTGAAAAATGGTCTGTGAGAATTTCACTTCCTCATATTGAGTCCCATTGAATTTTCAAATGCCCTTTCAGGAATTTTCCTCTGTTTATTTACATAGGAATCCCAGCCGATGAAAGGAAAAAAAAAAAAGACAGAAAGAAAGAAAGAAAACCCATATATATGAGATAGCCTTGGATATTGGACCAGAGGAGAGATCAGTCCCAGGAGGATGTTGGTACAGGAAAGGAGGCGGCTCTCGTTGCTCTGCCAGTGTAATGATGGTGCTCACACATGTAGAACTCCTCGGGTGCGGGGTATCCTTTGGTCTCTGAGCTAAACTGGCTACAAGGCATTCAAGTAAGTTTGCGTGCGGATGCTAAGCATAAACCCCCGTTTTGTAAAGGGGGAAGAAGAAGAAAAAAAATCCTGATTTTTTTTTTCCCCCCCTCTCCCTTTGCCACAGCTCCAGTTCACGCCGGAGATCTCCGCGCTGCCCCCGGTCTCCCCCGCCGCGTCAGGCAGGACACCCCCTCCGCGGGGGGGGAAGGCTCCGCCGCAGCGCTTCCTCTCGTCGCCTCTCCGCGGCCGCGCCCGCCCGCGCCTCCGCCATCCAGCGCCCGGCTCCGCGCCCCCGCTCCGCAGCCGTGCGGCACCTCCGCGGCTGGGGCACGACTCCGGCCCGTCGGGATGCTCCCGCCTCCGCGGGCGCGGCGGGGCGCGGGGGACGGCGCGCACCCGGCCCGGGCCCACGGGGGGTGGGGGGGATGCGGCGGGGGGAAGAGAGGCGAGGGCAGCGTTTCCATGGCGATGTCTCTGGGCGCAGCCCCCCCGCCTCCCCGCGCGCAGACGGAGCGAGGGGATCAGCTGACACTTCATTAGCTGAGGACCTAATTATTGCTTATTGGAGCAAGAAACGCGCGCAGGGCCGTGGCGGAGGGCCCTCGGCCTCCGCGCCCCCGGCGGACATCCCCTCCGCCACCTCGCCCGCGCAGCCGGCGGAGCGGAGGAAGAGGCGGCCGTACCGCGCACTTTGCGCCGCACCGGCCGGCGGGGCCGCGGCGGGCCCGGTGGGATCCCTGCGGGACACGTGGCCGCCGCTGGGCTGGGCTTTCCCTGGGAAACGGAGAGCGAAGCCCCTCCGCCGCCTCCCCCGCGGCCCGGCCCCCGCCCGGCGCAGCGGAGGGGCCGCGCTCCCCTGGGGCGCCCCCTTCCAGCGCTCCCGCATCTCCCGTCGCCTCCGGGACCGTCCGCGCAAGCCGGGAGCGCAGCCGCGCCTTGGGCGGGCGGGGGCTCGGCCAGCCGTGCCCGCGGCATCGCACCCCGCGCTGCGGCCGGCAGCGAGCAGCAGCCGCCCCGGGTTCCGCGCTCGTTGGGCGGCAGGGGAGCCCAACATCCACCGCAACCCAAATACGTGCGGTTTTCGGCTCAGGTCGCCGAAATGAAGAGGGCTACGGGGTTCCTGTGCTGTGCCTCGGGTTTCTTCTGCAGAAATCCACCTGTGTCTGGGTATCCAGTCACTCGGGGCCTGGAAGGGCCCCGTGGAAAGGCAGCTGTGTGTTTTTCCTGCCCAGATCTAGGCAGTAGCAAGCACCTTAGTTCACTCTCTTGTGTCCTGCAGAAAAAGGCTTCCATGGGCTGTCATGCTGTTTACACCGATCCTGGATTTCTAGTGTAAAAGCCAAAGGTGCTTAGAGAACCAGGAGAAGCCCTTCCTCACACACACACCTCACATGTCCTCCAACCAGGACAGGCTGGTCTGTTGGGCTGGCCCTGTGCATAGGCACCTTCACCTGTCCTCCATCTCCCCAGCTAACCCAGCTCACATATACCTGTCCTCTCCTCTGTCCCCCTCTTCCTTTTCCCCTCTTTCCCCTCTTTCCCCAGTCCTATGTTTGCTTTTCTGCTTTCTGTCTGGAAACACCACCTCAGACACAGGCAAAGCTGGGACAAGACTATTGTTTAAAAGCAGCGCTCTGAAGGATGTTTGTGTTGCCGACACCTTTCCTGCCATCTGTAAAATCTGAGAGGACAAGCTGGCACAATGGGCAGAGAAAAGTAGGACTTAGAGATAACCCAAGGATGCTTGAGACTTTTTGTTTGTCACAGGGCTCATAAATTATCTTGGCAGCCCCATTTTAATGTTAGAGGAGCACGGGACTCCCGTCCATCACAGGATGTAGAGGCGAGGCAGTAACAAAGGAACTGCTGTGCAGAAGGGGAGCAAGGGGAACCTCGCTGAACTCTTACCCAGCAGGCTTTATGAGATGTAATATTGCTTTAATGTGCCATTAGATCTACATTTAGAAAAAGGGTCGTAACATGGATTGGGCTGCACTGCTAAACAATTCTGTCAGATAATTGTTCTCAACCCAGCCTCCTGCTGAGGGTCTCAGTAACTTCCGTATCACACTGGTACTGTGCTGTGACTGAATCCAAAGTACGCACACAAAGCAAAGGGGATAAAGGAAGATGTGACAGAGCCAGGAGTGACGATCCAGACAGTTATAGCATGGATGAGTAAAATGCTTGAAATAAGCAGGCATGGTTTAGTAGATCAGAAAATAATTCCACATCCAGGAGTAACACTTTGGATCCTGGAAAGAGCGCTGTGCCTTCTCAGAAGAGACACATTCCTAAATTCAATCAAGTTTGGACCATGCCTTAAAGACCTCAGATATATTATTTATTTTTTCAAACTGTTTTGAGGCAGGAGAGAGAATCATATAATTCCAGAATGGTTTGGATGGAATCTTAATGATCTTAACTAGATGATGTTAACGATCATCTGACATGGGCAGGGACACTTTCCACTAGGCCTGGTTACTCAAGACCCCATACAACCTGGCCTTGAACACCTCCAGGTAACACTCTGGGCAACCTGCTCCAGTGCATCACCACCCTTATAGTACAGAATTTCTTTCTAACATCTAATCTAAGTCTTCAGCTTAAGTCCATTCTTCCTTGTCCTACCACTACATGGCCTCATGAAACAAACATGGGTGGAAACCACCTGTGGTGTGAAGTGGGGATAGGGAGTAAAAACTCGAGTGATATTTAACGTGGCTGGATTTCTTTCTCTGTTTTACAGTTAAGATTTTCTATTTGTGTTGATGGAAGATACAGATGTTTCATGACTGCTTCCAGTAATCACTTGGCCACAAGTCCTAGGAGCATCCTGGAACCCCACCCACCCTGCCAGACAATGGATCAGCACAGGACACAAAAATATGCTTACCATAAAGAATTGGTGATCTAAAGAAGGTCAATTACATGGTACATGGCTTTACTTTCGTATAAATATACATTGTAGAGTATATTTGCATAACCTATACTCATTGCATATATATTGATTATGTGTGTGTGTATAGTAACTTCAGCAGAATTTATACAGTGAATTTAGAGTGCAGATTTTTAATCTCCCATTTTGACATCTGATACTCTGAAAATAGTACTATCAGGTTATATTTAAATTAACAGAGTTTAATAACACAGTCTGAAATCTCCTTGCAATGAAAAGGTCTTGCACAGACCCTCCTTCTGTCAAGAGTTCTAATGACAAACTGTTATTCAGCTGAAATTGAAAATCTTGTGGCATCCTTGGCTAGAGGGACTGTGTCCTTCGACACCATGGACTGAGGCTGTTCTGTGCTCTGTATTTGCAGAACTCACTTGCATCTGCCAGAAAATGAAAGTTTCTCTTCTCTGGTGTGGAGACACCACGTCCATGCCTTGCTGGCTTGATTGCTCTGCAGCCAGCCTGAAACAATACACCACCAACAGATGTGTGAACGTTTCCATTCAGTGGAATGAAGTGTTAGTTGCAAGAGAGTTTTGGCTATTTGAATTGCCTCATGTGCATCAAGCTGTGAAAGAGGTTTAAAGTAAATCATGAATATCATAAATACTGTATTTTTTGAATTATCAGCTCTAACAAGTCCACTGGCAATAGAAAGTGAAGACAGGCAGAGTGGGGCCTTATGTCTCTCATTGGAGTTACCAGGGTTTCTAGATGAAATTACAATCTTGCAGTGGCATGGAACTGAGTCCACGGAAAAAGCTGAGAGACATTTTCAAGTTTTTTAAACTTGCTGAAAAATAGAGAGTAGGTTTTTGGCTTAAATCTGTCATCTGACTTCTGCCAAAGAGAAGTGTTTGCAAAACATGCACTATATTTCAGCACAGTGCTTGATATGGCATTACTGGATGGCTAAGGGTAGCCTTTGAGGATGTGAATTTCCTGTCTCTTGGGTTTTTTGTTCATTGACATAGCGAGAAAAAATTATTTTGACACTTCCGACTTGCCATGTCCATGAGTTAGGATGGAAAGCCCGTTTCTGTGCAGACTGAAAATCATCCATGCTGAACTGACAGAAGATGTGCTGAGGGAAAAAGAAACTGCGGCTCTAAATGGTTTGCTTTAAACTACACACCTGGTAGCGCTTTTCCTCTCTTCTGGAGAGAAGTGGAAGTGTCCTGTTGCGTCCTTTACAGCCCAGTGATGGCAGCAACAATGAGCACTGCAAGCCCTAATGCTCGTGCAGGTAGAAGTCAGTGTTCACACACTGCATGGGCTTGACTGTGCTCTCTTCCTTTGGTCTCACGTACCTGACAGAATCTCCTGAATGGTTCGATAATCTGTCACCTGAGTGCATTTGGGGAGGTGGGACTCTGCTGTGACACAGCTTCCCTGAGGAGAAAATAGTCACCGTTCCACCTACTGATATTACTGGCAAAGGACCACTCTAGAAAGGTATCCTTGATGGTAATTCCAAGGTATTTGCTGCTTAGGAGGTCAGAAACTACAGGTAATTACTTGGTACTACTAATGTATGAAAACTTCAAATGGATGCAGGTTTTCTAGGTTTTGATTTATCTACTGAATGAGCTATCATGGAGCAAAGCCCAAACTATTAATTACTGTTCAACATAATTTTTTCTACAAATTGTTTCCAGTTCCAATATTCTTTTCTATTTTTCTTAAGTTACTGTTGATTTTGGAAAATTAAGATGAGGTAGGCCAAAGCAATGACTCAGAGATGGCTTGTAAGAACCTACTTGCTAAATATTTGGGGGAAAGAGGCTGTATGTTTCTAGGTTTATAAAGGAATGTGAGAATGAATTCATGAAATGTGGGAATAGTGTCAACCAGTGTTCTGGTTAGGATCTTTTCACATAGAGTGATGTTGATGATGCCAATGAGAATTATACTGGGATATATTCTGTCTTTATTTTTTAACAATCTTTTTTGGCGACATTTGGAATCCCTCGAGAAAATGCTCAAACTCACTTCTCCTTCAAGCAGTTAGAAAACTCCAGACTTGGCTTCATTCTACAAAGCTGCTTTGCTTTAAGTAGCAGTTCTGCAAAACATAACTTCACATATTTCTTTTACTCTATGCTTTATTACTGAGAATATTTGCATGAAAACAGGGTCTTTGTTTAAAAGTTCCTGCTTCTTATTCATCACAGCTCGTTGAGTTGGAAGCAATTACGGTACCCTGTACAGAAGGCTCCGATCCCTTCAGAACAGAAAAATATAAGCAGGAATTGACAAACTTGTAAGAATATAAGCTCTTGTTTTCATGAAAATTTCCTCATTTCCTTAGTAATAAAAAAGGAAAAGAGAGTAAATATGTGGCACACAATGAAAAGCAAGAAAAGAGAATGTTTCAAATGTCTTAAAGTTTGTATACGAGCACTGAAAATTTTTTATTGTTACAGTGACACATTCAGCCTTGCTTGTTTTCATGCTAAAGAAGGTGTGCACAAAGGATTTTTTGTGTGTGTATAGTATTTTTTATTCTTTCTACAGGTAATGTATCTTTCACAGCTAAGGCAACACTAATGTAAACCAGCTACCAGAATACCACCCAGCGTGTTGTCTAAACCAAGCCAGGACTAATAAGGCAGTGCTGTAAATGCTAGCAGTCTATCTCTGTTAGTGTTCTCGACTTCATTGCCATGGAGGGAGATGTGATAATTGGAAAATGTTCCAGAAAGTTTCAGATATGGCTCTACAGCCATTGTGTCAGGCACTACTAGACAAAGTCAGCACTGGAACGGAGTGTGCTTAACCAGCTGCCATCATCCTGCTTACAACGGGATGGAAACTAGGGAGGAAGCAAAAATGAAGAGAATTTCTCAATCTGAAATATTTGGCAAAATACAACATTAATCCCTCACTGGTATAAAATACCATCCAAATTTTACTTTTGCATTTGATCCATATATTTGCATCAGTAGCATAGGGTCTGTCTGACTTCACAACATTATAGACAATGATAACTACAGACCAAAACAAGAAATTACTGTTGCATCTCGTAGTAGATATTACTTCCTTCATTGTTTTCACAGAATCACAGAACCACAAAATAAGCTGAGTTAGAAGGGACCCACAAGGATCATTGAGTCCAACTCCCTGCACAGCACCAAGCCCAAGAGTCATACCGTGTGTCTGAGAGCATTGTCCAAACACTTTTTGAACTCAGCCAGTCTTGATGCTTTGACCACTTCCTCGGGGAGCCTGTTCCAGTGCCCAACCACCCCCTGGGTGAAGAACCTTTTCCTGATATCCAGCCTAAACCTCCCCTGACACAAATTCAGGTCATTCCCTTGAGTCCTGTTACTGGTCACTAAAAAGAAGAGATCAGTGTCTGCCCCTCATCTTCCTCTCACAAGGAAGTTGTAGACTGTGATGAGGGCTCCCCTCAGTCTCTTCCAGGCTGAACAGACCAAGTCCACTCAGTCACTCCTTATACAGCTTCCCCTCTAGGCCCTTCATCATCTTTGTTGCCTCCTTTGGATGCTGTCTAATAGTTTAATATATTTCTTATATTGCAGTGCCCAAAACTGCACCCAACATTCAAGGTGAGGCTGCCCCAGTGCAGAGCAGAGTGGGACAATCCCCTCCCTTGCCAGCTGGTGATGCTGTGCCTGATGCCCCCCAATTGTCACTCCTGGCTGCCAGGACACTGCTGACTCGTGTTCAGGACCCCAGGACCCCCAGGTCCCTGTCCATGGCACTGATTTCCAGCATCTCATTTCCCATCTGTGCATACATCCAGGGTTGTCCCCTCCCAGATGCCGAAAACAGCACTCACCCTTTTTGAACCTCATATGATTGGCGTTTTGCCCAGTCCTCTGATTTGTTGAGGTGTCTCTGCAGGGCCTCCCTGCCTTTGAGGCAGCAGCTTCTCCCAGTTTTGGATCATCTGTGAACTTGTTCAGTATCCCTTCCAGTCCTGCATCCAAGTGATTGATGAACATGTTGAAGAGCACAGGGCCAAGAATGGAACCTAGTAGAAGGCCACCAGTGACAGGTCACCAGTCTGATGTCACCCCTCACTACAAGCCTTTGTGCCTGACATGAGCCAGTTGTTTGCCCCTCACATGATGTGTTTGTTTGTCCAGCTGTGTGCTGGATGTTTTGTCCTGAAGGATACAGTGAGAGACAATATGGAAAGCTCTACTGAAATCCAAAAAGATTACATCAACTGGCTTCCCTTGAACAACCTTGTGGGTTACCTTGACAAAAAAGGGAAATCAGGTTTAATAAGCAAGACTTTCTTGTGACTGTGACCAATGACTGTGTTGTCTTTCAGGTGTTTTTTAATACCTCCCAGAATAATCTTCTACATAGCTTTGCCAGGCACTGAAGTGAGACTGACAGACTTGTAGTTTCCAGCATCCTCCTTCTTACCCTTCTTGAAAACTGGGACAACATTTGCCATCTTTCAGTCAGCTGGGGACCTTTCCAGATTCCCAAGAATGCTTAGAAATCATTGAGAGTGGTTTTGAGATTACATCAGCCAGCTCTTTGAGAATTCTTGGATGAGCACCATCAAGCCAATAGATTTGTAGGGATCCAGCTGGAGAAGCAGATCCCACACAATTTCAGCATCAGCTGGGAGTTGATAATTCACACAGTCATGGTCCCCCAGCTCAGGGCACTAAGACCCCCTTGGTCTGTCATCTGTTTTGAAGACAGAGGCAAAGAATTTGTTAAACACCTCTGCTTGTCTGTGTCCCTGTTCATGCAGTGACGATTTTCATCCTCTAATGGGACAATGTTATTTCTACTGCCTCCTGCCATTTATATTTGAAAAAACTCTTTATTTTCCCCCACATTTCTGGAAGTTTCAACTCCAGCTGAACTTGGATCACACAAATTTTCTCCCTACAGGGGCAAACAGAATCTCTGTATTCTTTCCACATCAATTAACCTTTCTTCCACTGGGCATACACCTTTCTTTTTAACCTTATTTCCAAGAGAAAAATCCAGTTCAGCCAAGCTGACCTTTTACCTCACCTGCTTGACTTCTGACATTTGGGAATTGCCTTCTCCTGTGCACCTTAGGAGGTGATGTTTAAAAAGCCTTTTACCTCACCTGCTTGACTTCTGACTTTGGGAATTGCCTTCTCCTGTGCACCTTAGGAGGTGATGTTTAAAAAGTGACCAGCACAGATGGACGCCAGCACCTGCAAAAATATTTTCCCAGGGAACTATACTTGCTAATTTTCTAAGCAGGCTGAAGTGTTCTCTCCTCATGTCCAGAGCTGAGGTTTTGCTGGCACTCTTCCTACTGTCAACAGAGATTTTAAACTTGATCGCTTTGTGGTTGCTGTGGCCAAGACAGCCGCCAATCTCCCCTTCACTCATGAGATCCACATTGGTGACAAGAAGCAGATCAAGGAGGGCATCTTTCTGAGTTGGCTCCCTTAGGACCTGTTTCACAAAGTTGTCATCTGGGTTATTTAGGAATCTTCTGGCCTGTGTTGTACCTGCTGTGCGATGCTCCCACTTGATTTCTGGCAAATTGAAGTCTCCCATGAGGACAAGGGCAGTTGACTTGGAAGTGTCCCTTAGTTCCTCATAGAATAATTTGTTGGCATCATTGTCCTGGCTAGGAAACCTATAGTAGACTCCCACAATGACATCCACATTACTTTTTTGTCCCTTGATCCTTATCCAGAAGCTCTCAACTGCACCATTGCCAGATGCAAGCTCCACATATTCTAACCCTTCCATTACATACAGTGCCACCAGGTCCTTAACCCAATTGATCTTGTTTAACAGGTGAAATTTGCTCAAAGCACTTGTCTTTTTTTGCCTCTGTAGTTTTACTATAAGGTAGCCATGCTCTTTAAATGAGCACACCATGCACATTTTGAGGTTATATGACAGGGTCCCAGAATGGTCATTAGAAAAGTGCCCTTTCATAAATTGTGTTATGGTAGCTTTTGACTTGATACCATTTAGGCACTGATTCAATGTCCTCCATAAATTTATCCTCAAAACACCAAATTAGTGTTGTTAGTATCAACTTTAAGCAGCAGAATAGTATAAATGGTATCTGCCCTCACATGACTGTTGCCTGCTGCCCAAATGCAGCTTATTACTGGAGCACACACTCTTACACTAGTCTCTCTGTTCCTGCTAAAATGCTGAATAATTTTTACTCAGTATAACCCCATCCTGAACAATAACAAGAAAAGCAAGATCATTAATGTTAAAAAGTGAACACAAACAACTAAATTGTTTAAATAATTCCCATGACAACTAGGAACTTATAAACAGAAGTGGACTGCAGATCTCCATGACCTTAAAGAACACCTAGTTCCAACCCCTGTGCCATGGTCAGGGACACCTTACACTAGACCAGGTTGCTCAAAGCCCCATGCAACCTGGCCTTGAACATTCCCATGGATGGGATAACCACAAGTTCTCTGGGCAACATTTTCCAGTGTGTCACTACCCTTACACTGAAGAATTTCTTCCTAAAATGTGATCTAAACTTGCCTTCTTTCAGCTTAATGCCATTCCCCTTTGTCTGTTGCTACCTGCCCTGGTAAAAGGTCCCTCTCCTGCGCTCTTGTAGTCCCTCTTTAGGTATGGAAAGGCAGCTCTAAGGTGACCCCAGAACCTTCCTTTTTCTGGGCTGAACAGCACCAGCTGTCTCAGACTGTCCTCATAGGAGAGCTGTTCCAGCCCTCTGATCATCTTCATGTGTGACAGTGTCAAATGCTTTGCACAAGTCCAGGTAGATGATATCAGTAATTGACATGAAGTAAAATTGGTTCAGACCTAAGAAGAATTTTTGGGTTGGCTTGTAGGGCTCTTCTGGATGACTGGGGTGGTTTGTTGGTCTCCTACTCTCTATGCGCTCTGCCTGGCTGGGTTATCCCTCAGGAGTGAGGAGAGGATCCCTGCCAACTGTAGAGCAGTGGGACACTGCCACAAGTTAGGTAGAAAATTTTGGGGCATTATATGTAGAAATGCCCAGCACAGGGAGCCAGAGATAATCATCATTGTGTCCTGTAAACCTCCTAGCTTGGGAGTGCAGGCCTGGAGAGGACGTCCTCACAGGTCTCCCCTCCTGTAAGTACCTTGTACATTTTAGTAAATGATGGTCTACAAAACAACTGTTCCATATTTCCCACCCACTCTAGGGCTCTCCAACCCTTTGTGTCAATCTGGAAACACTCAGAAAGACATAGAAGTCTGCAATAGTTTTCAACAACAGGGATTTAGCTGTAGTTCTAATTTCTAACTGGCTGTGCCCTTCCACAAGCAGTGCAACAAGGAGACAGTAAGATGACAGCACTCAGAAATTATACAAAGTATGAGCCAAGGATTGTCCCTCTGTGTCCCTCTGGAGATCTGCCAGAATTCTGGCATTTATCCATACCCAGACCTTGTGAGTATTTTGCTATTAGAAGCAGATTTAGTTAGACTTCAGAGTGCCAGTGAGTTTTCCTTAATTCCAGAACAAAAGCCACTATCAGTCTTAGGACAGTGAGGTTTTAATTCAGGAGGAGCCAGGTATCACCATGACCATTCTGTCCAGGCACCCCTTCGATAACAGCCCCTCACTCTGAGCTGGGATATGGAAAGAAAGGTAGAGATGGAGCACAAGTCAGTGCAAATGCTTATTTTATTTCACTCCTTTTAAGTAGTGGTATTTCTCCACCTGTTGTCCCCAGCCATTTAATGACCACTCTCTAGTATATAAAGTGATGCAGAAGTGGTTTCAACAAATATTATACTAGTGCTCTATATTTTGGATGCTTAAAAGTCTCCAAGGTACTTCTGAGATTCATCCACTGCTTCTAAAACATGAGGGATTCGCCTGAACCAGCATGTTCTCTTATGTATTTATGATTTCTCTCTTTCCAAGAGGGAAAGACCACTAAAAAAAAAAAAACCAACAAAAAACAACAACAACAACAATGAAAAAAAAAAACACAAAAACCCACCAAATACCAGCCCATTAGCCCATTGTATAATTTTTCAAGGCTCTGGAACAGAAAAAAATGCTTCATGTGAAGGCTGGCATGAATATTTATATTTATGACCACTAGCCCATAGAGAACAATGCTGCCTTAGCAAAGTCCTCACTCTGTTTAACATATACTGAACTTTGCAGTGTTAAGCTATATATATTTTCATACATTTCTGATTGAACTTTGGATAATGGTTCTTATAAAAGAATGTAAAACTGGAGGTCTTTGTACTTCCCACAGCTATTTTTCAAGCCGGAGTTGTGCTTTGTTTTCTGAAATTGATATCCTCATTCAAACAAATATGTGATAAAAAATGTGTTCATGTGTGAAAAAGCCATATGCAGTGTTGAAATTCTGGCCAACTCGTTATACAGATACTACATGCTCGAGAAATGATGACTCAGAAGGGGAATTTTGCTCATCCCATAACATGCTTGACTTCATAAGCAACACCTTGCCTTCACTTTTCTTACTGCTGCCAGGGACTGGAAAGGGAGAGATGTGCATGGACATTGGCAGGGCATCTTAGAAAGATATTTTGCTGTTTCCACTGTGGGTTTGGTTTGGTTCTAAAAGTATAAAAGTTATATAAAGTGATATATACTCTGTAAGATGAAGTACAGCCATGGTGCTTCCCAGGTTCTGATGGGAAGGAAGAGACCATTTCAGCCTTGGCCTCCAAATTTGCATGACTCTCTGCTCTATAATCACGTACTGTGTTGTGTTTAGCATGGGCAGAAAGTTACCTGTTGGTGTATTACTGACCTTCTATTTCATGCATTCATTTTGGTAATTAGTTAGAGGAAAAGGACAGAGGCTGAAATTTGTTCATCATACATAAGCTAATGCTGGCTGGCCCGGTTTTTCACCTTGATTTTCTCTATCATTTGTGTTTGCACACATGGATTTGTGAAAGATGATTCGAAGTAATGGTGAATAATTTGGCAAGTGTAAATTTTCATTCGAAGGCTGTGACTGAAAGTGTGCTCTGGATGTGCTGCTGGATTTCTCAGTGAAGCTGTGTTGCCTCTGTATGGGCAGAGGTGCAGTGGTTACTGAAGTAGTGTTCGCTTCTGCAGTCCACCACAAGGGACTGGTGGCCAACAGAGAGAGGTTCAGAGAAGGGTGACAAGAGGGGAGGCTTTGTCTTTCAATGTGATGCCTAAGTACATCAATCTATTTAGCTTAACAGAGACAAGGTTAAGGGGAGAGTTTGATATAACTTATAAATTTCCTGTCTTCCTGTAGAAATATAATAGAAGAGTAGAAATTTGATAATATATGGCGTTTTGGTCAAGTGGAAAAACGTCTGACAGGAACCAGTGAAATTTAAAACTAGACACGTTTTAGGATGGAAGGAAATTAATTATTAGAACAATTTACCAAGGATTGTAATTGATTCTCCATCACTAGGCATTTTGAAGTTGGAAATGATTGATTTTCTCTGAGAAATTGTTCGTCTTGTTCCTATAGGAGTTAACTCAAAAAAACCTGTGCCCTGTATAATACAGAGGAAACATATGATCTCAAATAATCTTTTAAGCTTTGGGATCTATAAGCTTGCACCAAATAGCTAAAACACAGCTGCCTGTGTCCTGTGTTCTGCCATAACTTGTAAGTATAATTAAGACATTTTTCCCTTTGTTTACATTTGCTTGGGAAATTGTGAAGGACTATAACATAAACTTTTGTTCTTTGGTAGGGACATTTTCTCTGGCATATGGATTCAAGGGTTCTAAGGCTGGGAAGCCACTAATCATTTGGCTTGAGTTCCTCCCGCACAGAGCATCATATTTCATCCACCATTCCTCCAGGTCTTGGGGAGCTGATGTCCAATTGATGACACAGAACTGGGGTGAGAGGCCAATACATCTGAAAGCTGTGCTGCCATTCTGCAGCCGTTCTGGACCTTGATTGGTTGGAATTTTTGGCAGGGAGAAACCCTATGAATTTCAACAAGGGCAAATGCAGGGTCCTGCCCATGGGGAGGAATAACCCCAAGTACCAGCACAGGCTGGGGGCCAACCTCCTAGAGAGCAGCTCTGTGGAGAAGCACCTGGGAGTCTTGGGGTTGACCATGAGCCAGCCAGCAGTGCCTTGCAGCCAGAAGGGCCAATGGAATCCTGGGGTGCACCAGGAAGAGTGTGGCCAGCAGGTTGAGGGAGGTGATCTTCCCCCTCTAGTCAGCCCTAGTGAGGCCACATCTGCAGTGTTGTACTCAGTTCTGAGCTCCTCAGTGCAAGAGAGACAAGGAGCTACTGGATAGGGTCCAGTGAGGGTCACAAAGATGATTTGGGCTCTGGAGCATCTCTCTTACAAGGAGAGATGTGGGAGCTGGACCTGCTCAATCTAGAGAAGACTGAGAGGGGATCTCATGAATATATATAAATATCTCAAAGGTGGCTGCCAAGAAGATGGTGCCAGATCCTTTTCAGGATTGCCCAGTGACAGGATGAGGAGCAGTGGCGTCCAAACAAAAACACAATTTCATCTCGATATGAGGAGGAACTTCTTTACTCTGAGGGTGGCAGAACACTGGAACAGGCTGCCCAGGGAGGACATGGAGTTTCCCTCTCTGGAGACGTTCACCCACAGGACATGTTCCAGTGGTACCTGCCCTAGGTGATGCTGCCTTGACAGGTGGCTTGGACTTTGGATCATCTCCAAAGGTCCCTTCCAACCCAAACTATCCTGTGATCCTGAGATTCTGTAATTGACAGCAGATATTTCCAAAAGGCACATGGGTTATAGTTCGCCATGCCAGTACAGGGAGAAGTGGGATACCCCACTCTTTGTCCATCTCAGTGGAATACGAGCTCTTGATTTTTCCAGACTCTTTTGTAAATTAGCCCCAGATCAAATTTAAAGAATGAGATTCTGATGCTGCTGAAGCTAGAAGAAACCTTGTCTTGGATTTAAGTGAATTTCACTGGACAAGCCAAAATGATGCTGCATTTGCCACACTTACAAGGTCCAAAATTGTCAATTAATAGTTCTTTGTGGATTTTTAAATGTAGAACTAAATATAAAGCCAGACAACATTTGACCTCTGTGAACAGGGCCTCTCCATTCCCAATCACCTTTCAATAAGGGATATGAAATCAAAAGGAAAAAATCTACTTTGAAACACGCAGGGAATTTTTTATTTCAATACATGTCCAAGATCTTCCTAGCCACTGCATCAAGCCATACTGTCTAAATACAGCTGAGTGTCTGTCTCTGAGCAGTGCTCAATGCAAATGTTACTTGACCTAGAAAATTACTGCTCACGAGGAAAGGAGAACCCTTTCGACATTTTGATGGTAAGTCATGGAGACCAACTATACAGAGAACTGTAAATAAACATTACTTCAAAGTGTAGCTCTGGGCAGTTCTGTGCAGTTCATCTGAAGCCATTACAACATTTGTAGCTATATAAAAGAACCAAGATAGACGAGGGAATGTCATTTATTACAGCTGGAGAAAATGAATATAACAGTTTTTCTAATCAAAGAGGTTAATTACTTTTTCCTGCAAACTTTGTGTCTTTGAACTGCCACAGATACAATGCTGCCTCTTTCTCTACAGACAGTATTGTTAGTAGAACTGATTTTACATATAGCACTAACTACTTGAGAAATAAAACAAAAGCAATGACATACACATGTGCAATTTAAGGCATAGGTGAAAAAGACCAATTATTTTATATTCTCACTTCTTTTTTTTTAACAAAATTTGATGATAAATTTTTTTTATAAAAATAAAGCTCTTGCCCTATGTAGCAGGTCTGGGCAGAAACAGCAGTTAAAGGATCCAAAGGTTCAACTATTCATGTCAGTTACTTACTTCACAGAATAAAGTTACTTACCTCACAGAATATATTCTTTTATTAATTTTATCCATGATCAGGTTGAATCTATTTGCTATAATCATGCAACGCCTCCTTGTGAAGAAGGATCAATTCATAACCACTTTTTTTTTTAACTTCATATAAAGGTATAATAAAGATAATTTAAAAAAAAATAAACAAACTTTCATTCTAATCAAACAAAAAGTAAGAGAAGAAGATACTCTACAATGAATATCACATTAGTTTTCTGCAAAAGTTAGGTGGCATCAACACCAGGAAAAGCAAAACTATTCCCCTCTCCCACTTTCCTTCTGAAGCCCAAAACAATCACTCATTTAATAAATGACTGTAATGTAGAGCTACACTTGGACTAGCATGTTAAACACCTGAATGAGGCTCAGCTTGCACAGGGTAGGAGTGAATCAGATATGAGTGATCTGACTACTGCAGATGTGCATTAACAGCAGGGATTAGTCAGTCAGCTCCCTGTGAGTGTTCAGGTGGCAAAATGAGCGATAAGTGGCGATGCATCGTAAGGCATTAGAGATTTTTGGAGGACGAGGGAGAAGGAGGGAAAATTGCTGCTATCGGCAGTGCAATTTAACAGGTAATAGCAACTTGGAAGAATTAAAAAAACCACTCAGAACCTCATCTATTTGCAATATTGTGTACATTATGTGATTGGAAAGTGAGCCCAGATCAGGGTAGTAATGGGGCAGTTCCTCATTTGACCTGACACCCTGCTTTTGTCCTGACCCTGATTTTGTCAGGACATCCACAGTTACCTGACTTTTTTTTAAATTTCTCTTGATGAATTTTTTTTTATAGCATTCACTAAACATTTAGTCAGAAATTTTGCTAATAGCAAAGAACAGCCATTCCTTTGAGAAGAGTGCTCAATGCAATGAGCATGGTCTGGATGTTTAAGATAAACTCACTCAGAACCCTGCAGTTAGTGGAAAAAAACCATCATTGCAGGCCAATATTGACAGATCTGTGCTAGGCTGGGCTCTAGCAACATTTAAATATTTCACACTTAACTTTTTAAAACAGCTCTTCATATGGGAATTTTGCAATCTTTAAGTGACCTTAAAACACTCATTTGTGACAAGTTTCTAACGTGTAGTTTCACTGTTGCTAGACAAACCTACACCTCAGGTTTATTGACACTGTGTGAGAAGTGTACAGGTCATAAGGGATTTGCCTATTCTGAGACCTTCGCCCCCACTATCATACCTGTTTTGGGAACTGGATTGCTGCTAGCAAATATGGGTGAAAATCATTTATTGTACAGTGAGATTTCTCAAGGGAATGATATGCCTTGCTGCCTTACACGGGTTCTGAAAAAGCATTTTGAAATTACACAGCAATAAGATATAAAAATCACCACATTTAGTTTGCACCCTGAGTCTACACACAGGGCCAGAGCTAAGGGCATGTCTGCCAGGAGGTCCCAGAGGTAGCCAAAGCTACCTGCCCTTAGCAGAAGGGCTATGAGGCCCCTACACACAGGGCCAGAGCTAAGAGCATGTCTACCAGGAGGTCCCAGAGGCACTGGGATGTCCAAAGCTACCTGCCCTTAGCAGAAGGGCTATGAGGCCTCAGTGGGATGATTTACTTTGTCTCCTCTCTTGAGGTTTTTGACATAGTAGAAGGATATGGACATCTTTTCCAGATTTCTCAATAAATGGCATCTTGCCTAAAATATTGGCATGCACTCTTCAGAGGTCTTCCTGTGAAGGAGGGAGATTTTAATGAGCAGGCAGCATCAAGTCAGGCCACTTTCTCCTGGGGTTTTGTATAACTTCTTCCAGCCTCAGCCAGAGATCTGTGTAATAAACCTGGAGGTGAAGAGCTGCATGGCCTGTCCTCTCCTGCAGCTTCCCAGCTGAGCTGGGCAGAGAGGCACATGCACCTCCTTGGAGGGGACAGGGAGGAAGGTCACACTCTGCCACCCACTGCAGAATGCTCAGGCCCAGGCTGCTCCTACTCCCAAGCCCAGTGACGCTGTCATTCCCCATTCCAAGGCTGGTGAACTGTTAACACAGCATTTTCCAATCCGGACATCAGGCTCTTGGGAGACCAGGCAAATGTGCAAAGGTACTGGACAGCAGCACAGAAGATGCAGGGGGCAAGAAGAAACCTCTCATGAAGTTCCGTGCTTTGCAGGAGCAGAGGCAGGGCTGGGGGCAAAGCAATAGGTGGGAAGTGCTTGGCCATTGCGTGCTTCGCCCTTCTTGTCCCCTTGTCCCCATTCCTGCTTTTTTCTACTTTTCAGTATACTTCCACATATTTGTGAATAACAGCAAATGCACAGTTATATTTATCTGCGGAGGCAATTACTTTAAAAACCCAAACTGAGCATTGAAAACTTAAAAAGCTTTAATTTAGCCATTTATATAGATAACGTTTTTCAAAGAAATTATCTCCTTGAAAGAGTCGGTTTCTTTGTGGCAATAATGCTGTCATATGGGAGGGCATGTTTACAACTCACACACCAGTAGAAGCATTTTTTGTACTGCTCAAACCAAAACCCAGTCATAGCTTTTAAAAAGGAAGAAGCCACTTTTTCCTCTAACCCATTAATCTGTGTAACACCAGTCACGTAATTTCATCTGTTTTCTTAGTATCCCAAAACACTCAAGGTATCTGCTTAGGAAGACACATTTAAAAAACCAAGTCATGCGGTCACATGGGAGATGGGGCTTTCAGAGGACAGGTTTAGCCTCTACCTGTAACTAATCAGCTGTCTCCCAGCTGATGAGATAAGGCTAACAAGCAGCTTACTTAATAGAGGGAGCCTGCTCTGGCTGAAGAGACTGGGTCATGGTGAGGATAAGGGTCTGTTATGCAAAACTGGGTGATTTGCTTGTTATCTAGGTGATGGTAGAGAGCTGGAGGGAATCAGGTGGTAAGATCTGGCTTACCTATTTTACCTGGCTTTATGTTATGCTTGTGATTGATTTAGTCCCTTTGGGGAGAGTCTCGGAAAGCATTGCCTGTACTCAGTTCAGCTAGCTGCTCTGCCAGCCTGCCCAAGGGAAACAGAAGGCTGAGGAGATACTTGCTGAGTGGAAAATATTCAGCTGATACAAAGGTTACTACAGTAATCTTTATTGACCTATGTGAAAGATTGTTGTCTATGCCCATTGACTTTTAACAGCAATTATGTGATTTCATAGGGTATTTAACTGATATTTCTGCCCTTGAACTATGTTGCAGCTGTAAATGCTAATGGGGACTGTGGAGAGTTTACCATCACACAGTGCAGAGCTCTGTATAGGATGGGCAATGCCTAAAACTAGGCAGTGTGTTAACCTCTTCTGTGGGAGTTCTAATTCACTAGTGAAAGCATCTGTACCATCAGGGACTTCAAATCTTGCTAGAGCTTCCCTTAAAGTCTTGCAGCACCAGGTGCTGCACACAAATTGGTTTGGTAGCTCCCTCCAACCAAGTTTTTGCCATCTGTCATTGCACTGCTCAAATGGGTCTCTTAATCTGGCACTATGAATGCTCAAATCTATAGAGAGGCTTATGCAGACACACTCCCCTCTTTGTAGTCCAGGCAAAGATCCAAAAAAAATAGAGATCTGGGTTCCAGGGTGTAAATCAGGCAGAACTTCAAAGGCACAAAACTGCTTTGGCATCTTTTACTTTTATTTGCCATCAAAACTCTTCTGCAGTGTGTAAGGGTTTAGTACTGCGTTTCTTTCGGTTAAAGGCTAAAAAAATGCCTGGAGGCCAGCTCTGTTCCCTGTCAATGAGTGCCTGCACTACACTAGATGGCACTGCTTAATACTCACGTTTTTCTCTTGTCTCTGCTGTGCTGGTTCCCTGGATCTGGAGCATCCTGTAGCTGCAACTTCATCAGACTTTAATCAGTGCTCTGTGGTCGCTGGCAACAGGCTCAGTTGCACAGAGGCATTGGGAGCAGACACATAACAAGGCAGTAGTAATGGTCATCAGAAACACATTCAAAGTTCCTCTCTTTAGCCTAATAAATGGGTAAGGCAGAGCTTTTTAGAGATTACACACAAATTAAGACTCTAAATTCTGGTGTTATCTTTGACTCTTGCTAACACCTCTCATCTCCTTTTCTCTTGTGACTGGAATAAAAAGCAGTGGTGGAATTGTTGCAGGCATCAGGCATCTCATAGAGCCAAAAATCTGAGTGGTAGTGCAACTGTTATATGCTGATCACTAAATATGGGAAGAGGACAAGCTATAGATAAACAAATCTCTGCTCTCATCAATACTCCATAGATTTGGAAATAAACAGCTCTGTTTCTGCTTTCAGAATAGTGTTCAGCTCATTCAGAAGCTTGATTCTTGCAAGGAGAGGTTGATCACAATTCAGGAGTGCTGTTGAACAACCCAATGTTGTGCCCTTCACTCACTAATAAATTGCTGAACATTTAAAATGTGAAAGCGTAAAGGCCCACCAGTATTTTGTGCACTTTTTGAAAAAGTAAAACAAGTGTTTGCTTACAAAAGTCAAATATCAAATGTCATGTATAGTGTATGGCTTTTGCATACTTTCAAAATGTGTTGTAACAGCAATGACTAGGTGAAGGACTGATCTCCAACAACAAGCAGAGAGCTAAGTGCTTTAAACCTGTGTTAGATACTTTGAAATCAGCTTGGCCTAGAATATTAAAAATTGACTAAAATTGTGTTAGAATACAAGTTCCTTTTGAATTTGGGTGAAGTTCTATAAAAAGGCAAATGGGATAGGATGGGAAAAGCAGAGGATTGTAGTCACTGTAGATAGGCCACCCTGATGCCAGTTCCTAGAAGGAGCACACATAAAAAGGCTGGCTAAGCAGTGCTGGGAATTGCAAAGAAATAAATAGCAGCCTGTGAATGTGCCAGGCCACTTTCCCTTCCCTGACACTGAAATGGGCCCTTTAGCTGGGGTGAAACATTAGAAACATCCTGCTGCTTTAATAATGTTTCATTTAGTTTTTTACTTAGACAGTAGAAGTGGGACTTAAATTTGAAGGTGACTCCAGGTGGGAGAGCTTGCAAATGCTCACGAGGGTTATTTAGAATTTAAATATCTGGAAAAATGGATTTAAAAATACTGGGCAAGAGTCAATAAAGAGAAATAAGATGCAATGCATTTGTTAGTTGATTATTCCTCCCCAATAGAGAATGAAAAATAATTGGTAAGGTAGCATTTTTTCAGTAAAGGGTCTTGGGAGTAAACTAGTTATAAATCATAGCTGTGCTGTTTCCAGCAGTCCCCCTGAATCTCATAAGAGTGGGAGATACAGGCAGAAACTTAGATTGCAAAACACATGGAAAGATCCTTTTTTCACCCATCATTGATCAAGCCTCAGCTGGAGCACTGTGACTGATTTTGGATATTATACTTTGAGAGCAATGTGGCACACTTGGAGAACATCCAGAGGAGAATAACATGTTCTCCTTAGTAAAGAACATAACCTACAAATAAAAGATTTCTAAAAAACTTGCCCAGATCAGGGATGAAAATTCCTTTTCTCCCTTTCCCAGATTTATCACAGTTTTCAAGAATATAGAGACAGTTTCAGAGAGGAAGAGACTCTCTCCAAATATGGTGGATAAGAGCAATGGCTTAAATTAGTGCAAGAAATATTGGGATTTGACATGAGAAAAATCTCACAGGTATACTTATTCCTGCCTTGGAACAGTGAAAGAGACTAAAGTAGTCCTTTTCTGCCCTGCTTTTCTGTTACAATAATTCTTAGTAATTAATACTAACAATTTTGTTTAAAGGATCCAGCTGTGCCACTCCAGATTCTGGATTTGGTAAGCTGACAAGGCTGATGCTGTATTTTTAGACCCTAACCTTGAATTTTATTGGTGTCCAAAGAGTGTTCTCTTGTATTTTCTTCTCTAAAGCCACACTGAATTGCTCATTTGAAATAAAAAACCATGATGTGACTGTGCTTTCAAGGCTTCCTCACTGCAATGTTATACATACTTCTGTTTTTTACAGTCATAACCCAGATTACAAAATAAGATGAAAGTAAGAAAACAATACTTCAAATAAGATGATTTTCATGTTGGATTTTTTCCCAGTGATTCAGTAAATAGTAGGTGTAGACTAAGCTTTTTAGCATGGCTACAAACTGAGCCCTATACTTATTTCAAAACCTAAATTAATCTTTCTGCAATTCTCCATCCAGGCTTAAAAATTGGAGTCCCCTCTTGGGCAATGACCTTAGGTGGAGGAGAAATTGCTGAGGAGGGAAAGGGAAGTTGGAAGCCATGTGGCTTATCTCAAGAAGAATGAAAAGCACACAAAAAATGTCATAACATGGCAAATCATAACATGGCAAAGGAGATAAAACAAGGAGATATCTTGGGTTAAGTCAGGAAACATTTTCATCCTTTTATTTTCAGCAAACAAAAAGACTTCCATCATTTTATTTTCAGCAAACAAAAAGATTTTCTTGTAATACATTCTTCTTCTCTGATAAAGGTGTTAATTGTTTTGAAACATTAGGTCTCAGTGTTACAATTAAACTAAAGAAAAATTGGACATTAATATATCCATATGTCTGAGGGCTTTGCAAACTAGAGCTTTAGCAAGAGATATCAGTAAATATGTTAGGAGTCTTGTGCTAGGAAATAGACTCATGTTCTGTTTGCAAATGTTACTTCAGTCACAGTTTAAGTCATATGGAATTTATGCACAGTATCAAATACAGAATTGGAAAAAGTATTTTTCTTGTTTTTCTGTAGGGCACAGGACAGAAGCCTGCTAAACCTTAACTTGAAGCTCAGGTGCAAAAAAAATTTAACTCTATATACAATAAGTTTTATGGGTAGATTTAAAAATGTATGCCTCAACTAGAATTAAGTACCATTTTACACAATATATTGAGACTTATAACTGACTTCTATTTGAAGATGGTAGGAATGTGCACATGAAATGAAAACTCTCAAAGGAAACTATGATTCCCTAGAATGGTAATGATAATATGGAAATATTTTCCCTTTGTGTCACTGTCCTTCATTTCTGTACAAGAAGATGATGCAGTATGTGTAACAAAGAGGATAGAGTGGGTACTTCTTGGGTGTTTTAGTTGGGTCCTTTCTTTCCTCTGCTTCCCTTGTCCCTTGCTCTTTGGTCTCTTGGTCTCCTTTACATGAGTGCCCCAACTTGCTGTTGATTACATCAGGGAAGGGTTGGGCTGGATAACAGGGCAGGAACTGCCAAAGAGCCCTTGAGCCTATAACCTCCCTGTTCCTCTCAATCCTGTTAGATGTTTACCTACTTAAATACATCTTCAAAATCTCTCTCTAAATGACTTAGAGGTGTAAATCCCACTGGAAATCAATAGCAATTTTTTCTTTTCGCTCTGTGATCAATGTACTTTTAAAATCCCACTCATAGCTTTAGCATATGTACAGAAAGATAATGCTCACCTAAGTTTCTTACGGCCTATATTTTGACATCTATTTTTTGCAGAGTTACTGCCATCTCAACTCACCAAGGTAACTGTGATGAAGAATGAGTGCTGTTTTGATTAAAACTCTGTGAAACAAACTTGGAAAGATTTTGCATTTTTTTCCTTAGTATTAATATGTTTCTGAGAAAGGGACCAGTTGAAGGACTCATCTCCTGGTTATCCAGCAAATTGCTCGTTCCTGGTTGCATGGAAGCTGTTATGCCTCAAAAATGCACAATCAGAATTAAAGCCCTAAATGCTGAGGTGCTGCAATTAGGCAATGCTTATTCTTCCTTGCACCTCAAATTGGTTTTGTTACAGGATCATAAAATCATGCAGGTTGGAAAAGATCTTTAAGGTCATGGAGTCCAACTGTTGCAGACACGCACAGCAATCATGCACAGGTATGCATGTAACTCAAACTGGAAGTTGAAAATTTGTGATTCAGAAATCTGGGCTCTCCTCTGAATTGGCATAAATAATGTGAAACCCTTTTCCTGAAACCAACTTTAATGATGAAAATATTGCTTTTTTTCTGTGCAAAGGTACATGTGTTTCACTTAGAACAATCCCCAAAGTTAACTAATTATTTCACTTTGCAGCTAGTAAATGATCCTCTCTCAGTAATGAGGTCTTCTTAATCCTGCATGTTTCACATAGGCAGCAAAGACAACAAGGTCATACAGAAGAAAAAAATGCTTTAAAGGTTTTCTATCTCCTTAAAATGATAATTTTGAAAAAGCTGCTTGTACCAGGCAAAATTTTTTGGACTATTTCCTACTATTTCCTTCCTTTAATTCTTTTAGCTTTCTGTGGGTTCTGTGATTTGCTTGGATTTTTTTCATACTGAAAAGTAGTGTTTTCTGAATTTTTTGGTCACAGGACTGTCAGTAGACATCTATGTGAAATCAGTAGGGTTTTGATTTTACCTCCAAGGCCAATGAACAAAATAGGTTTGTTTTAAAGCTGTAAGGTACAAAGCTAGTTATAGGTGAGGATGCAGGGAGACAACACTGGCCTTGTCCTGCAGACTCTATGTGCATATTTTCTGAAAATTAAAAAGGAAAGAAAACTTAAAGCAGGATTTCACAACTGTCCCCCAAATGAGATAACTTTCAATGTGGAAAGGGACTAGTATCTTATTTTTTAATAGAGTGAAACCTCAGTCACCATCTGGATCTTGTTTCATGCTGTTAAGAGAGCATGGTAAGAGGGTAGTGGTTTTGGCTAGGTACACTCACAAACCCAAAGGCATGCACTAAATGAAAACTAGGTATCACGAATGCTTCTCAGGCCCTCACTGCCCACAGCTGCACATTCCCTAAAATCCTTCCTCCAAATGTATATACAAAAAATTGGCATGCACATGCATAACATGTCTGAGTGCAGATGGTTCTTGTGGTCTTAATGGTGCTTTTTTCCCACCCAGTTTCTCCCTTTGTTTCTACATGCAGGTGGATGTGGAGTAGAGAGGGAGGCAGAACACGTAATGAGAGTCTCATGTTTGTTAACTGTGGAAATAGCTTTCTCCTCAATATTTTCTTCCTTTCAGGACCCCATATTTGGTATTTTAAGTGTCCCAGCAGCTTGCACACAATAAAAGAAAATGCCATATAGAAGAGCCAGGCTGGGCCACACCAGATCAGCTTGAGAAGCAGATGTTGCCATGTGGGAGCCACCACCAAGGCCAGCAGTGAGGTGGCCTGAGGGACTGATCATCCCCAAGCCCTCTTTGCACAGCTGGCAATGCACTCCAAGCTGGCTCCTGTGCTAGGTATTTGCTTCCTAAAGTAAAGAACAGCCTCTGAAAGAAAAACCTTCAAACCGCAGCAACATCCCTGTCAGTCCTGATTGTGCAACAAAACCTACACAATTCCATGGAACAAGTGAGAAATAAAGCCATTGTTCTGCAAATCACTGAGACCATGTCCCAGTGAGTTTGTCACCGCTCTTTGGTGGGTGGTGGCCTGGTTTCTGGTGCAATGTCTCTGGCTGCACACACTGCAAGCAGTCTCTTCTGAAGTGAGGAAAGCATGCATTTGTCATGGGCAAACCACAAATTAATTTAATAAAAAGCCTAATAATATGGTTTCAACTTCTAAAACACTCACATGTTGCGTATACCTTTAGTATCTCCAGGAAACCAGTGGAAGAGGGCAATTTGCTGGAAACTATATTGGTGAGCAGATCCTAATAAAGTACCACTGGCCACAGAGGTTCACCTCATGCTGCCTGGCTGCTTTCACTCTCATCATGAATGCAGCAAGTTTATCCAAATGTGGCAATTTTGTAAGGGGAAGAGGAGGAACAGCCAAGGCTGCTTATGGATCAGACCTTCCACAGTCACAGTCTGTGTTCACATAGCAAATGGCACTGAATTATTCAAACCTTTCTGGAGCTGAACTCACTGGGTTCCTAGCGGGTATTAGCAGTACTGAAGTGGTTCCTGTTTTGTGAAATGGAGGGGGAGGGGGAGGATGCTGCCTGTAAACTATAACATGTTTTGCAAACATTCTTGTTAGCTTCCAAAATTCTGGACCTTGATTTGAATAGCAGCCTGAGAGGTCATTTCACAGGCAGGGAAATGAGTGTTATTGAAGCATTAATACAAATAACCTCTCCAGTCCTTCTACTAATCCATCAGAGCTAGAACAAGCATCTAGAGCATTCCAATTCTCAACTTGCCTTTCAGCTTTCAGCAATATTCATATCTGTTTTGAAAACTTTTGCATGTCTGGGGTTCTCTTGGGACCCTTGGACCAAAAATTCCCTATGGCTAGAAAAATAAAGATGGATCAAAACACTGCAAATGTGAGTCTTGGAGGCTTAAAATGTGATTAATTTAGATTTTTATGAATGCCATGAAAGAGGTCAGAAAATTCATAACAACTTTTTAGTCTCTCCTAATGCAATAAAACAAAATTAGGGACCTGATCATAAAATCCAACTTCTATACCTAATGGCCAGTGAGTATTTAAGGCCTTACCAGAAACCTCTTGCCTGTTGAGCTGGCCTCAGGCACATGTTTCTCAGCAGCTGCCCTTTGTCTCATGCTCAGTACAAGACTCTCATGGTGCTGCACAGAAGCCCTGTGAGCACACAGAACACGAGCAGTTCACTCAACAAGTTGCAAACACCTCCAGCTCTCTGCTGAGATAAGTCTGGGCTATTGAGAAACACTTCTCCAAGGCACCTAAGCAGATGCAGTAGTTATCTGCCCCAAAATTATAAGGACTACATTTTATGAAGCAAATGAAATTTAACTAATTGAAAAACAAGGAGGGCCCAACCTGAGATTTTCTTCTGCACCAGGTTCTCAAAAGACTGCTAAGTACCATGCAGTGCCTATCTGATCAACCTAGCTTTTCTCTGTGTCCACAGGTAAACAAGTCAGAGGAAACTGCTCCTCACAAAGCTACTACCAGCCCAATTCAACACTGATATCCACAGGCTCAAGCTTCGAAGTGGTGGTTAAAGAAATTTAAAAACACACATGACTATTAACACATCAACAATTTTAAACCACACATATGAAGTCAATGAGAAATTTTATGCACCTTTTCCACTTCCTCAGTTAGTTTAAAAACAATATGCACAGGACGAAGCAAAGGGACAAAAAGAAAAAAAATATGTTCTGCAGGGCATCTGATCACCTTGTGCTTGCGAAGCCCAGGAAAATCACCTGGCTCCCTAGTAAAGTCACTGACTGCATGCACATAATTCTGGTTAAAAAAAATATAGGCATTATCAAAATCTGCAGCCTGTTCAAGGATGACTCCAGGACAAGCTTTTTTTCATACAATAGACCAGTAACATCCTTTTTAGCACATCTCTTATCACAGGAGCCTTTTTACAAGAACTCAAAAGCAACAGCATTTTCTACAAGAATACCCTCCTCTGCCACGGTTTCTGCGTGCTTGATGGGAGCGTGGGCAGGAACTCCTACCTGCAATAAACCAAAAGCAATAAATGTCCACCCATGAACTGCAGATTCCACCTCTCCCTGAGGAATATTCCCTCTCACTACCATGTCATCAGAGTGAAGTGGAAAGTACCTTCATAGCTCTTAGCTCTTGAGTTAGCTAGGACTCAAATGAGACCAGCACTTGAGACCTGAGTAAGCAGCCAAGAATACTTCAGAGGCAAGTCTGGCACATCACGTCTCTGTTGTGGCAATTCCCTGATGACAGATCTCATAGTCACTGTTCTCTGAGAAACAGTGGTCTCAGACAGCAGTTGTAATGGGTAACTGATGCTACAAAAACTTTTTTTAGAAGGATTTTGTAAAACAACTGTGTTCCCTAGGAATAGAGTGGTGTAAGAATGAGTTTCAGTAGTGGTTTACCCCACTCCTGTGATTATTCTTATGGTTGAAAATCATTGCCTGACGTACAGACAGATTGGGGTACCTCTTCTCCCCATGAGTGGTAACCTGCTGATATTCAGCTTAAGACTTCAGGCAGCAAATATTTCAGTCTTTTTTTCTGCTTCACTACAAATCAAGATACACATAGATTTATATTAATGCAAATATTAATTTTAAACTAATTTGACCTTTTATCCAAGGAAGAAGTATCCTTTTATCCTTTTAGTACTTCAGCCATTTGCCCAAGGATCTTAAACTACACTAGACCTAAACATCAAGACTTGAAACTTGTGACACTGTCCAATATTTTAAAATAGAAAAGGTGAAAAAGCAGAGAAGAAGAAATAAAAATTCTCTGTCATTGCTGCTTAAGACAGTAGGACATTACAAAAGAGACCTCAAACTATGAGACTCACTTCTAATTTAAGCAGCACTTCATATGTAGCATAAAGTTTAGCACCAGAAACCTGGTTTGTGTAAGCTGATCTCTCATAGGACAGAGGACTGTTGTCCAGTGAGGCTGTACTACACAAAATTACTTATGTTTAATTGAAACTTATCTTCTAGACAAGACTGAAGACACACAGAGATGAAGAATCAACTATTCCCCTCATCTTTTTATTCTTATAATTTTCTGAAACATTAAAAGCATGCCTCATTTTAGCTTTAGCTCTCCTTGGCTTCCCATGTTCTGCCAGCCTCATTCCTTCTCTTGCTTCCTCAGCTAGGTTAAACCCTTTGAGATTTGTGTTCCTTCTCTGTGAAGGTACTTTTCAATGATAACAAATTACTTCTCTTTGCTAAGCTAAGCAGATGGAGTTCTCAAAATCTGTCACTGCCAGGCATTTCCTCCAGTTTTCAAAACATTTGTCCAGGTTCCATCTTTGTCCTTTTCACTTCTGGACTTCTCCTGTTTGTTTCCTTCATTTTCATTTTTAAAGTACCAGCAGGAGAATGACCTGTACTATTTCAGTAATAGTGGTCCCAATGCCACATTTAATGGTTAAAATCCTTTTCCTTGTAAGCTGGCAGCTCATACACATTGCCCATCACCAAGGCAGGGCACTGGGAGATCCTGTTACCTTTTCGGTTTCTTAGAACCTCACATCTTCTTGCATGCTGCTGTTTCCTAAGATGTGAATGGCCATCCTGTAAGTATGACCCCTATTCCTTTGCTCTGGCTATGAAACTTATATTTGGCTGCATTTTAATGCACATGGTGTGCATTACAAACATGCATCAAAAATCAAGGAAATCTCTGTAATGCTTCAATTAAGAAGTATTCAATCAATGAAGAGACTCAATGAAGAAAATTTAATTTTAAGAGCTGTAATTATTTTCCAATCTCTTGACTTTATTAGCTCTAAATATTAAATAAACTTTAAAATCCCTCATTTTTTACTTTCAGGATGTTGGATTACTATTTTTCAACTCAAAGATTAAAACTGTAGTTTGCTAACTTTGTAAGCAAATTACAGAATGAAGTGTTCAGGCACCAAGCAAAAAGAGAAAAATATGTCTGAAGCGAATTAAAAACATTAATAAGTGAACAACAGATGATAGAATAATTTACTGTTTCAGTACAAAAGGGCCTCTATTAGAACTAAATCCCTTTGATGAGGGAAGAGAAAAAAGGCCACATGCTGTAATCAAGAAAGTAACTAGTAGCATAATTATTGCAAGAATCTGATCTTAATAACCTACCCTTACTTGGAAATCTTGTCCATGTACAGAAAAGATGTGACTGCAAATTAGTAAAACAACAAAGGCTGTTTGTACTTCATGACAAAACTCAGTGAAAATCTTTGCCTTCAGAGACCATATGTGTATTGAATTCCAGGTAAAATTCCCAGTGCAATTGACCAAAAGACCCTTGTCTTCAGTGAATGTAATTCTTATCAGCGTCTGATAAATCTGCGCTTCCAGTTAGATCAATGGTTTTCTTGGTAAAAGCCAGGAGTTAAATGAGAGCACTACTTCCTAAGAAGGTGAACAACAATGGTGGGGAACAGCTCAAGAGATCCCAGTACTTCCTGGAAAGCTAAACCATCCCTGTGTTTGCACAGAGCTGACTTGAAGTCACTGCACTCCCACACTCAGGCATGTCTCCGGCTAAGGAGACAAACAGGGTAAGGAAAAGCAGCCTGCCACACACATAAAGACCTTCAGTGAAACAGCAAGTGGGAAGAAAGAGGGAAGAAAGAAGAGCCAGATCCTGCAAACCTGTGCACTCATCCACATGAGCTGCCCCACTGCCTTCATAAAGTTGGCAGTCTCTCATGTTTACTGGCAAGACAGGAGCCTGGGGGTAAAACCCCCAGGGGTGAAGGGATCCATCTGGGTTCTGCCCACAAAATGCCTCAGCACCTGGCTGGAGAGACTTGTAGGACACTAAAAGCAATCAATTAACAATCATTCTGTTCTGCACAATAAACCTATGCATTAAATACTGTCCCTGCAACAAACTGCACTGTATTCTACCTGCTCTATGTTCAGTGCAGAGGAGAGGAAATGCCACTCCCACTCCACACAGGCTTCTTGGACAAGGACTTGGTGCTCACTTGATCAGCCATTTGTGCCCCAGGTTAGAAAGGAACTCCTGACTGACTTCCTCCTGTGTGAGGAGAAGGGATAGAGCAGGACATGGAGCAGTCTTTGGTGTGCCCCTGTCATCCTGCACAGCCCCAGCCTGCTACACTGGATGCCAAGATTGAAGTAGCTGCACTAACATTGGACCATCTAAATGCAAATTTCTCATTCTGAAAAAAACATCCTCCAAGCCAATTGATAAAACAGGAACACCAAAAGCAGATTTAACCTATAGGGAATCCAATCCCAGTGAAAAACAGGCTCAAGTAAAGTGGCTGCTGAGTCCATCACATTGCATATTGGTAAAAGTAACTTAAGTTTTTTATCCTAGCAAAGACTCTTCATTTTATGTCTCTGCTAATTCCTTAGCCTGCAAATTCCCAGAACCAGAAATGTCCTAACAGGTTTTTCTGCCCATCATGAAATGCACTTATTACCTCTACATGGAAAAGTAATTTGGTCTTCTGATTTTCAGCAGTGATTTCTGTGTGAAGTATGGTGACTCTTATCAGAAGCTGACAGAGGTTTATATATGCTAAAAGTTAATCAGTGATTCCTTTCTTCAAGGAAAGAACATATCATTCTTCTAGTTGGATTAATTTTATTTTTCTAAACTAACACCAAAAAAAAAAGTTTAGTATCCTTTGAAACATAATTGCACTAACCAGAAATATTGTCAGCCTGATTTTATGTTTGAGACACAGTCCCACATAGTGGACTGTTAATAGAAATATTGTGGGCTGGGGCTCTGTACAGTGTAAGAAGCAGATCCTCCAGTCTGGTCATGGTGCTCTGTATTACAATAATGCAGAGGAACAATGAAGTGTGTGCAGCTTATCCTATGAGGTGTTTTCAGTCCTGGAAAGTCTCCAGGAGATGTGAGACCATTGTTGTACTCATGCTAATCTGCACCCGTTCCCTGATATGAAGCATTGCTGTGGAAATACAATATTCCCAGTTTGAACATGGTTGGTATGACTGGAGTCATTTTAGTGTCATGGGCAGGTGGCAGCAGCTGGACAAGGGTCTACTAAAAGGCAGAAGGTGGAGAATTGAGGAAGGCTCTGAGGGTTCAGAAAGCCTTGGCTACTGCCCCCCATATGGCTTTTTCTTGATCATCCCAGAGTATCTGTGCGGGAAGTTAAACCACTTCAGTTAATTTTGATATTTGAAGCTGAGATCAATTTTCACATTAAGTTCACCTTTCACAGATGACATTCCATTGGAACCTTCCTTGGGTTGCCACTGGTGAACTGTGGCTCCAGAGAAGAGTAACATGCCCATGAAATCAGTTGCCCAAAGGCTCTGATCTAAAGCCTATTTTTCAGGTGGAACTAAGAGAAACCAGTGGAAGCATTTCCACTGGAACAGAGAGCAGAAGTCTCTTCCGCTAGAAGATGTTGAAAAGGAGCAGCATTGCTGGCATCCTTACAAATCCCACATCACACAGACAGGAAAAGCACCATCAATGCAGGCCTTCTTCTGGATCAGCTTCAGGCTCTTTCCCACCCCTCCACCTGCACCGCTAACAGCAGCACTGATTGATCCAGCCAAGCCAGCGCCGAGAAACAGCCAGGTTTAAAGCAGAGCAGTGTCACACACGGCCAGGAAAAGCCACATCAGTGGCACTCATGTAATGAGGTGCTCCTAGCAGCCTGCGAGCGGGATGTGCTGTATTTTTTTCTTTTATCCTGTAATTCCAGGAGGGCAGCGGAGTGCTGCGGCTGCGGCTGCCCCGACAGCTCCGCTCCCCTGCGAGAGCAGAGCTGGCAGATCAGGAATGAGCAGCAGAGCTGGAGGCAGCTTCCCTGGCAGCTGGCCCGCCTGCACAACGCTCTCACCCAGACCCTGCCGGTGCACAGGAGCTTTCTGAACAACACGAGAAAGCCCAGGGCAAGAGGCAAGCAAATTTCTCTTCTCTTTGGGAGAAAACAGGACGCTCTGGTAATTTAATTTGCCAGGCTCTGCTGTAGTATGATGGTGCAGCTGAGAGGATGCAGACACATATTCTAGGGCAGCCTACTTTCACATTGAAGCACTGGGAGGTTTCTTACACAAACAATGGCTTTAACAAGTGTATCTTAGTCCTGCCTAATCCAAAAGGTAGTAATTATTAAGTATAGTTTACAAGGTTTGGGGTTTTTTATTCTTAATACTAAAAAAAACTTATTCCATTTTTGAAACAAATAGAAATATCACTTCTCTCCAGACCTGAGAGAACAGAGATCTTGTTTTCTTAACTCAGAAATAATGGAGAACAAGGCATAGCTGAAGCAAACAGGAGGACTAAGAACCCTTGCTTGTTTTAAAGGTTTCAATTCAGACGACTTATGAGTGGGTCCTACTGATCTCAGTGGAAGTTATTTGTCCATAAAAAGGAGAGCTCTAGAGATCTCAATTTTCACAAGATTAAATGCATTCCCTCAGCTTCTCAAGGAGCAGAGGCAGACAGAGTCCAGGGTATGCCTTTGAACTCCTGGGTATTTTATTTGGTATACAAGGCCACAGAGCTGCAGGTAGTTCATTTTGGATCATGCCTCCAATCAGCTGGGAAATCTCCTTTTATTGTTGTGTGCTCAGATATCACCATGATCCCAGTCCCGGGGCTGATCAGTGTGAATAGCTAGGGAATACATGTATAACCCCTCCTGATTATCATGCAGCTGTACTGTGCAGTAGCTTTCCTCCATTTACTTTCTCATTACCTGTTTAATGTTCCTCTGTCTCTCTCCTTTTGAAAGGAAAATCTTCTTGACCTCAATCAGTGTTTCTTCAAGCTCCTTCCTCCCCCTCCCCTACCAAGTCCACGCTTCTTCGTCAGCCTTTAATGCTCATTCACTAGGGCGGATTGTCCTTGATCACCTGCTGCCACTCTCCCACCCCGTCTTCCCGTGTCAGAACATTCCCTGTGCCACCTTGCCAGGCTAATCTTCAATACTGACACCTTACATTCAGGCCAGCAGTGTTAAGCAAGGGCAAGTATTTGCTTTCAGAAGGCAGCCAGAGATGCCAGGAGGGTTACTGCCTTCCCTGATTTAATGCCACGAAGTTTTACACTCAATCTTGCTCTTTGACTTTTGATTTTCTGTTGTAAAAATGAATGTGTGACAAGGGGCATGGGGGGTCATTACCAGGATGTGTCTGATTTGGGATTTTTTCCCCTGAGATAGCTTTTGCTACTTGGGATCTCTGCTTCCCACACAGAGTCATATGAACCAAAATGCAGTCGTAGCAGGCAACAGCAGATCCTATCAGTGGACCTGCACTTTTGCAGACAATCAGAGGCAAAAAGAACCTCTCCATTAACACAGAGAAAAGATGTCTGTGTGTGTCTTGCACCACCTCCATGGCAGCAAACACCAAACTTTTGAAAATCAGCTCTGCACTGCAACATGGAGGCTGTGCTGTTGGTAGAGAGAACAGCTTTCCCTCTGCCACAGAGGCTTTTGGCAGCTCCTTGAGCTGCATGGGTTTTGGATAAGCAATCTTTATAATCCTGAAGGGTATTTTGTGTGTAATGGTGGAGGGCTTGAAAAAAACAATATATTTGATGCTTGTTCTGTGGTACATGCCTGAAGGACACTTCCATAAGTCCAGGTATTGCTTTGAACACCTCCAAAAGCAGCTAAGAAGACATTCAAAAGGTATTAGAATATAAATCAAAAAGGGCATAGGGACACCTGGGCTCACATTTTAATGATTTCACAGTCTCAGCTATCCACAGCTTGGAGAGGTACAAAACTCCCCACCATAAACACACTTCAACTTTGGTGCTAATGAAGATTTTGCCAGCATAGGAGGGAAAAGGAATTGCTCATCTGGAGGCTGGAAGTGTACATAACTGTAGAGAGCACAGAGATGTGCAGAGTGTTTGTTGTCCTCTGTGCTACTCTACAATAGATCCTTTCCTCTTCCAGTAAAGAATCTGTCCAGGTAGTTTCTGACAAGGAAGATGAAAGAATTCAAGCCTCCATATGCCTGAGGCTACCAATAGCTAAAGTACACTTTGGCCACAGTAACTTTAAACTTGAAAAAGTGAATGAAGAACTTTTCCTCCTTGATCTCAACATCTATGCTCATTTTGCAATTTGCATTTCCCCCATCCTTTCAAAAATTCATTCACTGGGCACAGGGGCAGAAGACCCAGATTCAAACAAGAAGACTCTGTGCTTACTGGCAGCTCCTGTTTCAGCTTTATAACCTCATTTTTTCAGTACAAACCAAACTGATTTTCACCCTTTGCAATACCCCAAACTTCCCAGCATTTCACAATAGCCATGTGTTATTAGAAAAGGAAACATCAGCTTGTGTTACTCACTTATTACCCCAGCCCAAAGTTCCTAGCTACCCAGATCTTCCAGTGAACTTGTCATTAACCTCTTAAGTCCCCTTTTAAAGCCCACCAGGTCCCCAGCTGCTGGGCTGGTTTACTCAGCCCACAGCCAAGGACAGCAGGAAGGTTAATGGTATATCTCACTTCCTTCAGCTCCCTTGCTGGCACAGTGGGATCCCCACAGCCTCTCACACCACTTGTTCTTGTGCCAAAACTGCTCTTTAGCTTAACATAAATGGCCCATTTCCCTTCCTGCTACCAACTCTTCTGAATTACTTATGAAGAGCAATAATATAAGCTCTGCAGTCTTCTGCTGAGCTAATTACTCTTGAGCATATTCCCACACAGGAGGCTGACTGCCCCCAGCCATCACCTTTGACTCTGCTCCAGGCCATGTCTTTCCTGGCTGAGAGGGACTGGTATGAGGCAGCAGGGATGAGATCTCTCCAGAGGTTTCTGTGATAGCATTAATAAGCCTTGCTCTCTGTAGGAAGTACCCTGCTTAATAGATTTTGTGGTCACCCTTTTTATCTTCACAGCCAACACATCTCAGTGGCTTATTGTCACATTGTGACTAATAAAACCAAGACTTACTCCACCTCTGTCATTCACAGCTGATGAACTCAAAGACATTTTCATGATTAATCCTGAAACACAGACTGTCCCTTTGCCGTTAGATGAATTTCTATTTCTACCCCACTGGTCCTCGTGCTCAATACACACAATATCCCAGCCCTCACCCTGCTGGCAGGGCCCCCAGTCAGCCAACACTGGGCTGCATTAGCTCCTGCCTTGCACTTCTAGCAGGGCACAGCATTGTCAAATCTGATCCCAGAACAACTCCATCATTAATTTCCTTCCTTGCTGATAGCTTTTCCTCCCAGAGCACACATAGCCACTCCCCCTCTGGAGCCAGGAGAACAACTGGCCCACAAGTGTGAACCTCAGCATCACACACAACAGCATGAACACAGCATCTTCTGTAGGGGAAAGAATTTGGCAAAGGCCAGACCAGGTGCCCAGATCTCCCCAGCTGGACTCCAAGCCAGACTCTCCACCTGCCCTGTCTGGAGCTGTCAAATGGATCTGGCTCTGCCCATCTTGGCCAGACCCTGTGGGCCCGCACCCCACTGCTGAGGGCACAGCTCCTGCTGTGGGTGCTCTCATCCTCCAGCTTGTCCACCCCTCTGATGGAAGCACCCGCCCTTGTTGTGCCCTGCCTGCTCTGTCATGAGCTGGTGTGTGTCTCTTCAGCTTTGGAATACACGTGGCACCAGGAGAGCCTGAGACCAGCTCAGTGCCAGCTTTGCTTCACCTGCCTTCCTTCTTATTGACAGAAGAGAAAGGTATCTCAGCCCCAGTAAATGATTCCCTTGGTTTAAAAGAGTGATTTTCAGTGATATGAAGAATATTTTATAAGCAGCCAAGTGAGACATCTGTAGGGACATCCACCTTTCTAAAGTATTGATTAAATTAGATTTTGGGAGAGAGGATAGGTTACTTGTCAGGTAGGCTTTACACTAACTATGCAACTTAAAAATTTGTGGGCGTAGAGCACTGCCCTTAATTTTTCTGCAGCTTGCTTTCTTTAGTCCATGCTTAGTGGAAGAACAATGCACTGTTAAGTACCACAGTAATTTGTGATACCTGAGTGCAAATCTTACCCCCTCGTTGTTCACAAAGCTGAAAAAATATTTCTATGCATTTTTGCATTTTGCTTTTTCTAAACACTGCTGTCCTTCCTTGCTGCATTTACACTGCCTGGCAGTTCATTTGGCCATTGGAGGGGGGTGTGTGTGTGTCCCTGGCCAGTGTGTGTTATTTCAAAGTTGACATGATGACAAAAGCCACTTAAGGATGGCAGCTAATAAGACATCTGCTTTCCCCTTGCTCACAAGGCAGCAGTCAGAGGTGGGCTGGTAACAGGGTGCATTACCTTTAGATTCCAGGTCACTGCTTCACCTCTGATCCTTGTCAAAAGTGACCACAGCTTGTTATCTGCCTGTACATCACTAACCCAGGAAAATGCATTGATGCTCTTTCTTTAAGTCCTGTTGACAAATATCTACACTACAATTAGCCAAAGCAGCAAAGGCAGACTGGAGTGAGTGGCTTTCTCAGCTGCTGGTGGGGGTCCAGCAGGTCAGTGCCAAGGGAGCTCTGGGCAGGCTCTCTTGCTGCAGACCTCCACCACCATATTTTGGTGCTCAGGCATGAACCATATTTTGATATATATAAAAATAGCTGTAAAACAAAGCAAATTTGCAGAGGGCGCAGCTTTTCTGTTGCTTTCTGGAGCACTGCTAATAGAAATCAGTGCCCATTTACTAGAGCATATTTTAAGAAAGGGTGGGCTAAAGAAAGGAAACTGTAGGATAAAACACAGTAATTTTCAGGGGCCTTGGAGTCACAGAGTAAAGTGATGGTTCATTGTTTGTCTGCAGTGTATGCAACCCTGGGCTTTGTGCTGATTTTGGCAGGTTTGTGCTGCATCCGCACATATATCATGCCAAAAATGCCAGCCAGCTGTGCTCCATTTGCAATGTAAAACACTATACATTTCATTTTCACTTTATCTTAAGATAAGGCATAAGTAAGATTTAAGGCAGGAGGAGTTTTGTTATTAACATTGCACAATTACACTGATTAACAGCAACAAAATTAATAAAACAAGTAATAATAAATAACTATCAGGTCATCAGCATTAGCCATTTTCACCACATATAATTATCAGTATCTTTTTCAATTTCAGTTTATCAGAATTACCATATTATGCATATAGATCACCAGATTTGTTTGAAGTCTGTATGGATGTCAAAATGTAACCAGAATTTAATCCCAGTAAAAGAGCATATTGAAGACCTCCATTTGTGCTGATTGAATCATACATTAACCCAAGAGAACAGAAGGTCTGACATTACTACCAGGTAGTTAATGATTATGCTTTCTATTGTCTCCTAATATTATCTTGAAAATGGCCATGTCAGAAGGCCTAGAAATCCTCAGAGCACCTTATGCTTTTCTATTTTCAAGTGTTCTATGCTAGAGAAATATGAATTAATTAAATGATCTATTAGATGTAAAAACCAGTAGGGCCAAAATCTGCATTTTTTTTAGTCAGTTCTCTGTCAGGAAAATTTCCAAATGCTTCCAGGCTGAGCTGTTGCTGGAGAAATTATTTCAGAGCAAAGCAGGAGCAAGCAGACCAAAATATCCCAGCAGCAGCAGACAGATATTTATTTCAGGAAGGCATCCCATGGGCTTTGGTGGGAAGAGCACAGGAAGAGCTTCCCTCTGGACCCCTGCCCTGGCAGGGTCACAGCAGATGCTTGGGCAGAGCTGCCAGCAAAGGGCAAGCAGGAGTCTTTCTGTTCCTTTAGTGGTGGGCAAACAGAGGCCTCAAGAAAAAAGGTATCTCAACTCCACCAGCCTACATGTGAATGGTATTCAGACTTACTGGTGCAGAAAGATTTTATAGCCTTGAAATTCAGAGCTTCAGAATCAATCCATTTTCTCAAATCAGGGTAGATTTTTAGCTGATAGCACCAATATGTATTTGGGTTTGCAAGATTCTTCAGAGGGTTTAGATGCTGGGTGCCCTGGCTGCAGCAATCTCTTCTGGGATGTGGGAACATGGCAGAAGGATGCCCAGGGTGTGGAATAAAGTCAGTAAAGAGGCTGGAGGGGCACAGGGCCTGGAGCAGCTGTAATGTGGTGCAGCAGAGGCAGGCAGGCATGGGCATGGGTGAGCAAGGAGGAGGCAGGGAAGAGAAGATGCCAGCACATCCCAATGGCACATCTTTGTCTCAGCCACTTCTACAGAATTTAAGCTGTTATTTAATTGAGATGCTTTAAAAATGGATGTAGTTTGATAAAGTGATGATTAATCTTCATTATACTGTGAACATACATCTCTGTGATCATCACAGCAAAAAGCTGCACTTGTATGTCTGCTTATCATCGCTTCTGAAAATCTTACTGGTAAAGAAAGACTTGATTGATGATTAGATTTTTGTCATCAAATCCCGTTTTTGTTTATGTGCAGAAAAAAGGAAAGCCTCACTTTTGAGGGAAAAGGGAAATAAAAGGAAGCACAATAGCTGGGCAGTTATCTCTGACATTCATGTAATGCAGTGTATGTCCTTATGTGACATTTATGTGAGAGAAAAAGAAAAGCATCGATTGAAAAAGGTTATAGGAGTTCTTCAGGCATGAAGTCATCTCCAGGCAGCACAGTCACTGCAGTTTATAAACAGGTTCTGCTCTCACCCACTGCATTCACAGACTTAGGGCATCATTTAACACATTTGCTTGCTGACACTTCTTTAATACCCAGCTTTGTTTTTCCTTCCCAACAGTAGCATTAAACCAGGAAATCAAGCCAATTGCTGATTTTAGGAAAGATGTTTGCATCCCCTGCCCTTGTCATCCTGTCTTCCACAGAAGAAAAGGGCACGGCACTGAGGAACAGAGCATTGGCATGGGGAACTTTGTCCCCAGTTTGCAGGGGAAGTGCAGCTGGCACCAGGTGGGGTCTTCTTCTCTCATCCCCAGACACAGCCTTCTGTAAAACTGGAAAGTCAGACAGATGGACACAGGATGCAGATGCAGGCAGAAAGGGCAGGGTGAGGACCACCACTTAAACTCTGTGCTAGTTTTAAGTTTGTAGAGAAGAAAATCCAAAGCCTTCCCTTAAACAATCATTACATGAACATCTATTTCAGTAGCAGTCACTTTGCTTTTTGTTTATCTCTGGTTTCTAGGTACTGGGATTGACTCATGGCATTTCTTGAGGTTCCTTTTATTTCTACAGGCATGGTACCTATAATATTATCTTCATTCATCTCAGACCATGTCACCCTGCAGAAAGCTGTGCAGACATCCTCACAGTCTCTAGGCTGAGCAGATCTTGCACAGACAAGGTTTCTGAAGATGCAAGTCCATGTACAGAGGCATAACCAAAGAGCTGTGAAAAAACTGGCAATATGCTGATAGAAAATCACAGCAGAGAGGTGGAGGCCTCTACTTTTGCATACCCTTGCAGTGCTGTCTAACTTGTCTGAGGTGGCCTGGGACATCAGGTGGACCCCCTTCATGGCTTGCTGTGGAAAACAGCTGGGTTTTAGAGAACACAATACTCCTGAGTGAGGTGGCCATGTAACAGTGCTGGAGCTGCTCCTGCAGTTTCTCAGTGTTGGCATGAGTTTCCCAAGAGCACAAAAGGTAGGAGTGGAGCTGCCTCCTCTTGACTTCTAGTCACAGTCTGCGCTTGCAGATGAAATTGTCTCTGTCACAAGATATAAAAGATGCATGATAACACTACCATGTTCCAGCTTATTTAACAGATTATGAGACTAAAAGAAATGGTACCCATGTAAACACACACTTTTACATGGCACATAGGAAACACAGAGACAACTTACTCCCCCAGGCAGCTAACAATGGATGCATGAAACATTGTGGGCTCATGAAGTTGTCTAAGTTCAACTGGTCCTTAGTGTCTCTCCCAATATTATTCTGCAGTGTGTGATGAAGCATTACTTGACCAGAGTGACCACAGGCCTGCCTGCACGTGTGGGAGCACTGCCAGCCATAACAGCTTCCACTTCAGAGATGTGTCTTCTGTGCAATTTTATTTGTGTTAGAATATGGAAAAGAAAACTTGTTAACCCACACACCCAAAAGAAAAATAATACACTGTGCAATGTGTAAATCTGTGTTCAGTTGGTGTTGCACAACGCAGCATTTGCTACGGCAGTAAGTAGTGGAGGTATTTATTACTATATTATTTGAAACTCAACGTATTTATAATTTTATTGAAAAATCTTATTTCCTCTTACAGGATGCTGGTTTTTCCACAGTCTTGCAAATGCATTCCCATATCTCTTTTTTTTCCTTTCATTCCTGAATTGAGCATATCATCTTCCACTTGCTGAAACTAAAGATGTGTAACACTTCTCCTTCGCACGCCCTGGACAGCCCACTCCTGTCTTCTTTAATTCCAAGAATTCTCCTTAAGGAAACACCCAGGTTCCAGGGAAATTCTTTGTGAAACTCGTGATTATGAGTGAGGGTGGCAGGACTGTGTCTAATGACTCACAGGTGCAAAGCTGTACAGCCATGGAAAAGTGCTTAAAAGCCGCTTGTGTGCCTGTGTGAGAAAGTCTGAAGCGAAACACTCCGAGCCCGCAGCGAGCAGCTCACGGTGGAGCTTTGCGAGTCTGCGAAGAGGTGGAACAAAAGCCCGGGGGATGAGCAGGGACCTGCTCCCTCTCCTGGTAACCAGGGCACAGCGTCGGCGTCGTGACCTTCCCTTCCCTTCCCTTCCCTTCCCTTCCCTTCCCTTCCCTTCCCTTCCCTTCCCTTCCCGGGGCTGCCTGGGCAGAGATGGAGGTGGCAAAAGCAGAGACTGAAGAACTGAGATGCTGGAGCGTGTCCAGGGAAGGGCAGCAAAGCCAGTGAAGGCTCTGGAGCTCAAGTGCTGTGCCGAGGAGCTGAAGGGACTGGGACTGTTTGGCCTGGGGACCTTGTGACTGTCCACAGGCACCTGGAAGGAGGCTGTAGCCAGGTGGGACTTGGTCTCATCTGCCAAATAAGCAGTAGGACAAGTAGGGATAGCACAAGGGAAACGGCTTTAAACTGACAGAGGATAGGTTTAGATTGGATATTACAAAGAAATTCTTTACTGTGGGGGTGGTAAGACACTGGAACAGGTTTCCCAGAGAAGTTGTGGATGCCCCATCCCTGGAAGTGTTCAAGGCCAGGTTGGAAGGAGCTTTGAGCAACCTGGTCTAGTGAAGGTGTCCCTGCCCATGGCAGAGGAGTTGGAACTAGATGATCTTTAAGGCTCTTTCCAGCACAAACCATCCTATGGTTCTATGAATTCCACAAATACATGACAATCACAACACTACATTCAGAGATTTCTAGAACAGCTGCTGCTTTATTATCTGAATTTGAGGGGAATAACTGTCAACTAGACAAAGATTTATTACCACAAACACTCTGAAGAACAATTCAGATAAATTCCAAAATTTGGAAAGACAAAAGTGACTGCAGGAACAACAAGGAAATATTCAGTAGCTGTAACGTACAGAAAATATCCTGGAGCTGGAGCAACGCAATTTAACAAGATCCAAGTTTTGTAAAAGTGAAACTGTGTACTAAAAACAGTAAAAAGCAAACACCAAAAGGATCTGTTTGGGGGGAAGATAGGTGTGGCTTTACAAACCTTCTGGACAAAGCCACAGCAGTCTGCAGGAGATGTGGTGCTGCAATGAGCTCCTCTACTCCTCAGGCATGCCAACACACCAGGGCAGGTAATGGCCCTCTCACATGTAACTCTGCCTGCTCCACACTTGGGCAAAACATCTGTCTGAAGTCTGTGCACCTGGCCACCTCACTGGCTGCCTGACTCCTGGCCCGAGCTTCCTTGGAGACATAAAAGTGAAAGACTTCTTGGGACATAGAGACATTGTACTTTTCACCTAAAAATGGGTGTCGCTGATTTTGAGAAATACCACTCAAATATGATCCTTATTCATGAATTTTAGTGCACCAGGCTGACTTCTCTCTTGGTTGTAATGTGTTAAAGATGATATGGCTGACTTGGTACCATAACAGTGTGTCAAAATATGTTATCACGGTAAGAAATAGAACAGTTTCTTGTTGAGACCTATGTTCAGCATTCTAACTGCATTTGGCAAAGCACTCAGATGTTTGTTTAAAATTCTTTTTATTTCCCACTGATTTCAGTGGGACTGAAATAAATCCCAAATGCTTCACTTAGCTGAGAATTTAGACTTAGTTTCATAAGCATCCCCCATCACTACAGTGTTCAGTGAAAGCTCAGGGTACTTGTAGTCCAGTAGGAAAAATAATGTTTTACAAGGCATCATCTTAACAAAAAAATATGTCTCCTTTCTGTCGTGAGTGAAAGAGAGAAACACAAGGCCATAATCTGTTTAGTTGAATAAAAGAGCAGCTCACTGGAATGTAGTGGGAATATTAGGAAAGCCTCCAAATTTTGTACATAACTAATACCCAATGTTACCATAAGATGCAATTTCTGGAGGCTGGGAGCTGATCTGTTAAAAGAGAAAAATTAATGAATAGAGCAAAGAAAGCATAAGTGTTGGTTTGGTATGATGTATTTAGTAGTAGTAGTTGCATGTTACAAAGTACATAAATTCAGAAATCATTCAGAAAATGAGATTAATGAGATACATTTCTGAAAGCCAAGGGACTGGAATGTTCCTAATTTTTTCCCTGGCCTAGCAGGCTGCAGGCAGCTGTATTGTGTGTGCTTGCCTTACAGGCATTTTGTTTTTTTTAAGGAGATAACCACCATTCTTGTTCAGCCCTGGTCATTTCCTCCACAAATCCTGGTTCTGCTGGATGGTTTTTGCACTTTGAACTAATATCTGGAAGGAGCTCAGCTGAAATCACAGTTTTTGTTATACTGATGGCATCAGGCTGGACAGGAACCACAACACCAGTGTTTGCCCTACAGCCATCCTGAGGCACTTTCCTTCTATTTTGGACTGACCTGTTATGACTATGCCTGTGCACATCCCAGTTTGGAATGGAGAGTTCAATGTGACAAGACAGCAGGAAGGTATTCTGAGTGCAATCTCACCTCTAAGGATCTCTATTGCCTTGATTTGTATAACTTGCACTGTGGAGCTATGAGAAAGTGTGGACAAGAGCCTTAACTGACATGTGAAAGACATATTGAAAAACTGAGTAAATGTTTGTTTTGAGGAATAGTAACTGCTTATCTCTTCAGATCTCTAGGTAAAGTTAACAAACAGAAAACAAAACAGCAAGACTCTTCTGTATTTTTGTATTATTTTACTATTCTCATAAAACTGGCAGTTTTATGCTAGTTTATAAACAGGATACTTTTTTGTTCCTATTCCTGTCTCACTACAATATTAATTAAAAACTTTGCCTGAATTGAGCATAACAGGTGATCCTCAGACCACAAAATGAGTCAGTGTCCTGAAAAAAAGGCAGTAAGGTTGAAGTGGTTGCGAGTTTAGGGGAAATGAGCTGTCAAGTATTCAGGTCCCCCGGACTGCAGACCTAGGTAGCATAGAACTGCCATCAAGACAAGTCTTTAATGGCCAGCCTGATTTTATTGCTCAGATGAACTGATGGTGGAGATAGAAAGAAGGGAGTGTTATGAGTTATATTTCACAAGGTGCTTTCACCTGAAACAATGGCAGAAAGCCTTGGCACTGGCTCTCCTTTTGTGCTTTGGGCACTATGATTATCCCAGCAGCCACCCAGCAGTCACCAGCCTAAACCCTGCCATGAGCCTGCTGAGCTGGAGAAAGAGGGTGACCAAAGGCATTTAGCCCCTGCATTAGCACCACCTGATACAGTATATCTCCTCTGGGGCAGGATAAGGAAGATGCCTCAGACCGTGACCATCACAGCTGTATGCAGCTGTATCCAGCTGCATCCATCCAATAAACCCCAGTGAAGAGCAGGGCCAGAGGGAAACACAAATCCTTCAACAACCTCTTCAACAACAGAGCCATGCATTCTCTGTGCAGAGTCACTGAGTTCTTCATTCCCCCATGCTATTGGTCACAAAAATAGCCATCCTGATTCAGAAAGCTGCTACCTCTGGCTATATATAGGCTGTTCTGTGTGTGGTTCAACACAGAGCTCTTCACACACATTAATATCCCATTGTGTCATGCAAGGCAGGGTCAGCACTGCCCGCTGGCTGAAGAATACAGCACACAAGGGAGGGCCACAGCCCTGCAAACAGCAATTCACCTGCTCTGTTGTCTTAGAATAACAGGCTTGCAGAGTCAGTGGGATTTGTCATGGTTATGTCCCCGTGTGCCACCGTGTCTGTGGGATGCAGCCCGTGCGCTTTGCAGGAGAGAAGCCACCATGCTCCACGTGGATGAAAACTGCAGTCACCATCAGAGAGCAACTGGATCAAGCTTGGATGTCTTTTTGTGAATGAAGCTCATGTCCTGGTGACCCACCTCAAGCAGAGGGGGAAGAGAGGGGATGTTACTAAACATGGATTCCCAGAGCAGACAGAGTGCAAGCTCGTCGTTCTCTACTCAATGCACATGCGTGGAGCGGCCCGGAAAGCACCAGACGCTGCTTGTTAAAAATTGGCATCTCTTCAACACAGCTACCAGTGATTTTTCTGTAAAACACATTAAGAGTCAGTATAAATGCCTTTATGGATTTCACACCACATTAAAAGGAGTGAGTGATTGACTACATTCCCAGTAGCTTATTTTTCATCCTTTGACAGCTGTTAACCAGACAGAAGCATTATTAGTTCAATTTCTCATGCTGTAAAAATATTTGGATATAGGAATTTGGCCAATTTTTTCCTTCTTGTTTCTGGTTTCCTATGAGAGTTGGTTGGATTGTTTTGACAAATCCAAGAGTGTAGCTAGCACAGCATCTTAGCATGCGTGCTGGGTTTAGAACCAAGCCTCCAGGTTTGCTAAGCAGATTTGAAGCTCAAGGTAAAGAGACACACGCTCTAATTACAGCACTCCTAAGCAAAGCTTCAGGGACATGAGGGCTTGAATATGGTTTTGCTCTTCACAAAATTCAGTACTGCTTATGGGGTGTGGAGTGTCTAGCTCAAAAGAAGGATCTCCCTGACACAGTCAGTAGAGGGCATATGAAAAATTGATATTGAATGCTAATGCTGATGTGAATCTGGTTTTATCTTGTATAGACTACAGACAGGAGAATGTCCTTCCTGTTCATTAATCTCTTCAGTCTTTATTAGAACTTCTTTATTAAAACTTAAAAAACTTCTATCTGTGTGTCTTCTGAAATTTTCCATCCCTCAAGGCAAACTCCTTTGCAATCAAGTGTTGAAGTTCTTATAGTGGAAAGCATGGAAAGAAAATAATTTTCCAAATGCCTCAACACCACTGGCAGAGTTTCTAGCATCTGTTATGGCCCCCGGGGAATTTACACTACCCAGGCATTATTCATCATTTCAAGCAAAATGACTGTGCAAAGCAAGGAGATAGTTACACAGCATTGAAGTGACTGAACTGCTCTGCATTCAATTCAGAGGAGCCAACAGCAGAGCCTGAGTGTTTCTGAGACATTCAGGTGTCACAGACAATCCCACATCTCTCCCTCAAGCTCAGGACTCCACCAATTCTGTGACAGGAAACCAAGGGACTTGGTAAATCACAACCATGTCTGCAAGAATTCCTCATGTTCTGGGAAGCAAACATTTGAACCTTTCTCAGTATGGTTATCTGAATATGAATTACACAAGTTCACAGAGCATACAAACAGAAAGGTTTGGACAGACTGTAGAAGTAATTTTAACACCTACTTTCCTGGAATATGGTTGTTTTTAAATCAAGTCTGAGTTTTGAAATGTAAATGTTACAGGCCAAAGCTAAATTACAAAGTAAGTTCTGTTTTTCAAATATTTAATTTTTTTTAGAATAGGCATACTGGAGACAGGCATATTACAGGAGTATAAAGCATTCATTACAAAGTAAGTTCTGTTTTTCAAATGTTTAATATTTTTAGAATAGGCATACTGGAGACAGGCATATTACAGGAGTATAAAGCATTTATTGCTGAGCAGCATGAAATAGCTACTGCAACTCTTAAGTCTGCAATTTTAGCGTTCTTAAACAACACTAAGTACTTGTTTCTTGTTCCAACTAAGTATTTTTTATTTTATATCCAGATATATAACATTCTAAGTAAGCTAGTGGCAGAGAAAATGTACATTCAACTTCCCCTCAGCTTGGAGGCAAGTTAAGTTACATGATTCAGGGTTTTGCTTTCCACACCATAAGAAGAATAAAAGTGTCAGTAAGGAAACTTTTCCTTGTAGCTAAAAATCCTGGAGAAGCTTAATAAAATGAGCAAACAACAACCAACCAAAGAGAAAACAAAGCTGTCATGTCCACTTCAATAATAAAGAATATGTTCATCCTGGAGAACATTCATGTTTCCATTTGCTAGATTAGCAAATGTGTTCTCTTTTTTCAGGAATTTCAAAAAAAAGCAACATCTCATGCTCTTGGGCTCCCTGCTTGTCCAAAGGCTTTCTGCCAGACTCCAACATGGTCAGGATAGAGCTATGTCAGGCAGGGCAGGGAAGCTGTTCCTGAATAATCACCCAACTCTCACAAATAACAAGCAATGGAGCAGAAGAGAGGGGCCTCAAGTTGTGCCAGAGGAGGTTTAGATTTAGACTGGATACTAGGAAAAATTTCTTCACTGTGGTAATTATTGGGGTCACCGTCAAAGGAGGAAAATGGATGAATCTGACACCACGTTCTTAGAAGGCTAATTTATTATTTTATGATATTATATTATATTAAAGAATATTTAAACTGAAACTATACTAAAGACTAGAGAAAGGATACAGGCAGAAGGCAACAAAGAATGATAATGAAAACTTGTGACTCCTTCCAGAGTCCCAACACAGCCTGACCATGACTGGTCATTGAGTCAAAACAATTCACATGAAACCAATCAAACATGCACCTGTTGGTAAACAATGTCCAAACCACATTCCAAAGCAACAAAACACAGGACAAGCAAATGAGAGAGTATTGTTTTCCTTTTTCTCTGAGGCTTCTCAGCTTCCCAGGAGAGAAATCCTGACATTTTTCCAGAAAATATGACAGTGACACTTCACCAAAAGGGTTTTCAAGCCCTGGAACAGGCTGCTCAGGAAATCCCTGGAGTTGCCAGTGCCTGGAAGCGTTCAAAAGAAGTGTAACTGTGTCACTCAGGGACATGGTTTAGTGGTGAACACAGTGGTGCTGGGTTAATGGCTGGACTTGATGATCTTGGAGGTCTTTTCCAACCTACAGGATTCTGTGACTCTGTGACTCTAATGAGCGAGCCCTGAGCACAGAGTGAGGACACAGCATTAGTGCACCAAGCCCAGCCTGACTGACTCATGCAAAACTGAGCTGAATAAATCCCAGAATAGGGGCATTGCTGCATGACAAAAATTTTTAGCTACATGACAAGCATGTGGCTGGGACCTGAGAGGGTACCTGTGTCCATCAGAGCACTATTCCAGTACAGCCCTTGCTGGGAGTCAGCCGTGGTGCCCAATGCTACTCACGAGTCTCCTCTCCCTGCACAGCTCACTTTCTTCTTCGCATCTGCCCCACCCAGCTAGGGCCCTGTGGTGTAGGGAACAAGGTCATACAGCAAAGTGACTTCTGCCAAACACCATTTATGAGGCATTGGGCCCAGTACTCACGTGAATTAAGAGAAAAACCTACTTTTACTTTCCCAGGCTTATTCATATAATTAATTAATATCTCAATCAGTCAAGAACAGGCAAAGACATAACAGTATTTCAGTGCATTCCTTGGGGAAACACTGCACAGAGACAGCACAATTAATTTAGACAAGATCCATTTAGATAGCAAGTTAATTTTAATGGCTAGAAATAGACAGGAGAACCATTTTTCAGAAAACACCAAGAAAGTCAAATTTCCTTTTCCCTTACCTGTTGTCTGTCTCCATTAAACATGCTTTTGTTTGAAGGCAAAGACAAGGAGAAAGCATAGCAAAACCTCTGCTGAATTTCTGCAGATTTCTGGAGCATTCAGGCCAGGTAATAGAGAAACTCACTGCTCCTTTACTGGGCAGGCAAATTTGTCCCCCAGCTCATCTACACATTGAAACTATATCAAAGCCTGAAATTATGCAATGTCTGGCTTAACTATATTAAAATCAGTTCTCTTATGTCCTCCCAGTATAAGAAATACAGCTTCCCAGAGCTAAGTCAATTAATTAATTAGATTTTTTTTTTGCCTGTCTTGCAGTGATCTGACTGAAGATGGTGGCGGGGGGCAGGGGAGAGGGGGGTTAGCAAATAATCCTCATTCAATTTTTAAGCAAAGTAGGTTACTGTAAAGTTGTCCTTGTCATGGAGTGCCAAAGTGCAGCATGCAGTTCTCGCCTCCTTGTGGGTTGCCATCTGCCATTGCACCTCCCTCTCCTTCCTCTGGCTCCCTGTTGGGGTAAAGTTGATGTCAGAGGTTTTGGCAAGCAGTGGGGAAAAAAAATCCAACACTGTGAGTTTTCTACAGGCCAGTGAAGTCTGCTTCTAATATTGCTTCAGTCCGTGCCTTCAGGAAATAAAATTAAACACAGCTCGTGCTGCTCTCGGGCTCAGTCCCTAAATCACTGTAAAACAATTGCACTGGAGAGCCTCTGTTTGGCCCAGGAGATGGGATTGCTGCAGGGAAACATTCTGTATTCTCATACCACAGTGCAACACTCAGTGACCATGCCACACTGTAGTGGAGCTGGGCTTTCAAAGTTTGAATAACCTATCTTTGGGCATTTAAAAATTGCTTCCAGTGCTTGATTTCAACAACTGCATCTCTTAACAGCTCATGGGAGGCTCTTTCTTGCAGAGTGAAGTTCTTCTGCCTCAGTTTACACAGGTCATTCATTACACTCAAGCACAGATTAGGCTCCACTCATGGAGAATTTCACTTTGAAATCATAAGGCAAAATGGGATCTGCTGATTGCCATGCAATAACCAACAAATCAGAACTGGAAAAAATATCTGCTTTCTTCCTCCCCAGTCAGCTTCCATCCAGGCTGCTTTTGCAGCATGAAATAAAAATCCTGAGTGTTACTGACCAAGATCACACATACTCTGAAAAACAAAGCAGATTTCAATACCTGTTTTCTGCTATAGCTGACCCCAGCTATGGTGTTTCTATGAAAGAAAAATTACCCAACCACAAATGAAGACGATGCCTCTCTTTGCCCAGGAAATCTCTCCTGTAGCTATCTCAAACCCACTTTTACATCCAAATGTGTACTTGCTTTCCTGGCTTTATTTTTAGGAAAAAGAAGCAGGACACAGTGTAAGCTTACTAGTTTATGAAGTGTTCATTATAATTTAATTTTTTGCTTGTGCAAAACAGAACCTGAACTTTTTGGGCAAGATTTTTTCAGTAAAGACCATGACATTCATGTCAAATACAAGATCTGAATGCTGGGTAAAAGAAATGTTCAGGAGGAGCTCTTTTATGTATGTGGTTCCATCATTTCATTCTCACATCACAGTGCAACAGAGGGAAATGAAGTCCAATGAGTTTTTAGGTAACTCTTGTTATAACCTATATTTTATTCTATTTTAAGTTTGTAAAAATGTAATTTTAAATGAAATAGATGTGTCTGGCTCTTTGGAGTTAAGCAGGCAATTAATAGAAACCAGTGCAATCTAAGCACCCTGACTCACGTTCCCAGAGGCAAAGAGCTGCTGTGGCTTAGGATGCTCTATTTTGCAGATTAGTTCTCTCACAGCAGTGTCAGCAATAAAATGTTTGCACCTCAGCCACAGCAATGCCAGAACAGACATATCACTGAAAATTAATCTTCATCAGAGGTTTAAACAAGTATGCCTGCACCAGATCAGGAACAAAGGTTTTCTTCTTCCAGCTCCTCTAGAAAAATGTTATTTCTAGGCAGTGGGGCAAGGAAGACATTTGGGGACAGCAGGACTGTTTTTTTTCAGAGCTTCTCTCCAGGGGCTGTGCAGCTAGTGGGTGCAGGACTGGGTGTCAGCATCCATGGCAAGATGTTTCCTCAGGTCCCTGCTCAATATTTCTGTCAGAGCAGGGATTAACAAAGAAAGGAAAGGTTTTCTTCCAAAGTTCACTGAATGACTGTCCATTTTTCCAGACAAAAGGCAGCACTTAACCCCATCATTGCACTGAAAAGGAATATTCTTGAACAAACCCTCCCACAAAAGTGGCTTATTTTATGTGAGGTGTAAAAAGATTTCACGCTAAGATAAATTGACAATTATTTGCCATGATGCAGCAACCTTCTCCTTTCAGAGTCATTCATGCAGCTTTGCCCTGGGCAATATATATAGATCTATCTGTCCCATGGCTATAAGTCTTCACACAAATCTGCCAGGCATTCAGCTCTAAAACCCTTCACATGAGGCTACTGGTTCAGCTTGTATCTATTGCTTAATCAATGAGCAATAAAACTCCAGCCGCTGCTGAACTGCTGCTTCAGCTAATAAAGGCTTGGTCTGCTTTGCCAGAGTATCCTAATTACTAATAATGAAATAATGTAAGTAGATCTGATATATTTGGAAGTTGTACTTTTTTCTTTCACCAAAATGGAAACTCAGTAAGTCTTGGAGTTTTATTCCTCACTGAATTACTCTTTAATTGGACATGTTTGCCTCAGCTGCTATTTGTAGCTGCAGCTCTCCCCCTACTCAGGGGGAAATCTTTAACATCGCCACCAACAGGGCCACAACGTCTTCTGCGGCAAACTGTAAAATATGACCATCCATCCCTGGGTAGAGACAGATTTAATACCCATCCTTTGACCCAGTGGGTTAGAAAAACTGACTGGTGGTGCTGCACCTTCTCTGGACTGACAAAGATAATAGCAGCAGGCTTGGTTTGCACCAGTAGCAGACTGTAAAGGGACTGGCAGCAGCCTCATAAACACAATACCAGTAACAAATATCAATAATTTGTCATGTATTTCTGTTCCCTCTGCCTCTGTGTTACAGAGGGCACTGAGCTGAGCCTGTGCATAGTACAGAAATCTCTGGCCAGGCTGTAAAAGATCCTTGGACCTTACACAATAATAAAATTAATAAAGACAGTTTGGGGAATCTTCTCTGAAACAGCTCAATTCCTGTCTCCTGAGGTCCTGAAGATTAAATAGCTACTGGAGAGCCAGAAGCAATGGAGGCCTGTTGAGATAGGTAAGCATACCTGCCCTGCAAACAGTGGTTTCTAAAAGGACTTCCAGAAAGGGTTCTGTGGAAAGAGCTGAAGTGATACAGAAGTAAGGGCTCTTACAGAAACACTGCTCAGTGGCCGAGGGGAACAGATTGATCTCCCAATGAGCCAGCAGTGAAAGATCTTATGTCACTCTGTGTTTCCATGGTTTGGAAATATGCAGGTAGCTAGAATGCCTTACAACAAAAAACCAATTACCCAGAGTAGCAGCCTTAGTGGTTATAGTGTAAAAAAGATGTTTGTGACAATTTTCCTGTATCAGTGCCCATACTGCAGTCTTTTGGGGGAAGAAACCTCTCTGCAGTGTTTAAAACATTGTTTTCTTTTTAAAAGCCTGGTAAAATACTTTTAATTGATCAATTAACTATATCCTTTCTAATGTGGTGTGCAAATATTGGGACACTTTTAATGTAATTTCCAGTCATGCTCATTGGAAATACTTTATTCAGAAATGGCTGCTTTGTTCTCTGCAGAGTTTGCAGATGTAGATGGGGTAAGTGAAGAAGTAGCTGCTGCTCTCCAGTTTTGGCAAGGCCTGGATCTCAGTGCAAGGTTTGCAGGAAGTACCAGAGGCAGAGTAGTTAGAAAAAGTGCATACATTGCATATATGCAGGCCAAGGCTGATCATCTTCCATATTGTGAGATTTTTCATAGAAAAGTTTGGGTTGAAAGGGACCTGCCTTCCATGTGCCTTAGTATAGCTTCTGGGAGGATCTGTTCTGTGATCTTCCTGGGTCCAGAGGTCAGGATGACGGGTTGCTAATTCCCAGGGTTCTAAAGGTACAATGTTCCCCTTTTTCCAGCCACCTGGAACTTCACTTGACTGCCATGACTTTTCAAACATCATAGAGAGTGGCTTGGCAAGTACATCAGCCAATTCCCTCAAAACTCTGGGATGCCTCTCATCAAGTCTCACAGACCCATGTATCTTCAAGTTCCTCAGGTGCTTCCAAACCTAATGGTCCCTTGCAGTAGTAAGTCCCTTCTCCTGGGTAGACTACATTCTTTCCCAGATGTTGCAATTATTGAAGTCCCCCAGCAGGACAAGAGCCTGTGAGCCTGGTTCCTTGTGCAGCCTATGCAGCCTGTGCAGCCTATTCCTTTGTCAACAGGCTCCTCTTGAACAGTAAGAAACCAAATAAAAATTGCAGTGCAGCTCCACTACCATAAAGTTCAATAGTATTAATGGTTATATGGCAAAGAGGAGGATTATATGTAAATCTTGAGTTTAGATGATTATGCATGGCTCAGATAGCAGCCACACCTAGAATTATGGGCACTTCCAATCTACACAATGTAAAAGTCAGTGCACCGATAAAAAGAACCAAAAAATATGGTCCAGGGCAACAAACAGTATTTTAGGCCTCAGTGCTTGTTTTGGCTGGGATAAAGTTAATTTTCTTCACAGTAACTAGTATGGGCTATACTTTGCATTTGCGCTGGAAATGGTGCTGATAAGACAGGGATATTTTAGCTGTTGCTACGCAGGGCTTGCACAGTGGCCAGGCTTTTTCTCTTCCTCGCACCACTCCACCAGTGAGCAGGCTGGGTTTGGACAAGCAGTTTGGAGGGGTACACAGGGATATTTTAGCTGTTGCTACCCAGGCCTTGCACAGTGTCCAGGCTTTTTCTCTTCCTCGCACCACTCCACCAGTGAGCAGGCTGGGTTTGGACAAGCAGTTTGGAGGGGACACAGCCAGGTCAGCTGACCCCAAGTGACCAAAGGGACATCCCACGCCATATGGCATCATGCTCCGCATATAGAGCTGGGGGAAGAAGAAAGGTGGGGACTTTTGGGGTTATGGTTTTTGTCTTCCTGAGTCACTCTTACATGTGCTGGAGCCCCTCTTCCCTGGGCATGGCTGAACACCTGCTTGCCCATGGGAAGTGGTGAATTAATTCCTTATTGTGTTTTGGTTGTGCATGTGGCTTTTGCTCTGCCTATTAAATTGTCTTTATCTCAACCAATTACTTTTCTCACTTTTACCCTCCTGATTCTCCACCCCATCGTGCTGGTAGGAGACTGAGTGAGCAGCTCTGTGGGGCTGAGATGCCAGCTGAAGCTAAAGCACAACCAAAATTTGTATTGCACAGAGGATAAGACAAATTTTGTACTGTCTAGCATAGTGAATACTCAAGAGAGAAACAAGCAGGCTTTATAAATACTATACTGACAGCACAAATGAAAGAAGGAAATTATTAGCAGAAAATAGCAGGTCAAGAAGAAAGACCCTCAGTCTGGGTAAAGTTTAGATTCCAAAAAGCTCTTCATGAAGCAATTAGATAGTCATATGTAAATACCTAAAAAGAACTGAAAAATATGTGTTTTGATTGTTTAAAAGTGTGTCAGAGCAAACCCTTATTGAAAGTGGCCTGAAGTAGCAAAGAATGAGACATGCACTTGGCTCATGGAATTAATAAAGGCAGCTAATTGGGAAAGAGCTCTGGTGCCTGAGTCACTCTGCACCTGCTATTTTACATCTTTTGCAAAGTAGGCATAAAAATGCTAATATGTAGTCAGAATAAAGTGTCATTATTCTGGCTGTAGTGAACCTCACATATATTTTACTGTGTTGTCAATTTCTGCATATGGCAGCATCAAATCCACTTCTCTTGCTGTATGTATTTAAGTAAAGTTTAAAGAAAACAGAAAATGTCTTTGTCAGAAGGCCATCCTGTCCTTCAAATGCATAGAAAAGGACTGAGTGATCTCAGTTCTGACACTGGTATCTATCTTTTTACATACAATGTTCCCCTTCCCAGTGAAGTCAATAGGAATAATAGTTTCCCCCTTCTACAATTTTTATGGATCCCATGCCAAAAGTACATAATGGGGTTTACTTTGGAGTTTTTTTCATTACTATCTGCAATGTAATCAGTGAAGTCAACAGTACTCTAGAAATAGGGATACAGTCTTATCTAAATAGCTTTTTTTGACAATAGAATAAAAAATTGGAATGGATTCACATTTGATAATTTGTTTTCTCCACATGGACAGCTTTTCTTGTTGTAACAGCACTTCAAATATAATGCATTTAAATGGTTACTGTGTTACAGCTTTTTCTGCTTTTCTGAGAAAAAGTAGTTGATGTTCTTTTCTAAAAAAGAATAAAGGTTAAATGTGATTTCAAGAAGAAAAACACATCTCTTTTCATAGAAAAATAATTTAAGGCAGGACAACCTTGAGTTCAAACTAATTGGTAAGATTCCTTCAAATTAGTTATGGATTGTCACTGTCAAAATCTGTTTCTTTACAGTAGCATGACATTTTCCATCCCTTAAGTTCTCACAGGAACATACATAAATTTTGATGACAGAGCTTTCAGAAAGCCTGTAAGATACATGTCTAAATTGTGGCTATAGTCCTAAACTATTTTTCAGAACTAGAAAGGATAATACTGTAAAATCAGGCCATTTCAAGTTAGCAGAGACAAGTGCTCAAACCAGTTCCTTAAAAAGCTCAGAACTGGGAGTGATAAGGACTGATTAAATTAATTAGCTCTGGAAAACTCCCAAAGACTTTCACGTGTTTCTTATGCAAAAGAGATAAAACTCAGAAATAATTCCAGCTTTCCTACATTCATGAAAGATAAGTATACCTAGATTGCCTCCTGCTTTGGAAATCTTTTTAGAGAACATGTTCGACAGATACATTAACTACCTGGCACTGCGCTTTTCCACGTTTGTGCTGATGTGAATAAAATCTGGAGGGTCTCCTCAGAATAAAGCCTGTCTAAGTGAAATGCAGATTAAAGCCTTTAGAAAGTCTCTCCTCCCATTTAACTAAGTCAATTTTCTAAAAATGTTTAGTTCACATTAGTCGGTGTATTGTTCTAATAAATAATTCCTTAATTGACTTTACAACATTATATGAAAGACTGACAGTTAATAAATATTGCAGTCATATTCCGTTCAAAAATAATAACATCCTAAGGACACTGTGGGCATCTGTCAGATGAGTGAAGATAAATGAGGGCATGTATCATTAGCCACTTAAATGCCACAGCCCCATCTCTAAACTAATGAGAATTCATTACAAAGATACTAGAGAAAAGCAGATTACCTTGGATTTATGGAAAGGTAAATCTGGTTTTGCTTATTGTCTGTTTGCTTGTTTTCAAAGTCCTTACAAATGAACAGCCACCACCTTCTTTATTGTGCTTTGCTAGTTTTCTCCTCTCTGTGAAGTTGAAAAGATTAATATTAGAAAACTGATTCAGATCCAATCGAATCTATCGAGCTGCTTTGTCAAACACCTGAGCTTAATGCAGGGATGTTTCTTCATTGGCATTCTCACACAACCTTAGCAAGCATCAGCTGGTCATGTAGGAGAAGATTTTCAAGTGACCACTGATGATATATTCCCTTTAACACGTATGATTTTTCTGGAAATGTTTTGCACTGACCTGAAAATTATGAAGACCTTTACGATAATGGAATCCAACCATCAACACAGCATGGTCAAATCCACCACTAAATTCTATCTCTAAGTGCCATATCTCTGTACTTTTTAACTTCTCCAGGGATGGTGACTGTACTATTTCTCTGGGCAGCCTGTTCCAATGCTCAATTACTCTTTCAGTGAACAAATTTTTCCAAATATCCAATCTAATGTGGTATCTAGGAAAATATGCAAACAGAAATTAGTTAAGAGTCCAGTGTGAGACAGCATGCAGCACCAGCACTTCTCAGAGCATCCAAGCCCTGCACCAGCATTTCTTATTTTTTCAGGTTTAAATAAAGAGTAACTGGGTTTGCTGTGAAAATTCTGGCTCCCCATTTGATCAGATATTGGGAAATACAGATAAATATGTGCTGCAAGGGTACAGATGAACACGTGAGTGAAGTTGGCATTTCCATCTTCTTTTTGCCTCATCAGGGCTTGCATATTTTTTCTTGCATCATGAAATATGAATTCCTTTTGAGAGGGACTTGCTGAACTCTATGGATTGTTTTGGTGCCTGAGGCCAGGAAGAGGAGTGTGATGCCCTATGAGGCAAGAGAAAGTGCCTCAGAGGCAGCTGGATGTGTTTGTATGTGAAACTGGAGACCTACGGAAAGCTTTTGAAGTCAGAAAGCCTGAGCACTGACCTCTGTGCTGGTAAGGCATATACAGGTTCTGTGTTCATACAAGAGCTCCCTGGTGGACAGGAGCTCCTTATCACCTAGAGATGCTGTGAGCTGTCCATCAAGGTCTGTCAGAGGAAACCTCATTCCAGTAATCCCTGCTGACACACAGTTAAGGACTTTAAAGCACTGATGTAAATTGCAGCAGTCTGGCAGCTGCTATAAATTGTATCCAAGTTGGGCTGGATCAATAAAATCCAAAGTCTCCTTAGATTCTGCTCTTTCTCATACCAGGAAGAAGTGCTAATATTTGTTCTTATTCTTCTGTTTTAAATGGGGGCACCATGGCACAAAGAAATAGGACAATATCCATTCAATGTAAAGCTTGGAAACCGTTGTCCACAGCACGTTTCCTCAGTCAGGCCTAAATATGTACATATTCCCTGCTTGATTATGGCTGTAGTTGATCTCTTCATCTCAAGCCCATACTGAGGTGTCCTGTTAAGAAAGAGGGCAGTTCAGCAGTTCAAGTGCTCACTGGTGAGTAGAAATTTTGCTGCTCCCTCTTAAGGTTTGTTGTACATGAAGAACAAATTCTGTTGCCTGCAGTATTCTGGCAATGAGTACTTTTTGCAGATTGATTAAATGCTTCAGCTTTGCTCAGTCTATTAATCTCAGCAGCCATTTATTGCTTCATATACTACAGTGCATTGGGGATTATCTCTTAAGCACTGTGTGTAGAAGGCATGTAGCAGCAAGATACAAATCTTGTGTCTTGGAAATGCTTCTCCGGAAATAATGAAAAGCAGCTGTCAGTAAAAACCAGGATGGTTTGTATTGGCACTGGATGCCTCAAGCTTTTGTCATCAATACTGCAAACTCCAGTGTTCTACATCACTTAAGTGACACTGACTCAGAATTCGTGGCTTAGCGTAATGTACTGCTGCTGCTGCACCCTTTCTTGTCTGCTAATTCCCAATGAGACATGACCCAGTGGAAAAGGGACTTGAAATGATGCAAACTTCCTAGAATAACATGAGCAATTGCTGTTGTGTGTTGGCTGGAACATTCAGCCTCTTAATCCTGCAGACCAGTGGACTCTTACTACTCCTTCCAAAGTTGCAGGTACTGTTACTCTGCGTATTAAACATACATTTTAAGGTACTAAGTGCATCCTAGTGGACTAAGCAAACACATATCAACTGTGTTATCAGGGAAGCTACCAGCATGAATAAAACACACCTCTTACTTTATCCTGAGTCTTTAAATATCTTTTTTCTTTTGTTGTGCAAAAACTGATGCTTAGCTAAGAACATTAGCAGCAGTGGAGCTATGCCAGTCCACAGCAGCAAAGGGATGGCCTCTTGGCTCTTCAGCCACTGTTACTGACTTTGAGATATCATCTGCCACTCCCTAAATCCTTTGCTTGGTTATTTGCTTAATACTGGATTTTCTTTCATTTCAATAATGTAAAAACAAATAGGCACATGCATCAGGATGAATTAACTCTAAGTTTACAATATAGTTAATCAGGCTGTGTTTATTTCTAGTCATTTGAATGGGTTCATATAGCACTTATTTTAGAGATCTTGATACCCACTGGGCAGTGATGCAGTGATGCACATGCACAGAGAGAAAAGACTGTGACCTGAGTGATTTGATGATCCTTGCTTTCTGGCTGCTCTGTTTATCCCACTCTAACATACTGGCACTTAGATGGTCTGTCTATTTATGCTCATCTCTTCTCCCTTTGTGCATGCCTAAGTCCTTGACTCTTTGCCTTGCTAGCCCATAAGGGTGTTTTACCTACCTTATCTCTTCTGATGACACATCTTCCAGACTTGAGTCCCTTGACTTACTGGAAATGATGGAGTAGAAAACAGAAAGCAGTTTTGAAGCTGAACATTTAATGAGATTTACAGGGTGATTCGAAGATCTTTGAAAACAACACAGACAAAAACAGCAGTTCTTAGCACCTGGCCAGCTACAGAGTTTCCTGACAATCTACTCTGGCAGTGACATGGAAAGAGTTTAGGAGATGAAGGAGACTGTAATGCCTTCCAAGAGCCCAAACAGGAATTCTCTGTCTCCCAGAACGGTGACATTCTTTGCACTCACACCAACCTGGGCATTCAGCCCTGCATCTCTGCTGCCTGAGCATTCAGGTCACCAACAGCCCAGCTCCTTGCCATCCTCATGTTACTGCTTCCCTCCAAGTCTTCAAAATGCTTCTTGACCACAGTCAAGCAAGCCCCCAACTTGGTCCTATTTCCCTGTCCAAAAAAGCCCCAAATGCCTATCCCATCACATGTGCATTTGCCACTCAGCTGGCTTCTCCTTTTCAACAGTGACCTCAGTTCCCCATACCACTTATTCTGGTCCTCATTATAATAAATTGATTTTTGGGTTTCTTAACTAAAATTTAAGGTTACCAAGAACAACCCATGTACAATTACCTAATGTATGATTTGATGAGGAAGGTATTAACGCCAAAAATTTGTGTTGGCTTTTTGCATCATCCTGTTAATTCTGATTTAGAATTTAACATTATTAATTTTCTTTCTTTTTCATCCATTAGTTCAGTTATAGCAATGGGGGGAAGCTAATTTTTTTGTAGCTTTCTTCCTTGTCCCAAATTTATAACTTTATTTGCTTTTAAATTGTTTTCTTCTATTTGACAACAGCCATAAATGAATTTTTCTTCCCTTTCCCTTCCTATATAAGCAGAAGCCCTAAGTGTTTCTACCTTCACCAGTGCATTTTAAAGTTCTGTGTGGTGGTCACGTCCAAAAGAGAAGCAAGCAATGCACTTGTGCAAGTGCAAAGCACAGACCTCCCATGATTATTCCTGAGTATAGAACAGCCAGAGTGGCACACCAAAAATCAAGTGCTGCTGTAAAGTTTCTTACAGCAGGGTGGGGTCCCCTTTTCTCCATTCCCATGCCAGTGACCCAGCACGAACCTCATCAGTTTTAGGGGTCAGAGAAGACTATCTGTGGTAAGAAACCTTTAAAGAGAATCTGGACAAAGTCATATCTCCAAAATTGCCCAAGATTTTGAACAGCATCATAGGTCATTGATGGGGATGAACAAAACAAAACAAAAGCCAAAAACAAACAAAAAAACCCCAACAACAACAACAAAAAAACCAAACCAAAAAACAACCAAACAACCAACCAACCAAAAAAAAAAAAACAACAACAAAAAAACAAACCAAAAAAGAACCAAAAAACAACCAACGAACCAACCAAAAAAAAAAGAAAACCAACAAAGAAAACAAACCTGAAACCCATGAACCACCCTGTTTACTTTTGCCAATTCAGCACCCGTAACATCCCTTTGAAGCATCAGGCTTAACCATTTCACAGTTTTACATGAACTGAAAAGTAAAAGGTGAAATAAAGTTCAGGGATCTCCTGGGAGTCTACAACCCTCTGATATATGGAATTTTTCTCAGACTAGAGAAGGTGAAGGACAAGTGGAAGTCAAAGGCATAACAGCAAGGAGAGAAATATATAGAAGTGCTTAAAGAAAGAAAGAGGGTTTCCATCTGAGCTGGCAGCTGCCAGAAAACATCTGCAAGATAACAGAGCACAGTCTGGCCAGAACAAGGAGGGCAATTAGTGGCTATGGGGAGAGTGTGACAGCACAGGGGCATTATCAATAGGTTATTATTATTACTGTTAAAATAGCCACTCAAAGCTTTGCCATCTCTTTGCCTCAGTGTGACAGAGACCAAACTGCTCCCAAAGGTGCCATGAATCAGATACAGACCTTCAATACATGGAGATCCCCAATAAGAAAGACTGCTCACCAAGACCTTAACCAAATCACTCAACTTTCCTCTTCTCATAGTACAAAATAGTCTCAAAAATGTGCGTATGTACCCTTGGTGATATTTTTCTGATGCACATCAAGGACAACGGAATCTTATTTTATCTACTTAGTGAATATATATCATTTACTGATTAAGCATTTTCTCATCAGCTGTTTCTAAAATTCACAACATAAAAAATGAAAATAAATAATTCTGAAACGTGAAGCATTCATACTGAGTGTGCAGTTAGAATTAGAAGAATAAAATCTTACTGAGGGAAAAAATCTGGACAATGCACAGAAAACCTTTCTGGGCCTGTCGGTGGAAGTTCTTACGTAGATCATCCACTCTGTGGTGCAGGTAAACAATGATCAGCATTCCTGAAAGCTGCACAATGATCCCTCTGATCCCCACACAGGCTGCAGAACGATTCCTCTGAGGCATCACACAGAGCCCCTTGCACCTGGTGGGCTGGTGTGCACTATTCCATTTTAATACTCACATGAATACACAGAGCAAGCAAAAAAAAAGAAAAATTGAAGAAAGCTTTGCACCTTAAGAAAGCTTTGCAATTTAAAATTTTCAAACAGTATTTAAAAATCCTCTTCCCTCTTTGTAGCAGCTGTGCCAGGCATCTCAGATTGTGTGCTGCTGGCATCTGCTGCTCAGGAGAGCATCCTATGGGCTGTTCAGCCTGTCTTGAAAGTCTTCAAACCTCTGTTGAGCAACCCTGAGTGGCAGGGCACTAGATTAAAGTTCTTAAGGAGAAAATCTACAGTCCTGCTGTAGATTCTTCAGTAATGGTGACACAGGGTTGGGGGTTTTGTGTCCAAAGAAAGGTTTCCTTCACGTTGCCAAACTTTTGAACACTCTGAGTTTCCCATGTCCTTACTTCTAGAAAAATAGCCTTTGACAGTCTGAAGCCATTCAGCCATCACTGGTCATCCCAATTCTGCTGCAGAATTCCCTTCTCTGCCTGTACAAGGTAAAACAGTAGGAACTAAGATGATGAATACGTTTAGCAGAAATAAAGCCGAAGTATGACACACTGGGGAAAAACTGAGGTGCTTATTATAAATGGAATTTTTCAGATACCAGTATATTAAGGTCTTTTTAAAAGTCAGTGAGCATGTAAAAGGAAAAGAGTGATTTATTTGACATAATATACTTTGATAGCCAAAGTTTTCAGCAAGCTTCTCAAAGAAGCTAAGCCTCCTGAGAAGAAAGGAGGTGTCCTAATGAACTTTCTTACACACACATCAGTTAAAAAGTGGCAATAAAAACCAGGAAGGCATGGCCAGGTTTTGCAACAGGCATTGATTACAAGATACTGCTGTGGAAATCTATGCTAGGGCTGGTGCTGTACCATGTTTAAAAGTTATGTAGCAAAAGGGTAGAGAGTGAGGCTGCAATGTCTGCAGAGAAGTGTATTCAGAGTAAGGCTGGCTGTGAAGACCCACAACAAGGATTCTTCTTGTATTTTAATTGGTGACAAAACAGCGCATGAAACAGTGTGAATATAGACAATGTGAAGCTGGTACCTGCTTCAATGTAACACTGATTATATGAACTGTATATACATAGTGATGGGACATAAATTAGCTATTTCCACTCAGGAAAGGGGATTTGGAGCAATTTTTCATGTTCAAAAAGACTGAATTGCATATTAAGCATTGTCAGAAAGGGAGCAGACGAAAATAACAGTAAAAAAGGTCATACAGTTGTAAAAATCTATCATGCATTCCCAACTTGGCTCCAGCACATAATTCTGATCACTCACTTTCACAAAGAGCACAGGAAGGAAGGAGAAAGCTGTCAGAACAATAAATGCATAGAGTGGCTCCCATATGATGGCAGACTAAATTCTATGGGAACTTTCAGCTTCCAAATGGTTTGTGAAAGGTGAGCAAGGAATAGTCTTTCACTGTTTTCCCCAATTCAATACTCAAAGGTCTTTTGAGCTCTAAGTTCTAATAAAGAAAATGAAAGGTTTGGGGTTTTTTTCCATTCAGATTTGAATGATGAACATTAATTGCAAAGGATATTCTGCAGGTGAAAAAAAGTTAAACAGTTTTAAAAAGGAATGACAAAGTTAATAAAAAATAGACCTATTGATGTAATTAAAAAAGGTAGTCTGCATGCCATCTCCATTGGAGGAGAAATTCCCTATAAGGCCTTTTTCAACATATGTGCCCAATTTCAACATGTTATATACACAATGTTGGGTTAGCCAGATCTTTGACTTAATCTACCACAGAAGTACTTCTGTTCTTGCATTCCCTGGTCTTGGGAAGAGCCATACCCAGTATGAAGTTTTCAGAGATAAGTGTCAGTTCTTACTTTTTGCTTTCTTACTCTGCTGCTGGGGGATTCTTCCTAGTGCAGGTCTCTAGAAGGCTTGAGTCAAGACTGAAATAGGACAGTTGAACCTGAGGGTAGTGGGATAACTCAAAAGAACTTTGAGGTCCCTTACAGATCTTTGATTTGGCAAGCTCCAGTGCACGTAAACTGGAAGATGCTGTGTAGCTATGATATTTTAGTGAAAAAGCCTCTACTAGGATTTTTCCTGTCCTGAGGAGCTGAGAGCCTCAGGAAAGAAATGTAAACAATAAGGGGTAGTGGGATAACTCGAAAGAACTCAAAAGGTCCCTTACAGACCTTTGATTTGGCAAGCTCCAGTGCACGTAAACTGGAAAATGCTGCTGCTCAGGAACAGGGTACCTGGGAGAATCATGTCCTGTATCTATGCACATCAATCAGGTTTTGTCCTGAGACAAAAATCCACAGTCAAAGAGCAATGAGCTCTTGGAGAATCAAGTCCTGTATCTATGCACATCAATCAGGTTTTTGTCCTGAGACACAAACCCACAGTCAGAGAGCAATGAGCTCTTGTGGCAAAAGACACATCATGGTACATTTACACTTACATTAAAGGATACAGGAAATTTAGATTTACAGTAACCAGTAACAAAATATGCTTCTAATTCCAGTGATGTAATTCCAAAATATTCTGTACCCATCAGTCCCAAGGAACATGAAATTCTAGCTCACAGCACTGAGGGCGTACTTTTAAAGAAATCACCACTAAAACAAAACAATTACTTATAGCAAGATAAAAGCCCAATGCTTCTTTATCTTTACTTATTCCAGAGCAGATAATGTGAAGCAGTTAAAGAGAAGCATTTCATTTCAATGGAAAGCCTCATGTGTAGAAATCCTGAGTGTGAAACTAACCTGTGGAGTTTTTTTAATTCCAAAATTTTCCCTTGTCAGATAGTCACCAATGAAGCTTGAGGCCATCTAATCCCTTTTATTATCATCCTGCAGTATAATATTGTAGAGACAACTACATTTGATAAAGACATCTATTAGGAAATCTATCCTCTATACAGGTGTCAGGACTGCACAAAGACAAGGTTTGTATTATACAAGTACTAAACTTGTAAATACTAAATACTTGTAAATACTTTCTACTACATAGTAGGAAGAGAGAGGTTTTTATCCAGGAAAGCAAATCTATTCCAGTCTTAAAAAACAGACGTATCCTACTGCAGGAAAAAGGGGTACAAAGAAGCCATCAAATGACTCTGGGGGAGCTTCTAAATATTCTTCTGTGTGAATAGAGTGAATAATGGTTTTGTTATTTCTTCTTATATCTCAGTAGATTGTTGATAACTACATTTTGTTCTCTATCAAAATGGCAACCATTTGCTAAATCTTTGCTGGATTTAAGTGCCAGACAGTCAGCATTTGGTGGGATTAATCACTCCAGAGTACTTAAAAGCTTGTCCAGTATTGCCCAAAGGGGCTGTTTTGGGATAGAAAAGCAGGCCACATGGAAGAAGAATTTGTGGACTACATCTCTCTGCTAGTATTATCTGAGCTGTTCTGCTAAATAACCATAAGTACATGGCTAAAGTTACTTACCTCCATACTGTTGTGTCCATGTCACTCAGGTGACCCGATCACATATATACATTCATGCAATAATGCCAACTCAGCAAACCACCAGGTATTGCTGCCTGGTACTAAAAGGGAGCATACTAATACTCCCATATTTACCTAAGGGCTCAATTTTGCTGCCTTAAATCAAGGCAACATAATAGCTGCTGCTGTACTTTAAAGGAAACAGTTTCAAAGTGGTTAATCTGGTGAATGTGGTACAAACCTTTTGCCAGCCCTTTTCTGCACTTACAGTTGTTTAAAGGAACAGCTGATAGGGAGGCTCAGAACACTGAAGAGGAGCAAACCAAAATTGATTTAAGCATGTACTTTTACATGGTAGGTGAGTGCACAGACACAATGTCACCACCCCTAGGCTGAGAGCACTGGCAGTGGCACTCTTCTGGCCCCAGCTTTGTCACCTGAAGATGCTACTGTGGCTCCCTACATGTAACCACCCACTGGCACAAGGGTCCCATCCAGCTCATCACCAGGTGCAGCCAAATAAGTCAGCACTGCTCAATCTGTTTTGGTGTAAATTCTCCAAGATTAGCACAGTGCAGTTTCAAACCAGCTGCCTTTGCCTAGGTGAATCTGAAGAGCCCCTTTGCTAGCTCTGCTCCCAGGTGGGAACTTCCAACACAGAAGTAGTGGTGTCCAGGTGAAGAGAGTAATCTGCAAAGAGAGTGTGGCTCAGCTCTGCCTGCAAATCCTGCAGTCTCTGAAAGATGCAGCAGTAGAAGCACACTGTCTTCATTTAGGGGAGGAGGTGTGTGGGATCAAGCAAGCATGACCACAATTATACAGTGCATTAATGCATACACTGGACAAATCCCTGAAAAGCTGTGCATGCACAAGAAGATTCTCATAGCTTGCCGTGAGGTCTGTGTTTCCTGCCAAGTCCGTCACTCTTGGATATTCATGATTTAAGTCAGCAGTGTTTATGTAATTACAAAAGCTCTGGAGGTGGTAAGGAAGGGTATGCTTTGCATGAATGCTAAATGCAATCTACCTATACTTAAGAATTAACATTCATATTTAAGCAGGTCAGTCTTTAAATCAGTTTTGTTAGTCTATTTGAGTTCTGATCCTTTAAAAAGTACCTTACCTTTGTCAGCCTGTTGAAGACTCTGAGAGTTATAATTTTTTAGAAAGAGATCATGGAACAATGTGACTTAAGCAATGTTCTGAAATCTATGTTCTCATGTAGCTCAACTTATCCAAGTAACTTATGCTAAGGTTTTGTTATTCCAGTAAGAAGTGGACTAATACTAACTTAAGCCTAACATTATTAAAGCCTGTTATTTCTTTGTTTTTCCTATTACCTAATTTTAACTTACACTGGGTAGTAACCAAAGTCCCTGCTAGAAAAATTTTGAATGGGTTTTCTTTGTAGCCAATTTGCTTTCTTATATTTGAACAAGTTGGGGCTAGATCTGCCAGACAACTTAAAAAGGCTTTTTGTAAGCATGTTATCAGCCACCACCTCATGTTTAGAGATGTGATTGATTTGAAAAGGACTCTTATTTCAACAGACATCTCAGTTTGTCAAACATGGAGAAGTTTACTTGTTTTCTTAAGATACAATTATCCCTACGGTTCTAGAAGTGGTAACAGTGAAAAGGCTAAATGAAGCTGAAATAATTACAATAAATACATAATAATATTAAATATTATATGACATATATTAAGTCACATAATATATATAATCTATGTCAATTGATCAGCTGACACAAAGTCTTAGCTTTATTTTATCACCTTGGAGCATTGAAACTACTATACCCAAATTCTGTTGTGATTTCTGGTGGGTTGTGTACCCATTTGTTAAGGTTACTCAATCTTTTTCCTGTCCTGTAAGGCTCTGATGCTGTGTTATTAATATTGGGCCACTACAGCACATGAGAAAAGAAAGCTGATCAGTATCAGGGAGGAAATTACATTTCTGCCCAGTTAGCTGGAGCACCCAACACATGATTCACACTGATGACACTTTATACTGCATCTCTAAGTTATTCCTCATCCAGTACCAGTGCTTAAGAGAACAGTAAATACCTGATCTGGCATGCAGTTTGTGCAAACAAAGTTATCCCTTCCAAACTTCTAGAACAAATCTGAAGCCATCCGTGAGCTGTCCTACTTCAGTGCCTTTCATCCTCCAGCTGTGGCACTTCAATTCCCAGTTGCTAAGCACCTAGGGCCTCACATGATTTCTCTTGGAATAAAAACTTAAGACAATTAGTCCTCAAGCCTTTAAAATCCACCAGCTTTATTATTAAACTGATGAACTGTGAAGTCTTACCCTGTTGTGTATAATCTCCCTCCTTCAGAGCAGTTCAGCTGATGCACCACAGAAGCTGCCCAGCCCCAGGTTGTCCACACTTTCACAATGAAACACAAAATGTGTGTCCTCTGTGACTCACTGCCACTGAACTAGGGCTGCCATGGATCTGTGAATAATGCAGAGCTCACAAATAAGCAGGGCTTTGTAAATAATATACTGCTGGTGGTAACAACATTCTTCCAGGAGAGGCAAAACTGTGTACCACAGTTCTGGTATCTCAAGCACTATGTCTCCATGAGATGTGAAAATATCAGGGATGTTTTATAACTTTTAGCAAACAGGCTTTAATAGCAGCTCAAAACCCTGGGACTTATTTTCATATAATCACTGGGACTGGTAACAGCAGAATTCTCATGGGTGAGTGTGACTCCTAGCTGACACCCCACAGATCATGACATCGCTACAAAACTTGTTACCAACCATGTTTGAACTCATGGCTTAGGGAATCAACATATCTGGAGGTAGGGAATACATGATTATATCAATATCTGAAGATATCCTTCTCCTTTTGTGTAGTTTTGTGTCCATGTGTCTTCTCCACACAAGAGACAACAGTCCCTGTAGTACGCAGCCTCACCTATTTCATCTGTCTCAAAACTGTTCAGGAACATGAATCCTGATCTAGCTAGAAGAAAGTCAGCACAGTTTACTCACAGCTACACACTCCCTTACCACCAAATGGGGTTTCCCCTCTATTTGCCTCCACTTCTCACTGCAAACAATGCACTGAACAATTATGGTTTAGTGTCCTGTGAATACTTGAGGGCTAAATTAAATGTATTTTTCATTGTTTCTGAAATATGCACCATGGTGGATAGTTTTTTTCTCTTATATGTGTTTTTCTTTCTATTATTGCTATTTCCCAAGTTTTTTTGTGACATTATTTTCTGATTGTATTTTGTGACCTGCTTCTAACACTATTACATGGCCAGAACAGGTTCTAGGACAATCCCAAGGAAGGTTTTCCTGTAAATGATCTCACTGATGCACAAACACCCATATGAGATCTGGGTACACATCTACCACAGGGTACAACTTTTAACTGCCTAGAAATTATTGATACTGTACATAAACCTCTCACTTCTACACGTGTGCTGCCAACTCCTCATCAGTGTGGTGTTAGGAAACTTCAGAAAACAGAAGAATCCCACCCCATCTTTGGCTGATAACAATGGAGATAATACTGCTGCTTCCAGGCTCACCTTCCCAATAGCAGGTTCAACTCAGCTGTTAGGAAACACATCCCTAATTTCTCTTTTTTCCATAATCATGTGCTAGCTTCCAGAGCAAATTAAAGAAGCCAGCTCAGCTCTAGAACAAGGATAATCATTGTTCCACGGCTCTCCAGCAGAACCAATGAGCCTGGCATAAACTCAAAGCAGTTTGAGACACAAACACTTCTGTGGCTGCAGAAGATGCAGCAAGATTCTAGCAAAGCTTGCTTGGCCCCAGCACCCCATAAACATGGCTACAGTCATTCCAGAGAGAAGCTGGCTTCGGGTCCAAGCTAGTCATGTGCATGTTTCTCCCTGCTATTCCATTAATGAACTCCACAAGAACTGCAAAGAAAGAATAGCAGGGTCTTGGAATCCCTAGAGGGGTCTAGGACTTGGAAAACGAGGCAATCTAGCAAGGGAGAGTTGGCCATGGATGAAGAGCTTCAAGGTGACCCATTTCAAGGAAAGTGCATTGGGTGAAAGTCCAGATTTTCAGGTGTGGTTATGCTAAAAAGAAAAAAAAGGAAATTCATTTGAAAAGAAAGGGGGAAAAAAAGAAATGGAAGTAAATACGTTGATCTGCAAAAAATAAAAAGAGGAGGGTGGAAGAACACAGGAACCTCTCTTCTATCAGTCACAGATCTCCTCTCTGCTTGCCAGAAGATACAAAAAGGTTAAGTGCTGCTACCAAGGAAGAAACATTTTGTGTATTTTCTTCTCCTCCTGCTCTCCTACGATCAAATATTCTATTTAATTCATTTTCCCTAATTCAATAAAGTGTAATAATTATGTTACTTGATTTTGTACTTTGTCATTTCTGTTCAATTATCAGAAAAGTGGTCTATTACTGGCAGTTGAATGTTACACAAATTACAATCTGAGTCTGAGCAAAATCTGTGTTTGGGGGGAAATTCTTCCCCATCGAACAAAAGAAAAAAAATTACATTCACCATAATTTGTTACTGGACTAGTACAGAGTTCAACAAAACAAGTGCAATTTACATTAAATATTTGATCTGGTTGCTGGGCAATTCAAAAAGTAAGGATTTTATGAGAATTTTTTAAACAGAAGCCTCACATTTCTCAATTTAGCCAGCTTTTCAAATGTATCTGTTCTGCAAAGTGAATAGCTGAAGAGGAGAGTCTTGCAGATGGAAGACACCAATATAGCTACAGAAGAGATATAAAAAATAATTTATTTGATTTATAGTCTCTTCCTACTTTTTTGTGTTCTTGTAGCTTGAGAAATGCTTGGCTGAGTGAAGTTCTACAGTTCTTTATTTTGGAGAAATACTTATTCTGTTTTAATAAATCAGGGTTTTCCCATTTCCTCCATAAATCAAGGAAGTGAAGGAATCCTATTACTTTTCTTCCATGAACAGCAAGATGATGGAGTCTCTATTGTCTGTGTTATGACTAAAGTCAACAGTATTATCCATGAAAAAGTTTCTTTTTGAGATGTTCTCTTCTGTAGCCAAGAGGTGTGGACTCAGTGCCCCTCAGCATGAAGGAGGAGATTGCTGCTCTCAGCCAGAGCTGCAGAGGATGGGGAGGATATTCTCTGGGGTAATAAGACCAGCTCCTCTGTGATTAGGTGTTGATCTCCTTGTTAACCAGCTTGTTCCTTCTGCTGACAGACATTAATGCTACTGCACCCCTGGACCTCCACTTTTTTGTTTCTGTCTCTGTGTTCACAAGAGAAAATATAAAATGTTGTGCACTTCAGCTGACCTTAGCTTTGTGAGATACTGAACGTTCACCCCATTCTGTTGTAATCTTAATGCAATTTGTTAGAGAAAATAGAGCCTTCTTTCCACTACCTACCAATAATGCACACCTAGCACTAGCATTGGATGGGGAATACTCTAACCACTTCTCAGAGCAGATGTAACTACCCAGTCTTTCCCCCAGTGAGCAGTTCTGTGTCTCCACCAAAAGCAATCTCTTCATAAAATTAAATCCACTTTGTTCAGTGACTGAGCCAACTGCTCTCCAAAGCCAAAGAGTTGCTGCTGCTAGACTCACACATCTTGCTGCTGTTCTCTTTCTTTACAGAGCTGAAGATCAGGTGACTTCTCTCTTATGTACTATATGATTGTAGTGGACATAAGGGTTGGCAGGGTTATCACAAGACTGGATAAGCACATCTAGACCAGCCCTTACCACCTGCACTTAGCCAGACTTCACTTTTGAGACTACAGTAAGAAAGAAGGTCAAGGTGAAGGAAGGGAAGAGGGAGACAAGAGGCAGAGGCAGGGCTGAAGGCAGCCCCAGGATACCCCCTCAGGCTACAGAATGGATTAGGGTGGTTTGCTGTGGGGGTATGAGGAGTGGAAGCCATGATGAGATCTGGGCTCCAAAAGGACCAACGCCTTGTTTGTCTTTTTTGCTCATGTCCTCACAGCTCGCTCTGCCAGCTTTTGCAGTCAGAGTTACAAAAAGGGTGTAGAGCAGAGCCCAAGTTTCTGCAGAGTACCCTGTGGCACCAACCACAGGATTCTGCTCAGAAGGGACTGGTTGTTTCTCCTTCACAAAGCCCTAATGGCCTCCTTACCCCAGTCTCAACCTTGCTCCACGAGGCCAGGAGAAACTCAAGCCTGAGCTCTGGGCTCTTTTCAGCATCCTCAAATTACTACTTTTTCCCAGTCAGCTTTGTCCAAAGAAGCTGGGTTCTGCTGCACCTCCTGTCCCAAAGGCCAGCCACAGCCCTCCAGGAGCACCTCAGGGTCCAGACTAGCTGTGCCCCAGAAACAAATTCCTCTTGCAGCCCTCAGCTTCCTTTGGTAGCTGCCTGCCAGCCCCACATCCACTATCACTCTGCTCCTCCTCATCTTGCTCTAACCTGAATTCCAACTCAAACTGGCCCAGTCTCTGACCAGCTTCCCCTATAGCAGGAGGTCATTCTGTGTTTTTCCCTGACTGAACCTGGGACTAAACCCCTAACCCTAGACTGACCCCTCAGCCAGGCACCTAGCCATGGCCCAGACTGATTCAAAGGAGAATTGACCTTGCAGCTCTCAGGTTCTGCCCCTAAATTAAAGCCTTTCTCTCATTTCCTTTATTATCCCTCAAGGATAAAGGGTAAAAATTAAACTTAGGGTAAGAAGAAGGCTTCTTGCTGAAGACCTGACAGACTTTTTCCTAGCCCAATACTCTGCATAAACAGCTGGGAATCTCAAATCTCTGCAGCAGTCGCCAGAGACCCTAAATGTCTCTTGGTACACTCACCTGGTCTCCAAAGCCCAAAGAGCTGGTAATAGGAAAAAAGAGAAACCAACCAGTGAATGAATAAGCAGAATTTCCTGACATCTTGCTTGGTTTTACAGCATTTCCTGTACTCTCAAATCAAGGATTCTGGGAATAGAAGAGGAGGCAAAATACTGGAACAGAGCGTACACAGCAGAAATAAATTGGGTCCTTTCATGATGCTATTATCAGAGCTGCACAACAGTACTCCAGAGAGGCTGCAGGTCAGCTCCTCAGCTGCTGCAGCCCGAGCAGAGCAGGGCACAGCGGGGCGAGCTGCCCACGCTCCCTCTGTGTGCAGGAGGCAGCAGGGCAGCAGCTGGCACGCACCGCTCTGCGCAGCAGCAGCAGCAGCTCTCACCGCGCCTCCCTCCACACGCGCAGCTGGATCCAGGCTGGGATTTAGATGGACTCAGTCCACACCTAGAAGTGAAAAAAAGCCAATGACACACATCACCAGGTTGAGAAAGGTTTCTGTGCATGTCTGTAGACAAAGAAGAGAAATCCTTCAATTTTATGCCAATGTGAGGAGCTTTTTTTTCTCCAGTGTAAAGGTAAGATAATCATACAAAGACTTTTATAAAGATTCTTAGGACTGAGCCCTTTAGTGCAAGGAGCTGTGCCATAACAAAATATTATAGTATATCAGCTTTGCAATAGTTCAGAATTTAACTGATTCACACTTTTTTGTATTGACTGCACACTTTTATACTGAATTGCAGCATTAGACAATTAAGAATTATGTTGTCTCTAGCGATTTAAGGTGTTAGATTCAAATCACAGATACATAGGTTGGAAGAAACATAAATGTCCTATCTCCATTGAGGAAGAATCAATTCTGCACCATATTCATGAATGAAGTTTGTCCGTCTTGTTCTTCTAAAACTTTGATAATGAGAATTCTTTACTAAACCTCTTCAAATCCTGAGATATACTGAGAAAATGATGATCTAACATGCATCTCTCTTGCTGCAAATCAATTTTCATCTTTTTGTTGGCATGGAGACGACTTAACGTTTCTCTGCAATTCTTTTCCACAGGTGAAGAATGCTATCAGGTCATCTCTTATTTTTCTTTTTTTCTAGATTAAATAAATATAATCACTCCTCTTCCTCTTCTCTAGCTATTTTTACTTTATATTTTTTTCTTATAGTATTCCAAACTGGGCACACAACCTGAATAATTAGTGCTGAGTAGCACGGAGTAATTATCCTTATATTCACCAGAATTACATTTGTTCAGCTCATGGGACAGTGAAGTCATTATGGGGGCGAATGTTTTTCCAGCAGCATTATACCGTTGACTCATCCTCAGTTCATGACTGACTGCAGACCCAGAGCCTTGGCTCCAGTACCACTGCCTGGCCAGCTATTCTCCATTTCACACCTCTGCATTTGACTTCTCCCCCCTAAGAGGAGTCCTTTGCATTCTTTATTGAATTTGATCTTATTGATTTCAGAGCATTTCACCAGTGTAGCAAGATTGTTTTAAATTCTAATCCTGTTCGCCAAAGTGCTCACAAAGCCTTCCACCTCAATGTCATCCACAAATTTTACCCTCCATACAAATCATTACTCCCATCCAAGTCATTAATGAAGGCACTAAGTAAAACTGACCCCAGACAGACCCTTGTGGGACCTCACTTACAGTGCTCCCCTGGTCTGACAGTGAATCATTGATAATTACTCTGAACAAGTGGTATTTCAACCACTCATGCCCCTACCAGACTGCAGAGCGATTTTAGCCTGGCCTCTTTTCTTTTTTTTTCTTTTTTCTTTTTTTTCCTTTTTCTTTTTTATTTCGGCATGTAACAATGTCATGCAGGACTACATGAAGAGCTTTTAAAAAGCCTTACTCACATCTGAACTTGCCATACACCAACAGCCAGGTCAGGGATGCCCAGTGTACAGTTTATCCTTGCAGTATTCTTGCAGTCAGATTGTGCAACTACCCTTGCAGTTAGATTGTAGTAGATTGAATTGCTGCGTTACCTATGCAGGCAGCAGATTGACTTCTCCTAACAACACACAGCAGGGTTTAACTGACCACCTTCCCCCAGACCCCAGTCAAAGGGAAGAGAGGGATTAACCAGTATGCAGGATCTTTGTAGTACTTGTTCAGTAAATCCAGCACCCACAGGAAGGGATGAACTTGTGCAGACATTAAGTGTTTTGTGGGGTAAAAACTTGTCAAAACACAAGGGGAAAGCATTGCACCCTCCTGCATTCCGCTCAGAGACATCATGTCACCATCAGCAATAGGGGTAGGTGCCTATGGCACCAGGCTCTTGATCCTAAAGAAGGGCTTAGATCTATTTAATTGGATTTATTTGTCAAAAGTCTTTGTTGCCTCACTGTATTCTGCCTGTTTAGGAACAAACTGTACTTGCTTCAAAATGTTTCTTAGTGACAGTCCTAGCTTGACTCCCCTGAAAGTCACCATTTTCTTAATGTTCACCTTTTTAATGACAGGTACTACATTTATCCACTGAGATTTTCCTTCTAGCAGCTGTCAAAGATCACTGTTAGTGCTTTTAAGACCGCTACAGTGCTTTAAATTTGCCAGTGTAAAGCTCAGTGGGCCTGACTGACTTCTACATTCCTTAAATGTCTAAAAGGTTTTCTGTCCTTGATTTTTGACTTTTCTACACAGCTGTTAAAATGAAGCATGCTAAGTTTCTGGGTACCACCTTGATTGTGACTGGAAACCACTGAATGTGTCAATCTTCATGTCACCTCCTTTTTTGTCTCACTCCCCACTAAGCAACAGACCTTCCTTTGGCCTTCCCCCATTTCTAGAATCCTTTCAGACTTGTCATTACAATTTGTTCCCTCTGACTCATTTTGTGCCTTTCTGCATCCTTCCTTTTCAGGCAGCCTTTGTCCCTGTGTTCCTTTCTGTGCAGTTGCTTTTGTGTGATCCCAGTATTGTTTACTCTGCAAGGTGAACCCGTAGTGCCAGGGCTCAGTGCAGCCACAAGGACAGAAGGGAGGCTGTTCACTCACACAGCATCTCCCTGATGTATAACATAATGTGCACACAACTGACACTGTTCTAGCTTCTTTAGAGCCAGATGTAGATGAATTCATGGACTTGTTATCCTCTCAAGATCGTACAGCTTCACATTCAGGTTCTGCATGTGCTTGTGTTTGAAGTGTGGGCTACCATTGTTTCAAGTGTCTGCTCCCATAAATAAATGTCTTGTAACTATTTTAGGCAGTACAGATACACCTGCCTACAACAAGGATAGCTCCCATTTTTTCCCTTGGAGGTCTTAGGGCATTTACAAGGGACGACCACCTTTTCCTGCTAAAGGTTGAGGTACAGAAAGGGAAGGGCTGTGCCAAGGGCAACACAGCTCAGACTGGGTTAGGAATTCAAACCAGTGTCCAAATCCCCATCGCACATTCTTGCATGGCATGCAGCAGCCTCACTGGTGAACCACTGACTTCCCTCAGTATATGTAGAGGTCTAGGTGATACAAATGTAACTTCACTTCAATTTTAAAATGCTGCATAATATTTAGCTGCTTGGCACAGACTGCAGCAATGCGTTAATGAAGTCTCTGTAAAAAGCCTGTATATTGTTCCACAGTATCATTACAATAGCCAGCTTCCAAACTCGCTAAAGTTACATTAGCATTTTCAGGACATAGAACACAACAGCACAGTAATGCACCATGCAACTACATTAATACAAACAACACTTATAAACTTGCTTATACTGGCTGACAATAATTGTCTAGTACAATGTCTTCACTCTCTTGAAAGCTGATTTCTAGCTCTAGAATGTATAATTTATTTAACATTAATTCCTAAAAGGAAATTAAATATTTTACTATTGTAACTGGTGATCTTTGCACTTTTATCCTCTCAGACAGCCTGAAATCCAATTGTTTGAAAGAATACCAGTTGGTGAAAAATCACTCAGCTTTCTCACAGCCTCCCATGGAATGCATTTGGCAGTCTTTCACACAGTTGTACTCCTCTCAGATTCCCTTCAGACCTATTATTTTCTCTGGCAGACGGGCTGGACTCTCAGGGTGAGGGTGGGAGCCTGTTGGAGCTCAGCTGAGAAGCAGTCACACCGTGGCAGCACTAAAACAAAGCAAGGCAGGTGTCTCCTGGTGTCCCCAGCCATGAGTAACAGCCAGTCACACTTGCCACTGAAAATGTTTTAAACTCCTCTTGGAGTAAAATCATACTCCCAGAAGGTGCTTCAGAAGTGGAAGATGTGAATAGTCTCCTCATTTTGCCAGCAAATAAAGGTCTAAGTAAACATACTTCTAATACAGCGTGACGTCTCTGGAACCGCCATCACATTCTGAATAAAGCTCACGGAACTACAACAAAGCTACTAATTTAGTAACAGGCTTAATCACAATTATAACTTCCAGGTCATTAAGAAAGCCCAATTAAACCCATAATCTGGTGCTAAACAGTCAACACAGTTTTGTTCTTCCAAGGAGCACATAAATAAAATTATTAAGGAAAAAAATTGCAGTAAGACAGTGCATAAAATGTTTTGTAGTTCTCTGTCTGCTAAAATCTTTAATTTCTGTGTAGCAGAAATCCTACTTCTTCCTTGTGACATCTCAGTGTTAAGCACTGCATTTTTCCAGAGTGAAGTATGGACTTTATTCCCTGACTGTAATGAGTCAAGGAAACCACTAATGCACAGTGTCAGTATTTTTACCATTATTATCTGTATTCTGGCATTTCCAACAAGTCAAAGATCATACTAATGATGATGTATCTAAAGGTCCAGTTCAGATAATGTACCCAATGGAACAAATTCAGTTTACTATTTGATTTCACAGGTGCTTAATCATACAAAATGATGCCTGGTTGGCACAGTGATAGATGAACTGGGGACAGATTAGATTTGTTAACACTGACATTAAGATCAGCACTGTCTAGTGTGATTCCTGCTCTCATCACACTCTTGGATGTAGGAGGTGTGATCTCTCATTCTTCAGCAGTGGGGGGATGTGAAATTAGGAACTCCAGAACCTGACACTGAATGGTGGGAGTGCTGCTTGGTCAAAATATGTCATTATCATGTCTGTCATCTTTGTTGTTAGAGAGCCATTTATGTTATCCAAGAGGAAATCAGCTGAGCATGGAAAACCTGAGAGGACTGTTATAGATCTCATGGTTTTTTAATGTTACTAAATGCAAATTGCAGAAAAGACAGTAAAAGCTTTGGAAATTCCTTCATGAATTGGTGGCTGGAAAGAAGGGCTGGTCAATGTGTGATACGACAGCTTGTTTAGGCGTTGTGACAGAAAAAAGGTTTAGGAATGCAGGAACTATTTTGAACTTCAAACAGAACAACAGCTAGCCATATATGAGACACTTGCCTTGTGCTGGAAGGGAACAAGGCAAGCCACACAGTAGAGGTGCAAATTAGACTTCTGCTTTTTTTTAATGGATGAGACATCTTAAAAACTCAAGGAGAAAGATAATAGGGCAACTAGAAAAGAACCTGTTGTTAAATTTGCCCTATAATTACATTTTAAGTTTAAATTACTCCCAGTCATTCCCATTTTCCAACCTTGTAATTAGAAGCTTGACCTTATGCCTGGCTAGATTGAACCTCTAATTTGATTAATGTTTGTACTTGACTAGTGTTGATGACAAGCCCAGGTGAAGCTAATAAACATGAGACAATCCAAATGCATCCATATAAAGGGGCATAAAGGGCTTTCTGGAGAAATGGCTCCCCAAGGTATTTACAAAGGCTCGATACATGGAGCGTGCTGCTTTGCAGGTACAAAACTTAATGGGGGGTAGGGGATGTAGGGTGGGGACCAGAGTTTTCAGGTGTTTGATTGCAGAAAGCAGCCTGCTCTGGTAGTCAGAGGCCAATGTCTCTCTGCAGGGGACAGAGGGCTGAAATATATCTCACAGTTGTAGGAAGCACTCAGACTGCTCCTTAACAACCCTGCATTTGAATTTGTACCATCAGCACATCCATGAAACTGTCCAAAAAGCAGGATTTTCACTTTGCAGAGGCTTCCCCTTTTGGCTTGGTTTTCATCTAGTTTTCATCAATTTCAAGCAAACCTAGAAACATTTTTTTGCTCCTGCAAACTGGACATTCAAGGAAAGCTTCACTTAGAATATGCTGATTTACCAGGTACCCTAAACAAAACAACCTTCCTGATGTAGTAGTAGCTCTGTCAGGCATGTACACTTGTCTGTCTCAAGACTGCTAACCACATTTAGAGCATCATCAACTCCTTATGTCTTGTTCCTGTGATGCTTTGACAGGAATCAAAGCATTTTTTTCTATGGGAATTCTGCCTTCCATGTGACAACAGTCTGTTGAAAAGCAGCTTGCTAACTGTAGTCTCAATCCCCCCTGAAAACATTTCTTTTTCTGCCATGCACAGTCCATCCCAGTCAGGTCTGTGACCCATGGAGTGGGGAGTCCATTGCTCACTCAGCCTTGGAAGGGCATGTTCCAGAGAATGAAAGATTAAGATTTATTGTGGCAAAACTGCCTATAAGTGCAAATAATTTAGCACTATGTTAAAACAGTGATTAATTTAGCCCATAATTTCAAGAAATGAAGCAACACTCCCTGACAAAGCCTCAAAGCTATAATTTATAATAACAGCTCTCCCAGTTAGCAGCCTAGAGAGCTCTCCTCAGTCCTGTTAATGTCTTCACTAGACTCCCTACTGAGCATCAAGGTCTCCTGGTATATTCTCCTGTGAGCTGTAAACAGAGATTTTAAGGACAGGTTCTCCTGTGGTCTGATCTGTTTTACGTGTCACTCTTCCTTTTCAGTAAGGTTACTGACACTTAAATGTCCCTGCTGGAACACAAGTCTTCTTCCCTCTACCTCATCATTACAGGGATAAAATCCCTGGTTGCAGGCTCATTCATTTCATCCTCTGTGGTGCTGCCTTTTCCCATGTGTTCTTCTGTTATACTGTGATAATAATAATCAGCTTCCATAACTGACACAATCTGCAGACACAAATACTTCCCTGCTGGCTTTCCATCACCCACCACATCACATTTTGAGCTCCCATTTCAACCTGTGTGTCCTCCGTGACCTCATACCTCACAGCACCTGTTGTGCCACCTCTCAAGCACTCCCACATTCCCAGTGTGTCTCACCAAGCCAGAGGGTACCAGCAGGCCACTCTCTGTGGTACCAACTATGCCTGAATCACATTTCCATCTTTTCCTCACCCCTCCTTCCCACTGCTCCAGCAGTGTGAGGAGGCCAGTATCAGAAAGTGCTATCAGAATGAGAATCCAGCATTGCCTGGGTGCCTTTTAAGACTTTTTAAATGAGGATTACTATGCTTAATGTTTGCATGAAGGAGGTAGAGTAATGCCCTAGCTATCTAACCAGGCATGCTTGAGCTTCCAGTATGATCAAACCTTCCTCATTTCATTTTCTTCTTTGTTTGGGGTTTTTTCCAGTCAGAAATGCAGTCTCTTCATGTTGCTTTCAGAATGGACAAAGCATGAGTCCCAACACAGGTCTGATGTAGAAGTAAAGCCTTCAACCTGCCTGGCACCATGTGATTAGGAGCATTTAGACCCTTAAACATTATCCCAGCTCAAGATTTTAAGTATAGAGCTAAAGAGTTATACATATTGTGGTTTTTGTAAAGTGGATGGGAAAATCCATGAAAACTGAAGATGAAAAACCCCACCCAAGTCCCAAATGTTGTTTCTTTAAAGACTAGGCATTGAATTTCTAATGCAGATAGTTGTGTCTTATTTAAAGGTGATGATGGTTGAAGATGAAAGGAAACCTGAGGCTGCTACTCTGAAAGGTGCTTAATTTTCCTCTCGGGTACCTGTGTATTAAGCCTACATGGTTAATCCCTATGGCTTACCTGACCAGTTAGGGAAAAATAAGTGGGTCACAGAAACCGAGCGCTGGAGACCATTTCTCCAGCAAACCCAAATGCGCACATTTTGAGAACCGCAGGATGAGCAGAAGCTTTCGCTGCTCGTCACTCCCGGCAGCCGGGCTACCCCATGTGCTGGAAGGCGCCCGCACAGCCACCCACACGCCAACCTCTGCTGTCAGCAGCGAGCCGCGCCGAGCCGAGCATGTGCCCCGCCACCGGCACCTGCAGTTCGCGGCTCCCGGGGAAGGGCTGCGGCGGCGGCCCGCATGGAGGGCTCCTTCCCCGATACCTCCCCGGCCGGCCGTGCCGCTGCCGAAGTTGCGCTCCGCTCTGCGCCCTGCAGCGGGACCGCCGGGCGGGCTGGTGCGGGTTACAGGGGACCCCCGCCCGGAGCTGGGACCCACAGCGGGGACTCCCGGGGACCCCCGCCCGGGGTGGGGTGCCTTGCCCCGGTGCCTGCCCCACGACCCGCTGCTGCGGCACGGAGCGATCGCCCCCCGCCGCGGGCACGGCGCCCACCCAGCCCGGCCCGGCCCGGGGCAGCGCTGGTTCCTCTGGGCGGCTGGGCACCGTGAGAGGCCGGCACCGTGCGCATCCCCCTCCTCGCCCGCTCCTGAGGGAGCCGCGGCGTCGCGCCCACCTCCTCCCGCGGGCAGGCCCCGCCCTCCCCTGGAAAAGGGGATGACATCATCCCTCTCCCCCGCTCGCCCCGCCGCTCCCCCGGCCCGCCCGCCGCTCCGACAGGGATGGGGGGGTCCCGCCCGCACCCCCTTGGCGGAGCCGCGCCCTCGGGGGGCCCGGAGGGGGCTCCCGGCCCCGCCGGCCGGCCTCGCCCCTGCCCCACGCCCCACTACGTCATCCCTCCCACCGCCCCCTCTCCGCCGGGGCTGGCGGGGGAGCGTCTCCCGAGGGGAGCGCCGGGGCCGGGCAGCGGCTTCGCGGCGGCTTCAGCCTGCGAAGGGCGCCTGACACCTGCAGCATGTGCCAGGAGCTGCAGCGGCAGCGGCCGCCTCTGCCTCTGCGCGGCGCGGCCGCCCCGCTCCGGCGCCGTGCGCGGCGGCGGCGGAGCAGGAGCAACTCCCGCTCCTCCCGGCGCGTCCCTCCTCCTGCCTGGCACCGTGTGCCGGCGGCGGGTGCACGGTGACCTTACGGAGCGTGCATTACCTCACAGGTAAATATCAGCTGATCCGCCCCGGCGGCGGCGGGAGCAGGCGGCGGCGGGAGCGCACGGAGCCTTCCCGAGGTAGCGATCCCGACCGGGGCAGCGGGTGCGAGGTGCCGGGCGGGGGGCGCAGCCGCCTGTTGCCCTGTGCCCGTGCGGGGCGGGGGGCGCCGGGGCTTCCCCATCGGCCCCGTGGTCGGGGGGTGGCGGGCGGCCTCCGGAGGGTGGGCCAGGCGGGGGGCAGATCCCCCTCGTCCCCCACCCTGCCGAGGCCGCCCCGGTGGGGTCGCACGGCGCTCCCGCCTGTCCCCAGGCGCCGCTGAGGCGCTCCCGGCGTGCGAGTGTGCACAGGCATGCGGCACGGCACTCGCTCCTGTCGCCCACCCAGCCGCGCCGTGCAGCAGGTCCCGGGGACCCTGGAGACCACCTGGGGACCCGGTGGGCTGTCCCTGCTCGCCCGCTGTCGCCTCTTGCAGCCGGCTGAGGTAAAAGTGACGAAAGGACGGCGCCCCGCAGCGCGGCAGCGACTGCCTTACCTGTGCGTTCACCGGCTCCTTGGCAAACTTTGGTGCTGGGCGGTGAAAATCTCGATCGTTGCAGCCAAACTGCCTTGTTCTACACTCCCATGCTAGAGACCAGCTACCACCCAAAGTGAAATACTGCCGGCCACCGCTGAATCGGGTACTTAGTCACTGGATCCACTTCCCAGCATGGGTGATGGTTTAGGTAGTACTTTAGTAGTACTTCAAGCATGGGTAGGAAGCAGTGCGGTCTGGTAATCCTTGATCGTTCCTGGTGACCCAGATGTTAAAAGGAGAGGTTCACCTTAGGTTCAAGTATATAAGCAGCATCACAGATTTGGTGCTAGTACGCTTTCAATATATTGTGTTGTGTTTGAAGTTTTGTAACTTGCTGATCAGGTCTGAATGCTGTACCTCTGCTTCTTCCCTTGTTTTTTGGATGTAGAAGTATTTTAATAATGGGAATAAAGGCAAGGATTCTGTGGTTTAACAGTGTCATGAGCTATGGAGCTGTTTCCATAACTTTTACCTGGATACCAGGTTGTGTCTCACATCTGTGACTGCCACTTGACCAGACTAATAAAATTATGGCAACCAAAGAGTAGTAAGTGCTAGGTTTTTAAGTCACCCTGGTTTCTGGTTGTAAAAGGGTAAGTGAGCATGAGAGAAGAGCTATGTCTATTTTAAGTTCATGTCTTTATAGTGCTCCTCAAAAGAGAATGATCCTACTGACACAATTTTGGGTTTCACCTTCCTGTTGAAGTCAAGGTCCTGCATTTATTCGAAGTCTGTATTCATTGCAGTGGATGGTTTTGTGGTTTTTTTGTGGATTTTGTTTTTTCTTTTTCATAAGACAGATAAATCTCAAAGAACTGAATGTCTCAGAATAAATCTTGCCTTCCTGTAGAAAAGCACACATACAATACCATCTTCTGCCTTGACCTCTCAGTGGGATATAAGTGTAGTCAGAATGAGATGCTGTCATCTTGCAGTGGTGGTAGTAAATAGAAAATTACATACATGTGCCCTCTGCCATCACAAGCAAGTGGATGGTTTATGCATGTAATACTCAGTATGTGTGACTCCCCAGTGGTGTGTAATCGTTTCCACAAGCAGTTTTCAGTGTGTTACTGGTTGTGTGCACCAGGGCCCAGCGTGGCTGAACTGTGCAGGATCAACCATCGTAGATTCAACTCTGTCTGCAAAGTAGCTCAGGACCCAATCCTGCACAGACACCTGTGGCAGTGATCTCTGCGTTCTAGAGTAACCCACTGATTCTGTGACTAAAAACCAGAAAAAAAACACAAGGTATCTTATGGTAAACTGCTGGATACCAATCCCTTAAGGTTTAGAGCAAGGTGAAGGATTAATTGTTTGCTTTGGCTTTGAAGGTTTATACCTTTATTAATTATTTCCTTGATTTCTATGGTTGGATGCTGGCAGACTGTGGAGTAGATTGTCTCCTCTTACACATTTGCCTAGTATAAATCCATTCAGAATTGCCTATAAGGGTCAGCACTGATCTAACTTCCATTCCAGGCAAATAATCAGATATAATTGCACTGAAATCAACGAATATATACAGACATGAAGCTGTGAGAAGAAAATGGGCCTCATGGTGTTTTATATTTTTATAGTTGAAAGCCAAAAATAGCTGTCGTAAACACAGCGTGTCCTTTTGGAAGAAACAGTCAATGCCTACCTTAGAGTTGTTCGAAGTTTCTTGTGTTTCAGCAGCCTCGGGTTAGAAAAGTGAAAGCAGCAGTCTTGCAATGAGAACTGTTTCAGAGAAACTTTTTGTTCCAGCGACTAATCTCCTTCTCCTTAATTCCATTTTGTTAATCTCAGCATGCCCATATTGACACTACTTACATTTGGAAAGGACTGCTTTCTCAAACAGGGTTCCTTGACTGTATTGCCAGGTGTACTAGGGTTAATTCCAATGACTATATTTTAAACTGCTGCTCTTTACATTAATTGTATATATTCCTATCTCTAGGCTTAACAGCAAGATGCAAATGGTATGGAATGTTACATTCCAATTAGTTTTGCAGTGCAAATGGGGATTATAGTTGATGGGTAAGTCTGACATGTACTGCATGACTTGTCATGTTTTTCCTGGAGAGAGGGGAGTCTTGGGTCTGAGTCACCATGGAAGAACATGGAGCCCCGTAGGCATAAAACTGGTGCAGTGGAGTGATGAGTCAGATCTCTTATCTTGAAATTCAGTATTGTGTGGTATTCATGCATGTGCTGCCTCACATCCATTGTGCACCTAGGCAAGTAACTAACAGGCAGAAAACTCAGCTAATCAGACCTCTGACTCGCCTTTTCTTTGCAGAGTTGGTCCTACTTCTATGGAAATAAAAGGCTGCTGGTTAGGATCATGTAGGAAATCATGGTATATTAACCTGTGGAGCAAATCGGCTCTGCCAGGCTATACCCAGTAGTTTCTTACATAGTTTCAAGACCACTTAATACAACCTAATACTTAAATTTTCTCTTTTTGTGCCTTAGAGTTCAATCAGCTTTTTCAGACTTCTGGAACTGGATAAAGAATGGCAGAGTAAGAGCAGTGTTGCATCTTCATAGGCCCCAGTATTTGTTAAGCTAATGACTTTTCATGAGCATTGCTGTGGAATGTCAGTATTGTTTCTTTTTCCAGAGGAAACTGATGCAACTGCTAAGCTAACGAAAATAATTGATATTTCTTAGAAGTGGTAGCCTCAGAAATATGTTAAACAGCAAGAGGAAAGATTTGCCCACGCAGCTGTTTTTGGAAACAAAACAAAGCCTTACATCAGAGGTGTCTTCACTTAGACACTTACTGTGAACTTCCTTGAATAGCAGTCATTAATAACGCTATCTTCTCAAGCTAATGGAGCATGAAGGTTCCTTGATTTATAATCATTTGGGAGCAGATGCTTGAAATTCTGTCCACTTACACAAACAGCACAAGAATGACACTTTTGCTGAAAATCGGGGGGAGGCAGGGGGGAAATTATGTGTGGGACTATCAGAATGGCTTGAAGAGTGTAATGCAATGTCTCCCTCTCCAATGTCATTACAAAAGCTACTAGAGGGACCGTGTTTGGAAAAAATTGCATGAGATTTCCGTTTGAAAATCGTAGCAGAACTTTATTGATCTGTATATTTTTAATCTCCTGTGTAGCCAGTTACCATATTGTGATTGTTGCAGATGTTAGTGTTGGTTTTGGGGTAGGGGGTGTGTGTGTTCGTGGTCTTGCAAAAAAACCTTCTGTCTTCTCACATTGCCTTAAATTGGGAAACTGTTACAATGAGGACATACGGAAAACCATATAGGAAAGATGTGCAAATCTAGATCTAAATTGTATAAATTCCAATTAAAGTGTAAATGCTTAATCTGTTTTTAAGTTAGATGCATCTATTGTATTTTTTAGATGTATGGAATCTGGTGTCACTTGTGGATGTATAGATCTGGTGTCACTTGTGGAGAAATCAGTGCAGGGAAGGTTTAGCGGTCTGAGCAGCTGAGATAAAATGTCAAGCCACTTGTAAGAACTTGGAACTTTCAGTGGTCTTTGTGTGCTGGTGTGGAGATGTCCAAATCTGAGACTAATTGCCCTGATGCAGTTCACTTCACTTGAGCCAGGTTTTTGGCATGCTGCTTAAGATAGACAATGTCTGGAGGCACGTGTTTTGTATGGGGCAAAATCCTTCCCTCAATTACAATGACATAAATCCAGTCTTTGTGTATTCTCTCCATCCCATTGAAGAGAGAAGGAGATCACAGCTGTTTGACTTACCTACGGCACACCCACAGCTGCTGCTAGGGACTGTGATTGTTTCATGCAGTGCCTTTACTATAAAATGTGTGACGTCATCTCCTCTTGGAAGCGCTGTATTTGTACTGATTGTGTGAGAAGCACCGCTGACAGTTCACATGCCTGTGCATATGGCACAAGGACCCAGAGGGAAATCCTGAGCTGTACCTTTTCTTGTAGAGGGGCTGCTGCATTTTTATAGGTATGCTCTCTCTGTGTAGGCAGAGCAGCCTGTAAAGAGAAATACAGTGATTTCTATAATTGTTCAAGAGATTACAACTTAACAGAATTCCATCCTGTAATGTACAAAGTACAAAAATAAAGGCTCTTTTCAGTTAAATCTTTCACCAGATTGATGTCAAGAAGCAGTGCAATATCTCAAATGATTTGGTCTTTTTTAATCTTCTTAGCTGGAAGAGATGTCAGAAGAGCCATTCAGAATTGAAGTAGAAGATACATGTGGAATTTCCTCATGTAGTGGTCTGGATATCTGCTTATTTTTCTTAAGAAGAAATTCAGACTTCAGAAGCACACTTGATTTTCTTTTCTCTTGCTGCTGACAAGCTCTGCCTTGGCTTAGTTGTCTAAAGAGGTAACAGCAATTAAAATGTCATGTGACGGAAATGTCTATAAACTGTTTTGTGATGTAATTATCATAATGTAAGATTTTTCTGACCTGATTAAACTCAGCTGGGGAAAGAAACTTGCAGCATTGTCTCCAGCTTTTCAAAAGTTCAGCTGGGACTTCTTCCTGACCACTAAGTCCTCACACAGTGGGTGTGAGTGGAAGTTCAATTAACTGGTAAAACTCCTGCCTAGTGAAGTTTGACCATGTTGGTTTAAATAAAAGCATGATATAATTTTGCCCTTGGGCATTCCTGGGGAGCAGAGGAGCTGCTGGTTTAGTGCCAGAATTTGCTTGTCATACTTACGGGTGAATAGACCCATTGAACAGGGAGACCACATTGAACTGTTCATCTTGGCTCGTGCACGGAGGCGGAGCTGTGTTTGCATCCTGCTTAACACCAGCGAGCGTGGGTAAGCTGGTTCCAGCCATGAGGAATAGCCACATTGGGAGGTTCTAAAGCAGGCCCCTAGTGGTCAAGTTCACAGGTGACAGGAGGAAAAGAAAAGTATAAGATAATGCAACATTTCCTGGCATGTTATTGTCACTGAGAGATTAAAACTCCAATGCAAACCATGACCCACCTCTGTCTTCACGCAGTGCAAGTGTAAAAGTAAAGGTCAGCTTTAAACACAAATGTGAGAGGGTGCAGCATGTGCAAGATGATCCTCTTTGGAAAGATTTGGGCTGAAGATCTGATGCGTGTAGTTCTGATCTTGACTACAGGTTCCCGGGCAGCTGGAGTTACTCACCAAGTCTGCACGCGCATGGAAGGAGCTGCCTTTTGTAGGCCATTTGTCTATGCCCTTATGCCTCACCAAATTGCCCTGTATAGTGGCTATTTACATCTATTGAGTCATCTCACAATTACCCTGTTGTACTTGATTGGTGCCAAAGTTAAAGTTAAATGATGGCTGGCCTGTGCTCAGCCGCAGCAGCATTGTCCGCCATAATCACCTCCACAAAGTAGGGCTGGATCGAAGTCTGAAGTACCAGTCAGCTCTCCTCTTTTCTTTCCTCTTTGAAATCTTCTTTGCTTTGGCGTGTGTGCCAATGGTCGTGCTCCCGTGGTATGCCACACAAACTTGAGTGGCGCTGGGAGGCTTTCTTCCCTGGAGAAAGGAGGGCTCTTGGCTGCCCACCAAAGTCCATCACCGCCTGACAGTTCCGCTTTAGTGAAATGGACCGACCAACGTCCCGGTGGGCACAGTGCCAGCCTGGCAGATGGGCCTCAATGTGCCCAGCCAGCACAGCACATACATGTGTGTAGATGTAGATAATTGTATGGATGGGCATAATAAATAGGGATCTCTGCAATTTGGAAAAAGCTGCTGAAGTGAACGGCTGAGTGCCAAACCAATGAGCCTGAAGAGAGACTTCTTTTGGACAGAGGGGGCATGTTAGAGTGCTCAGAGGAAGGATCAGTGCTTTCCTTGTTGCTCTCTGCTTGCAGTTCTGCAGATTATGTAATAAACAAAGGAGGCTATTTAGTCTTTTGAATCTAGGCACTCTTGTAACAACTGGGAATGTGGAAAATGACACTTCAGTGAATTTCCTTACAAACCACTTGGAGCTTGCTACCAGCTCAGGCTCTACCAACACAGCTACTGGTACAGCGTGAGATCAGTGGGAATTCATGCATGCCATACTTTTTGTTTTGAATTGCGTTTTAAAGTGTGAAATACTGTAGAGAACAAGAGTTGTGTGGAAATACTTGTCAGTACAAAACGTACCAAACTTTCTTCGTAGGTCATAGCTTCCGAAATTTTTGTGTAGTTAACTGGACTCCCTAGGTAAGCCCCTTCCATGGATGGCAGTCAGCTAACACATGCATGCCATACATTATTTGATAGTTAAATATGTAGAATTCTTTTGAAGGTGTTAACATTAGCTGCATCTCTGCAGAAAGGACATTGGAAAGCTAGGTGATTTGAACTTGTCTGCACATGGATTTGGTTGCAGAAGCCCATATCCCTTGAGCCCATTTCCTTAATTTTATAGATGTGATGCTGGAGAATCACCTGGCCTTGCTATCTTAGGGCACACAGGTTTCTTGCTTGAAGGTGCAGCTCTCACTAGGAGAGAAAGCACTTGTGGATTGCAGGATGAATAGCATCACATACCCAGCTGGAAATTGCCATGGTCTTCTCTTAAAATTCTGGAAGGTCTGCGGACGCAGTTTTTTAAGCTGGTAAGGCAAACCAAGGATCTGTGATTTTTGGCAAAATCCGTAATGAGCTCTGGATACTCTCAGTATAAAAGTAGAGATTCAGCTTTATCTTTCTAGGATCCTTAAGTTAGATTATCTGGAATTACTGGGATAAGAAAAATCTTTTCTCAAATCCTGGAAATAAATGACATTTGCCAGATCTAATATAATCCCTTTATGCTTAACCCGAAGACATGGCAGCTGCCTGTGTGACTCCCAAATCACACAATACTGCTGATTTCTAACTGCACACAGTCCACAGAGAAATTTTGCAAGCCAGCACAATAAATGCACAGGGGCAGACCTGGGGAGTGTGTTTTGGCTTAAAGAACGGGACCAGGTTTTTGTTGGGGATTGACCTACCTGGCGAGATGTCCAAAATGAGTGTGAGGAAAGCACTGTTCTGAAGAGAGGAAATACTGAGGTAATTTCTTAGAGCATGGATTTTAGAAAGCGATTAAAACTTCTGCAGGTTTCAGAGGCAGGTGTTTGCTCCTGTAATGGAAATGATAACATCATTCCTGGTCTGGTTATGATGTCTTGACACTTTTATTAACTTCTTATTCTTTTTTTGAGGCTTCCAGACATGTTTACCATGTGACTCTGCTGATTTTTTCCCTTCTTAAATATTAACCAGAACAAGCAGTTTAATGGTGGTGTGCACTAGTTAATGGGAGCTACAGAAATTTAAATCCCCTGTGTTGGAGTTCTGCAAGTTTTGACTCATTTAATCCCTCTCTCCTGAGCCCACATCTACCATTTCCCTTTGTGCAGGCTAGTAGGAATACAGCCTTTAAGTCTTAAGGGGTTTTTATCAGTTTCTTATCACTTGCCTTCAGCTGCTTCTGGTGGGACTTAGAAAAACACAGGTGTAGTCCTTCAAAGGAGTGGGAGAGGACAAAGGGATAGGAAAACAGGATGCAGGAGGAGGAGGTAGGCTGTTAAAAGGGGAAAGCGGGATGGAAAAAAATAGTGTGTAAAAGGAGGAAAAAAATGCAAAAGGGAAGGGTAGAAGAAAAAAAAGCCTGAAAACAGCAAAAAGAAAAAAAGGAAGGAAAGTAGAAAAAAATCCCAACCAAATCCCAACCTGGTGAGAAGGATGTACTGTGTTAATTTAAATTAGTACATGCTCCAGCTAGGTTCCTTTTCTCTTAACATGACAGAGCACAACTGATTTTGCAAAGGCTTATTTGGCAAAGAGTCTCATTTGACCTTACAGGACTACTTGCTGGAGGAATTCTCTCGAGAGAACCAGTGTGAGCAGTAACATGGTCAGTTTGCTGGGTTTTTCAAGCCCACAGACAGGGCTTTGGAAGCTGAACTGCATCAGGCTGTGCTCTGCATAACCTTCTGCAGAGAAAGGTGATACATACTGTAAGTACTGCAATTTAGAGTGACTCAAAAAGTAGTCCCTGTTTCTCTAGACAGATGCAGAAGATTTTAAAGCAGTCAGTGTTTGTGAACACTATGTTTCTTAAAAGGCACTTTGCTATTTTTTCCCTTCATGACTGCTGTTTATCTAGTCATATCAAGACTCAAATTATTATGGACAACTGCATGTAACTTTTTGTACAGAAAAGGTACACAATAGCTATTGTACAAGGCAGTAACTTAAATGCTGCTTAAAATACATTTCTCTGTCATCCTTAAGCAGAAGAACAGGTTTCACCTTCATGTTTTGGTGAGAGGTATGTTTAATTTGTCCCATTGTAGTGGTGTTCTGTATTTCCACAGGGAATACTACCTTTCTAATACCCTGGGAGCCCCATATTATCCCTGCTATTTGCATTTACACATAAGTAGTTACCTATCTTCATTTTGAAGACAAGCTGGCAGAAAGATAATTATTCTTGCACAATTTGTGGCTTTTTTTTTTCTTTCAGCATATGAAAGCACATAGCAGGGCTTACAAAACTCTGTTGATTTGTTGTAGGCAATCAGACTTTTGATGGTGCACTTGACTATCAGAACAAATTACTTCTTTACCATAAGCTCCGTGCCAAATAATGAATGTAATGTTAGTGGGCTTAGTGAAGCAGTGGGTTATATTACAGTGACTGCAAAGCATGAAAACCTACTGTGTCTTTCTGTCATAAAAAGGCCCTGCCTGTGCTGTAGATCCTGTGAAGAATTTGTAGAGATACTTGAAAGGATAAAACACTGTATAAATTCCTAAAGTTCAAAGAGAAAATACCACTCAGGATAAAAAAGGGAGCTTAGCCCAGCAGCAGCTTAACCATATATGACAGATCTAGTGCTAAGTCCTGCGCCATCAATGCAAATGCTTCTGGAGTTCACCAAGTAGCCAAATGGAAAGACTAGAAGAAAGGCTTTGAGGATACTGACCTGGGGAGAAGGGCAGATATAAAAGGCACATGCTTCCCAATAAATGACTCTTATTCTCTGGGCAGGGTGCAGGCACAGCTAGATTTGTATTGCATTTCCTGTGAAAATTACTTTTGAAGGCGTTAATCTGTTTGTCTTATTTCTGTGCAAGTATTGTGCTATAAATAAAATTTGGAACCATGGAAGTTTGGCATCCTGTTAGAATAAGATAGGGGAAGGTCTCACCAGGCCTAAACAATGTTGTTGAGTGTTGAGAGTTAAAAAGAAATCATTAGCTATGACCTCCTTTGGTTGCCGAATAATGACGTGAACATTTGATCAAACCTGATCACACTTAAGCCATGAGGGTAATCAAAAATGCAGGTTTAGAGGTCACACTAGATCTAGATATTTCCTTTGACCTTCAATTGCCTCTATAGATGTCCTGGAACCAGCTGTTTCCATGTCCGGCCAGCTCCACACAGAAACATCCCATATTGCAGTCATGCATCACACTGGCCTCCCTCCTTCCCCCTGCAGCTGCTTCTGTGTGCCCTTGTCCTCTGCAAGCCCAAGGATCCTCTCCTGTCCTGCCAGTGGCACCTGGATTTAAGCTGCCCTGTCTTTAACCACTGCCGCACATTGACTGTGGATGGCCTGTGAACATGCAAATCATCTCAGGAATTATTTGCACTGGTCGTCACACAGAGTGACACAAACCCTGGTGGCTTTGGCAGGTTGCTGTCACTGTAGATGTGCAGGGGCAGCTAGTATGGGTGTCCGAGGAGAGGAATGAACAACAGCATTTTAGCAGCTCTGCTGGTACCAGGTTTCAGACTTTTTACCCAGTACTCAGTCTTGTTTCAAGTAGTGAAGGTTGTATGTTGTGATATATATGATGTTGTATCTGGAAGACCTTAATGTTAAATAAAATGAAATGGACACATTTCATGCTAAGTGCAGTCCTAGGAAAGTAGGTGTGAGGTTGTAGTTCCTGCTGTGAGATGAGCATGCTTGTTACAGGCCATATTGTGGCTTTCTGGCCCTTGTTGGTGAACACAGAGGTAGAAATGGTTCATACTGCTTTTGTTTATTCATAGGAAAAGGAACAAAGATGGAGCTGCATCTCTGTTCTGAAACTAAAGTTTAGGCTAAAGGTATTCTTTTCCCATGGATTTAGGGTTTTTTTAGGAGACTGCAGCAGTGTGTTCTAAGCAGTCACAGGAGCTTTAATGACAGCTGTTTTGCTTGAGAGCCTGTATCTGTCAGTGTCTGTAACATGGTTTGATGTAATCCTTCGGATTTCCTCATGTTTAAAAAAGCTGCAGAGTCTTCCTTGCCTACCAAAACTCATTTAACAGTTGAAATTTTAGCAGTGAATATTTCTAAAACCTGCCATTTTGTACATACTGTGTTTGATGATCCTATGTTTATGTATTTTTACTGCATCTCTCACCTTAATCTGAGCATCCAGTTAAGGACATGGATGAAGAAAATAGAGTAGTTTGGAAGAAAAAGAAACAGAAATAAAGTAATACTAGCAGAAACCTCACTAGTCCCATATGTCTATGCCATTTGCTGCTCAAAACCAAGGAAAAAGATTTAAAAACAAAGTTATCTTTCAGAGCAAACCTTATGCCTCTGAGTCAATGTCATCTTACTACTCAGGTGTCGAGGAGGTTTGTCCTTGAAACCCAGATTTCCCTTACATACACTGACATGTGTTTTGCAAGACCTTGGAATTACACAACGGAAGGAGAGCTGGAAGCTGCTGCCAGAGCTGCAAATGGTCACGGTTATCCCAAGAACCTTCAGTTCCCAGAGCTCTGGGGCTGCAGATGGGAGCCCTGCGGCTGCCGGCAGGGCACTGCTGGTGTGGCTGCCCCTTTGGCCAGGTGGGGAAGTGCAGGCGTACCACTGAGGGCAGGATGCGGATGTCATCCTTCTTTTGACATCAGCAGCTAGGCTGATACTCACCTCCCCTTCCTCCCGTCCCCCAAAAATGCTGGACATGTTCTCAAGCAGGAATGCTTGAGAGGAGACAGTATTGACTGATGCAGTGGGTCCTGTGGCTGCCTCCTTGCTCAGAATGCAGAGGAGAGTGGGCATATAGGACCTGACCTTAGCACTCCTGAGTTGGCTATTAGGAAACCAACCAGGGCACTTGAATTAACTGCTGTTTGTTTCCAGGGGATTCTCTGTGGCCTCTGCTTAACAGAGAGAAAAAGTGATGTTGTCCCATTGGTATTAAAATTTACGTCCTAATTTGTTGAAACCAACATGCCAAGCTACAAAGAAACTTGTTTCCTCAGATCCAGTTATCCAGTATTACCAGCATCTAGCTGGATACCTCTCAGTGAGTTTTGGGAGAGGGGAAAAGGTGTTTGGTTTTTTATGGTGGTGTGCTTCTTTTCCTTGCTTTTCTTTGTTTTACCTTCTTTCTGCTGAAATGACAGCAAAGCTTGCATGTTGTTGTAGTTAGCTCTTCACACATCTATTTCCATTTAAGGAGGAGTGCAAGATACTGGGCCAATCTACATTTTTCAACTGGTCTTCAAACAGTCAAGAACAATGTGTTGCTTTGTTTGCAAAACCCCAGACCAGAAGTTTATCACTTCCTTGTCTCTGACAGCTGACTCCCTGGACTTCTTGCTGTCTGCTTGGCTAAGTCCAAAAAATCCCTTGTTAACATAGGGTTAAAAATCCATTAAGAATATATTTACTCTTTATGCTTTACTTCAAATTGTATTCTACTTTTATTTGGAAAGAGCACATCAACGATTGGAACATAATTTAGGAAGAGATTTTAAATGGTGTTACAGTGTTTAAACTGAAGCTACAGCATACACTCATACACTGTCCTTGAATTATCAAAACATTTGTTAGTGCTTGTTATGTGAGCAGTGTGGTTGGAAGCTCAGACCTTGAAAAGGCCTTTACTATTTTTTTTCGCAGCTTATTTTTCAGATTTTATTCTTTTTGTTTCTTTTTTTGTTGTTGTTGTTTTTAAAGAAGTTGATCCTCCCCTACCTTGCAAGAGCTGAGTGTTTGATGTGACTGTTTTGGAAAATGGTAACACCCACTTGCATATTATTTGTGAATTGTCAATGTCATTAGATATTAAGGTGTTTAGCTTGATTTGGAAATACAAGGTTCTGCTCTGTGTTGTCTGTGCCTCTGTATTAACAGTCTCCTAAATGTTGTGTTTTTCTACTTGTAAGTATTCCTAGCAGCAACTCCCACAGCAGTTCCTTCTAAAACTTCAGCATTTGTAACTCTGCTGTTACCATTGGGTTTTTTAATATTCTATTTTTAAATCTCCCTTTTAAAAACAAAATACATGGAACAGTTATCAAGAAATGTAGCAAAAAACCTACTCTAGCTCCTAAGCCTTTTAAGAAAAAATATAAAGCAGTACGGCTAATCTGTGCCTTCTCATACAAAGGGAGAATGTAACACACAATCTAGGCTGTAGATCCTTAGCTCCAGAAATTCATACAGCTGCACCCAGTGTGTGCACTGGGGCAAGATCAAACCACAGCTGCACCAGAGAAGGGAAATATGTGCCTGAAATATACAGAGATGCATGTCTGCAAAGGTGAAGGAACAGGATTTCTTAGCATACTGGGGAGAGTTGGTGGGGGAAGAGCCAGTGGTAATGCAAAAAAAGAATGAACAACAGGCTTTCTGTAATTACTTGTAGAGTGTATCACAAAAACACAACTGCAAAGAGTAAGTCAGTGTCCTAAGAACAAGGATTGCAATGGTCAGAGTCCCTTTCAAATGGTGTGGAGTCCATGCCTGCCTTAATCCCAGAGAGACTTGTTGCGGTAGGGGGGGATATTTTGAAATCCAAGAATTGTTCTCTTCTTCTCAGTGACCTGACTGAGGATGAACACCTTTCCCATTTGTAACTGAAGTACATTAAGTCAGCTCGTAAGTCAGCCAGTGTCTCACTGTGGGGCTTTTAAGTTCCAAAGAGTTGGGAGTTCATCCATTGTTTTATTTACCAGCCATATTTATTTGTCTTTAGTATTTAACTATTGCATTCCCAGACAACACTGGTCACTGCTAAAAGTAATGATTTGGTTTTTTCAGATTTAAGTGTTTTTAATAACACTGTCATATAACAAATGTTTCTGTTCCTGTCAGTACACCTCCTTTTTAGCTCTTGCAGCACAAGTAGGAAAATATGCTATCATGAAAACTTTGGGAGCTGATATTAGAGCTGACTCTGTGGGAATATTTGTGTGCAATCCCAGGTGGTTTAGCATGACTGAGATGCCAAGTTAGCCCCTGGGTGCAGAGGGAAGGCTTCAAGGCCGAATGATAAGAAGTTATATCCTTCCATGTTTTGTACACTTATATCCTCCTTTTTTCCTATCTGAGCACTTCAGATAATCAAAATAACTGGCAAACATTTTTTCATGTTTGTTTTTTAAGTGGTTTTAAACTGACAAGATAAGAAATCCTTAGACCAAAGGACAGTTTTTTTCAGAAGGTTGCAAATGTCTGAAAGTGGAGACTCAGAATATATTTACCTCAGCCGTGATTTTACTGCCATAATAAGATTTTTTTTTTTTTGCTTTGCTGCATACACCAGGACTTTAAGATTATGCTAGCTTATGCTGAGCTAAATCCAGATATGGGATTTGGTTGTAAAATGTACAAGGAGAGGTTTGTGTCTGCAAAAAGTCCCTACAATCCCCTTTCCATGAGAGGATATTACCAGGTTGAAAGGAATCCATTGCACAGTGCTTCCATGCAATCCCGGCTGAATTAATTGTGACCTTGCTTTTCACACCCCTGCAAGGCTCCTGAGGAGCCATAGGGTAACTTCAGTGGGCTTCTTGCAGGTGGTGTCCTTTCCCTACAGGTATTTTGGTGTTGCTGAAGTTTGTGTTGAGCAGAAGTATGTGAACAAGTCGGTGAGTGATGCTCTCCTCCGCTTTGTGCTTCTCTGCCGTGCTGTCCGTGTGCAGGGGCTGCAGGACAGGCACCTCCTGACCAAAGGTCACCCACCCATACTCTGCATGCTCCTGAGCAAACCCTCGTGCTCCCCCTCAGCAGAAGCATCCACAATGGCTGGAGCTTAACTACTATCATTTGGTGATTCATTTGCAGTGCGTATTTTCTAAAAATTGCATAGCCTGTTCTCAAAAGCAAGGCGAAGAAAAAAGCAGCTGTTATGAAAAGAGAGGAAGAAAATCTCACACATACAAAACACAGAGCTTTAAAGAACCAAACCCACATTGTTTGGGGAGGGGAAAAGACCCAAAATTTGCCATGTCTTATCTTTGAAAAAGATCAGAAAGATTTTTGAGGTGCTATTGATATTTTAGACAATTAATAGCTATACCAGTGGGTTTACTAACATACAGATTTAAAATCAGTTCTGACTTACATTTATTACTTTTGTGGGTTTTCACAGAGAGTAAACCAGGAAGTTTTTCCCTCTTGTAAAAAGATGTGATTTAATATTCAGTACTAGTGAATTTTAGACATGTGATGCTGATACTGAAATAAACACTGCTTTGTAAGTGGTCTAAGAAGCATCAGAACAGACCAGTCCAACTTCTATTCTATAAGTGAATACAAAGAGCAATTTCATTGTGCCTCTCTTTATTCTAGCCCAGCTTACATAGAATTTGATTAAAAAAGCAGAAAATTGACATGACTGAAAAAAAGAAAGAAAAAGTTAATCTTCAATGCTGTGGAATATTTTGCTAGAAGCTTTTGCTTTCTGCGTAAATTGATCAACAAAAAACTGTAGCCAAACCCAAAACTTCCCATTCAGATATTTTTAATGTTTCATTTAAAAATTCTTGATCAAAGGATTTTAATGTTGCCAAATTTGTTGTTTTCTTTACCTCAGTATGAACTTTTTTTTTCCTTCCTGAGCCACTGCAGCATTTCATCCTTTCTGTCTCCTACTGTGTCAGGTTTCCCAGCCTGAAGATACTTTTTTTCTTGGCATGTCATCAGTATGCAGCTTCTGTGCCCAGTGGGGAGGTTGTATTTTGCTGTCCAAAAGCAGCTCCATAGTCCAGTCTACAAGACACCAAAATTAGAAATCCGCTGAGATCCTCCAGCAGCCCAGAGAGACACAGCTTATCCCAAAACAAAAACACTCAGTCTGTTTTGAAAGTGATGTATTTTCTCTGCATGAATTAAACTTGGCTTTTAATGAAGTACTTCATTTGATTTTGCTGATGGAAGATTTCAGTTTTCAGCTCAAGTTAAAGCACTTCCGTGCTAAAATTTCTGCTGTTTGGTTTTGTTCTCCTGACCAAGTCTCTTCCAGTTCTCTCTTAGTCTTTGTTTGCATAGTTTGTAACTGGGAAATATCCTTGTTGTAAAGGCATCTCTTCTTCTGGGATGCATTCCCTGTCCTTACAAGCCGGAAACTATGGAACCAATATTCTTTCTCAAAGTGGAAGAAACATGTCAAGGTCAGATGATAAATTTCCTTGCAGACTAATACACAGATTTATGTTGAAGGTCCTGACCAGCTTGAAGCCCAGTGAAACAAAAATTCCTGCCTGTGTGTGTATTTAAGGAATAAGCCACGGATGAGTCATGAATGCAGCATTACTAATGACCCTACCCACACCACAGCTGCTGAACCTTTCTGCAAGGCAGACCTCCCCCAGATGCCAAGAACACCTCATCAGTACACTCTGTGTCTGATGCTCTCTGACAGGCTTTCAAAGCTGGCCCCCACCTTCTAGCTGAAGAGACTGTGTAGAATCCCAGAAAAAAAATCTGTTCCCTGCCCCATGGATGATGTGACCCACCCACATCCTTCCCTTGCCCTCACCTCCTGAGTGATGAAATCTCAACCCTCCAGTAATCCTTGTAGCTCTGAATTTATATCTAAGTCAGGAAGCTGCAGCAGAGAATCGCTGAATGAGTGAGTGAATGCATGCAAATACATGTAAACAGAAATACATGAAATTACATGTGGTAATTTGTGTAATCTTAATAGTCTGTCTATATGCCTATTAGCATTTTCTTTGATGGACTAGTTTTTCCTTTGACATACTCTTAAATTGACCTCTGTAAAGGCATTTTATGAAAGTGAGGTAGGAATAGTTCAATGTTGTTTTAGGATAGGCTAAAATCCTTTTGTGGCTCTAGTTAAACAAGCAATTTTTCTCCCAGGGCAACAAAATGTGAGTTGAAAGTAGGATGAGAGCAATTAAGATCCAAGAAGAGGTGTGTATAAAGCTAGGATTAAGGAAAGCTGAAAAGCAAAATTTCAGCTGAAAAAGAAAAGACTGATAAGTATATTGAAAGCGTTTGATGGCTGCAAAGTATGTATAAGGGCAGTTAATTTAATTTCACCTTTTGTTTTAACTGCCACTTTACTGCAAATGAAAATTTTGATTTCATCCTGAAGAACATTTTGGGGAATGGTATTTCTTCTGCCCCTGAATGTGATTGGCAAAATAAATTTGAAAGATTTGCCACATGAATGTGATTTCTCTGTTTTCATTAAATCTAGATTTAATAGATTTTTCCTTTTTTTTAATGAGATGTGTCATTATTTTTTCTCCTTTCTATTTTGTTTTACTGGCTGGCTACTGTTGTATCTTCTTTTGGGCCACTGCAAGCCCTTTTATTAAAAAACAAGCTATTTTCATAAGAATCTTGCTGCTTCCCGGTTTGGAAACCTGTAGATGAGAGCTGCTGCCTTTTTAAGCCTTGTGCTGTCTCACAGTGGTGCCAGGAGGAGAGCTTGCTGTTGGATTGCTCCCACTCTCCCACTGCTAGAAGCTACTCATCTCTCTGAATGGGAGGCACCTGAAGCTTTCAGAGAGTTGCTTCTCAATGGTTCTTTAGGTGCTTGACCTGATAGATGCTTCTTAGAGCTGCTCAATCTGCTGCTGCATACTTGGAAAAGTGAGGGGTTCTTTTTGATGAAACTTGATTGGATAAAATGTTGCATTGCTGCCCTGTAAATGAGCAGTTCTGGGAGAGTTTTAGTCGTGAACAGGGAGTATGAGCTCAGAAACTTTGGGCTTCAGGCTCTTGCTGGCTTCTCCACAAGGGAGATGGAGTTCTGAAGCCCTGTTTCAACACTACCAACCCTCAGAATGCTGATGCTTTTTTGAGCCAATACTATGATTTCAGGGTGATTTGTGTTGATATTCTCCATTTTCTTTTGAAAACAAAGTTAGTATTAAAGCATTTCTTTTTTTAATTTGGAATTACATCAGGCACCAAACAAACTCATCTGAAAGTTCAGTAGTGCTATAACATAGACCTGTTTGATGTCTAGGGCTTAATAAAGTAATTTTTACCAGTTAGGAGTAGGAGTTTGGATTAGAGTTGCCTGTGCAGTAGTATCCCTTAGTCTGAATTAATTGATTCTACAAAGTGCAGGTCAAGTGCACAAATCTACTTTATGAGCAAAGATAATGGATTTTCAGTTGAGGTGCTGGAGATACAAGCCAATTTACATCAGCATATGCTTATTAGTGTTTTTCTTGCTTATGTTGAAAATTATTGTGTGATTTTATTCCTTTCTCTTCTAGCTTGTGTATCTGCAATTGGGAATCATATTGGTTTTCAAGCAGCGTTGGTTGTTCACTGAGCATCCAAAATCAAAAAGTAATAATCGTATTTTAGAAAATAAGTGTAAAATCACTGCTAGCTCCTCCTTGTGAGTTATGTTGTGAATGGGATGGTTTGCATTGCAGAAAGTTACTATGTGTATTTGAAATTTTTTTCCAAGAAAGAAAAGCTGAAAACAAGTTCAGCCAGCCAATGTGCTGGGTTTCATTCTGCTTTTATCTTCTGCTCCCACTACAGGAGGAAGTATTTGTAGTTAATCATGTTCTTCAATATATGACAAAATATAAATCTGCTGTGACTTCTAGAGTTAGCTGAGGATGGATTAGGAGTCAAGGAACAAGAAGAGCTGCCACATGGTGGGAGTAGTGTGGAAAAGTTTAGTGCAAACTTGCATCCATATTATTACTAATGTATCAGTATTCACAAACATGAATTAAAAATATAACAGATATATTGACAGGTATCCTAGTAGAGGCTTTCAATTTTCAAAAAAAGTTCTTTTAATTCCTTTTGGAAATAACTTTTAAAAATTTATAGTTCTCATTGTCTTTCAGCTATAATTAATTATAATAATTATAGCTGTGGACACAGGTACTCAAGAACAGATGTGAGTAGAACAAGCAGTCTACAGCAGCAATAACTTTATGCAAAGAGCTTTGCTATCCTACATAGTGGAGTTTCTTGCTCTAGGCAGTTCAGTGCATGTGTCTATCCTCAGTGGCTCAAAGACTGGAATAAACACCTTGATCTTCTTTTTGGCCAGATAAAGTGGAGCTTAAAAATGTTTTCTGAGACCTTTCAGATGAAAATCTAATACTAAATTGTTTCTGCTGCGCTTCATTAGAGGTGCTTGTGACTGGATTGCAATCGATTGCTTTTTGAATGTGATTCTGCATTTTAAAAAGTTGCAAGAGAAAAATGACAGTGATGGATGTGTACCTTAATATCCCTCTGTCAGATGTGAAGGAAGCTGCAGTTCATCAATGGCCTGTTAACGGCAGAAAAGCCAATGACTATTCACAACCTGAAGGCTCTGATCCTATAACCACCTGAGACTTGTGTGTCTTTATTAATGAAAGCAACTGCACTGAACATCTGGGATTACTCACATCGATAAAACAACCTGAGTTTGAGTGATCAGTACCTTAGAAGCTGTTCATGTAGGAAAAAGCTATGATCAGATAATCAAAGTCAGAAATGTAAGTATAAGAAGGGTATCAGTGCTTCTGACACTTGATTCCCTGTGCTTTCCAGCTCACAGTAGCAAAATATGTAAAGTTAATAATATAGAAGCAATACGCTTTGTGGTGTTAATCACTAGAACTTGCTTTGTCACTTTTGTGACACTCATGTCTGGCTGAGGTCAGTGGGTAATGTTGCTGAGGTGAGATAGAGAACTTCACTTGTTTTCACCCATTCTGTGCTGCTTCTTTGCTTTGTGCAGGCCTCACTTTTTTAGAGAAACATTTTTGATTAATGTGACATTTCCTTATCTTCTTCAGTGTGATAATAACATTAGACTGTACTAGGAAGTGGTAAGGCATCTTCCTGCACAGGAATTAAAGGAGTGTTTTGATGTCATAAGGATATTGTGGTCATAGATCCCTGTGGATAGATAGAATGTAGGAGAATAGAGATAGTGGTGAAGGTAATCTGGCCCCTAAGGAGTTACAGCTGTGCCAATTATCAAGCATTAAGAACAAGCCTGCCTGTTTGTGAATTGTGACTATGAATCTTTGATTAAGCATGAGTTTAGAAGTTTGTATTCCATAAGTATAAGTACACTTGACAAATGCTGGATCAATGTTGTTCAAAGTTCTATAGCTGTTAATTTGTTGCTGTCTTAAGATATAGCCTTTAACTTATTCTTGTGAGTTACCTTATAAAGTTGTACAGCTGTGGATATTGTCAATATTCTAGAGATATAAGTATAAAGGTTTCTGACTATATGTAATGTAAGTTTGGGTAATGAATCACTATAAGAGTTTCTGATGATATGTAATGTAAGTTTGAGCATTTGTACAACTATTAATCTTAAGTGAGATATGTGCAGGTTAGCTGGTCGAGATGGGAGATGGAGTTTGTTGGCTGTGCAGAGGAGAAGGAGTCAGTGCTGTGAGGAGCTGCTCATGAAAATCACCAAGAAGATATGAAACCTTTGCAATAAGATGGCAACAGATCCCCTCCTTTCCCAGGTTTTTTAAGTGACCCTAAACCACTCATTTGCAGCAGGTACTCCCCACCTTGCACATGTGAAGTTGTCCTGTTATACAGCAGAAGTCCACAGTTCACATGAAGGGGGGAACCTTTAAGGACTGCAGCAACTGGAGTGAGAGCTCTGATGATCACACTTCCTCATCCTCACCCTCCTTTTCACCCATGCTAACCCCCCCACCCTGCTTTTCCCCTCATTAACCCTTCAGGACCACCCTATGGATTTGGTCACCAGCCCAGCATCCCAAGGTCCTAGTTCCCTGTGCTGTAGGAAGACAGCAAAGCACTCTCTTCAACAGTTAGTGCCAGTCAGCCATAACTTTCCTTCTAAGATAAAAGTTATTCTGAGAGTTTAGCAGCACTTGGGGTGACAGGACATCAAGAAATATTTTGGCTTTTTGTGCCTTTCCAGATTTTTCCATTTTGTTATGCCTCCTGTCTTCCTTTATATTAGCTTTATCCCTTCTTCAGTCATAGTAGTTAAAAAGAGAAGAAACACAAAGTATGTTTTGAAGGCAAATATTTTGAAAAGTGGAAAAGAATAGGAAAAATTCCTACAGCTTTCACTGAAAATAAAAGTATTATCAGACAGTAATGTTTATAATTTCATTGACTGTGCTATGCACGTGTTAGAAATGGTGCTTTGACTGTCTCCCAAGACATGTAGTTGCATCAAACCTCAATTCTCTAGTAGGTGACTTTCTGTTCTAATTAGATGGAGGAACCCCACTGACTCTGGCCAGTGCCCTAAGTGAGAAGTGATTGTCTTCTGGGACTTGAAGTGTTTGCTTTATAAATCTAGATTGCTGTTTGCATTGCAGTGGATATCCACCAAGTCTTATGTGGGTAAATATCTTTATTGTACTACTGAGTTTTGTGTTATTTCAGTTTTCCTGTGCTACTGTGAGAATGCAAGAAAGAGAGGATTTTCATTTAGTTATGATGTGCTGGTGTGTGTTTTCCTGTGATAAAGAAAACCAGAATTTTGTACTTTATGCTATATTGCATGCACAGTATTATCACTGCATCATCTAAGCTGATTCCAATACCAAACCTGAATGTATAATTTTCTGATCATGAAGTTGTTTGAACAGTGACACACAGGCATAACCACTCAAGGTGATTGGAAAATAATAGTCCAGACAGCTTAGACTCTTTGGGAAGAGACTGCAAAGGCAAAGTAACTTGCCAGCAAAGGAAATGGGTTATTTCCAAACTGCAGTAAGTAGCACTCCTTGCTCCTCTTCTACTGTTAAGCTACTTTCTATCCAGACAACGTATAGTAGACCATCTTCAGCCTGCTCCAATGACAGGGTCTTTGAAGAAACTATGGAGGTTGGTTGGTTTGTTTTTTTAATGAGCTGCTTTTTTTTTTCCTAAAAATGGTGAAATACAAGATTTAAAAATGTTTGAACATATTCTCCTACTCTTCCTAATTCCTAAACGGTTTGTGGAAAATTACTGCCTTTGTTCTCTGATATGTTGTTTGCAAATTTGTAGTTGGAGGTGATTATTTAAAGAGCAGAATAGGCACCCCAGTAAGTTTTACTTCCTGTGACCCTTGACAAAAAGTGCTTTACAGTACCCTTTTTTATGGACAGTCTCGCTTTTAAAAACAGTTGAGGCATGTTGTGTTCAGATTTATCCAAGATACCATCCTATAAATAGTTTAAACTGTTGCTTTCCCCCTCTTTTGATTTGGTGACCACTGCTGCAGTGGTGAATGTTTAACCCCCAGTCTGTGCTCCGAGCATCATGTCACTGTCGTGGCACAACTCTTGTAAGGGCTCGATGTCACGTAGTGGCAAACAAAGCACATAGGTCAAACAGCGAGGCCTGGAAAGATTAGCTCAAATAACACTTGTCTGTCTACAGTACTTGAGAAAATATTGGAAAACAGAAGAATCAAATAAAAAGCTTGTGTTTCATTCTTTCTCTCAACTTCGATCAGGAAATATTGGACTTGTACTCAACAGATCAAGTGTTTGTCTTAAATATGCCTTCAAATAGAGAATTAATTGAACTCAAGTAAAACATGGTGTGACCCGAGACCAAAAATTCTTAACCTCTGGTTATGTGTGAAACACTGAGTTCATAAAATAGCTCTAGTAGCTTTTAGCTAAGGAAGTTCTGTCCCAAAAATAAGTGTGCATGCAATAATGAAACTAGCATTGCTTTTGTTGTTTGGGGGACAGGGGGTGGTAAATAAAGCAAGCTATATCAAGTCTCTGTAGAATTTAGGCAGACAGTCTAATAATGTGTATTTGTGGTTTATGGTATATGAAAAATTGGATCCTCCAACCATTTCCAACAAGTACTGTGTGAGAGCTGCCAGTTTGCATTGCCATCTGTGTATAGAAACTCCAGTTTCTATACAAGCCACCACTGCACTTGTATGATTCATAGCTGTTTGAAAGAAAGACTTATTAGTCACCTACTTCATTCCCCTTCCTGTATGGAATTATTTTTTATTGTGCTGTACATTTGCTACTTTTTTGTCAGTCTAATTTTAAATTATCGAAGTAATGGAGCTCCCACTGCTTCCCTTGAGAAAATGTTCCAGAGCATTAACAGATCTGCTGTTATGAAAGATACTAATTTCCTGATATTATTTTTTCATTTATTAACTTTATTTCATTGCTCTAATTACTGTCTTCTGTGCCTTTTCCCATGTTCTCAGTTTGAAACTTAAGCTTTGCACCCTGCAAACATGTCTTGTTTATTTTCAGCTACTATACACATCTATGAACAGGTAAAACTTAACCTATGCAGACCTTTGGTAAGAGTAAGACAATAAAACTGCTAAAATTGGTTCATTTTAGAGCAGCACATCTTTGCAAGAGCTCCAGAAGTAATTACAAACAACAGCTAAAGCTTCATGTGAGCTGAAAGTTGATTTCCTAGGCCAGTTCATAAAAATAATGGTTGCACTTACCTGAATTAAGTAGACAGAGTTAAAGTAAAACCTCATGTAGACATTGATTTTGATTTGAGTTTTCTAGTTTATCTAGAGGATTGGTAGGATACTTCAGGCAGTTGAAGAATTTTCATTTTCCCAGTGGAATTTACAGTCCCATGTGAGCTTCCCCAAGCTGTTTCAGCACAAACTTTAAAACCAAAGACAGTGTTGGCTTGTGCTGCCTTGCAGTTCTGCCCTAAAATGGATGAAGAGCAGTCGCTACTCATCACAAGTGCATGGTAGAGGATGGTGGTTTATGGTATTCTTTTCTGCTTTGCATTCCCATGATCATTGTTACCTCAGATATGAGACAATAGCTTAGCTCAAGTTGTATCAGAACTCACCAGACACTCATTCACCCGAATGTTCAGTGCGTATCAGTTTAATGAAAAAAGTAATTCTTAAGTGCAAATAACTCACAAGTTTGTGTTGCAGGATTCTGCATTCTGGAATAAAATCTGGCTTAAACATGCAGTTTTTCAGTACCTTGCTCTAAGTACTTAACATGTACTTAAGTGGCTCTACTCAACAGAATGCTGAGCAAGTCTTGTATCCACACTTCTGCTGTGAAATTTGCCATCATTAATTTCCTTGCAAACTTTAGATCACATGAACAGCTTTCAGATAGCTTGCATGCTTCCAGCATCCATCTCTTTTCACTCTCTCTTGGACATGGACTGTATTGCACTGACTTTGTCCTAACTGCCAGCCCTCTTTTTGCTGAGTTTCTTTCATAATTCCAGTTCATAAAACTCCATCTTCTGCCATGGGACAAAGTTTTAGCCATGATATCTTACCCTGGGTATAGCAGGTTAGAGAGCTTGTTATAAAAATTTTAGTTTGTCAGTTTTATTAAGGATCTGTCATTCTTTTCCAGGAAGTGTCAATGTTTTATGTGATCATATTTCCCTAGGAAATGCTTACAGTAGAACTCTAGGATTTTTAAATGTTTTCTGAGGCTAAATGAGGGCAAGAGCATAAATAGCACTTGATTTTACAGAACACGTTCTGAAGTCGTGACTATGGAGAATGAAATAAATACATACAATGCAGAGAGTAGGATGACAAACATGGCTCTGCTCCTTGCTCAACAGTGTGTCTCACTTCTTGAAATATTTGCATCTCAAATGGCCAGCCTGTCCAGCCTTTGAAGCCAGTGAGAAGACTGCAAATGACATCTGTTGTTGTTTTGGTGTATTCATTGTTCCTGTCTAACCATCCAGGGAAGAGATGAGGGCAACAGGACAGAAGATTATCATACAGATCATATGATAATATGAACTGGCCATCCTAACTTCTGCCTTTGCCGGGTTACTCGCGGGTAACAGAAGGGGGACACTGCATTCGGAGACAGCAAATCCTGGTCTACTTTCTTAGCTCCTTTTCTAGAGTCAGTGTGTGACATTTTTTCCATAAAATGGAGTAAAATGATAATCAAAACCAAATCAGTCTTTTGAGGTTTGCCCCGATATTTGCTCAAATTGGGATTGCTGAGTTTACAGTGAATATATTACAAGAACTGCAGTCACATGTTGAGTATTGAGCAGGTTTTTCCATTCCTTAGTTGCTCAGGCTGTCTTTACGTAGAATATGATCTTCCTGCCGCTGAGTGATGAATCTGTTCCTTTTGTTAACTCAAGCTGTTATTTAAAAGGGAATTGTTCTTTTAAAATTATTTATAATTGAATCTTTATACTTTATCTGATAAAGCTGACTGCAAAATGCATGAACCAGCATTAGGATTATTTTATATAGTATAACTGACCATGCATAAAATTCACGTAGTAAATTAAGCACTGACAAATAAGACTTTGGTCCCCTTTATTCTCTCAGGGGTCTAGGTGAGCAGAACACATGGACATGTCCTATGTGTAGCAGTCTTAACAGGATCTGTGCTGTAAAGGTAAAAATACTGACTGGGTGTTTTGGGAGTATTTAGTTCTAGCTTATTGTTGTCTCACTCAGATCTGTAGATTTCCTGCGAAGAGATAGGTCCAGGTTGAAAATACCTTGTAGCAAGTAGCTGCTCTGCATGAAAAGCAAATATTAGTACAGAGAATGGAAATTTCCTGATGCAGTCTAATAGATAAGTTTGTTGAGATGAACGCCACTTTTATGATTGTATCAACTGAGGCAAGAAGCAGGGACTGGCTTTGCAAATCAGAATGGAAGCCTTACTTTTTTTATCACAGCAGAGAGTAGGCTGGAATACTGACCTACTCAGTTTACTTTGAGCTTCAGTCCTACTATATACATTTGTGGTATATTGCGTCTTTTGCTATGCAGGGTTAATGATCTATAAAAAGCTTTTTATATGAATTTGTATTTGGGTGTTTGCTCTAAAATGGTGACTTTACATATTTATATGACGAACTCTACATTTATGTTGACAGATGAATAATTCAGGAGCTCTGAGAAAACAGTAAAAAGTCAACAAAAGCAGAAGAAATGTCTCCAAGACTGTAGAGAGCTGAGATTTCTAACCAGGAGACACAGCTGTTGTGTTCTGATGTCATGTCTTGATCCTCAGATAAATCCTGTGGTGAACCTGGGTAATAAAAATTTGTGACCTCAGAACCGTGAGAAATTAAGATACAGGACAATGACATCATTGGAGGTATGAGGGAAAGTGTCATATTGGGAAAAGCAGTTGTGAAGACATGTTTATCTACAATCTAAAATACAAAATGGTTCAGGAAAAAATTGCTTATAAAGTAATTTGCTCTCTTAGTTTGCCTCCAGAAGATTTCTTCTTAAGATATTGTAGAACAGCTCAGTGGAACAATAAAAGAAGTGCTCAATGGAACAAAAAAGTGCTCTATAGAGAAAAACAAACTTTTTTTAAAAAGGAAAAAATTAATTGTCACTTAAAGTGTCATATTTTTTTATAGAAAAAACAATTTCTTCACCTACTTACTTCCTTTCTCTAAGCATCTATGAATTTGAAAACTGTTCTGAACTCTTACTGGGAAGTTGACATGCAAGTGTTTGAGAGTTATATGGCAGTATGTAGACTACAGATGCAGAGTTTGGGAAGCTGGTTTAGTTTGACCATTTGGTTATTTTATGTGCAAACAGCCTTTACAATTAAGTGTATGCTGCTACTTCTGTCGTGTCATAAATGCAGTGACCCTCAACAAAAGAGGTTAATGGCTTTTGTGTCCTAATGCTGTTTGTCCAACAGAGATGTAAAACAGAACACTAAAGTTGAATTTGTAGTATTCTTTGTCTTCTTCATAATATTTTCTTAATCAACAGCAGCTGAAAAGGTTTTAGGATATAGGATACAAATAAATCTCTAATTGCCATCTTTATTATCTTTTAAGTGAAAAATACTTGTGTTCTAGTGAAAAGGCCCTATGAAAAGTATTTTGAGAATAATTTAAGGGTAAATACTTACTACTGATGCAGAATTGTAGTAAGCGACAGCAGAATTTTATTAAGAATTAGCTTTATATTTGATGATTATGTTATAAACTTAAACAGCAATAATGGACTTTCAAAATATGGGCCTGTGCCTCTCTTCACAGTATGGTTAAGGCTGTTCTATAAGAAGATGTGGAGTGGGCTAAAGGGAATGCTCCTGGGACCTGGCAATTAACACATTCTGAGCACTCAGCTTTCACAGTAGTGCTTACTCTGCATGTGGCAGAAGCATTAGGAAAACGTGATGGTTTCACAGGGTTTTTCCTAGTAACAAAACTCACGGAAGTTTAATTTATGTATGTATTAGATGGAAAAGCTATAGGCATTTGTGCATAAAACTATAGGAAGCATGTTAAATGGTTTTCCTATCCATAGCATGAAATTTGCAGAGGGTTACCAATCCTGCATGACAAAATGCGTGCAGAGTAGTACTTAAGCAGATCACTGACCTAGGACTAGAAGAAATGTAACACTTTGGGCTGGCTCTTCCACTGCTGTTTTCGTGGTTGGAGTCAGCTGCTGATGGGAATGCTGTGCTCAGGACTGAGGTGGACTGCTGGGTCCTGTGGTCCAGCCCCTGCTCCCAAATCTTCCTCTATGGCAGTCTGTTTGCAGAGGGCAAACATCTCCAAGTGCTGTTGGAAAGGCTGCAGAGGAGTATCTCCGGGTAGCTCCTGTGTCCTTGATACTCCTTTGCACATTTGTTGTCTTGTGTGAAGCCAAGGGCTTTTGTGCTGGAGTTGTGAACGCAGGGGTGAGTCTCAATGCACCTGTAAATCCAGTAGTATTGATGGGAATGGCAGAAGTAGATTCCTTGTAGAACTTAATGAGTGTTCTGTGGAGAAAGCCCTTAAATACCAGGGCCCAAATATATCCTTAAGGCAGGGGTGAGTCTCAATGCACCTGTAAATCCAGTAGTATTGATGGGAATGGCAGAGGTACATTCCTTGTAGGACTTAATGAGTGTTCTGTGGAGAAAGCCCTTAATACCAGGGCCCAAATATATCCTTAAGCATAAAGTGTTAAATTTAAATAAGCCAAAACACCAAATTCCTCTACAAGTTGTTTCTATCCCTTATTTTAGCCCCAGTAGCCTTCATCTTAGATCTGACAGCAGTTTAAGGTACTCAGATAAGTATTTTTGTGCATTTTCAAAATCCAACAGTAAGCAGAGTGTAATGTATCTAAGGGAGCAACTGAAGAGCTTTTTTAGCTGAGTATCACTTGCATAATGCAGACATCTTTAGTCTCTTGGTTTTTTAAAGCTCAGATTATTGTTTGCAGGTTTCCATGGACCTGATTCATGCCCAATGGTTTTGAAAAAATGTATCAAATGGATGTCAGCAGTATCGGTCCTGCTGTTTTGTTAGCCGCTTCCTGTCCTGAGGTGCAGGCTTGCGATGTCTTGTAGGATAGGAAAGAATTGGCAAACTGGGGATACTGGTACCACTGTCTGTCCCTGGGAAAGTAAAAATTAAAAAGTAGCAACCTGTATTAGGCTTAAAGTAAAGCTCCTATGAATTGAGCAGCTTTCTCAATAAAATGGACCCCCATGCATCTTGGCTGGCAGGTCTCTCTAGAAGAGCATCACCATGGAAATGGGCCCATGAGATGGAACAGCAAAACAGATCATCAGCTGCTCCAACCAAATGGCCTGAGGACCAAGAGTACAGGCATGCATTTTGGCACTTGCCCCACAGTGACCTCCCTCTCAACAAACCTTTTCTCAGGGCAAAATCTAGTAGAAGGATCCCAAGCAGAGCTGCAACCTCCCTCCGATTACAGGATTTGCTACAGTGGGGAAGGAGCAAGCCTGCAGCCATTATAGTCCTATTTTACTGCCCTGTTAAAAGTGATGCAATACTGCTATTTTTAATTTAATTCCTTGGTGAGAGTGGAGGCGATAAAACAAATTGTTTCTATGCTTCATTCACACACCTAATGGGAGAACAGTGCAAGGGAGCTGCAAACAGTAATCTGCATGAAGAACAGCAGCAAGAATTTCCAAATGCACATGCTTGGAGTATGCTGAAAAGCTATCATATGCTAAGGAATCCACTTTTCATCCCTGTTTCTGGTTGTATCCAAGTGTAATTTTTACAAGGGTACCTTGCATCCTGAACCCTTTCAGGTTCATTTGTGCTGTCCTGTGGCTTTCATTGTAAGCCAAAGAAAACCTGACTGTAAGGTGTGTATCTACATGACTTTGTAAAAGGCTCTTTGCTGTTTAAGCAGAGGCAGGAGAGACCACAAGTGAGAGCAAAGATCCTTATCAGGGACTAGAAAAAGAGACCAGGTGTTGGGCAAATTGTGCCCCCAGCCATCCAGATAGAAAGCTGAAGGATTAAAGAGCCCCACAAGCAGAGGGCCAAAGGGCTTGAGTTACAGGGCTAGAGACAATGATGAACAGTGTGAGAGAGATTTACTAAACCAGGCAGAGGATTGATGGATTTTATTTCCGTCCAGATTGTTGCATTGAGAGCAGAAGGCTTCCTGGGCAATGTGAGACTACATGTGCTCCAAGAAAAGGAGAATGCATATTACCAAAAGACATAAAGAGTAGACTGTTGATGAACCTCCTGGTAGGTAGGCAATGAAAGGAATTATGCTTGCTGTGTATGCCTGATACTCAAGATTGTGTGCAAGTGGTATCAGTGAGCCATGTGGGTGTATCCCCTGTGGTGCTTCCTTCATCATGCCACTGCTGTTCAAGAGGGGAAACTAAGGCAAGAGATGGGCGCTCTCTTAATGTAAATACACCTAAGACCAGAGATGGGTGATCTCTTAGTGTAAATACACCTTTCTACATATTATATTGATGTTTGTTCAGGTAGCTGCTTCATGATTAGTTATGCCTGCTCTTGGTTTCCATATGTCTAAGGAAATGACAGTATATTCTCAGATTTACTTCTATTTGTATTAATTAAATACTAGTAAACCTGTCTACCTGAAGAACAAGCAATAAATCATTTTTCCTCAGTTCTGTGTTGGACTTCTCTATATTCCTGACTGTTAAAGCTCCTATATTTTTTATGTTCTTCTATCTTACAAACAGTTATGTAAGTTTATAGTCCTGCATAATTTAGCTGTGCACTTCTTGCATTGAACTCAAAGAGAGAAAATCATGACAAATTCTGTAGGAGGAGGATTTCCAGTTATTCAAGGCTGAAGTGATGAAATTATACAGAGATTCATATTTTTATTAAGCAATATCATGGTGTCTCCAGAACATCTCCATTGCATATGAGCTGAAGAAAAATCAGTAACAGGGTCATGTATCTGAATTTATTTTAAAAAATAATTATACACAGTTGGAAAATACCATTTAGCCCCATAGCACTTAACCTTTTACAGTGTCCTAACATTCCAACTGAGCAAGGAGAGGACTCCTTCCAGGGACTGCAGGTAAAGATCCTGTGTTACGGACAGTGGTCTATTGCCTATCTAGTGCAACTGCAAATAGAGTTGCTTTTTCTCCAAGTATATGGATTAATTCAGGGAGGGCTCTTATGTGCTCTGCCATGCCACAGAAAGTCAGGGATAAAGCTAGCAAAGAAAGGAGCCATCAGGCACTGAGATAACAGAGGGTTATGTGCCCACCTGCCTTGTGCCACTGAGGCTGCCAGCTGGCAAAAAGAGGGTAGTTTTGTGCTTAGCAACATGCCTGAAGGTAGAACATGGAGCATGTTTTGTAGGCCTGGCTGTGAGGTAGAACTTAAACAGTTCTGCCTGCTCAGTTACCTCTCTGAAGCAGTGATGTGGCCATGGAAATTTGGTAGAGGGGATTATCATGCCAGGTGCCATATGTCCTCATTGGCCTTCATGCTAAGGAGTTGCCAGGCTCTTGGAAGAGATTTTGCATCTTATTCTGCAAAGTTGTGTAGATGGTGCTGTAGAAATTAAATATTTATTACTATAGCCAGGAAGGGCTTGGCATTGTCACCTGTTAGGGTCAATTACCCCACAATGCAAGGCAAGTTGTCCCTATGTGGCTTTGAGAGAGAAACATGGTGTTGGCTTTGCCTTGAACAGGCAAAAGACCAAAAGTACAAGTCAGAATTATGGGTAAATGTCTTTAAACACAGGGTGCATTCTAACACCCCATTACCTTCGCATTTGCCTCCTTCATACCTTTGTAGTCTTATTTCAGTCTCTCCCTGTAGCTCAGTTCCAATCCCAGAGGCCTGAAGTGAATAAATCCAAACATGCTCTATTTAGACTTCTACCCCATGGCCAGCACACATGATATGGCATTTCAGAGACTGAGGGAAGTGAGCCACATTTGCTCATGGAAAAAAGAAAGAACTGCTGCAATATAGTGACGTAAGGTTTACCCTGCAGGTTCACCTCGGGTTACAACCGGATCTAATTCAGCATGCTCTTGTCAGTACAGCTTAGTTCAGCTAAACCAAGAAAATACAGTTCAATTCTGCATACAGCTAACTCCCACATAAAGCATCAAAACATTTCCAATCTAATTTTTTTATTACAGGCTTTTTTCCCCCCCTTCATTTGAAGAATATTGTTGGGCCTGAATAACATCGGTTTATTTATCTATTTGGTACCAAATAAAAGTAATTTTATGAGTTTCATTAAAGGGCCATTTCAAGGTAGACAGGAAAAGTACACATTTAAAGATGTTCCTACACATCAGATGCTAATGAGGTCACTGAAAACATTATTGTTGGGGGCCTCTACTCATCCCAAGAGTGCCTGTTCTCACTGGAAAAAGGTCCTGCAATGCAGTCTTAATTTAGAGCATGTTTTGATGCTCTTTCAGCCAGTGAAGTGCTAAACTGCTTCTTTGTTTTCATCTTAGTAGACTGAGAAAAAAAGACAACATAAATTTCACAGCAGTGAGATTTTTTTATATCTGAAATAACTTTACAGTTTGACTCTTATATCTGTGTAGTTGCAAGTTTAATCAGCTGGAGTACTCTGCAACTTCCTAGAACTGCAAATCAGCCTGGTGCAGTGGCAGACCTGAAGTCAAGTTTGTGTTGAGCACATCACGCAGCTCAAAGAAGTGAAATTGTGTATCTTGACCCAGATCTAGACCAAAGTGTTTTTATACACCAAACCAAGTAGAGCTGATGTATGCTTGCTGCCTTAATCTTCAAGTGCTTCTAGCTACTGGCAGCGAGAGCAAAAAATGGTTTAGAAAATAAAGCTTTATGGTACACTCACAATGCTGTCATCTTTTTCCTTAAACAAGTGTTTTAGACAGAAATCTTTTGACTGAACTTTAGTGTTAACCAAACATTGGTGTGTTGGATCTGGGCCAGTACATTGTTCCTGACAGTGCTCAGGAACTGGCCCTCTGACAGTTCCGGAATAATGTGACAAGAGGGGGATTTTCTTAATCCTTGGGGATTCCCCTTAAGGGTGATGTCTTAATCCCTGACACTTAATCATTGTTTGTGTCAGGAAGTATAAATGTTTGTCTTCTATTGCTTAAAAAAGGCAAGGTTCATTAAGGATTATATTCTTTCTTTTTAAAACAGAAGAGTTTCTAATGGGAACATGCAGGTATTCATTAACAGTCTAATTAATATTTTCTTTTATAGTCCTTTCTGATCCCAATTATATTATGTTGCAGACAGCTCCACAGGGTGAATTTACATTTTAAGTTCCAGAAGGTAGAACAGAATTTCCTTTAATCTCTTTTAAATTTCCCTGTCAATTTTAAACTCCCTGTTTAACTTGCCTTTCATATCTTGATTATTTTGTCTTCTCGCTTCAATGTATTCTTTTTCTTTCATTTTCAGAAAATAAACAAGGGCATTTATTTTTCCTTATTTTAATTATTTATAATTTTTATAAAGCTGTCTTGCATTGCTTTCTCATTTGACTCTTTTTTGAGTCTTTCTTCATACAGCTGATTTTCTGAGGTCCAGAGTGATTTATGTTCATGGGATCTGAACCCTTTCTGTAGCTGCTCTTTTTGCAGCGCTGGCATTCCTCATGCCAGATTTACAGCTTTTTGCCTTTTTTTCTTTTTTTTTTTTTTTGTTTGCTTTGGTGGAGAGTGTTCCTCCCCCTTGAATTTCGAGCAATTTGCTTGACATTGCCAGTGTCATCAGAAGTGGTATGAGCTGAGTTCAAACAGGTGGTACCGTCGGGCTGCTGTCACAGGGGATGAGATCATACATTCATTCTGTCTCCGTGATGGATTTGTCTAACTCTCTCCAACTCGAGCTGACTTTGATCCCATATAATGAAAAGCCTTAAAATAGAAAGTGGAAGGGAACAGAGAGGAGCTTTAATTATTTACTGGCTGGGTTGAATCCATACCTTTTGTAAAGAGACTTCTTTTGTTGTTTTTTGGTCTATTCAGTTTTCATTAAGCCAAATTTAAATCTTTATGTTCAGCATTGGTTCAGATTCTGGGGCTGATTAAAGAGGCTTTTGAAGCAAGGTGCATTTTTCTTTGAACTCAGTTATTTTTTTCTACTCACTAAATGGAATAAAAATGTTACTTGAACGGTGTTCAATATTTAGTCCCAGTAGTGCTAGGAGGTCAAAGGTACTCCAAGTTTTAGTTCCTCTCAGCACCTAGAAACATGATACCCACCTTAAAACTACTGAAGGCTATGCAGACAAAGCAGATGAGAAGTGGGAGGGAGGAAGTAAATGTGTCAATTCCTAAACTGACAAAACAAACCTGTGGCATAGCTGAGACCTGGTCAGGTCTCTACCACTGCTAGCGTGGTGTTTAACGACAAGCCCTGCCCCACTGACCTCTCAGGTGATGCCTGAGCAGCATGGGCATGATGTGGTGGTCTCCTGCCTGCACTTCAGAGTGGTATTCCCAGTTACAAATGTGGACCCTGCCTCTCTGAGCATTTTGCTAGTGTATGAGTCTTTGTCCTTCTCTGGAAACAGCAAAGATGTCATCTCCCTCGTTGAACAGGAGGAGTTAATGCAGGGCCACGAGTACAGCTCCTTTGTGAGCATCTTGCCCTGGCAGGTTGTGCAGGAAGAGGCTGGGTGCCATCCCAAACCCATCTTCTCTGGAGGCTGGATGGTGCCTCCTGAGGGCATGAGGGCAGAGGAGAGGCTTTAGGTGCATCATTACACTCAGAACTAGCAACAACCTTGCAGTTACCTCTGTAGTCTTAAGCAAAAAACTTGCCTGATTTATTTTGGAAGCTACTGTCTTCATGGTGTGCATGTCTGTAAAATCTGCATGCTTGAGTTGAGGCTCAAGGAACCCCAGTGCCTATCAATATCACTGCATCCACGGCTCCCTCACAAGAATAGACAGTAATGTGAGAGATAGTGATGGTTCAGAGAAATGTCCTTGCTTTATCCTCACTCTCAGTGCCTGTGGATACGTTAGCAGACTACTGTACATAGGGGAAAACATGCCTTTAATAGTTCTGTCTCAGCTGCTGTTAATTTGATTTCCCTCAGGTAGTCAGTGTTGTCACAAAGTCCTGGAGCAAGACTTTTTTGTAGCAAGAAGTACAAATAATTTACACTGGAATGTCTGCGGCTCTTGGATAAAGCATGTGCTTTTCTGAACAAAGGAAAAAAAAAACCCAGTAATTTCTTTTATTTGGGGATAAATATGATGAACTCAGTGAGATGGAAGGAGGTGCTATAAAAAGGAACAGCTTTGTGGCATCTGACAGTGAGGTTATGACCAGACCTGTGCTTGATCTGTGCCTCACACTTGGTATATTTGTGGCTGTTCATCATGAAACTTAACATGACAATGTCAAAATAATGTCATTATTACTGGCTTGCTACAGATAAAATGTTTTAGAGCATCTCAGTTTTCCATTGGAAGTTGTTCTATTTCAGCTCCAGTCTAGCTTCTTCTTGCCATGTAACTTAGGCAGTTGGAATTAGGTACATTGTCAGTCCTGAGGTCAAACTGCATTTGTTTGCATTTATGAAAATCTGGAGTGCTGCCTTTGAAAAGAATGGGCTTCATTCTGCCCCAAATTGCCATGTCCCATTCTTTTGCTGGAGTCATTCATTTAAGGGTAGAATTTTTCAGCAGGACTCACTACTGCTGCAGTATTCTAATACTACTGTAGTATTGCATGGCTCATATAGCTTTGCAAAAATGAAAATTAAAGAATTTAGAGCAGAATTAGGTCATGAATTTGATCAAGTGCATTTGAAAATGCCATGCTAATTATTCACAACTTTAAAATTACTGAATGGATTTCTTCCAAATTTGCTCTATTTCATAGATTCCATTGACATTTAAATATAATTCATTTTATCACCGTGCTATATCATAAAGTCTGGTTTTCCGTATTTTCATTAGCTGGTAGATGTTCTGTAATATAGGAGGAAGTAACACTTGGGGCATGGAGAAAAAAAGTGAATGCGGTCTTCTCTGTTAACACTGCCTTTCTGGAACTCACTGATTCATGTTTTTAGTATCATATTGCTATTAAAAAGGATTGTTTTGTTTCTGGTGCAAATTGTGTAAAATTCCTGAGATTCTCCAGAAGGTTTAAGATGAGTGTATGGCTGAATTTTCAAAGCCCTAACCTTGCACTCCAGCCTTTCATCCTCTCTTTTATTATGGAAAATGTCCACTTCCCCTGAAGGTGCTGATTCTTCTCATCATTCCTCCCCATTCTGATGAGTGTGCACCTTCTCAGAAAAAAAAAGTGCTTGACAGACATTTCTTTGAAACGGTTTCTTCTCTAGCTTGGATTTCCATAAATTAGTGCTGAGAGGAAAGTGTGGAGTAACTGAAATACTGCTATGAAGATTGCAAAAAGCACATTGTAATGTTTGAATGTCTGAGAATATGTACTTTCCTTGGGGTACAAGTTTTCCCTGTGTTCAAACAAATGCTTTCATGGCTGCTGCTAATGTCTTCCATAGGTGGTATCCAGTTCTGCCAAATTGTCAGCCCTCAGAAATAAGGTTGCAGGGTGAGATTATTGACTGCAGTTGTGTTCAGGTGGTTTTTGCTTAGGAAAAAAAACCATTCTGCAGAACAATCAGATTGTTAATTACCACATGATTCATTGACTTCATTACCATAAGTCACTTTCCCCCTTTCCTTTCTGCTTTTTTTCCCTGTGTTCCCTGTTGTTTAGATGTGGCGTGGCACTGATGTGACTCGGGGTGGGCTGTTTTCCCCCTTTCCTGGAAGGTGCTGCTGCAGCATTCCCTCGTGTGGGACTCGGCTGCTGCCCTGCCAGGGGAGCTTCCTGGGCCTTTCTCTGTGCTGATCTGAACACCCATCCAAATCCTAAGATGAGATCATGATCGAAATACGTGTCCCAAAGCGAGGTGATGGTGCCAAGGAGAGGCTTTATTCTGGAAGCCCTGGCAGCAAAGAGATTTGCTGGTGGGACACGCAGAGGTCCTGGCCGTGCCATTTCCTGAGTGTGGCGATGCTTTCCGCCTCGTCACCAGCCACTTCACCTCCTCCCCAGGCCTGTGCTCCCTGCAGCTCAGCGCTGCCGTGCCTTATCCCAGCTATCGGAGCTGACATTTGGGATTTCTGCGCAGGATGGGTACGGCAGAGGGAGCAGTAGGACAAGCTTCTCCCAGGCTGTCTCGCCCTGCGTGCTCCCGCCCCAGCGCAGCCCCTGGGGCTGACCAGCCCTGCCTTTCTGTCCCTGTGCCCCGCAGCAGCGGGACCCCAGCCTGAGGGATGCGGGCATTCCCGGAGGGATGAGGGCATCCCCGGAGGGATTCGGGCTGCCCTGGACACAGGGAAGGAGAGGCGCTGGGCCGGGACAGCTCCCCCAGCCCCGCAGGGCACTGGTGCATTTCAGAGAGCAAGTCAGGCGCTGCCGGCTTTTACATAACTGATCTGATGGCATTCGTGCTGGTGGCCTACATATTAGTGCTCCAGCTCTCATTAGCAGTTTCTGAGACTTCCATGCCTCCTTCTATGTTCGGCTGTGCATTTTTTTCTTAATGGAGAAAAAAAAAAGTAATTTCCTTTCTTTTCCAAGTTTTTCATCTGGAGGGTGAAACAAAATGAGTTTTATTTGAGAGCAGGAGGGTTTTTTGGTGGGATCTGGGATGAATGAAAAGGGATTGTTCCTACCTTTAGCTCAGTTGAACATAGAATCTGTTTCACAGATTATCCTCTTCCAGTTCTGAAAAAAGTGCGTGTGTCACTGCAGCCACTGACATGTCTGTCTGCATGCGCACTTCACACAGTGGCTGAATTTCCACAAAAAACCTGGGGCTGTCTGTCCAGGCAAATATAAAGAGAGAATGTTTGTGTTTTTGTATTTTTGTAAAATAACTTACTGGAAACCATTTTCAGTGCAGAATTCAGCACTCCAATGAAACCAAGGTGCTGGAGTGAGACAGGATAACAGCCATTTCATATTACATATTTCTGTAACAAAAATATCAATATGTAATAATTTCAGGAATAAGGGCTTTGTTTTCAAGTGAATGCTGTGACAAGGCAAGTTTTGGTGTTGTGATCTTTACTTTCACTAACATTTCACTTTTCCTGTTCAAGAGCAGGCTGCAATGAGCTCTGTTAATTAGCAGTGTGTGCTACCTTTTGTACACTTGGTTAGACCAGACATAAAGCCTCTAAAGCAGCAGAGGGTTCTTGTCACTGAAAGAGTATCTTCTGCTGGAGCAAAGATTGTGTCATGAATCTTTGTAGCTGGCATGTGGGCTGTTTATTTTATTCTCAGAGTTTGGCTTTTTAAGGGAACACAATCATGCTATGTTTGTTTGTCTCACAGTCCTGGCCGCAGCCAGTAGTTTTGAACTCACTAGACACCTTCTGCTAAATTAAACACCTAGGAAGAAATCTCAGCTGTACTGATTCTCCTTGACTCTCCTGAAGTGGAATCCAAGATATCAACCCAAAAAAGAACAGGACACGCAACATTCCCTTCCTAAAGCAGCTCCCACCTGTGCTGGCTGCTCAGTCTGAGCACACAGAGCTCTGAATCAAGCTGCACCACCTGCTTTCTGCTTTTTCCACAGGTAGGGAGAAAATACAGAAGGGAAAGTGGAAGGGAGTTGGGAATTCTGATAACTGAGGGCAGTATCTAGAAGAAGAACAATCATGGAGGCCTGGGGAAATTAAAAGGAGTATTGTAAAGGTGGACTGTGCAGGTTGGCTGCGAGAAGCTGGATACAGATGTGGGCAGCTCTCCTGTCCTGAGAGGCAGGAGTGATCAGGAGAATTTAGAGGAAACAGGGATTACTGTTGTTGGAAGCGATAAATAGCAGAGGATCATAAATCCTGAGGAAGACAATCTTCATTAGGTGCACTGCTCACTGAGTGACTTAAATGAACTATAGCTGTCACTTCAAACCTTGAAAGTTCAGCATTTTCAGGTAGAGTACAAATAATAGATGATATTAGAAAGTCTGGAAGCAGCCTTTTTATTTATCCAAGAGCACTACCAGTTCCAGAAAGGCTTTTCCAGGCCTCAGCACTTTGTGGGCTTAGGTTTACCTGTTTTTTTTTTCTTTTTAGAAAAAAATTTTTCAGTCTGGTAAAATTATCAATTTACCTACAAAACTTCATTTTTTAAAAGTTGCTCTTAATTTTATTATATTTCAGATCCTAATTTTGTTGATCAATTTGGGCGCCTCACAAGAAAGAGTAGTCTTTTTCCTGTATTTGGTGTAAAGATAAATGGAACCAGAATTGTTCTAGTTTTCCCTTTAGGTATTTTTCAATTGAGCTTGAAAATGCATCTGGTGAAGGCAAGGGCACAAAGTTTTTCAAAAGTTGCTTAACACTTTATAATTAATGTTAAAACTTTGTTCTTGTGTACAAAAGTAAAGCCAAAGCCTTCATATCCTGGCTCCTGAATATGTGACATGCTTATATATGATGATAAATACTGGTTTAAGCCATGAATTCATACCAAAAACTCTTACCAAAAGTATAAATACAGGACATAGCAAAAAACCAGACATGTTTAAAAGTAAATAATAGATTTTTCCTTTATTTAGTAAAATGGAATTAATGAAAACAGGATTTATTCCTGAAGCTTAAATTTGTGACTATGGATGATCTCCCTTCTTTCCCTATGTCTTGAATCACAGAAACATAGAAATCAAGAACAGAAATGCCAGCACAGAAAATCCTCTGTTGCTGCAAAAATGGTCACAGAGTATGCATTAAGTGCATTCCCCATTTACTTTATTAATGCTTATTAAGAGTTCAGACAATTGGCATGTGTTTTACAAATAGCAGAGCTAACCCATCTGAACATGTTCAGTGACTGAGCTGCCTGCCATTAGCCAGTGAACCTCATGGAAATGGTAGGAGTGTTGTGCCCAGACACTGGGAGATCTGGGAAGTGTTTGCCATAAGTGAGGCCATGTCCATCCCTTGGGTTTCCTTCCAGGACAGGTGTGTTGGAAGCTGTGTGGTGGGGAGGCAGCAAGGGAGTGGGTGCTTGGGGGCTGCCACCAAGAGCCCCCTGTCCCCACTGCTGCAATAGCTGTCCCCCATCTCTTTAAGGAAAAAAAAAAAGTAGTAGGCGGGAGAGAAGCAGCACATGGATCAACACTTGGCCAAACCCCACCTGCTGGACCGTTTTGGAGAGCCCTGTTGGTGTAAGTACATAGCTGAGTAGGCTTGGCTGGAGGTTGGCTGCGGCAGTGAGGGGTGTGCAGGTTGAGTAATACTGAATAAACAGTGCTGAATCCATTGTGATGGGCAGGAACTGCGTGCCTGCCAGTGCCATTGCAGTCCCTACTCCAGAGCTCTTACTCTTGGACAAACCTGTGCTGAAATATCTGCAGAGGTTAACAAGATCATTCCAAAGAGGAAGAAATACTCTTGAGTAAGACCTAGAAAGATTGAGCCCGTAGGGAAGAAGATGTTGCTTGTCCCAGTAAGCCCAAATCTTAAGACTGCCAAGATTAGTGAATTGAAGACACTGACAGACAAGGGGAGACAAAGAGCAAATTCTGTGCGTGATAAAAATAGCTAAACATGAAGGGACAGATCATGCCTCTTAGGCACTTGGCTAAATTGGGAATGGGTAGGAAGTCACATGGCTCCAAACATGTTACCTCTTTACACTTGTCACTGGTACCAAATTACTCTTCCCTCTGTGCCACTCCTTTGTCTGCTCCCATGCCAGCTCCAACTCAAGCTCCCACTCCTCCACAAGAACTTACTATTAATATGTTTTCATAGATCTCAAATCTAATGCCACAGAAGTCCCTGATGTGTTAAACTTGGCTATAAGCAACAGATCCTGCTGGGAGAGCAGTATTCCCTGTCACAGCAGTGGTAAATCTCGCAGCTGTACACTTTGTGTTGCACATTAGATCCTGGTATTCCTGCAAAGCTCTTCATCTGTGGAAACTGGACACCTCCTTTGGCTTGTGTGATACGGTTTTTGGACATATGACCTCTGGCTGTCTCATTCATGGGATTGGGATCATGCTGTCCATGTTGACATCCAAGGTTTCCCAGTAACTTCCAGCATCGTTTTCCAAAGCTCTTCCCCTCCCCATACTCTTAGGTTTTTAAATACCCTCTCTAGGAAGCACGGGAAGCAAACAGTGGCCTTTTAGAGGATTCAAAGCCAAATCTCTTTTTTCTCTGTATCTACTAAGGGAAACGTACAAGCTTAGATAAAAGTGTGGATGTACTTCCGTGGATTTCCCTGCCATTGTTTTCCCTTACACTTAAGCACTCTCTAGAGGTAGTTTGAAGTCCTATAAACAGCTCAGTCCTAATCCTTCCTGTTCATGACTTCATTTCTGAATCACCACATTTGTCCATCACACCTTCTTCCAAGGGGAGCTTCTTTCTTCCTTCCTTGTTGCCTTAATTAGAAGGGAGCCCTCAGCCAACAAAGGCACAAAGACTTTTCTTTGTTCTTTTGTCTCTCTGAGCATCTTAAGCACTGTACTTTTTAAAACCTAATGTTAACAGTTGGTCTCTGCTTCTAGTGATTGTCTGCCCTTCAAGGCTGACATCTTTACAAACAATTGGGAAAAATAATTACTTGATGTACATACTGCATTATATGAAGCTGCACCATTTGAACGGGAATTCTCTGGCTCTGATTTTCTGTGCTCTGAGTGATTTATAAGCCAGCAGTGTTAGAGGTTGCTCTGTCAGAAAGCAGTGCCAGACAAGGCAGCTTTCCTGCAGTTTGCTGCAGCTCCTCAACCTGAATAATAGACACATGCCCTGAACAGTTGTATCAGGAATCCTGAGAAAAAGCAGTGAAGTGACTTCTTCCTCCTCTGGCAGGAAGTCCATGTCATGTTTAACTGGAGTTTTTAACGTGCTCTGGAAGGCAGGTATTGAACATAATGAGGTCTAGCTTTGCTAATAGTAACAAATGTTAGTGATTCAAAAGAAGTCCTTCAACTTTCTGGGAGCTGTCAGCTGATTTGTTATTTAATGTTTCTGTGTTGCTGGCATCACTCCCAGCCCCACAAACCTGAGCTCAGTCCAGGTTAAGAAGAGCTCCTGTCTTTCAGTGTATGCAGACTGACTATGAAAATTACTGTGGAGTTACTGTTTTTCATCAGACTATATATGCTATATGTGTTCTCAGACACACTTATTTTTATGCATGTTATCAAGCAGGCAGGAGATCTGGAGACTTTCTTAATATGCCCTATGATGCGGCCCTTTGGCTGATTTTTTTACTCCCCCCACCTTGAGGCTTTCCAAGTTTGACCAGTTTCCTTCATTAGCCTGAAGTAAATGCTTGATCACTTTTACTACTGTATCAGTCCAGCCTCTCAACATTGGCGTTCTGAAAAGTGTAATGCCCCATGAAATTGGGCATTGGCAAGGCATTTTCAAACCGTGGTTTCAGCCAAGGGTTTCTGGGCACAGCTTGGCTTTGCCCCCTCTGCCCCAACCTGTGCTCACTGCTTGCCTGGCTGCATCCCTACAACCCCCTCTTGGCAGCAGCTCAGACAAAAGCTGAAGACTCCAAGAAACAGAGACATTTACCAGGTTATTCTGTTTGAATTGGTGTGACTGGCAATTGGTGTTTTCCTGTTGCAACTGAAAGTGTTCAATAATTCATACATTTTACATAAAGTCTTGTGGCTTGTTCTGCTCCCTCCCACCCATGTCTGAGATAAGGCAGACTTGATGGCCGGCAGTATTCAACAGAATATGCATTTGAGCATTAAAAGTCAGGGGTTTGTGTCAACACCAGCAACCTCTGGTACGGATACTGACTTTCGGAGTTACATGGAAGGAGTTTTTCCCCCACTTCTCTCTCACCTAGAATTTGATCATTAATCTGTAGTCTAGTTACTTCAGAGTCTAAACAACATTGCAATACATTGTTACTGTAAGGAGCCACGGACTAAGAGTGAAGTTTAGAAGCTTTGTAGTCAAGATCTGGTATAAAGCTCTTTTTATTATATATTTTATTTTGGGTTAGGATTTTTTGTTTTGGTGTTTTGTTGGTTTTTTTTTCTTAAAACGTCCTTCCTCCATGAAGCTCCCTGTGCAGTCGGAGTGCTGTAAGCCTGCCGATGAGTCTCTGCCGAACCTTCGCGCATTTGAATTGCTGCCTTGCCCCAGCCCTCCCGCTCGTGTTGCCCGGGTTCCCCCGCGGAAGATGTGCCCCGGGGGCCCCGCTAAGGACCGCGGCTCGGTCGGTGGCGCTGGGGCTCAGGGACCTGCCTGAGTGGGCGCAAGCTGTGATTTCAGGTACCTGCCCCGCTGTCCGAAGGCTCCGTGAGGCGCTGCTCGCCGGGCCGCTGGCCCCGGTGCCCGGCAGCGCGGCGGGCGGGGGGGCGGCTCCCTCAGACGAGGGCGGGCAGGCGAGGCTGGAAGCCGTGAAATCCTGCCCTCCAACCCCCTCTGTGTGTGTGTATGTGTGAGAGAGTGAGGAGAGGTGGGGATGGGGCAGATGGGGGTGGAGTGGCAGCTTGGGAGGATGGGAGGGAGGGAGGTGGAGGGATAGAGGAGGAGAGGGGGGCAGGGTGCCTGCGATTGGTAAAGCTCCGCGAAGGCATCTGCCAGCAGGACTTCAGAGGAATGTGAAACCAAATCATTTAGAAGTTAAAGATAGACGCAGAATACACAGCATCTTGAGCCAAGGTTTAAATTCATCCCTCTCTGCCTGGCTTCTCGCAAAGTTCTGCTTGTCAGCTTGCCTCTGTCTCCTCTAGCAGCTGTAAAATTCCCTAAAAAAATAACATCATTCTGGATTCTTGGGAATTACTAAGGTGGCAAAAGAGATCATGGTGCATACAGTGGGGTAAGTAGGAAGCTTGCCTCTGCATTTGCTAGGGTGGTTCCTCTGGGCTTCCCTGCTGCCTCCAGAGCAGTTCCTCTAGGATGAGGTGGATGCTTAAGTAGTGTTTACCCCGGGCGATTTAGTCTCCCGTTTTCCCCATATGGAACCGAATCCCTTTATCCCTCAGTGAAGTGTTAACTTTTCTTGGCATACCTACGGGGTCTTGGGCTTTATTTTGCCATTATAGTTTGGAGTGCTGTTTTCCTAACAGATGATTTGTATTATGTACCTTTGCTCTTCGTTAGTGGGACATGATGTTTGAAATGTTGCTTATTATTACAAAGTTGAAAAGCGAGTTGTTTTCCCTGTTGGAGGGGATGTAACCAATGTTTGCTTGCTTGTTTGGCCATGGTTTCATTTACAAACTATTTCCTCATGGGTGAATTTGATCACAGCACAGGGTTAATTAAATTTAACCTTCTTGTTTGTTTGTTCCCAAATAATGCTTTTACTGGGAGTTTGATTTAAAAAAAAAAGAAAGAAAAAAAACCCAAACATTTTGGCTATCATTTTCTTTGAACAAAGTCCTTCTAGCAGAAATTTTAAAATCTGTGCATACCCCTGGTAGTCCTCACTTAGTGAATTTCTAAGTAAAAAAAAAAAAGGAAATTCAGGCTATCATGTTCTTTTTAGAACTTACCAGAAACAATTCCAGTATCTGGCAAATATGTTGCCTTATTGATCAATGTCTTTTTCAGGCAGTTTCTGAAACATTTCTGGTGAAGTTGTGGTGTTCCTATAACCAAAAGGATTTTAAAATACAGCAACTCATTTGGAAGTTAGATGTACTATTTGTTATGTAGCAAGAACTTGTAGTCTGAGAGTTTCATCTGCATCTGGGCTTTGAGTGTGCGTCGTCTAAATGCCAGCATTGTTTTATCTTTTTTTCTGGGCATGTGTGTTTTACACTCATAGTGGAGGAGCTCCTAACTTTGGATCTGGTGTCAGTTCACCCAAACATACTCAGAATTCCTGACGTGTTAGTACTGCCCGTAATAACCATAGGAAATAGGTGCTGTCTGCGGATAGCTGAGACGCCTGACATTTTTGGTTATAGATATCACTGCTGAGGAGATGCATATAATGGCAGTCTGTGTCGTGCAAAATATGTGAAAGTGGGTGAACTAAAATAGAAACAGTTCCTCTGTTTCAGGGAAAGATGATGTGTCTGGTATCTTTTGGTATCTTTCTGGCAGTTGATGGAATTCATCCCTCTTGGTCAGCTTGCCTGAATTTTGCAAAACGTTTGGGTGAGCGAATCTGCTGTGAAGTGGTTTTTGTGTGATCAGGTGTAGGGGATGGAGAAGAAAGAGATAGATAACTTTAAGGTAAATCTGGCACAAAAAATGGATGTAGGGATGAGAAATGAAATCCAAGCCAGTTCTTTTACAGTTTGTAGTAGCTGGGTGTTTTTTTAAGTAACTCTGACTAGCCCAACGCTTCAGTCCTGGGCTAAATTTCCAGGCCAACAGTTGCTGACATGAAGGAATTTTTTTACATTACATCAAGGAATTACTGTAATGTTTGTTTTGGTATTGAAGTGAGAGACCTTTGAAACGAAAAATGTCAATATGTAAAACTCTTGCAGTGAGTCTTGGTGAAGTTGTGGTTAATTTCTGGCTCTTGCACAGGATCTTGTGCAGCTTCAGGCAAGTCATGTGAGCTCTCAAAGCCCCTGCAGACCAGAAGGGGTTGGAAGGAGGTGAAAATACATTTATTATTTCTCTGTGTTTGGTATCTAGGTAGCAGTTCCTCAGGCTAGGCATCACCTCTGATAAGGTTTAACACAATAGGCTTCTGTTTGCAGATACACTCTTCCCATGGCTATGGCCTCCCCAAGGAGGGAGGGAAAATTCACAGATTTAGAAGTATGGGTTCACTGCACCTTTTATAAGCTTCCTAAACTGAAAGAGAAAAATAGACTGACATTCAGAGGTGAGCAGAAAATAGAATTAATGTTCCATGGGAAATTCCTGAGTCAGTTCAAAATTTAATTGCATTTCCCTACCACAGTGTATTGCTTTTCCGAAGTTATAGTTCAGGAGCATGATGTTCCCATTTCATTATCTGAGACCCTTCTCCCATAATTAAATGTCCAAGAGGCACTGGAGAGCTTTGTCACAAAGAAACATGTTTTGAATTCTGGGAAGTGAAGCTGCCTGAAAAACCTTGCTCCTGGAAGGGAGTGAGCATCTGACCCCAGAACAAGATGTTCCCAGGGTAAAGAACTACATTGAGGTATTAGATTGACTTTAAAAAGTGTTCTGGTCTACCTAATTCACCTGAAATAATGTTTTCCAATTGTCCTAATTTTCCAATAAATGGAAAATGTTCAATAAAGTGGTATTTTCCCATAGAAAATGTAGGTGTATTTGGTACAAATTCCAAATTATTATAATGTTGGCATGTTTACTGAAGTGGAAAATCCTTGGCCAGCTGTTAGGGTGAATTTTTCCTGATTAGGGTGAGTGTGATACTGCATGTGCTCAGTGATAATGGTACTACACAGCAGTGTGAAACTGAGTGAGGTTTTTGAGTAAGGGTGTGGTAGCTTTATCAGGACATGACACAGGGACTCTTTCCTCTACTTGCCTTCCTCTCCCTTCCCCATTCTTTCTCACTAGCCTTGTGCTCCTTAGGTTACGAGGATTTGTTGGTAAGTGGGGAGAGAGGAAGGAGAGAGAACCAGGCATAATTTTCTTAAAGCCTTTTGTAACAGGGTGTTGTTAGGGGTGGTGTGGTCTTCTTTCCTCACTGCAGCTTTCCCTTCCCTTCCCTTCCTCACATTGCCCAGAACCGCCAATAATCCCACACAGGGGGAGATGGAGAAGTGATGCTGAGACAGAGGGGATGGGACGGTGAGAGGGAGCCTGTCCCCTGCCCTTGCCTCTTGCTGCTGCAGAGAGAGGAGAGATCATGAAGGTGCTGATCTTCAGGGGGATCCAGCAGAGGGTCAGAACATGGATGAAGCTGGTGCCTCCTGGTTTCGTGTCCTGTGTGAGTGGTTGAGGTGCTGCTCTGATGCTGGCACAGCATCACTAGCACATGCCATGCTTTCCTGCTCCGAGGAGCTGACTGTTTGGTGTCTCCTAGGGAGAAGCACTGCTTTGTCATGGCTGGTAGCATGTCCCCTTCTCAAGGAGGCTGGTCGTGTCCCTCCCTTTTTGTACCATTTTGTTGTGACTTTGTCATGATGTTTGAGAACATCATTCTTTCTGAGGTGAAAATGGGTTTGCAGCATTTTTCCCCTTTTATAGTTCTAGAATTTTTTCTTTGCAAACCATGCTACAATTATTTCTTTGCAAACCAAGCAAGGATATGCTTATGGGTATTAAAAATACCTCCTTGCTAGATTTTATAGTTATTGTACATGCTTCCCATTTTCTTTCTGTCATGATTGTTTTTGCCTTTGTAAAACTTTGCTTCTAGCCTTATCTTCAAGCTTTTTGCAGTGATCATTTTGCCATAAATAAGAAAATGGAAGAGTCATTAGGAACCGGTTGTTTCCCTATGGCTCCTTGACAATGTGCTGGTGTTTTTCTGAGCTCCAAAGAAGCAGCTTATAGTGATACAACGTCCTTTATTTTCCTTTCCTGATTCTTCTCCCAGTGGTTTGCTTTGGCAGAGTATGACAGTCTATATAGCGCACCACACTGTAGAAATCCTCAATTCTGTAATTTTGTAATTCAGTAAAAAAAAAACAAACACAAGCCCACCCAACCCCCAAACTAATGCAATTATTATGTCATATGCAGCCATAGTATCACCTCTGAGTCCATGAGTAGAACCCCAAGGAAATTGCCTGTCCAAGTGATATTGGATCTCCTGCACTTACTATTCATTCCGGCTCCTGCTGTATCAGGGAATAAAGAACTTCCCAGCTAATTATTATGGTATGCAGTGATTTACCTGGAAGCACAGTGATACTTCCCACTAACAGGATGCTTAAAAATGCATCTAATTGCATCTGTGGTAGTTGAGAGAATGCCCAACACCTAACAGTCTCGAAAAACCATCATTCCTGGCAGGGGGTGTTACTGGAAGCTGAGTTTTACTGTCTCCTTCCTGTGTCTGAACCAATTATGTGGCCTTTTGCTCTAAAAGTTGATTTGGGGATTATACTCTGTGTAATAAAGAGATAGGAGAGCAGTGGAAATGATGAATCTTTCTTTATTAATTAATTTGCTGGCATGGTGATAGTGGTTTGCTGAACATAACCTTCCCTGGGGCAGTGGAGGGAACAAGTCGGCTTCTGTGCCTGTGATCTTTGCCAGGCCATGGAGGGAGAGGGTTTGGTGTATCCCACGCTGAGAGCAGTGGTGGTGATGCTTGCCTGGTTCTGTGAAGTGCTCCAGGATCAAGGGTTGAAAAGTAGTACCTACATGCTGCATTCTTATTTTCTTCTTATATCTATGGTAAGGCTAAGACTAGTCTGGGATGAAATACCTCTTTGTAAATTTGTAAGGAAATTTGCACTAAGTGGAATCAAAAAAATCCCCAGGAAAATGAAACAGAGACAGAAATGTCTGTCAGCAAGTAGACTTTCAAAGCAATTTGATGACAACTTGTGGCTAGTTTTTTTTAAACACAATGAAAGTAAGCAAAGGCAAAGCACAGAGGACCCTGCTTGAAGTTGTCCTTGAGTACTCTTTACCAAGTAACAGATGCAAATAGAATAAGTAATCTTGGGCTTTCCTGCTACATTTTAAAAATTCCTCTTGTAACGGAAGTATGTGCTTTCTAGTAATTACTACCTTTTCAGTGCATGTTCATTCTTAATGCAACATTGTCCTTGGAAGAAGATCAGGGAACATTTTGATTCATTCCAGATTTATAAAGCAATGATTATTTGGCTGTCACAAGTTTCTGTCCCCCTGTTTCTTTCTAATTCACAACTCATTTATATTGGATTAAGAGACCTACCGTATCATTTGCATGATACGGAAATACAATCCATTCCCTGCTTTTAGATCATTCTTTTATTTCCTATAAATTGATTTAAGAATGACTACCTTTACATCTAAAAAAAATTGCATCAAATTACAAAGGCAAATCATTGATTTAATAATTTCTTAACTTCTGAGTTGATAACTCTGCAATCTTGTCACTTTTTTAACACAGAATCCTATCTTGAATGACTGAAAGCTTTCTCACCTACTTGAAAAATTAAAGTTAATCTAGGAGAGCTGGCCAGTCCTTTATCTTGGTATGTGATATATATTTTTAATTGCTCTTACGATAGCAAGTACTTTTCTTTGAATATATGCCAACAATCTTGTTTCCAAACAGATTGAACAAATTTCCAAACAGATCTAACAAAATGCAAAGTGCTTTATGATTGTATTTCTGTCCTTGAAATTTTGATCAGTTTCCGTGTCTTATTAAGGAAAATAAATCATATAAGCTTAATGTAGCTATAAATTGTATTATGCTGATTGGTACAGGAATGCAGGGAGAACCTAACAAAGCTGAGAGTCAAGCTATGTTCTCTGCCAGGCTATTCTGTAAAGAAGCCATGATTTTTCCTTAAAACCCCCACTTCTGATGATGCTATCTATCATGTTACTTTCCCTACAACTTATTCTGTGTCCTGGCTTCCCATCTTTCTTTTTCTGCCACCTTCCAGGCTTCTTCATCCAAAACTCTGAGTTGTCTTCCCCCTGATTCCAGCTGTAGAGTTGATGACCCATCAAACACAGTCACAGCAAGCTGTGTAGGCTGGCAGCACATTCAGAAATGTAGCAGCAGTCCTTACTCCATCTCCTCTGCTTGCCTAGGGAGTCTAGGGGAGGAAATTTCTGGAGGAGACACATTTTCAAATACAAGAGGTTGTGTGTGGCTTGCAAGGAGCCCCTGAGCATGTCTCCCATAGACCCACGTCAGTTCAAAGCACAAGTCATCAGCAAAGGTGCAGACCTTCAGCTGCCAGAGCAATCACTTGCACTTGTAAGCTCTAAAGCTCCCTGTGGGCCATGCTGGGGGATGCAGTGTGACTGCTGTTAATAAACTCAGCAGCTGTTCAGTGATAGGGACAGGAAAATAACAGTTGTGTATCTGCCTGCTGAATTTTTGTGTGTGAAACAATGGAGGAATGAAGGCTTCTCAGCAAAAGAGTAATTAAAGATTTATTTTAGCACAAGTGAAACTCTTTCTTTTCAATAACTTCTGCTTTGAAATTTGCTGAAAATGTGTAAATAATGCATTCAGCCTCACTCTAATATTTGATCTATAAAGCTTCAGGTCAGCCATAAAATCTAGCAGAGCAACTGAAAAATGGTTTTATGGTAGGAAGTAGGGATAAACAGAAGAAACTTGCTAAAATGATAATGGCAAATAGCAATCATGTGACTCTAGGTGATAGTAAATAATGATCTCAGAAATCATACAATTAAATAAATAAGGGAGGTAGTGGATGGTTGAAGAGAATCCAAACCAATATAAGTTTTTTATCTACATTTAATCTGGTAATGTACTCCTAAATACAATTAAAAGTGTTGGAGATTAAAGACTTTAGGAAAAAATAATAGTTCCAGGCTCATATGAACTCTTTGCAGGACAGTACATTTTCATGGAAGGGGGAATAGGTGGTGGCTGATTGTCATGTGCAGTTACTCGCAACTTGGTGGTAACTTGGACTGAATGGGCCTAATCTTTGCTGTTACACTTTTTAATATCCACTTTTGTTGGAACAGTGTATTTTCTGTGAAAAAGGCATCAACTAAGAAGACAGATAATTTTTCATGCGACTCTCATTTACAGGAAGCAAAAATAAATTCCTTGTGCACAAAGCCTGAGCTTTTGCTAAGTACTAAAGTACAAAAGAAGACATCCATTGTGTTATGTCCAAGAGAAACAAGCTTTGCCAGAAAGGAAGCCCAGCCTAGTTGGTCTGTCCATACCTGTTTCACAGGTCATTGATACTGTCCTTTTGTGCACCACTGTAGGTGAGTGCTTGGGCTTGTACTGGGCTTGTAGTAGTCTTGACTGCCTATACTGAGAGGCTCTGTACATAGCAAGGACATAAAATTTGGCCCAATCCTTAATGGATTTCCAATGTGTTGTCCTGTGTGCTGATGAAAAACCACCCACAATTTGATGCATTTTGTGAATCAGCATTGCAAGGGCACTTTTGTCTTCTTTTGGGTGCACAGAGGCTGCAGTGGTGGTGTGAGGTTCCAGAATGTTCACTGAGCTGTATCCTTGTAGCTGTTGACACCAGTGCCGGCTGGGGAGCAGCCAGTGGGACAGCAGCTCTTCAGGAAAGGATAGAGGTTACTGTGGATCTCTGGTTGAATATGGACTGGCAATAAACAGGAAAGCACAATATTGGGCTGCGTGGGGGCCCTCAGCCTGCAGGGAGCAGTCCCCACATTGGTGAGCACTCAGCTGGAGTTCTGTGTTCAGTTTGGAGCACTGCTCTTGAAGAAAATGCTGGCCACTTCAGATGTGGAGAAGAGGGTAGGAAAAGTGACCTGAGATCCATAGGACATAGCCCAGGGCAAACCCTGAAAGGGTTACATTTTCTGTGCCTAAGGAAGAGCAGCCTGCTGAGGAGTGAGTAGGAGAAAGGCAGGTTTTCAGCACAGACAGCACAGTACAGGCTGTTGCCAAGACTGGGCCAGTAATCTTTTTTCTGTGCCATGGACAGAGTGAAATGGATCTAAAATGAAACAAGGAAGAGGAGGTAAATCCTACAAAAGTTTTATCCACAAAATACTCTGCCAGTGGATCTTGTGGGGTCTCCATCACTGGAATGGAAGTGTTAGGAATGACTTTAATAAACATGAACAAAATTTATCTGACTCTAGCTCACAGTGGGAGGTGGATTACATATCTTTCCTACCATCCCTATGATTTGATGATACTGGTGATAATACTGCTCATGGAATTATTTTAATGACAGACATTCTTTCTAAATTCTGGTTGCAAAGACCTCTGCTGAGTGGAATGTGTTTTGCTGAGGTGGAGGAGGCATTTAATCATCATATAATTTCCTCATTTTGAATGTTCCTTAGATAAGGCACAAATAGCTGGCTTTGCATTTCATCTCAAATATCACTGTCCTGAAATACTTGGGGACATCACTTTGTCAGCTGGCACTTGACAGTCCATCCTAAATCTGAAATATGTAATTGGATTCTTCGGATGAAATCCGAGTTTCCTTTGAAGTCATGGGGTTTCATAGGGTAAACATTTCACACTGAGGACAGAGTGATGTCCACTTGTATGTGCTTAGCTTTACTGTCCTAGGCAGGCCTGTTGTTTTCAGGACAAGGATACAAGGAGTGGGTTGTAAGAGCATGTAACCTTTGTTATGACAGACATTTGGCTGCAGAAGGGGGTATTTGGAGTTCTTGTGTGGGTGAGTGAGAGCTTGCAACAGGCATTACATGAGGTGAATTAATTTTTTTTCTTTTTTTCAGATAATGTGAACAAAACTAATTTACACCATCTGTTCTGAAATAGACAGTAGAAAAGCAATATCATTTTTTTTGTTTGTTTGACATTTCTTTTGATAATGCTTTAGGCACTACGTATTCTCTTTAGTGTAATGTAATTTCTGCCCTTTTTCCCATTGAGGAGAGGGGTGTTCCCCCCCGAAATGTATTTTTATTGCCAGTGGTCTCTAGTTTGCATTTAGTATTCAGACCACTATAGCTGCAAGTTGAATGTTTCTCCAGCTACTGGATAATCCCTCCTGATGAAATGCACACAGAGAAGTCTCCAGGTGCTATGAATTGGAGTACTTCCATTGGAAATATTCTGGCTTTGTTTATGCCAGTGCTAATTCAGAGCAAGTTCACTGGTCACAGGTTTAAAGGAGGTGATAGTCAGAATGTCATCCTAAAAAGGAGATCACATTGATGTGGGAGCTCAGTGTCAGTCTCAGACCTGAGAGTTAAATTCTTGTGCCTCATAATTCATTGCATTTCACATCCAGATTTCTTGGCAGGCTTTTCTTAACTGTGCCATGATGGGCCATGTGTAGGAATTGCATGTGTGTACCTAAAGCTAAAATAAGCCCACAAGAAAGCACAAACCTCGGACTTGAGGACCACCAATACATCAGTTCTTAATGCCCTTACAGTATTATGCTCACACTAGAAACGTAATTAAATTGGAATGATTTGAAACTGCCATTGTGGAAAGAAGATGGAGGAAAACAGTTTCATCCTCACAACATCATGTTTGCATTGACCTACTTAGAGTAGGGAAGAAAATGTGTTCCTTCACTTTACAGCAGAATAGGTTTGTTCAGCAATTTTATAATGCAAATGCACAGGAGAAGAATGAATTTCCTAACCACTCCAGGAGGATTTGGAAGGGAGAGTAATGTTATTTCACACACTTACGACTGAGATGTGTACGTTCCTGTTCAAGCTGTAATGTTATTAGTTTAATCAATTTGGCAGAAAGCGCTTAGAGAAAAAAAAAAGGGGGAGGGGGAAGAAAAAAACAAACTTGTATTCATAGGTGAGGGGAAAAGGGCAGTGCTTGGGCTGCAGCTGTGCAGAGGGACCCTCTGTAGGCAATGACATTTCCTTTGTCTTCCATCTTCCCTGTTTCAAAGCCTTTGGGACCACTGGGCTGGAAGTGGAGGAGTCCCAAACATGGGTGCAAGGTACACCCCTGCCCAAGCCACTGAGTGAGGAGCCATGGCTGCAGCTAAAGTACCTCCAGAGAAAAACCTGGTGTGCTCTTCCTCCTCCACATCTGTGCCATGAGCAGGGAGCAGGATGCAGGTGTCTGGGTTACTCCAGCCACAGGGCATGGCAGTGCTCATGGGGTAGGCAGCGTGTGGGGTTTGGGGTGCAGCCCTCCTCCTCTAGACTTGGGCATTATTGTGGTACTGCCATATGCCTGAGTTACTAAACCATCTTTATCTGAAAATAAACACCTGCGGGTAGTCCTTTCTAGGCTGCTCAGGTCACATTCCTCCACAAGGTGTTGTTGGTAATTTAGTATTGTCAGAGGCATTAGTCACTGCCATAGTAGCTTAATAATGCATGGTAGGAGCCAGCTGGTAATTAACAAATTAGAGATATCATCTATATTTTCCTCAAATATTTCAGATGTAGCAAAAATAATTAAACGGAGAGCGCTTTGGGTGTTTAAAGCTGTTAGGTATATTTAAATCATCTTGCCATGTTAGGAAATTATTCATTGTTTTAAAGGTCAGCTAGGCCTCATCTTGCTGCTGTCCTAAGATTCTGTAATTCACACTGAAGAGTTGTGAAGCAGGGGAAGGGACAGACTCCTGTCTTTTCCTTTAATACTTTAATTCTGCATCATTTAGCAAATTCATGCCAATGCCTGACTTCTGTGCCTGTTTTTAGGAGTGACATGACTTTGTATGTCTCAGCTGCTCTCCTTTGCACTTAACTTCCTTTCACGTGAGAAGTGTCTTGAACTGGAAGGTTATGTTTATGTGTATGTGATGGAAAGATGAAATTGGCTTGTGATTGAAGCTAAGGAGGGAAAAAGTTAGCACAAATTGTATGAAACTGCAATGCTGGGACAGACACCACAGTATGAATGAAGGTGATGATGGGTTTCATGATGTAGTGTAACTAAAATATGCTGGTATGCACAAGCTCGCTTTAACTCACTTGGCATCTCCATATTTTATCACCAGATGGTGACCAGCAGTTTCAGACTGAGACGCTCTCAGTTACCTATGTGTGATGATGGAGCAGTAGTATACTTTGATACATCTCCCATCCATGCTGCTTCAGCCCAGTACTCCTTGATGCTCCTGCAGCCTGGCTCCAGGACTTGGCTCTAAGTCTCACAAGCCTTTGACTCTGCTTTTTCTCCGGGGCAGGATCTGATCTGGGCACTCTGAGGCAGACGAAGCAGGGAACAGAGCAAGCGATCGGAGGAGCATCATTTCTACGGGTAGGGTGTGGTGTTGCCTGTCTTCGTGGGGTGTGCTTGGGTACTGGCAGTGGCTTGGAGAAATACAATTTATGTCTGAAAACATTCCTCTTGGGGTTCAAAAAACTCGCTTTTGAAAGTGTGGCTGGGTCCTCTTTGATACACAATGCAGAGTTTTTGTCAGACAGTAACAGTTTGTGTTCAGGCTTTGAACTCATGATACAGATGTGAGCAAGTGTACAATATAATGAAAAGCAGATAAGAATCTGCCCTGTAATACCTTTGCTCTTTGCTACATTTAGTCATCTCCACATTGATGGAAGAGCACTGGGGATTTCAAAGCATGCATTTCTGAAGCTTAAAAAAGAAAAAGAATTCCATATGCAATTTCTATTAAGATTTTTAGCCTCTTAGAGTTAAGCTGAGGTGTTTTGGATACTTCCTAATACCTTTTGGTACTAAAGCTCAAAGGGTGGATGTAGAAAAAGGCTAGTAAGTGATTCACAGCACTGTTAACAGTGTAGACTTGTTTTGTGCACCCTAAATTCTCTTTTGTTGTTCTGGGTAGCTTTTGCTTGGGGTCTTTCTGGTGGCTTTGTACTGACTGTTGCCTCAGCAGAAAACATTCCCTGTTTGTGCTGTATAACACCAGAGCATGAAAGTGCAGGCGACCCTGAGTCCCACAGCATGCAGACACGGGGAGAGAGGGATGCTGCTGGTCGGAGCTGACACCTGAGAGGGCAGGCAGGAGCACAGCAACATGCCAGCCTTTTCCTGCAATCCCACAGCCTCCTGAGAACCGGCCCCACATGTCCCTGCCTGGTGCCAGCAGCACAGCAGGCACATTTTGCACATTCCCTGCTCCTTCCGCTGTCCACACCATGGAGCCTGTTGAATGCACCACTTTGCTGGTTTTGTTGGTACTCCTGGATTTCCCTCAGTGCAGTGCAAGGGCAGGGTGTAGGGGTGGTCCTACCTGGTTCTGTCCCAGGCTGTGGGGCGGCAGCTTGGCGCACACACAGGCCTGGCCGGGCTCCTGGCAGCCATAGCTCAGACATGGCTGGGCAGTCTCACCTGCATAGCTCTCCCAGTGACACAACAGCATTTCCTAGTGCAGGAACTATTCCTGCAAGCAGGACCTTGCAGTTCATCCAGGGATTAAAAGGCACATCAAATTTTACTACAGTTTTCATCCCCCTGAAGCCCTTCATACACACAAATAATTACACAGACTTCATCATGATGATGGCCTGTTAAACTGCTGTATAAATATTGGTACTACATTTTTGAATTATTTTTTCCCCTTTTTCTTAATTCAGATCATGACCTTCACACTTCAGGTTTTAAAATCCTACTGCATCTGTAGAGGACTAGATTGCTGTTGAGGGGAATGAAAATAACTACCATAGCAAGGGGAAAAAAAAGTTTTATTTCTTCAATCTGATACAGTTCATGTAATCATGGAAGGTGGGTGATGTCTTTAATACCTGTCACTCCTTTGTGCTGATGCTTTCAAAATATTTGGACACAAGTCTTGGAGCTTTCTGTTCACTTGGGAATGAAGAAAGACATTCTGTCTGAATGTCCTTAGTTGCTGCTTTTTTCACATTACGTTTTGGGTTAGTATTTCTGCAAAGAGGCTATGCAGAAATCCCAGAGCAATTTAGGCCTCTAAGATTTCTCCATTCTGTAGTTTATTTTGACAAAATAATAGCCATATAGCTCTGTATTAATGGATTATTGTGATGCTTGGATATTGCATTCAAAACACTGCATTTCAGTACAACTGCTCAAACCCAAACTTTATATAGGTAGAATATGTTATTTGCTGCACTCCTTTTATTCTGAACAAATCTACAACATCTAACTCTATAATTTCCTGGAAAAAAGGCCCCTTACTTTTGACACATTTTGTTCTGTGTTCTTTTTCTCCACTGTTTAAGTCAGAATTAGGCTGTCCTCTCTGTATTTTATTTTTATTTGATATTTGGGAAGCAATAAGCTAACCTATGTGTTCTGTTTGGTCTGGAAGAGTGACTAATTCCAGAAAGACTGCTGCTCACTGGCTGATCACTGCACTTGCAATTTGTTTTAACTGTCAAAAATGCTGAAGCCCTGCAGCTGAGCATTTTGCTTCCAAATGGCTAAGCTGAAAACCCTTTTTTTCTTAGTTTTTTGGGACTGATAAGTGAGATTCAGGAGTCCCCACCAGGGTTGTATTGAAAGTTCTGGAGAAGCTGTGAGGAATTTTAGTTGAATTTGGGGGTGATCTGCTGTTAAGTATTGTTCAGTGCTCTACTTACTCCATGCTTAAAGAAAATAATTTATTTTATTTCTGACAGCAAAGAAAAATTTTATTCCCAGCCACTGCCTCAGTGTCTTCCCTCCCTAAAACAAAATAACAGGTGACTAGATCTTGAAGTGTCATATCTGACTTATTTAGCAGTTGTTTTCTGCCTCTTGATAGTGCTGGGATATGAACTTGAGGTCATCCCAGCTGCTCTGGCCACCTCTCTGCTCCCTAAAATATAGACTGTCTGGTTTAGTCATTGATATTTGCTGAGGCTGCTTTTACATGTGCCTTTACTCTGTTCAGAGGATCCCAAACCCTGCATGTTGGCATCTTGCAATGAGAGTTTCCCTGCCCATGGGAACCCAGGCTTGTGTATGTATGTTTTTGAAGCAAAGGGTTGTGCTGATACATGCAGGCTTATCTGCTCAGCCTTTTCATCTGAATGGATTCTTCCACGATGAATTGACAGCATGAAAAATTCAGTCCATCCTGTTCAGAATTACATGTGTTTATTCAGTCCTTTGTTAAAGCTGCTGCTGTTATTCATGCACAACATTTGCTTCCATGTAAGTTTTATTATACTTTGATCTTCTGTAGCACCCAACAAACTTTTAAAACCACTTACCCAGAAACCATTGTTTCACTGCAATTATAAAAGAACATGCAATGAATCACAAATGAGAATATTACCCAACAAGATATTCCTAGAAACAGAAGAGCACTTACGTGCAATACAATACATTAATCATTTATAAGGAGTCAGTTATTAAAATTTTTTTTTTTTAATACTCTGGATGTGAGGATGTGGAAAGCCTGTTCATTGAGGATGTTTGTGGGCTTTTGAAGTTTTCTTAAGTTTCCATCCTCACATTCTTGTCACAGATTTGAAAAGCAAAAGCACAAATATAGTAGTCTGGGTGACTGCAGGTTAAGGTAGCTCTAGACTATGAGTGCACATCTGTATGTGTATATACACATATGTAGATATATGTGTACAGATAAATTCAACAAACTTTTGTCTTTAAGAGAAATCTACAGTGTGCTCGGGCCTTCTTTATTTCTACAGAACTGCTCATGGTCAAAGACTTTGTCTGCTGTGACACTTTCACAGTCAGGATCTGTGGTCATTGTAAACAGACCTCTCAAATGAATGGAAGTCTGATAAATCTAACTGAGCTATCACTTCTTCACTGGGGTTGGCTTTAGACATACATTCTTATAAAGGACAGGATAGGAAAGGGAAAGGGAAAAGAAGAAAGCCTCAAGAAATCTTGTTTCAAATTGCCTGTGTGAAGGTGTAGTGTCCCCACTCCCCATTCAGACACAGGACATGTGTCAGCAGACAGCAACATGAGCTGCCCTCTGTCCCTTCCCCAGGCTGGTGGGATGTGCTCCAATGCCAGTCACAAGCTGCAGAGTTCCCTTAGCATCACACTGTGCCCAATGATGATGCACAGCATTTTAGCAACTGCTGAAGCTGAAATCAACTCAGAGCTGCCTCGTACCTGCATGGCTCAGGGAGGAAGCAGAGAAATTGGGGTTTGTCAGTCATGGCCCATGGAGACATTCCTGGGATGGTACGCATTTGTGGTGAAACCAGTAGAGTGGGAGACCAGCACAGTGTCTGGTCTGACTCCAGCTTTTGGAGCAGAAATATTATCATTAAGAATTCTGTCACCACTGGGCAGAGATGCAGAGATGCACTCTTCCCTGGCATCTCTGCTTCTGCTCCCCTTCTTTGGAGGGGAAACAGAACAAGGGAAAGCACCAGCTGCAGACTGTAATTGTTTTGAGGCAGCTTTCCACTCCATTAGTAGAATGAAGGTACAGTCTGGGTCATTTAATTTCCCATGTTGATGTAGGCAACAAATCAGATAGATCAGTTGGGGAATTATTCACCACGTCTGATAACTCAGCTTTTAAATAAAGAGCAGGACTTTCCAAATATTGCAGGAAGTGGCAAAAGCAGCAGGAGATAACTGATTTAACACTTCTAAATTGTCTTCTTTTTTAAGGGCTAAAGTTTGGGCAAAAGAAACTGCCATTTTTCTAGAAAGAAAACTCTGTGCAACAAGTAAGTTGGTTCCAGCCTAAATCCATTCTACTTGTCATGCTGGAAAATGCAGCAGTTGTGATTCCTGTAGCAGAATTTAAAATGGCAAGGATATTTAAATGAGTTTGTCTAGTGAAACTTGGCTAAAACTATCATATCAGTGGGATGATACCATGAGAGCTTTACAATTTAATCCAAATTTCTTTTGGCTGTGATGCCATCCTCAGCCCCACTGTGGTGAATACCCCACGTGGCTCATGCTCTGTGCTTTCAGATCATTCTGCAGTGATTCTTCTGTTTCTCCCATTTCCATGACCCCTCTGTAGGCCAGAGTGCTACAGGTATGTGCCATTCAGAGACCCTCTGCTTGAAGAGTGGTGAGAGAAAAAGCATTCCCTCTTGTTTTCACCTGGCCAGCTGCATTCTTGAATAAACTGGATGGTGTGGTTGTGGGGCAGGGAGGGGAGATGGTCTTTGACAAAGATCAAAATGAAGGTATTCCGAGAGGGCTTTGTGGTTTGGCTTTCCCCATGGGGTCAAATCCCAAAAGAGATCAGACTGTCTGAGTATTAGCAAAGGAACTCGCCCCACCTTCTTCTGACAGCTATTGCCCTCTGCCCTAATGGCTTTTTGGAAAGCACATCTGTTCATTCATAAATGCATCCTTTTTTCACTCTTAAATATCCCTGTTTATGCTCTAGAAGAATTGGTGCTAGGAGGCAGTGCATTAAATACATGAACTTTCCATGGCTTTAAATGCAGTATTACACTTTGTGTCTTTTTTCAGAGATGTTGAGCATCTCTAACTCTGAAGGCCATGGAAAGTCTACATGGCAGTCACACATTACTCTCTTTGCCAGGTATCTCTCCTATTCTATTTTCAGTGCCAGACCTTAGTACTCACAGTTCAACTGTTTATTGAAGGTGAATTTCTTATCTTCTGTCTCCTATTTATCAACTCTTTACTTATAATTTATCCTTGTTTTAAGCTGTCGTATGCATGATCCAGAACAACATTTCTTTTGACCCTATAAAAAAAATGGATGGGTAGAATAGCTCAAAAAATAATCTGCACTGGAAATCTTATTAAAAGTAAAATTCAACTCGTTATTACAAAATTGACAGTCCAATTCATTCACCTGTCCAGGGCAGAATGGAAGGTCAACTAAAATTTGAACCCTTGGTAAGGAAGTGTCATTTCATATTAGTGTGACAGGCACTCCAAAGATAGGATCACGCATTACTGAAGGTAAGAGGTGCAAAAACCCACTTACAGACATAAAAGCAACATCCTGTACGAGTATAGTTATTGAGTAGAACATTGGTATTATAATCTTTCAAATGACAGCTTTATCTGGCTGTAATTCATCATGAAGTAGAGTTTCTGGTGTGTCAGGAGTTCTCTTGACCTGATGCAAGAACTTTATAGCTTAACTTTATGACCTCAGGAAATTAAATAGGTTATCACAATCCTAAATCTAGTTTTTCCCAGCCTGAAGATACTCAAATTCCTCTAACACCCACCACTTACTACATTGGAAACTTAAAAATTCTAAAGCTTTGTTTTTTTGTCATAGCTCACACAATTGCACTGAAGAGTCTTAACATATTACAAGGTACTTGCTTGTTGTTTTTTATTTGAGAGTTAGCAGAAAAAAAGTCACACTCTTAAAGCTTCACCAGTTTTCACTTCATTGGAGTTGTTCTGAGAATTGCAAACAGTACATTCAGAAATAAGCTCCTAGGTGGCATCTTTTGTGTTCTACATGTGTCACTGCAGAAATATTTTATGTCTGTCCAGTGAATTTGGAAAGGAGACTTCAGTGCCAAGTGCTCTTTGTAGTCACACGGATAGATCTGAGGTACAGTCCTGACCACACTGTCATCACATGGCTCTGAAATACTCATTTATGGTCTCAGAAGAAGGAACTATTTTGTTCCTCTTTCTCCAGAGGTTGGTTTGTGTGAAACCTGCTTGAGTTTTCCTTAAAGCATGCTGACAGGATTGCCTGTTGCTTGGCCAGGGATCCTGTTTCTTGCAGCTAATCTGAACATGCATCTCAGGTTTCTTTTCAATCTGCTGAAATACGACTGTGATAATTTTATCTCGACAGCCTGTATGGCTCCACTCGTATTCAAGCGTCAGTCTGACTGGCTGTGGGTTTCAGGCACATGACCTTGGGAGTGGTACAGACTACTCATGTTGTGAAAGCCTTCTCTGTCAGAATGATGTGCATGTGCTTGTGTGTGGTATAGCTTTGTAATGCCATGGCAGACACAAAAACTGTCCTTCGGTGTCTCTCACTGGCCAGACTGGCCACAGAACCATTTTACTGGGCTTGTGCAGGTTCACCTGGCAGCTCTGCCTGCTCTCTGCTTCCCTCCTGGTTTTGTTTTACTGCTTGTTTTCAGCTCAGTGGAGGGTAGTTGATAGGGTAGTCCGTGATAAATAAAATATATAAATTCCAGACTACGTAATAGATTGGTAGCATCACCAATTAGAAAAGTTGCCCAGCAGTTCCCATTATAGTACCTTAAAGTTTTTCAGAGTATTTGTAAAACTTTTAATGTCTGAACTGAATTTTTTCTAGCCAGCTGTTTTCCTCAGCCTGAGTATTTTTGGAATATTTCAGCAAAAGTGATTCAGTAAGACTGAGAACAAGATTGGCATAAAAATAAGTTGGGATTCTTCACATTTAAAGAAAACCTTGGGTTATTTTCTTTGGTGTACTTTAGTGTTCTTGTACACTGGAACAAGGATGTAAACTTCAGTAGAGCACATGACCTTTGCATGAGTAGTACTTCACTTATTTGTCCCTGTGGAAATCTGCCCGTTTGGCCTATACAGTAGGCCTCAGGGGAAAATAAGTCCAGAGCAGTTCATCCATGTTAAGAACCGGCTGCAGAGGAAGATCCTTGATGGACCAGTCACTCTGCAGGTGCTGGGGAGTCTCCCAGTGTGCTCGTGGCACCCAAATTGTTCCTTGGTCCTTGAGCAGTTGTCAAGGTTTCTGCTGTTTTTGTCTTCACATGGATTTGGGTACACAGATGTGTACTGAGAAGTCAAATGCTGTACCCCTAAATCTTGCACACACTGAGGGCAAAGCTGCAGCTTCACAGGCAGCCTGAACTTCGATATCTCCAGTCTCTTAAACACTGAGGCTGCTAAAGCAAAAAACCACATAGCATTCTTGTTCCTAAATTCCTCAGGAATAATTCTGCAGTATAGTGTGGTTTGTAGAGTAAAGGTGACAGAACCTCCAGTTTCTTTGTAGTAATTACAGTGCTTAGCATTCAAAACAGCCTTGATAGAGGATCCCAAAGCACACTGGGCTTTCCCATCTTTCTCACATGAAGTATGCATGACATCTACTCTTCTGGCAGCATTCTGGTAGGACAAGCGGGGGGTGGGAGAGGAACTCTACTTGTTCTTGGACAGCACTGTCTCAGGGGAAAAGAAAGTGGCTTACATTCTAAGTTCATTTCCATTTTAGTTTATGAAGCACTGCTTTTCAAAACTCCTGGGTTTTACCATACTTCCAGCCCTTAGCTGAACAGATGTCAGAAAAAGACAAACAGAAGGAAGATAATTATGTGAACATTTCAAAACTTTTGTTATGGCACATTGGCCAGTACTGAATAGAAAATAATCCTGCTGTCATTAGTGTGTTTGATGTTAGGATTGCACCTCCGTTCAGCTCTGCATTTTTTTGTTGTTGCTGTTCTCTTTTAGCAGTCTCCTTTTTCTTCAGAAAGGGCCTTTTGATTGAATGTCTGTTTTGTTCAGTGTGGTCAGATGAGTGTTATTTCCTACTTAGTAAATGCCCCATGCTTACTGTGTTTTATTCACATAAGTAGATTTGCTTGAGATCAATGTGAATGTTGCATGGTCGGGTTAACAAAGAGTTAATATTTTTGACCAAGCTACATAATACTTTGGGATACATTTCTCTATTGATCCTCCAATCCTCTTAGGTCTGCCTAAATAAGTTCTTTATGATGGAAAATAACTTTGCAATTTATAATACTGTGAGATCACTTTCCCCTCAAAAGATCATCTGTATATAGTCCTTCTTACTTGCAGACTTACTGCTCCTGCTCCAGTTTCCTCTCTGGTAGTACTGGTTTAAGGATAAATAATAAGTGAAGTTTGCAGAAAATCATGATTTTACAAACTCAACTTGTACCTGGTGAAAACACAAACAAAATTCTGGCAAGTGGGAGTCATAGTATCTCAAAGAGATGCATAAATCAACAGGTCCTCCCCCAAGTTGTCTGTAATAACAAGTCTTTGGGATTTTTTTCTGATCTCCTTCATAAGATTTTCTGTGTTTGCTTGTCATGCATTTCACTTCACTGGACCTCCTGTTTTTGACTGCTTCATGAGAAATGTCCTGGCCAAGGCATAAGGAGCATAGAGAGGGTATGAGTATATGTCAGTGACTCCACTCTACAAACATTTTCCAAAGTTATAAAACTCATCAACCAAACAACTAAAAATACCATGGTTGAGTGGTTCATTAAAGAGCCTTTTATTAATGTGAGGCAGATTTTCCCACTACAGAGGAATACATGTTTGGAAACAAGTAAAAAGAAGACATCCTGCACCCCAGCAATTTATTCCAGACAAAGGTTGCCTTTCTGACATCTTCAGGGAAACCATCAGTTTTACATACTCTTAATTTGTGTTGTGACCCACAGGCCTTGGTATAGCAATGTATTAAGGGGTTCAGAAAGCTGTGCTGAACTCAGTCATTATTTCAGTTTAAATCCTACCTGAATAAATGGATTACCAGCTGCTTAGACAAAAATATTTCAATGAAGACAGGAGAGTAACTGATAAATTCCATGGATGAACATATTTCCCACATAATAATGCAGGAAAATTGTTAACTTCACATTACAGAAAGGAAGGGTGCTGAACAGCATGATCTGATGTGCATATACGAGCAACTGTGAGTTTATATTGCTGTTGCAAGTGGTTTCATGTGCAGAGAAATAACTGCTGTGCAGGCCAGGCTGGGTGCCAGAGTCGTCATCTCTGCTTGTATGGTGCTGAGGTTGCCAGCACTTACCCTAAAACTGACGTAGCTGTTGGTATAACAGAGACTCATGATGTTCTCTTTGATTCCGAGGTACAACGCAGTGTATAGGCAACTCCTTTACAAAAGGAGCAGCAGAGATACAAATCTTCATGTCTGTGATGAGAAGTAGGAGCTGGAGGCCAGAGAGGGCAGTGGGAGAGAAGAGCCCAAGCAGCATTTTTCTGTTGGTGTCCCGTCTCTTCCCAGATGCTCTGACCAGAGCCTGACCATGGCATTTTGTTGGAGTGAGTCCAGAGGGGCCACAAAGTTGTGAGGGAACTGGCAGCACCTCCTGTATGAAGACAGGCTGACAAATCTGGAACTGTTCAGCCCAGGGAAGAGAAGGTTGCATGGAGACCTCACAGCAGCCTTCCATTATCTGAAGGGGGCCTGCAGGGAGGCTGGAGAGGGGCTCTGCCTCAGGAGCTCTAGTGACAGGACAAGGACTAAGAGGTACAAATTGAAAGAGGGGAAATTTAGATTAGATACATTGAAGAAATACATAGCTGTCGATGCCCTGGAACAGGTTGTCCAGAGGGGCTGTGAATCCCATCCTGGGAAGTATTCAAGGCCAGGTTGGATGGGACTCTGAGCAACCTGGTATAGTGGAAGGTGTCCCTGCCTTTGGCAGAGGAGTTGAAACTAGATGGTCTTTAATGTCCCTTCCCATCCAAACCATTCTATGATTCTGTGATTTTGTTAACAAACAGAATTCAGGTTTCCATCTACAAATGGGTTCAGAGAAAAAGGCTTGAAAGAAAGGGAGGAAAAAAAGTCTTGGGTCCAAAAAGATTTAAAATCTTGGCTGTGCAACTGATAGTAAAACTCTGTGACAGTTACTCTCCAGTTATATTAATCAAGTGGCCTTTAAACAACAAAACCATTCAGATTATCAGCTGGGAAGTGGAGTTGGGATGTCAGCTGAATAGACTCACTCTACTGACAGTAAACATAACTTTGGAGATGAAACTTGCCTCTGGCTGCATGATAAAGGAACTAAAACTCTCTCTCTCTGATAAAGTATATAGTTCTCAGGATATGTGATACCATGAGATGTGCTCCTCATCCCAGGAATTTGCACCTTATGCAGGAGAACAGAAAAAACAATATAGCACTGCATGAAGAAATGAGATACATCTCATTCATAAAAAGTGCCATGGTGTATGTCATCAGTTAATAGGCAGCACAGCATGTACCAAAACTACTTTAAAAAATGTGTTGTTTGAAGTTTGTCTTTCTAGCTAAAAGTATTTTCAGTCCTTCTCCACTCAGGAACAGAAGCTAGTATTTTTTTAGAGCATCTTTGTTTTCATACTCTCCTAGGATGTGTCCTACCTTACTACCACACCTTTTCATTTGATAACCTCTGTTTGGAATTAAGAATACTCAAATGTAAAATACTGATTCTTAGAGAAGCTATTAAAACTGAAGTTTACTTTTTATGAGGCAAAGCAGCCTACATGAGTTCTGTTTATGCATTGCTTTGGCTTGCCAAACACTTTTGTTTGTATATATCCCAGAGCATGGCAATTTCTTGGACAGGGGTGATTTCTGCCTTTGTTTCTTGCTCCAAGCACATGGTCATTGCTAGGGAAGAAGGCCAGATTTTGCCTTAATTGGGTTAGATTCTGGTTTCTGAGAGCACCTGAGTGTTCAGCTAATTTTAAAAAATAGCACAGAAACAGTGAGTATAAAGGATGTAATGTCTGTAAAAGTAGCTTTAAGTCTGAGCAACATGTCAGGATTCTCACTTATGGCTATGGACAACATGTATTAAAGACTTCAAGGAAAGCTGCAGTTCTTTCAGATAAATCAGCTGGTCTGATTACCATTATTATTAATACTTCAGAGGGGAAAAGCTGATTTGGAAATGAGCTTTTTTTAAGCAACATGTCATTTTTACATCATTTTGGAAAAAGCTCTGGCATCCAGATTCATATATCTAGCTGAAGAGGTGGAGATCTCAACATACTAAATAACTCACTGATTGACACTCTATTCTAGTAAACACCAGAGGTTTGCCTCTGGCACCAGGACAAACTGGGATGGCACAGCACATGTTCATACTGCTGAACTCAGTCTCTAGACTGGGTGGCCACAAACAAACAGCCTGCTGGAAATGTCTCTGGACTCTGCAAACTCCTAAGCTCTGCCCAGGAGCCCTCTGGAGGAAGGAGGCCCAAAATCGTGCTAGGGATGCTGTGGTGTTGTAGCAGTGCAAGCAACAACTCCAGCTCTCAGGAGCACATCCTTGCCCAGTCTCACTTAATAATATAGACATATTCTTATCAGGGAAATGGGGCCAAATAAAGAAGAAGCTGTGGTTTGGTTGCTGTCATTCTTCATTGTGTTGCAAGACATGGTTATGAACCCTGTTGAATGCTGTAATAGGTTATTGAATAATTCTGGGCAACCTGCCCCCCTAACAGCTCCGGAGTTAAGTTGGAACAAATATGCCCTGGGAAAAGCCAGAGCCCAGCATGACTGCTTTTCTTCTGCTGGGCAGGATCTTTCTGTCTACAGGGTTTTTCAAGACACATTATGCATTTGCTTTCAAAAGCCATGAAAATATTTGTGGGGAAATCTTTACATTGGCTACAATAATTTGTCTCCTGGGCCCAGCACTCTACTCAGTCTGCTGCAGTAAATCACTGAAGCCCTAAATTCTGGCATTAAGGGGTTTTTTTTTCCAAATTCCTCTATATCTGGCATTCTGTTTTCTCTGTTTACAAATAAGAATTTTTATTGGTACCTTTTATTGGTACCTCAATGTACATAACATGGTGATATTACTGTGGATTGGGTAGTAACACGTAGCTCTGTTGTTCCAGAGTTGCCAGATATTACTGATTCATGTGTGCAAACAGCTAAACAATCCAAATGGGGAAAATTTGGTTTTGGAAGGAGACTGAACTTCCAGGGCTTGTCAGCAGCAGTTCCAGTAGATCCAAATTGTGATGTGCCTTGTATATAGATGTGAGAGAAATCACAGTCCGGTGGTGAACTGAAGGACCGGCACCGCACAGCTTTCATTCCTTTTCAGAGCAGTTTTCCTGAGTCATGGCTGTGGAGGAAGCACTTGTTCATATGCATGATACTGAGCATACAATTCATTCCACACAGACTGTTAAAATTAAGTGCCCAAACTCTGTATCCATTTCTAACTGTAATGTGAAGATCTGTTTTCTGGTTGCCCAAATTGTTATTTTCAAGTACCATAATAATGAACATTGTGGGAAAGCTTAAATATAATAGAACTGCCCGTCCTCTTTCCACCTGTTTCACTGATGATCACAGGGATGGAGCACCTCTCATATGAAGACAGGCTGAGAGAGTTGGTATTCTTCAGCCTGGAGAGGATTTCAGGGAGACCTTGGAGCAGCCTGCTGGTACCTAAAGGTTACCTAAAGCTGGAGTAGGACTTTTTACAGGGGCATGTCAGCATAGGACAAGGGGGAATGGTCTTAAATTGAAAGAGTGTAGATTTAGATTAGATATTAAGAAGAAGTTCTTTACTGTAGGGATGGTGAGGCACTGGAACGGGTTTCCCAGAAAAGTTGCAGATGCCCCCATCCTTGGCAGTGTTCAAGGCCAGGTTGGAAGGGGCTGTGAGCAACCTGGTCTAGTGGAAGCTGTCCCTGCCCATGGCCAGGGGGTTTGAACTGCATGATCTTTAGGGCCCTTTTCAACAGAAACCATTCTATAGTTCTGTGTTGCCCACAATATCCAAAGGCTTAAGGAAGGAAAAATTCACTGCTGGCCTATCACTAGTGCATAGGCCAGCTAAAACTGCTGAGCACTCTGCAGTTTAATCATAACAATAAACATTGTGACATTTTTAGGGAGGTAGATTTATTTCTTTTCTCAGAAATAAATTCTTTGCTGAGTAAGCAGGCTACTTCTGTAGTTTCCTTGGCATAAATCAAAAATTTGGTATGACATATATATGAGATTCATGCTTTAGAGTAAAGTTTCTAGTTTAATTTGAAAATATTTTCATTTTCCTTGAGCACAAGAATCCTTCTGCTCATCCTCCTTCAGTCTGGTGATGTGGGAGCTTTGGTTTCCAGTTCAGTGTTCATAGTTTCATGTTTCTATAGTTAACATGCCCATAGTGTGATCAAATAAGTTTTTGGATAATGGTTATTCTGTGTGTAATTTGCCATCATTGGGCTTTTAAAGTCTCAGGCAGAGCAGAACTGTTGTATTCAGCTCAGGACTTGATCCACAGCCTAATATGGATGTAGAATGTCTCTGGCCTCAGCCTCTCTGAGCACGTTCAGAGCCTGCCAGGATCTCACTTTGGACTGTTTGCATGATGAATTCATCCTAAGCAGTAAACAAAATGTCGTTAATGCTCTAAATAGACTGCCCTGTTTCCTGGGTTCTCTGTGGTTCAGCTGTTATTTAACTTCAACAACACAATTTTTTTTTCAAATCAGAAAATTAGTGTTTCAGCTTTTTGTTGCATCTGTGCAGGGACATATAGCTGAACTGTGGCACTGTGAAGCATCTGTTTTGCTTAAAAACTAAACTTTGAAGAGCATTTTAGTTCTTCTTTAACGTTGCTATTGTTCCACCGTTTACAGATTCCCTGCTTTTAAAATTTACCCTGAGAATGATGCTGTAAATGTAGTACTATCATGCTAGAAAGAACTGAGAAGTTCCTGGGTAGGACATCAGTAGTCCTGGGAAAGCAGCTCTAAGTGGCCCTGTTGGAGGAGGGGGTGGGAGCAGATGACCTCCAGACGTCCCTGTCAACCCCAGCCACTCTGCAAGTCTGTGGCACAGTTCAGGTGCTGCTTCTACAACATAGCTCCTTTTCCTGTGAGATCAGGTGCCTGAACATGGATGTTAACCACCTAGTTAATTTTTCTGTTGTTTATAGTTGTCAGAAGATTAAAACTCAAAATCTCTCTGTGGTGGCATTGTCTCTGAAGGAAACCTTGGATCTGCATTCTCCGACTATGATGTGTGTCCATATGGGTCACTTGGTAGTGGGGGATCTGGACACTGCACAACAGCCCACCTCAGTGGGTTTAAAAAGTAATAGTATCTGTAGGAAAAGTCCTGTGGGGTCCTAGGATGTAAACCACTGTGTTGCAATTTCAATAAAAATATAGTCCAAAAAGAAGAAAAAAGACATTCCCTCTGGGATGTTATTTCTGGCCCTTGTTTATTTGTGTTAAATGGAAGGTCTAGAGGGAAGAGACTTGTTTCTCCATTTTACCCCATGCCCTTGAATGGGAGGATTCTCTTGCTAAGTTTTGTCTCTGCCAACTCCAGCTGGTAATCAGTTCACCAGGTCTCCCCACTTGTGCTTCAGTGTACTGAACCTGAGAGTCATCAAAGAACTACACAAGCTGCTTTTTTTTGAAGGTCTGAATTACCTTCAGGGAATTGCTGGACCTTCCCAAATAGTAAGAAACTCTTTCATAGTTTCATGTGGCTGATCTCTGACCACTGTTAATCATGTGCTTTAAGTGTTGTAGTTGCTTTCCTTGTTAGAGAATTAGTGACTACCAAGCCCTGTTTGTGTCCTGAGCATTTCATTTTTAATGGCTTTAGAGTCATTACTCAATCCACTTAATTGCTATTAAAGCCAAGTGCAAGGAGGGGGTACACCCAACCACCACCACTACTCAGAGAGTGAGAGTTCAGACTGGAAAAATCTATGTTTATTGTAATGATTAAGATGGAAATAGTGTTGTTTCTGCTGCTATCCTCACCAGATTTATCCAAGCTACTGTTTGGAAGAGGGGTAATGTTGGGGAGGGGGCTTGTATGAAACTCCCATCTTCTTTAGAAAAGAGTTAATAACTCTTGAAGACTAAATTACTTGGTACTGCATTTGATTTTCAGGGTTTTTTTTTTTTTGAAACTTAATGCATCTTAGATAGATCTAACTAAGTCTTAGACTATTTCTCCCACCATTTCATTCTTTCCTGGTGTACCTCTAGCCCCAGACTAGACACCACTGAACATACAACATTGCTAGCAGATAAATGCTTTGGAGAGAAACCTAGTTTACTGTGAAGACTGTGAGGCACTCCTGAAAGCTAGAGGGAAAAAAAAAAGTTTTTAAAAAGTATTGAAATGTATTTGCATGTGTCCTTAAAAATGGCAAAGTAGTGATTGATTTTATCCAACCATTACTGAATTCTTCTGTAGCACTAGGGGTACCCATGGTGTTACAGGTATTTTTCTTTTGTCCTCACCAATGATCTTGTAAACACATGGGTATGTGCTTTACTCTGTTCAAGTAATTAACTCTGCTAGTAAAGAAGTGCTCAAACGCCCTTCCTAAATGTCATGTTTTGTTCTCAGTTTCCTTGAATTAGAAGATATTTATTTAGTACCCTCATTCACTAACCAATTGGAAATGAAAATAAATTATTTTCTCATTTTTAACATCAACTTTAAGGGTTTTTTTCATAGGCTAGGATTTGGGGCTCTGGCACAGCCTTGTATATGCTTGAATGGTCTTACAGATTAAATGGACCTGGTCAGTTGAATATTCAGTGTGCAAAGCTAAATTTACCAGTCCCTTAAGTAATATGACATCTTTGAAAAACACAGATAAGGTGTTTTTGTAATGCAGCCTGTTCTCTTGACAGCATACTTTTAAAGGACAAAATAAATAGACGATTAAGGAAAATCGTTTCTGACCGATGTTCAGCCTTGGAAAGCTTCTTACTACCCTGCCTATGAATCAGGAGGGTACCAGGGTTTATCTGCTGGGAGCACACACACGGACCTCCACCTCCTCATAAATCTGCTGCTCGGTAGGTCGGCTGCCTGGGAGCTGGATCTGTCCTTGTAGGGCTGTGGCTGGCAGGGCTGCCTGCTGGCCTGGCTGTTCCTCTCTCATGCTCTGGGGTTGGTGTGCCACAGCTCTTACCTTGCCTTGACCCCCTCCTCACTCCCGCCGTGCACAGAGGAGATCTCCTAGCTGGGATTTCAGAACACTTTGGTCCTGGCTGGATCCTGCTGGCTTGGCAGCAGTAAGCCAGGGCAGACCCACAGCTGGCTCCAGCTCTCCTCACCACCCCGGGCTCTGCAGGCAGATGCTCCTTGAATCGATGCAGGCAATCAGGAGACTCCCCTGCAGTATTTCAGCACAAAGAATCCACTCTCAGCTGCACTGGCATGCTGGAAAAGGCTTCATACCACCATTTTGCATAGAAATAAGATTTTAGTGGTGGGGAAAGACATACCTGGCGTAGGTTAAGGGGCTGGTGCACAGGGCAGTGTCCAGTTCTGGACACTAAAATGCCCCCTTCCATTTTGGATGAGGGATCTGTCAGATCACCTACCAACTCCCATGCAGGGTGCATGTGGAGAGCAGTGGGCACGGTGTGGAGGGAGGGGAGCTGTGCCTGTGTTAGATGCTGGGGCACTGGCAAAGTGTGTGCCTGTGATGGGGAACTGGATGTACTTTCTGCATCCACCAATACAGCAAGCACAGCAAGAGTTATCTGTGGAGTTGAGAGGGGCAGTGTTTTCCATAGGTGGCCAATACCCACACCAGTCATTTTTTGAACTTTCTGTACAAATTGCCAAGGACTGACAGAAAATAAATTGAAGCGAAGGATGAGTTGTAGCACAAACCAGTGAGACATTGTTTCAAGTAACTGTTTGAAGGCTTGTTTTAGTGTCTTGAAAGGAAGCAGGAATTCACGTGTTTTATTTTTAGCTTGCAAGGGAAGAGTTATTTAATGTTCCTTTATATCTCATCTCTGAAAATGTTCTCACTAAGGCAGGATCTGAAGTCCTGGAGCTGGTTAACCCAAACTTGCCTGCCTGTGGAAATTTATATTTTACAAAGGGGAATTGCTGAAATTGTTTTTTACCTATAAAATTTTAAGTAGAGCTGAGTCCAAGCTCCAAAACCAGTAGTGTTGAAATACTTTCTGCTGCTGGCTGATTTGTGATTCACAGTATATAGTCAGGTGTGTTTTGCTTTCAGGATCTATAAGCACTTTCAGACTTTTATTGTGGAGTTGCTTTTGTTGCCATTTGCTTTGATTTTGGCTCCCATTATGTTATGGGAGTTCTAATTTTTTGAAAGGAATATTTTTGTCCGAGATTTTAATGGTGTTGCTGTGACTGGGCCTTAAATCTCTAAGCAGAGATGGGATGAGCTACTCACAGCTAGTGGTGAAAAAAGCCTCTCTTGCATTTCCCTCTCCCCTCCTCCCAGGTCTCTGAGTGTCAGTACCATGGCTCGTGCTTTAGGTTCCTGAAAATCAATGAAATATTTATGACACTTGGTTTTCCAGCAGCTGGGTAATGAATGGGCTTGCAAGATGTTGCTGGTCAATACTTGCCCCTCTTGTCCAGTACTCCTGGGTAAACAAACATGCATCTTAACCTCCTTGTGAGACTGCTCTTATTTTCCTTGATTTTCTTTCCTGTGAGGCAGCAGAACAGTGTCAGCAGCAATGAAATGAGAGCTATCATTTCCTCGAATGGGTAAGACAATCTGCAAAGCATGTATTAAAAATAAAACAGGAAGTCAGTGATTATCAATTTTTAGCAAACACGTTTCTGCTGATCTTCAGACTGATGCCTGACGGTAACAAAAGGAGAAGCTCTGCATCTGGGCAATGTAATTTGTAGTTATTTGTAGTATCTTTTCCCCTCATTAGATGTGGATGGTTTTCATTTTAAGCCCCAAGACCTGTAAGAATAATAACAGAGGCCTAGTGTTGTTGCTTGTAAACCGCGTGTGTTGAACAGCATGTCTGGGATAAATGGTTATCAGGTTTAAAAAAAAAAAGGGAGAGTCCTTTTTTGTGCATTTACAGTTTTCTGAAGTAAAAGGCAGCATATGGCACCCCTAGCAAGGAAGAAGTCCCTCCTTTCAGAGACTCTTTCCCTGCTCAAGGAGTTAGTGATTGCTTCCCACCCTGATAAAGGAGTATTACCAGCATCCGTGTGCGTGTGGGTGACGGGAAACGAGGCTTCCTCCAGACCTGGCACCTGCTTGTGGAGCAGCGATGGTGGTGGGAGGGGAATCCACCTGCCAGCAGGCCACGAGTCCTGATTGATGTCTGTTCTCACTGCCAGAGAGGAGCCAGTGCTCTGCTGCACGGGCAGCTTCTCCTTATTGCGTCTCTTTTCCCCTCGAGAAGAGTCAGCAGTGTTTATTTGAACCCCTCTGCAGAGGAGAGGGAATAACCTGCACACCTGCCAGGAAAGGGAATCCTACACAACTGCTCTTGCTCAGAAAAGATTGGGAGCTGGGCCAAACATTTCATACGTGGGTGATTAAAATTAGGCTCCTGCATCCATATGTATGTTCTCATTTTGAAAACACTGCCTGGCTTACTTTTCTCTCCTGCCTTTTATGTATTCCCCTAATGGGAGAATGCTTCCACCTTTCCTGTGGCTTTGACAGTGGCCCTTGCACTCACTGAAAGTACATTTATCTTTTCTGTCTGTAATCATACCTGATCACAGGCACAGGAACACAGCTCTGTCTTTCCATTTTCCACTAATACTCCCTCGACAAGTATCTTCTTGAAAGGGGGAAAAAAATGTGATAATCTCTCCTTTGGAAAAACAGCCAAGTTCTGCAGCGGACTTGGCTTTCTGCCTGTCTTCTTGTGCTGCTTCAGCCTGAGCAAACTGAGACCTTCCTGCAAACCACACTGGCTGATCCAGAGAAGTCCAGGTCTTGCTGGAAAGGCATGCTGAGGATGGAGGGGAGAAGGTAGGCAGACTGGCACAGCATTCAGCTGTGATGTGCTTGTCTGCAGCCTGTTCTGTTCAGAAGCACCAAAACCACCAAAGGATAAAGTGGCAATAGGGCAGTGAGTGCATGGCTGCATGACCTCCTCCTTATGAAGGATGGAGACATGCACATACTAAAGCTGTGTTGGTACAGGAGGACTTGGTGCAAAATTCCAGCTTTCAGTGTCAAATGCATAAGATCAGAGATGCTTATCATCGTTAGACAGTGATTTGTTCCTGAGAGTTCTGAACCATTCCAGGACCCCAATACTTCCAGAAAGAAATCCTTATGTTTCTAAACACTTCTGAATATTTTTTGATGTTCTCCTCATAATGGCTCTTCATAGGAAAATGAGAAAACTTCCTAGAATTAGCAGTTGCTAGGAAAAACCTATTAATATTGCTGTTTTATAAGCAGCCAGATGTCTGCATTTGCCTGCTTCACACCATGTACCCACTGCAGTTGAAGGGCTACCAGTAGGGAGAGAGTAGTGGGGATCCACATTGCCCTGGAGGCTGATTAGTTGGGTTATGTCATGCTTCAAAAACAGAATTTTTCCTTGGGTAAACTCCTCTGATCAGGGAAGAAGCAGAGCCTCCACTGTGCCATGTGTGTTTGGGAGGTGTGGACTTGCCCATCACCTCACTAACTGCAGCGCTGTCCTGGTTCTGGCCCTTGCACATGGGCATGCACTTCCATACATTTCAGCAGCCACCCTGTACCTTTCCTGGGGAAAAAGCTGCTCACACAGAAATGCTGAAATATTTTCCCCGTTGGAGCACATCTTGGATGGTAAATCACAGCTTGAATCCTCCCAACATGGTCCCAGCTGGGGCTTGGTGAGGGTGTGTGGGATCTCCCTGTGCTGGGTTTCCTTTCCTTTCCTCTGGAACAGCTACAAGCTGCTGGGTGCAGGCCAAGGCAGAGGAGGCAGCTGATGCACACCCCATTCTTGCCCTAACATGGAGCGAGGACAAGGCTGCAGGGCACACGTAGATACAAAAGCTTTTTTTTTTTAATATCAAGACTAAGAACAAAGCACCTTGTATAGCAAAGTGAATTTTACAGTGTTTTTCCAGCCTGGAAAAGGTCTTTTCAGAGCAGATAGTGCTGGCAATGTCTCCTAACAAGTCTGCAGGCTTTACTCGAGGTAGTTTAACTCAAGCTGTTTTTTCATTCTTGCAAATTTTAAATTGTCCTCCCACACCCACAAAATTAAACAAAAGCAGTGACTTTAAAACAAAATATCCCAATAAAAAAGCCCAAGTGAAATTTGTACATTTTTTCAGAGCAGCTTTCAAAAACCTGCCCGTAATTGTAGTTCTTAAGAGGACTTGCAATTTATGCATAGCCTCTAAACATTTCCCTCCATCAGTAAGTTTTCTGGTGCCACGTGGAGTACAGGAGTATGGCACTGCTGGCACTAGAGACGCAGGTATTCATTGTGTACAAGCAAGAGGACAAGGTATGTATAAAATACTTACAGAATTACGCAGCAGCTATTACTGTCATAAAAATGTTGGCAGCTGAGCACAGGGGAGAAGCCAAAATATATTCCCCAGAGAGCAAAAGAGGAGCAGGACTGAGCAGTTAGATGTTGGCTCTGGGAACTGAACCATCCCCGTGTGTGTAGCCACTGTGCATGCTGTCTCTTGCCTGGGAAGGCTGCTGCAGCCTGTCCCCCCACAAACAAAGGTGCAAAAGCCCTTACATGCATGAGAGGGGAAGATGGATATTATCTATAGAGGAAGGAAGTCTTCTGAGAATCACATCTCACTGTTTCAACTGCTTAAGGAAAAGCTTGTTTATAATAGTATCCTGTCAATAGGAGGTGTCTGTGTAGGTGGGTGTATATATGCACAGAATATATGTGTATGAGGAGAAAGAACTTTCACTGTGGTCTGTCAGCCTAAAGCACATGGCTTCTATTTTTCCTTAAACCCTGCAACTTCATTAAAAAAGGAAAAAAAAAAGACATTAAGAAACTCCCAAGGTAGAGTGCATGTGAGTGTGTGTGTGCGAGGGAGTGTGAGTAATTTATCTTCACATTTAGCTGGAGCCTTGGTATTGTCAAAGCAGCTGAATCACTGCCTGGGAGCTGCCATCTTTGCCATGGTGATAATTTGTCAGAGTGCCAACACTGCTGCCTACTGTCTCTGAAGAGCTGACCTTGTAACAACATCAACACTCTTTCTTTGGCTTTTGCTGACATACTCTAGGCTCTGGAAACTGTTTTCAAAACAAATATATAATCAAGGGTTGTGCTTGTAAAAGCAATTGTGTTTCTGTCCGTCAGATTATTTTAGGGTGTCTCGCCTGCCAAAGGGCAAAGCAAAGGAACAAACAGGGAGGACAAACTCCACATAAAAAGTGAGGGGCTTTCCGTGTACAGGAATGATAGGAATCAAAATTAACCAAAACATCACAAAATCAGAAGTTAATGGTAAAGGGGCAGCTTATGGCTCCTTGTGCTGTTCCATTGTAAACTTTTGTTTCTTAAAGCAGAGCTCTGCAGACAACAGGAAGAACACACAAGGGCCAGAAGCAAGGAAAGCTCTGGATTTAATGCGTGCTATATACTGGCTTTCTGCATGCCGTCAGGAAAAAATTGCCATCTCAAATGCCGATGGATACTTTACATCTAGACATTTGATGTGGAGACATGAGGGAGGCTTAGCTTAGCAAGTAGGCTAAAAGCATTGTCAGTACGTGAAAATACCAATCTTCTTGGCTCTAAGTTTACACTACCCCGTACCAGGTAATCTGACAAGTTCAGGCATTCCCAAGCTGGGAGACTGTCTGAGGACTTTGTATTCCCTCTGTTCGTGTAGATGTACCAGACTCCTATGCTCTCTCAGTGTGTTTTCCAGGGCACAGCTGCAAAGGAAGCAGAACAAGCCAGACGCACAACTCAACTCACCCCATCTTTGCTATGGTTTTGACTGGGGGTCCAGTGGTAGTGAAATGTTGTTACTGATCTCTTCTTCTTGCTGTCTTTACTAAACTAAATCAATACAGCACTCACTGATGTCCTAAATGACATTTAATGGAAAGATTTTGTGATATTCGAGAGGTAGTGGATGCATGACAGGCTTTCCTTAAAAGCTGCCATGCAACATACAAACCCTACACATATGGTTAGATAACAGCAGTTGTAATTTTAAATATAGGATTGGAAAATGCAGTTAGATTAAACCTAATACTCTGTAGGTTAAGACCAGAATGAAGGATGTAGCTAGCCAAAGTTTGGGGGCAACACCTTCATGAGATCCCCCAGTTTTCACTCCCCCTCAGAGATCTATTTTCAGTTGTTGCCAGAAAGGAGCACACTATCATTTATACCAACATGTTTCCCCTGGAACCTTCTGAAAGTACGATCCTTTGGATTTATTGAAGTCAGGTGAATATTTTATATAGCCGAAGTTTCACTTCTGCATGTAGAAGTAAAAGTTACTCCTGATTTTGTATAACAGAGGATAAAAATTGTGTTGTTTGTCCACTTTCTGACTTATTTACTTGAAAAACCTCCAATGTAAAGCACTCTGAATTCAGCTTCTTCCGACACTTAGAGGAGCTTTGAGATTTGTGGGATTTGGTTCACATGCGTCAATGTATTGCTCTGTCTTTATGTGTACATGTTTATATATATATTTTTATATATTCATATATGGCCAGCAAAACTGTAGAAAATTGTATTTGAGAGAAACAGCAAGCAAATTATATTTGACTTTGCATTGTTTTACAGCTTGCTTGTGTTTGCAGTTTAGTGCTGGATTTAAACCTGCAAGTTTTCTGTTTGGGCTACATTTTCTTTTCACATTTCTTCCTGTTTAGCACTTCAATCAGTAGGCCAAAGAAACAAACTAACAATCAGGAAAAGACTGAAAGTATGGATTCTCAATGATGTGAAAATAACTTGATGTGAGAGTTATTTTGGCCTTTTTGGAGGCAGAGGGCGAGGCTGTTATCTTGGACATTGGAATGATACAGCACTGGAATGATACAGCATCTCAACTTGTAAGGAGTGAGTGCTCTAAGTTGCTGGGCCTGTTGCATGTTGTTCAAATGGAATGTGCAAGTTTAGATTTGAAAGGAGCATTTGTACCTGAAAAGAAAGAGGTTTTGTTGCCTTAACCAAAGGCATAACTGGGAATGGAAATCTGAATGGTCTCCAAGCTATGGTGGACGGGCAGTGACTAAATCTTTTTAAACATGGCCACCCATATGTGTTCAGATTTGGGAAGGCTTAGGAGCTTGTTGGGTGGGCTGTGTCTAAAATGTTTGTCTGAACCAAGCTTATAACAGAAATTTGGTGCAAATTAGCCTCCTGAGATACTCCTGAAAGCTCAGTTGTCTTTGCAATGGAAACATGAATTTTTTCTGGTAATGAGAAAATTTAGTCGTTTAGTACCTGAAATCAGTTCACAAGACACATGGGTTATAATTCATTCAACTTTATATTAAAAGCAGACACTAGGCTTTAGTGAACTATTTCCAAGCTAAATGTCAATCCCCTGTAACACAGAAGCCTGCTTCTTACAGGTATAGCTTCTTCAGTATGGATGGCAAAAAGGACTTTCAGAATGACTTTCTGGGGGACTATATGCTCTTACTGGCAGTGCATGATTTTAGGTAATAGATTTATTAGCTTATGCTATTTTTTTCCTTCCTGTGTGAGTGGGATCACACAGCAGAGACCTTCCCAGCATGCAGCCCTTAGTAATAGGTAAGGAAGATTTTTCTATCAAATGACAAATGAGAAATTGCTCCTTGTGAGAAAGCTAATTTGACACTATCTGAGGCAGACCTGCTAGGATTTCTACCAAGTAGTGCCTAAAAAATGCAAATTGCTTTTAAAAAATGAATATTTATTGTTTACTTCTGAAGACAAGGGAGCCATGCATTAGTTGCTCAGTGAGCAGAGTATCAAACTGGACCATAGAAGGAGAAGAGGAAAATACCATGGAAAATAGGCCTGTAGGCTGAGCCAGATTTTTTCCTGATTTTGTGCATAAAAAGGTCTTGTTACAGCCATATCCTTTAAGCCCTGTGGAGTCAAGATGCATTGCCAAGAAAGGCTTTTGCATCTCTGATCGCATGCTGCCTTCTCCAGCAGCCTGTATTTTTCTAAAAATAATCCTGATTTCATACCTTAGCTGATGGACCTTCTAGCAGCCATAATAGATGCAGCCTCCCTGGAAAACAGTCTGTAATATGTAAAAGCATTGGATCCACTCTTTGAGGGAGGTTGTACAGAGCTTTTGAAGATGCAGCCTTTGTGTTTTGAGCTGTGCTAAAACGTAGTGAGCTTATCCCAAGCCCTTTCTGCTTCCTTGGAAGAAGCAAGTCACTGCTGAATACCAGGTATCTAACTCAGCATAAGAACAAGAATTCCTTTTTTTCTTTAAAACAAGCAAAATCATTTGGCAGGGGGAAAATAAAGGATTTGTTTTCCTATTCATTGGGAGATTTGTCAGGCAGCACAGCCTGAAACATCTGCTCGGGGTGTGTGACAGTCACCAACAGTGGAGGGAGCGTCCCAAGACAGGTGTCATATTCTCCATTTGATGAACAGGGAGAAGAGCTGCCCTGCAATTGGCAGCACAGCTTTCATGGGCTCTGGGTCCGTGTTGCTGCACTGTCAGTGGCAGATCCCTTCTCCCACACACTCTGCTCAGCCCTCTTCGTGCCACCGTTCTCACAGCTGGGTCAGCTCCATTATCCATTTGACTCCTGGGATGCTGCTACGCCAGATCTGCTGCTGGAGCAGCAGTACTGTACAGCTGTGCATATTGTGGATGGAAGAGCTTGCAGGCAGCCCTGAGGTGTCATACATGTATTCATCAGGGTGCCAGAGGTAGGGAAAATATCTTGATGGTCATTCAAAGTATTTTCCCAGCACAGAGATGACTGTGGCTTGGTGACTCCCTGAACCAGAGGTGAGGTCTCCACATTTAACAGCTTTAGAATATGATGACATGGTGGTGTGACTGTCCCCAGCCTTCATTCTCAGGGCTGGACTTGACTGTCTGCTCTAAGTGGTGCTTTCCCTCTCCATTTATTCTCCACAGCAAAATACAAAGAAACTGGTGGAGTTTGATATGTACCTTGTAGTCATGCTGCACCCAGGACTGCTTGGCCTAACCAAGTAAAGCTGGACCTTAAAATTCACTGCGGATCTGTCTGTGTCCATAAGGTTTCCCACGCTATAGCCAGATGGCACCAGAGCAAACCATACCAACATTGATATAGGAGGGAGCACTTCCATGTGGCAGATTGACACTGGATTGACTCCAGCTGCCCATCAAAGCTTCTTTGTCACATTCCTCCTCAGCTGGGCAGGGAAAAGAAAACACTGTGAAAGGCTCATAGGTCAGGATCAGGACAGAGGGAGATCACTCAGCAGTTATTGTCACAGAACACTTGGGGAAGTTAGTTACGTTCATTATCCAGCCAAATCAAAGGAGGATAATGAGAAATAAAACCAAATTTAAACCACTTTCCCCTTCCTCTTCCCTTTTCCCCAGTCTTAACTTCATTTCCAATTTTTCTGTACTTTGTTCCTCCCAGTACCACAAGAGGGAGGGGGAATGGCGGTGGCAGGCAATTCATCACACATTGTCTCTGCTGTTTCTTCCTCTTCAAGGAGTCAAGGAGAAGACTTCTCATACTTTTCCTCTGCTCCAGTGTGGAGTCCCTCCCATGGGAGACAGTTCTCCATGAACTTCTCCAACATTTGTCCTTCCCAGTGGCTGCAGTTCTTCATGAACTGCTCCAGCATGGGTCTCCAATGGCTTTACAAGTCCTGCCAGCAATCTGGCTCCTGTGTGGGCTTCTTTTTCCATGGGGCCACAAGTCCAGCTCCAGCATGTGCTTCCCATAGTGTCACATCCTCCTTTGAGCATCCTGCTGCCTCTGGTGTGGGGTCCTCCATGGCCTCTAGGTGGATATCTGCTCCACCATGGACCTCAGTGGGCTTCAGGGGAGTCTCCTCTCATGCCAGAGCACCTCCTGCTGCTGCTTCTTCACTGACCTGGGAGTCTGCAGAGCTGTTTTTCTCACATATTCTCATTCCTTTCTCCATCTGCAATATTTTTTTGTGCTACCGCTGTTGCTGGTGGGCTCAGACTTGGCTAGCATCTTGGAGCTGGATAGCACAGACTCCATTGGACATGGGGGAAAAGCCTCTAGCAGCTTCTCCCACATGCCAACCCTGTAGCCTACCCTCTACCAAAACCTGTCCATAAAAACACAACACACAGCATTATGCAGAGTTGTTCTCTGCCATTTTAAGAGATCAAGAAACTAAGAAAAGCCTCAAGTAGTTTCTGTCCCTCAGGAACATGTACGGGATCAAGAGTGAAAATCAAAAAGCTGTAGTGCATCAAAGAAGGCAAGCAGCATCGATGGCATCCTTGTGCAGGTGTTGGCCAGCTTATTCCTGACTGTTGTTTGACAGTACAGCACATCAGGATTTTGGCTCCTAGAAACAGCTTCAGGGTATCTAACACCTAGCACTGGGAGAGGAGGTGGCAAAACACTGATCCCTGGTTTGCAGGCTCAGAGTCGCTCAAAAAGCAGAGTGATCTCCTGTGCGCAGTGTCAAGCCAACATAAGCTGTGCCTTGTGTGCTGAGGCAGGTTTGACACCAAAGTGCTTGTGTGCCAGTCTCAGATGCAGATCAGGTTTGTGCTGCTAAAGTGACCTGTCAGTCACAGGCTGCTTCAGTGGCCCTGGCATCCCAGCATCAGCTCAAGTCTGGAATGAGCAGGTTGAGCACTTTGTGTACACACACAGCAGGAGGATCAAGTGGGCTTCGTGAAAAAAAAAACCCACACAAAATGAAAGGCTTTCCCTTCATCTTCTCCTGGATCTTATCACCAGCACAGAAATGTGTGAACTTCATTTAAACAGTTTTTTCTCTGATGTAAGAATCCTAATCTTCAGTATTATGTCTAATTCAGTGTGTCTCATTGTCATCCTGATGCTACACAATTTTGCAGTGTATCAATAGTACATTTCTCACCATCCCACATTATAAGGGGTTTCCCTTAAAATGTTAATTGCCCAGTCTAATAAGCATAGAAATTTTTACTCTGACTTACTTGACCTTTAGAAAACACTCTGGAAGTTAGCAGCCTTTTGGCTTAGTTGTGCTGGACCAGAACCATCCACTGCAAAATCAGTACCATCACCATGTTTATACTGCTGCGAATAAGGAGCTGTGTCCTCTTGCCGTTGGGTGTGCATTGACACAGCAGGTCCTGCAGCCAAGTGCCCTTTGAGACTTGGAGAAGAATCATCATTTTGCTTTCACTCTGTGGCCAGGGTTCAGTGTAATTTTAAAGCCTTCATGGAAATAGCAAGAACGTAATAATATGTGTGTGAACAGTATTTGAAACTCTGGGGGTTGGGGCAAGAGGAAACTTGGTCTGTAAAAACATTGGCAAGTACTGTTTTGCCCTACATTTGAAGTACTGATGTGTTCAGTAGTTAGTGAAACATAGAGCATTCACAAACAAAGAAAACTGTTGAGAGTAAACAAAGATTTTCCCAAGGGCATTTGTGGCTGCTCAGTTTAGAAATTTAATCTGAAGGTCTCCCTCAGTGAAATGGGCTTTCGATTTGTGTCTTACCAGTTCGTTTTTGAGGTGATTGGATTGGAAATTGTGGTAAAATACTGGAAATTACTACAAAATCCTGAACCATTTAGAGGTCCTCTACAACAAGAGGTCTGCAAAAGCCTGTACTGTTGAGAAAGGCTATACAACAATGCCAGAGGTGTATTTATTGTTTTAGCAAAAAAATTTGTCAAGCTGTCAAAGTAAACAAGAAAGAGATTTTTCAAAGACACACACATTGTATACCTGGGTGAATTCCTTGGGGAATCCTTTCCTTCCTCAGAAGATGGTGCCTTTCATATCACTTGGGTGAGGATTAAGCACTATGAAAACTGGTGCAATTGCTTTAGTGAGAAGTGGGATGTTTAGACTTTTGGCTCACTTGATTTATTGCTCAATTATTAGACTGTGCCCTGACACTGATGTGTGAGAGACAGGGAGAGCTATAAATTTCTGCCTGATTTCTATTAACAGCCTCCCAAATAACAGCCTGTGTTAACAGCTGCTTTATCCTTTTCATGTTGAGGGAAGACATGTCTGAAAGCTTTTATACTGTCCAGGTGAGTTAGGGAGAGAAAGAGGGAGCCCTCGTCTCCAGCTCAACCTTTATGTGCAGTCCATTTATTTTTTTCACAAAGAGCAGTGAAATCCAAGGCATGTTGTAATGCTCATTGCTATTTTCTTACCTTCTTATTGATGCTGCAGTTTAGAGAGAGGCTAACAGTATGTAACTGATGAACTGCTAAGGGCTGAATGTTCAGGACATATTGTTATCATGTGAGTGGTGAGTGAAAATCAACCGATCAATCCGTTTCCCTCATGCTCTTCACAGAGAATATTTATGTTGATCCTGGTGGAGGGAGTGATGTCTTTGGGTAAGAAGGAATGGTGTTTTACCCTGTGCAGCTACACTGCAAGGAGACTGTGTGTGTGTTATGTGAGATAATTTAACTGTGCTTCTGTGTGTTTGAGTGGAGTGAGAAATGTGAAGTACTCAGGCTGCTCGGAGGTGACACTGCCGGTGCTGTGACAAGACACAAGGAACATAGGAACTGAAAATTCTGAGAAAATCTCCATTAAGACCTAAACTGACTCCAGGCTGGGTTTACTGAACAGCTCCAGAAACTACTGATAGGTTCATATGAGCATGAACGAATAAATTATCATTAATAATAGTTAGGATTCATAGGCAAGGGATGTGAGCCTTGCAAGAAAGTATTCTTTATAGCTTCTTACACCTTCCACTCTATTTTCACCATCATTTGCCTTCTGCTCTGATCCTGTCTTTCATCATTACCTGTTACTCAGCCCACTTCTTCCCTTCTCCCCAATGACTTCTGGTGTCCCAGGCCACTCTCCTGCCCAGGAACTCCCCTTTCTCCTGACTGTCTCTGACTGGTCTGGCTTGCTTGCAGTCCTCTCTGCTGTAACAAACACTGCCCTGGGGCCCAAAGGAACAAGGTAGTCCTTGTATTCATATCTGGCTGGTGCTGAGCCTGCTGGGTTACTGTCCAGACAGAGGAATGGTCTGTCTTGGATATTTTCAAGCTTCTTGTCTTTGTGATCTTATTATCACACCAGGCTTATAAATGTCTGTGTCCCCAGAAAATGCTGTGAGATAAGATGTACTATTAATCCTGTTTTATAGACAGCGACTGGAATCAGAAGAAACAGGGAATTAAGCCAGAATCCTCCTAAATGACAAATTAGGAGCATAATGCAATCTTTATGAATATGCTCTTTGTTTCAATTTGCCTGGATAGTTTTTTAAGTATGATTGCAAAATAATGTGTTTATGTGGGACATAGAGAAGACTGAGGTACTCAGCTACTTTTTTTGGTTCAATTTTTACCAGCAAGTGCTCCCACCACACTACCCAAGTCACAAAAGGTAAAGGCAGGGACTGGGAGAATGAAGAACCACCCACTGTAAGGAGAAAATCAGGTTTTAGACCATCAGAGAAACCTGAAGGTGCAGAAGTCCATGTGACCTGATGAGGTGCGTTTGTGACCCCTGAGGGAACTGGCAAATGATGTGGCTAAGCCACTATCCATCGTACTTGAGAGGCTGGGACAGTCTGATGATGTTCCACTGACTGGAAGGGAAAGGGGAGCCATAGGGGAAGCATAACCCCCATTTTTAAACAGGGAAAACAGAATGGGCGTTATGGATGGACCACTCAGTGGATAAGGAATTGGCTGGATGGTCACACTCAAAGAGTTGCAGTCAGTGGCTCGATGTCCAAGTGGAGAGCAGTGACTTGTGGCATTCAGGGGTTGGTGGTGGGACCAGCACTGCCAAATGTCTTTGATGGAGAGAGGGATTGAGTGCACCCTCAGCAGGTTTGCAGATGACAAACTTGTGTGGTATGGTCAATATGCTGGAGCGACATGGACAGGCTTGAAGGTTGGGCCTGTGCAAGCTTTATGAAGCTCAGCAAGACCAAGTGCAAAGTCCTACACCTGGGTTAGGGCAATCCCAAGTACAGATATGAGCTGGGTGAAGAATGGATTGAGAGCAGTCCAGGGGAGAAGGACTTGGGGGTGCTGGTGCATGAGAGGCTTGACATGACCGGGCACTGTGCTCTTGCAGCCCAGAAAGTCAGTTGTGTCCTGCCCAGCATCCAAAGCTGCATGGCCAGCAGGGTGAGAGAGGATTCTGCCCCTGTGTCCAGATCAGGAGTTCCTAACACAAGAGCAGCTTAGACCTGCTGGAGCAAGTTCAGAGGAGGCCACAAAGATTATTGGAAAGCTGAAGCACCTCTTCAGAGAACTCAAGTCTTGAGAGTTGAGACTGTTGAGCTTTGAGAAAGGAAGGCTTCAGGGAGTCCTTATTGCAGCCTGTCCATACCTGAAGAGAGTCTCCAAGGAAGCTGGAGAGAGACTTTTTAGAAGGGCTGAGAGTGAAAGGACAAGGGGCAATGGCTTTAAACTGACATTAGGTTGGATGTAAGGAAGAAATTTTTTATTGTAAGGATGTTGAGGCACTGGAACAGGTTGCCCAGAGATGTGGATGCTCCATCCCTGGAATTGTTCAGTGCCAGGTTGAACGAGATTTTAAGCATCCTGGTCTAGTAAAAGGTGTCTCTGCCCATGGCAGGAGGTTGGAACTACATGATCTTTAAAGTCCCTTCCAACGCATGAATCTGTGTTGGGAAAAGTCCTAACCAACTTGGCTTTTCACAATACACTGTAAGTGTACTTACACAGTACATTTTTTCTTACAGTACACTGTAAGAAAAAGTCTCATTTCAGGTGCAAGTTTTGAGCTCTGTGAGCAATGCTTGCTGCAGTGTCTAAGCAGATAAGCTGATTTCAATTATCTTTCATTTGATTGCTTTCTATTTGTTTTCAGCACTGTCGTAAAAAAAATAAAAGAAAAAAGACCCCAACATTTATTTAAAGGTACCAGTACTGAATTTAGCTGTAGCAAAAGTTAAGTGAAGTTAATCTCTGCTGGGGAGAATGGAGGTTTAAACTGACCTCACAAGAGAATAAATCAGGAACTGAACAAAGATTTTGAGTTGCCCTCAAGGGAAGCAGAGGTTGCAGCACTGAGCTGCAAATAGCCCCAGGTATGAGCTGACTACACAAAAGGAGAGTCCTGATTGCCCTTCTCTCAGTTGGTCCTTTCTCCTTCCTGCCAACTGTACTAAGCAAGAAAAATGAACCAAACAGAAGAACTCCTAGGCAAACTTCCCATTTGGAAAATCAGAGCTACATGGGCTTTCTCATGCACTGTCTGTGAGCCATTTGCTTTCTGCAGACAAGGTGAAGTACCCAGGTGCCTGGCACATTCTCGAAAACTGGTCCTTTGCAACTGTGTGGTGAGGAACAGGTCCTAGAAACAAGTCCTTGGTCCCCTCATTCCTCCAGGCTCAAGAGAATCTGAGCCTAGGATTCCCTATTAGGCCAGCTCAAATAAAGAGTGGCAAGAACTGGAAAGCTCCCTCCACACTCAGCTACTAGTTTTAAGTATTTATTGCAAATACTTAAGTACAAGTGATTTCTAACATGTGTCCTTTTGTAATTTTTTTCTAAAACAAATTTCCTGTTGTAACCAAAAATAATACACCTAGTTATGAATGATGTTACTTTTACTGTATTCCTTAAAACTTTACAACTTGCCTCTCATCCCTTGATGGAACAATTCTTAAAATACAATGGTCTCAGTGATACCAAAATATAAACTATAATTTGCTATATTTTCAAATATACATTTCATTTTGAAGTAGTTTTGCAAAATATCTGGTATGTTTTACTATTTTAAAAAATTCCATATGGAAAGCAACCTCGTTGCTACTGAACTGGAGAAAAACAAAAGTTTTAGTGTCAGGTGGGGCAAGTTCAGGAGCAGAATTTCAAAGTAAAAACAGAAATCCACAGTTTTCTCTGAACATCAGTAGCTGTGATTTTTAAGTAACTGGTTGAATATGTTATTTTCAGGGTAAATGTAGACAAATCCTTTAAAAAACAATTTTTATTTACAGTTTCTCTGAGAAGTTTGTCATTGCTAGTCATAATAAGACCCCACTGAAGGAAAAGCAAACAGATTTGATGGACTAATGCTACCAGAGGACAGTCAGAATGGATGTAGAGTTAATCTGTGGGGTATATTTGTCCCTTCTCCTACAGTATAAAGAGATAAGAATATTGCTCTGTGTGGTTTGCATTTTGGGTCTTACTTCCCCCACCCCAGAAAGTTTTCATTTTCCAGTGCAGGAATTACCCATTTCATTATGCTTTTTTTTTAATCACAGTTGAGTGACCTGTCATGCTCATGTTGGCTGTGGTTGCTCTATGATCTGCAGATATTTCAGCAGTTTCTGTAGTGTCTGCTGCCCTGGCTGCCCAGGCCAGATGCCCAGGACATGCAAACACTTTATTTGCATTCTTGCTCCCAAGTGGTGACTGGTTTGGTACTGGTTAATTAAAACTGGTTTAATCATCTGCAGCTGTATTCAACTTGATTTCTTCACAGACAAATTCCTAACTATCTTCCCCCAGCATTTATCTGGAGATATGTTAATAACATCTGTAAAAATAGATAAGGATAGTGTCAAGATTATCTATATTTATTCAAGTGCTTCTTTTGGAGATCCACCAGTCATTCCTGAGTGCTTGAATTCCAGGAGGGCAGTCACCTCCATTTCCTGGGCCAGACTGCACTTAACTCTTCAGGTCATAAAGGATTTAAACTCCTCAGGTCATAGAGGGTTTTCTCCAGCAGTGCTCAATATGGAGAATCATCCCTGAGAATGGACATCTGTGAGTCACCTGACAGGCTCTGCTGTTTCTGCTTGCAGGTGAAAATATAACAGGATTCTTGGGTGTCATGAACATCCTCTCCCCCTTAAACAAACATCCGGTGACTCAGGTTTCCTTTTGTGCAAGTGCTTCATTTGGAGATCCACGGTGTAATGCACCAGTCATTCCTGAGTGCTTGAATTCCAGGAGGGCAGTCACCTCCATTTCCTGGGCCAGACTGCACTTAACTCTTCAGGTCATAAAGGATTTAAACTCTTCAGGTCATAGAGGGTTTTCTCCAGCAGTGCTCAATGTGGAGAATCATCCCTGAGAATGGACATCTGTGAGTCACCTGACAGGCTCTGCTGTTTCTGCTTGCAGGTGAAAATATAACAGGATTCTTGGGTGTCATGAACATCCTCTCCCCCTTAAACAAACATCCGGTGACTCAGGTTTCCTTTTGTCCAAAATTGCTGAAGAGGCGCTTTAGAAAGAAAGAAAAACAAGTTGCATTAGGATGCAAACAGACGCTGTTTTTAATATGTTCAGAGCTGCTTAAGGAGAAATGGATCCTACAAAACTCAGGGTAAGTACAGGATTCAGAGTGTCTTTTAGAGGTACTTTATAGCTTCCATCACAGGTGAATAGTAGCTGAGAGAAATCCGTCCTATCATATAATGTTTCATTGATTTACATCTGGAATAAAGGCAAGATCAGGGGTTCTTGCATGAGCCTGCAAAGAAATGTCACTATACCTTGTACATCCATGTATAAGGAAAACAAGAGTAAAGGTGCAAGCGTGGCACTCCCCTCAAGACTAGAAACTTCTGTCTTCAGAAAGGGCTGGATCTGGAAAGGAATAGGTCTGTGTGTCCTCCAGCTCCCCTACACAGTCAAGAAATTCCACTGTCTCTAAGGTGTGAGGAAGTGAGTACTGGAGTCCTGGGCTCTCTTCCCACCTGCCAGGTACACATGAAATAAAGACCTCTTTACAGAGCAGAGGCAGAAGGGGAGAAGTTTAGTCAAGTTTGGTGGTGCATTCACAGTGGCATGCACATCTTTTTAGTAGAATTGGAGTGGGAAATTTGAAGCTGCAGGCAAAGTGAGACATGATTAGATATAGCTCATTGATCAGAACTGACAGTCAGTGAAAGGATAGTAGCACACAATGCTAGGTTTTAGGTCAGCTATAGGTGAAATGTGTCATGGTACTGGGACATCTGGCTTCCTAAATGTCTCTGCTGATCTTTCATATGCAATCAAATCAAAACTCTCCCTATTTTATAATGTTTGTCCTCTTTCATCTTTTGTGCTATGGATGGCAGTCCTATATATTCTTCTCAGTGAAAAATTCGAAGACTTAGGGATCATGCTGCTATTTAAATACTGAAGTTTAATGTAGTCAGGGGACCAGATGAAAAGGCAAGGGGGATTCGTCATTTATCTTTTTAACTTTAGCCAGAAATTAATTTTAATTTAAATTTGTTTTCGGGGAAAAGTATGGGCCTGAGTATTGCCATAGTGTGTGGCATTTTCTAAATTGTCAAACATTGTTTCTAAAACTATTTTGATAACACTCAGTTCTCTTGGGTTCACAGTTACAGATACCTTCTTGCTATGGTGATTGTCTGATACAAATACCAGATGTTGCTATTGGAAGAAAAGCAGCTGTAGTTAAATTTAGGTAAAAATGAAGGAAATAAAGTGTTGTCAAAATAAAGATGATAAACTGAGAATACTTCACTTTTCAACTGATACTAAAACTAGAGCTTAAAATAACAACAGTGAAATTGCTAAAATACATTTGACCAGATTCTTCAAAATAAAATTAAGATATTTCCTTGTTCAGGGAAAATTAATTAAAACTACTGTTTTACTTAATATGAATGCAGTTTGGGTTGGTGCTCTATTTTTAAATGATCAGGAACCCAATGCTGAGAGTCACTCTTTCAATATGAACCTCCAGGCTGTTTTAGAGTGGTGTTTTAAGAATTGTGTAGGTCTCCTCAGGAAGGCAGGGACTGTTTTGCCTCTCTTTTAATCAACATCATTTGTTCGCTTTCCCTCATTGGCCTCTCAGAGCAAAAGGCTGCTTATCTACTCAAATGGAATGGGAACTTCTTTTAGAAAAGCACAGGGAGAAGATTTTCATTTGAGTGTTAAGTAGGAAATGAATCCAGCCTGTCAGAGCTGGAAACCAAACATATTAACTCTTTACAGACTTTTCTACCAGAATGCTTTATGCCAAAACTCTGTATGGAATGTTTTCAAGGGAAATCAGTTGGATAAGTGTCAGGAGAAGTCAAACCAGACAGCTGGCTTCAGCAGTACTTGTGCTACCCACAGCCTTGACTCCGTCCAACAATCCCAGATGGATTCCCCAGCAACCCAGCTCAGGGGTAATACCTCTCTTGGCTACTTTAGTTCCTACTCTCTCTCACCATCTCGTCCTTCTACTTTCAAGCTGCTCTTGGCTGTGGTTGAGTCTTTTCGCACACTCTTAAGGGGGCAGCTGCCCACAGTTTCTCTCAGCCTTTCTGGGGACCCCCTCCCCTGCAGAGCCATGCACAGGGAAAAAGGGTGGACACAGGAAAGGGTCTTGCAGGTGAGCCCACCAGATATGGGTGGAAACCACTTGCCCCCTCGAGATTTGGGAATAGATTGTTACAGTAATTGTGAAGTTTGTTTCTGGTTTCATGGCTGAAGGTGCAACAAACTGGTTGCAGCTGAAGCTGAAGCCCTGTTCCGCCACTTGAGTTGATGGCAGGCATCCAACCTGACTAATTCTAGCCAGGATGCTCTTTGGTTTCCTGCACATTTCACACACTACAATGAGTCAAAGTGAAAGTAGATGTGGATATTATGAACGAGGTCCCAACTTCCACTTAGAGCTCTTTGGACAATGGCGTTTGTATTGTATGGCCAGGTGAAAGCAGGGAAATGTCCCATTGCAGTGTCCTCAGCAGAATGGAGAGTGTTTCATGTACTGCACAATGACAAAGTTCACTGAAACATGATGGTCAGTTTATTTAATTTTGTCTTCTTGCACCTTTCCTTTTGTCTTCTTGCACCTTTCCTTTCGTTCCTCATATAACTGTACTTCAGCATACTCCCAGCAGGAATGTCAGGCTTGCCTTGGTAAAAGTCATATAAAAACCTGCACTGTGGTTTATACTGTTTATAATCACATTTTGTAATGTGATTATAATCACATTTTCCTCGAAAATTTCTCTAGGAAGGCTTTTACATTCATCACAGTTCTGTTCCTTGTGACCTACCTTCCGTGCTAATAGCAGATAGACACAGTTATACCTACATATTATTGTAATTGTAATTGTTGATGGTGCCCTATTTAGTTCACACCATTTCTTTCTGTGTCGTAATAGATTTGCTGAATCTGTCCATTTTTGCTTTTGCTAAATTAAAAAGAAGACACATTAACATGCTTTCAAAGAGATTTAGGGAGAGGGAAACCACTACCTCCCAGTGCATGAATTTAAAAAAAAATGCTAATAGGCCCATAAATGAAAATCAAGAGTTGTTTTTATTTCAAACAGCTGCATCTCTGTCAATGAAAGATTTATTGGTTTCCAGTCCTCCGAAGACTTAGGAACGTGCTTAGTTGGACTCACTGAACTGAAAAGCAGACTTTCTTCCACACAGCAGAGCAGGGGTGCAGGAGCCAGCTAAGTTTCAGCAGATCCTGTGAGCCTCACTTGTGCTTTGGCTGCATGGAGCACAGTGACCTCCAGCAGTGTGTTCAGAAATACTGGCTCTGTTAGGTGTGACACAGGGCCTTCAGAGAGCCAGCTTGTATCTGATTTGCCTTCTTGAAGTCAACCAGGTGATGGAGATGTGTTCTGCAAAATATGATGGATAAAATAGCAGAGGATTTAGGCTTGTACATACAGCCTTACCTTGTGCTTGGTTTGTCCGTGACGCGGGTGGAGGCTGCCTTGGATGAGGTAAGGCAGCGTTGAATCTTTGTTTCTCTAAAGTCCGTGCATGAATGTGGTTTTTTGATCCTCTCCAGAGTTCTGGGGCTCTTGTCGCTAACAGGGAAACGTTCACTCAGTTAAGAGCAGTGTGGAGGTGGAAGTATCTCAGGCACGTTGCTGCTTCCTGCTGATCTCTCAGACTTATTTAGGCAAGTTGCTAAAAAGGACAAAAGATGGCTATTGGCAAAGAACTGTAAGTGAAAGCATTGGGGGTAAGATAATAAAGCAATAAGTAAAATTGCACAAATTCCTACATTTGGCTTTCCTTCAAAAGTATAGATGAGTGCCATGAAGTGTAATCAAATATTAAAATAAGAGTTAAAAATACTTTTAGCTTAATGCATTTCTCTTAATCTCTTATCTGTCTTACTTTTATTCTGTTACTGCTCACCTCTGCTTTTATATTAAAAAGCTGCACAAATAGAAGTACAAAGTGCTGTTCAAACCATAAAGCAAACAAAATAAAAATATACCTATTTATAGAATTTTTTTATTTGAAGTTTTACATTCATTTTACATACTGTGTAATAATAGTATATTTGATTATTTATAGAATTTTTTTATTTGAAGTCATTTTACATACTGTGTAATAATAGTATATTTGAAAGTTGAATATGTGATTATTTGAAAAAAAAGTTGATTGTATATTTTAAGGACTGTTCATGTTAAATACTAAGTTCTTTTTTTAGTGAGAAGTCTTGTCAAACAAAATCGTGTTGGATTTCTATTGCTTGAGGGCAAAATAACTTCCATAGCATTGAGGGAGGCATGCTGTTGCAGCCCCACAGCAAGAATGCTCATGCTGCCTGGCAGCACAGGAACACAGCAGCAAGCTTGAGAAGACATGTGTGAAAGCAGATAGATAGGAATTTGTTCTCGTTGCCATGGTGTTGGACACTGTTTACTTCACCTATCAGCTGAGTCTGGTTCTTCCCCTGTCTTTAGGAAACCTGCAGACCTGACCTGTAGCCAGGTACAGCTTCAGAGAGGCACTCAGCTCCCAGTAGCGTATGGACAAGAAATGTATGGATTTTTTCTTTTCTTTGAAATAAGGTTTCTGGCACTTGGGGCTGAGGGGGAAAGCTCCAGACGGTGAAGTGTGCATTATCTGTGCAGTGGTTTTTCAGGTACCTGAGCACACAGTCAGCTGGCCCTGGGTTAGCAGCAGAAGGCCCACAGAGATGGGTGCTGTTGCTTCTGTCCCCAGGACCTGGGACGGGCGGGTGAGATCAGGGGTGGTCCTGAGGTCTCATTTAGCTGGTGGCCTCTTTGCTCCAGTCCCATCCTGCCTGCCAGACTGCAGGATTGCTCTAAAATAGAGATGCTTAGCTGTTCTGAAATTTGTGGCAGCTTAATGTTTATCACAGATGAGGAGCTGGATGAGTGCTGCACATCACTTTCCCTCACAGTGTGTGCCAAGCTGTAAATATAAAATGCCAGGTTGTGGTTATAAAAGCAGGCTGTAAGTCAGATATGGCACACTTCCCTTGATACCCTTAAACTAGGTAAAACAAAACAGGCCAGACATGCATATCCATTTTAGCTTTTCAGCTACTAATGTCATGGTGCTACCTTCAGTGACTTTGGTTTTATCATGGTGCTATAACTGCCAGTGAACTACTGAACTTAAAAGGTTATTGGCATATCCTTTGTAATTTTGAAAATAAAATACCCTTGTCTCCCTCTGGCTGAGTGGTTAAATCACATTACAGTGGCCCTACTTGACAATTTTCTCATGAAAGACTCAAATCCTAGGGTTAATTAAAGTATGGAAAAAGTATCTAGGGAGGCATATGTAAATGCTAACAGGATTCCTATCACATATCTACAGAGGCAAACATCACCATGTATAGTTTATGCTAAACTGAAAAAAGGAAATCCTTAGATCTCTTGCAAGGCAAAATTTTTATATTTTGTGACAGATGTAGGCAAAAAAAATCCTTCAAACTTAACAAAACAAAATTTGATAATGACAGTATGTAAATATATCCCAAATAATCATAGGGATTAAACATTCTGGGAGACTGTATAAAGCTTTGTATTTGCAGGAATCTTAATACCTGTTCCTATCAGAGGAACCTGGATCTGGGATCAGAAAGCATGGAAGACTGCTGTGTCTGACTGAAACTGCTGGGGAAACTTTAGCAATCCAAATTATCTACTGATAACATAATCTGGCCAGTACTGCAGGGCAGAATATTATGGAGAAGAACTGCATGACTCATAATGATAGGTGATCAGAAATATTGCTCAGCTCCTTGTCTAAAAAACCTGGTTCTGAGAACATCCACTGTCACTCACCATCCACCCCTGGCACAAGCACTGACCCCGAGGGAAGGGTGGCACTTCCTGACTTCCACCCGCCTCCTTGGCTGGCCTCCATTTTGCCCACAAGGTTTGTTTTGCTGTACTGGGTTGACCTTCTTGAGTTTGTGCTGGTTAGGTGAGGTAAAGGCAAATACATGGATGAAGTGACCTAGAGCTTCAGGCAGAAGCCCTCACCGCTATTCTCTCAGCAGCTATAACCACTCTGGCTTAAGGGGATTCTGCAGAAGGTCTCTACAGCCCCTGGATTACCTGGATTTTAGTCTGCACTCCAGTAATTTATTTTGTTCATTTTAAAAGAGGTTAGGTTTTGTCTGCTTGGAGCAGAACCTTAGGAGATGTACTGATACCATCTGCTTTAGGCGTCCAACTTGGATGCATTTCAGATGACAGCGTTAGGAGCAGCAATTCCCAGTAACTTCATCGTAGAGAGGCAGGTGCCTCCACATGGTCAATTCAGGTCATTCATGTTAGATGCTTAAAATAGAATATATGCAAATTCAGACTGTCTGCTGCTTTCACCTCACCCATTGCTTACGTCTGTTTATGTCTTAAAGGTGATTTCTCATTGAACTGCTGAAAGAGACCTTGCACTCCTTTAAAATTGTCTGCCCATGTAAAAAGAAGGGTGTCTGTCTTGGGCTATGACTGCATGCCAATTACAGCATGTGTGCCCCCAGCCTGCACTTCACACCTGAACTGCTTGGGGGTGCACCTTGGAGGTGCTGATGGGTGGGCAAGGTAGGGGACGAGAGAGCAGGAGGTCTGGGCAGGAGCAGCAGCAGTCCCATTGCTTTTGGGAGAGTGGCCGGAGGCCAGTGGCTGGGCTGATTTAGCCTCGATGGTTTTTTGAGGCAGTTTGAGCTCTTGCCTTTGCAGAAATATGTTAAAATATAAATGAAGAAATGTGTTTCCTATAAAACTGTCTCTGCAGGAGTGCAAGCAATCGTGGTGGTAGGGAACCTAATTGCCAGTTTATTTGTGGATGTTTTTTTAAACATATCCTTTTGAGAACCATTAGAAAAAGGCTGTTTCATCAAACTGCTCCCTGGCCCCTTGTGTTTGCATGTTTGCTCTGCTGCTTTGGAAGTGCTCGAGTTGTCACTCTGCTGTAGAGTTGTAGTCCAGTCTTCAAACATTTGTTCCCCCCAGTGTTACAGTGCTGCTTCATGGCATCCCTGGCCTTGTGTTCAGTGCCATAGTAACCATTCTCTGGAAGGGCAGCAAGACAAGACAAGGAACATGTCAAGCACTTAGAAGAGAGAGAAAAAATGCAAAGCCTGACTTCACAAAGTCTTGACACAGATGGCAAATATTTGACAATGTTCTGTGGTGGCTTGTGAGTTCTCCCCAGGAAGGAGAAATACAGAAACAATTCAGAATAGTGAGCAGAAATTCCTAGTGGCCCACGAGTAGTTAACAAGGGGATTGCACAGACCAGTCCTGTGTTGGACAGAAAGTGCTGCTTGTAGCAGCATGGGAAACACAGGTCAAACCCTCCAGTTCCTAGGCTATTCACAGGCACTCTTGGGGAACAGGTAGGAATGATACAAAATAGGCTGCAAATTATATATATCCTCCTTGCTTGCTTGCTTTCTTCCTCTCTTTTTCTCTTCCCTTGCCGACGTATCTGGATTTTCTCAGTTGTTCAGCAATCCTGTAGGAGCCAGCGGAGAAGCTGGCAGGCATCTTGCAGGCATCCATGGAAGTGTGTGCAGTCAGGGTCGCTGCACTTGCTCTCTGCCAAGGTAGGGTCCCTCGTTTGGCTTGGCGTGGCAGTGTACTTGGGTGGCACACCTGTCTTCCCAGCCACCCCCGGAGTCCATTGCTGGCAGGCAAAAAGCGAGGCTGAGCCCAGGCTTCAAAGAGTTTTTGCTCATTCTGACCTATTTAGCTTAAAGTGCTTTATTTTGCATTCAGAGTTTAATCTCAACCAGAGGCACACACTCTGTGAGAAATCCAACTCATCAAATAATTGAAATAAATTTTTGGGACACTGTGGGTTCTTGCACCATAGGGCTTGAGTGTTTATTTGGCTGCCAGTGGCATGCACTGCCAGTTACCAGATAGTTGAATCCTCAGGGAGGAGGGGGAGCAGGGGGAAGGAGGAGCTGTAAAGACTTTAGTTGTCACAACCTTTTTTCAGCTATTACGAGATAAGGGTGCAGTTTCATAACACAAACTCTGCCTGCCTTCAGTGCAAGGTCTCTCCCGTGCCAATCCAGGGATGCTTCTCCTGTCCCTTCTCTCTGCCTTCCCAGCAGTGCTGGAACTGGAACAGAATAGTTGCAGTGTTGTGAAATGGTTCAGCCACAGAGAGGATTCTGTGCTGTATTTACACCCCTGTGGCCTGAGGCCATATTTTAATTTGAGAAGGGCATCCGGGTCAGCTGGAGCCCAGACAGGTTTGCTAGCACTGGTGCAGCCACGGCCATGCCCTCTGGCTGGCCCTGCCCTCCTGTGCAGGGGCTTGCATGGGGCTTGGAGGTTCTGCAAAGCCAGCTGGATCCATGCTGTTGGGGCTTGCAGAACCCTGAGGTGATGTCCAAGTGATTGCAAGATTTGCCTGAGTCCAGCATGGCAGGCTGGGAGCCAGAGCTGCCACAGCAGCCACAGCATCTTGTTGACAACCCTGAGGAGCCAACTGGATGCCCTTGCACTGTGCCCAGCAGCTCTGCTGAGACATCTAGGCTGGCTCAGGCAAGATGCATCTTGGATCAATGGGACTTAATGGTCCTGGCTCCTTGTGAAACAGTTAAAGGAGGAAAGAAGACTGGGCATTGGTCTCTGTAAGAAGAAAACTTAAAACTCAGATCATCTCTGGCTCAGAAATCTGGCATCAAACAGACCCAACCGCAGGTTGTTTCCTTTTAGTATCTCACCATCACCTGGGTTTGCAGCTCAACCTTCAGCCCTTTGGGCAGCATTAGGGAGGCCTTTTCTGCCTGTTGACCCAAGCAGCTGCCTGGTGCCTGGGCAGGGGTGCTGTGAAGGAAGTCATGCTGTCTGTCAGGCAAGTGCAGCAGCGAGATGTGATTCCCTGTGCCATTTCCTGCTTGGCTTGGGCAGTGCTGGAGCAGTGCCTGTACACCATCCCTTGTGCTCACACTGCCTTTTAAAGGGAAAGTCAAGTCTCAGCAGCTGCTGCAGGCTGAGTTCATCCAGAGGGAGTCAGAGTTCATCTAGATGGAGTCAGTACCCACAGGAGCCAGGCTTTACCTTTATTTTGTATGGCTCAAGTGTTGTCAGAAAGGATCAGTTGTCCTGTGGCACTAGGAACAGAGCCCTCTAGAAGGTTCAGTAGCATTTCTTCTGAGAAAATACTTTGATGGGGAAATAGCCATTCATCTTAAAAGTGCACATGTGCTTGATGCCATCTGTGTCAGGCAGCCCCTGCCCAACAGGTGTTTAAAGAAAGGCAGAGTAACCTTCCTCTGAGTACATTTGACATTGGCTCCTTCTCCTGTTGCATTTCCCTGGTAGTTATTAACTGACTCTGTTCCAGAACAGTGAGCACGCGATGATGCTTCAAGCCGTGCCCAGCCCTTTCCGGACAACAGTAACTGCCATCTGGAAGCTGGTTTCCACCTTTCTTAGCACATTCCAAGTGCCTACCTGTGTAAAAAAAAAAGTCCCTGAAGAGTTCTGGGCTGTTTTGCATTACTGACAGGCACAGTTTTTAATACTGTCTGGATTTTCCTGCAGGTCCCCTGAAGATTTTTACAAATCCATGGGATGAAGGAGATCTGGGTTTGGGGGGGAGCACAGCAGGAAAGATAAAGACTGTGAAAGCGTGAAATCATGAGTGACACAGGAGGCTGCTTTTGGCCTTGGGACATCAGAGAAGACATGAATTATTGAAATTATGGCTCTGTTAATCTGTGTGTTGTCAGCCCTTCTATAAACAGTGAGCAGGTGCTGTATGATTGCAAGTCCTGTTGAGTGGGAAAGCCCTCTGGTCATGGAGTGGGGGGGGGACTTCTGCTGGGGCTTCAACCTGCAGCTTTAGCTGCCTGACCTGGATCATTTGTTGGTTCAAAGTGAGAGTTATTGCTCTTCAAAAGCCTGTGTTCATTTCTTTTCTAACAGGTGACACTGTTTAATAGATTCCGTTAGAATCCCTTATTAGGTTTTCTTTTTTACTTTTTTTATTCTGTACAGAATGTGAGTGAAGCCACTAACACTACTCAAAACATACTATAATATTAACAGATGTGCATGGAAAGTTTGCTTGCCTTTCAGCTTTTGGGGCTTTTTTGCAGTTGTTGGTGGGTAAAGCACTTAACACAATGTTGCAAACAACTGTGTAGCAATTGAAACTCAAACACATTGTACAACCTCAGGATGTGCTTTATGCCCTATCTGTTCTGATCATTAGCATCAGGGGAAGAAAATTCACTGTGTATTAAAAAGAGAATGGCATTGAGTAACTGTAGAAATTATTGTGAAGAAAATCCTCTTGCACCATGTGTGTTTTGACCCTGTATCCAGAGTGCCAGACAGAATTTTAAATGTGAATCAATAGGTAAATACCTATTGCAAGGCAAAGTAAGGTGACTCTTTCAGGAGCCTGCATTGCTATTTCCCATCTTCAGAGGTCTCTTACAACAGCTGCTACTTTGAGCATCTTCAAAACTGGAGATCTGTGGACTCCAAAGCCAGCTTTTGCTGACAAATACAGCAACATGCAGATTCCACAAACAGCTTTGGCAAGTCTTGTATGAAAGTAGGGTAAAAATATTATGAATTAACTTGGATAGAGTTTGACTCTACTTATAAAGCAGTAAAAGAGAATGAATTAGTAATTAGGAGTTTATTTTTATTTTGGACTCTCTAATGGAGTGGGTTGAGGTCCATGATAGCAATAGCTGTTTTTTCTACATCTTCCATTACGTTCAGACAAATTGAGAACTAAATAGAAAAGTTGACTTTTTGATGATGTGTTGCTGGACTACATTCTGGAGCAATAGTACCTTTCACACCTTGAACAGGCTTTTAATCCCAAAAATGAGAAGCAGTTAGTCCTAGTCAAATTGTCTAGCGTGTTTTGGGGAAGGCAGGTTCCTGAAAACCTTATTAGGACCATTTCAGAAGAGCAAGACCCAGTTCATGTGGCAGGTATCAGGTTGCCACTACTTCAGTCCCTTCTCTTGTAGAAGCTTTCTGCAGGGGAAAGGCTTGACTACATTGCATGTTCTATCCTTTTCTCTGCTGAAACTGCTGGAGGAAGAATATGGCCCTGCTTTGCAGGAAGAATTTGTCCTCCAAGACTCAGTTACAAGACTGGGACCTTAGTGTGACAATTCATGTGTTCTAGTACAGTTCCCAAGGCAAACTTGGAATGGCATTCGTAAGTTGTCTCAATAGTGCAAGAACACATTTGAAGCTGTAAAGCATCAATGTTTAACTCAAAAGGCTCTGCTATGGTTAGTCCTCATGCTTAATCTGGTGGGGAAGTATTAATAATGATTATTTAGCTATTTCCAGATAAATTCATTTCTGTTCCACTAGCACAAAATTTTGTAAAAGTCTTTTTCCAGACCACAATGGAGAAAGTGCGTGGTTGTTTTGCTTCTGAAGGTGTAAATCTGGTGTTCACCACCTGTACTGGCTCTGTACTGGTACTGTATCTATACCTGCATTACCGGTGCATTTCTGACTGCTGAGCATGATTTTGTGATTGCAATTCCTATGGGGATAAGGACCTAAATTTTGAAACCAGTGAATGGCAGGAGCAGAAAAATAATGATTATCTGCTTAAGGGGTGTTGATGTCATACTACTGACTCATTTGTTTTATTAAAAATAAACCCCAAGTTGTCCCCCAAAGCAAAACCTATAGTTTATTTGTGTCTCTCTTTTTAAACTTTGCCATTACTTAGCTCTCACAGGTGACATGAGCCTATCTGGGTTAGATTTGCTGCATGAGAAAACAACCCTGACTTTTACCGGGTGGGTGGACAGGAAAAAAACCCAACTTTTTGTCAGTCTTTTGTGTTGCAGCAGCTGGATTCATTGCTGCTATAGCAACACACCACATGATGAGGTGTATTAGATTGCTCTGCGCAGAGCACGAGGGGGAAAAGGAACACAGCTCCTTGCTGAAGGTAAAGGTTGCACTGGAGTTTCTGCTGGAGAGCTGGGGAAGGTCAAATGCTTCAGATCCCAGTACTTGTTGTGCACAGAGGAAGGTAGAGGCGTGTGGAGGTGTTAAACTGCAGACCCAGGTAAGGTACAGCTGCATCGATTAACCTGAGATCTTAACCCTCCTCTGTCTGGCAGCTCAACTTCCCAGAGAGTTTTCTCTTAGCTTTTCCAAGTGTTTTTATTGAAAGTTGCTTTGCTAATGTGACAACGTGAAAACATTGACAGCAGTTGGAACAATTAGAGAGAGACTTCTACTGCAGAGAGACCAGTCTTACAGATTAGGAGGTGATTGTCTTCAAATCAATGCAAAAAGTATATGTAGGGGGTTTTTGTTGTTTCAGCTTCACTTGAAGGTGTTGAACAAATTTTGATTTTGTTACTATCTGCACAGTGGTTCACAACATCTCTGTTTTCAGTCAGAATTCAGGGCACTATCTACTTAGTGATTTTTTTTATCAGTACTTTTTAATGATCTGCTCCCTTTAGCATTTTTTAACACTTCTTCCTCTCTCCCTCCCAATCTGCTTCATCAGGTTGCCTGAGTCTTCTTGGAAATGAATTTCATATAATTAACTCCTTCAGGTTTTGTGCTGCCTCCTTAAGTCTAGCAGTGTTGTTAATGCAGTTAAACAAACTTCAGTGCACCTGTAAAGACATGAAAGTGGAAACAGTGCCACAGGTTATTGTGGTTTTTACCCTGTTAACCATTCATCCACAGAGGTAAAGAGAAATAATTAATGTCAGCCTTGAACTTAAATGTTTATTCAGACCCATGTCAAACTCAAAAAACTATTAACTCCCCCATGTTCCTTATGCACCTCTTTTTTTTTTTTTTTTTCCTTTTACCCATCTCTAGGTTAAATGTGACAGGCTTTCAAGTGGCATCCATGAGGTGGAGGCAGTACTTTAGAATAGGAAAAACTGAGGGACCAAAATGATAGTGGAGAAGATGGAGAGCCTTCCTGAAATTCAAGTTAGATGGTTTAGGACTTTTTCTGCTTGTCATCAAGGGTTTCCAACATTTTGAATGCTTTCTATTATCTACAAATTACAACATATTTCTTTCTTAGGACTTACCACTCCTTTAACATCAGGCAACATATCAAGGTTGTTGAAATGTGCAGTCCTTCTCCACTGCCCTAAGTAAAAGATTTCAAGCATCCTCTCTGTTTCTCCCCATACATTTATACCCTGGTGGTCCTGTGTTCAAAGGGCTCATTGCCACTGTCAGCAGACTGGAAGCATTCCTGTGGAAACTGAGGGATGGTGCAAAGGCCAAACCTTCCCCTCACTCACCCCTTTTAGTGGCAAGAAGGGGCAGTCTGAGTGAGGGGTATAATTGAGCTAAGTCTGAGTGGTAGGCAGCTTTTTCACAGCCCTGAGCAAGTGTGCTTTGTGTGGTGCTGTGGGGACTGCACGGTCACAGCTCAGGTTTGAGCGAGGCTCCCCTGGGTGTAATGAGGTGACTTCAACGCTGTTGAAGAAGGAAGCAGCCACTCTGCCTGGGAGAGAACTTGTGAAATAGAAAACCATGTAAACGTGCAGCCCATTAATGATTCCTGATCCCAGAATGAGACAGGTTTGCAGGAAGTTGAGTAGGGATTAGCTATACGAGGGAGAACTCAAGTGAAGTAGGACAGTGATTTAGCTCTGATTCCACCAATTTGAGGAGAGCAAGGGAATCCAGATCAAATTATCTAAGCAATCAGGGGAGCTTAATCTGTCTAGATTTAGGGACCTTGTTTGATTGGGTGAATAAGGAACCTAATTCAAACACCCAAGAGCTCTTTCACTAATACAACCCATCCATTCTGGCCCAAAGTGTAAGGCACCAGGGATGCAAGTGATTCATAGCATAGTACCACTAGCACATTATCTCACTGACTGTCACAGAGATGCACCAGGAGTGAGTTTTTCCACGGAATTAAAAAATTAAGGAATCTAGATAAAAGGAAACAGGTCACCTTCTTACTGAGCACTACCCCTCTCTTTTTGTATTTGGAATCACAGATGTGATAGTTTATCACATGGAAGGGAGAAAAGGAAGTGAGAGTCTTAGTTAAAACCTTCACTGTTAAGCAAAACCAGCGAAACAACCCTGAAAAGTGTCCAGCTAGTCATCTTTGCAAGACTAGAAAAAAGGTAAGAGTTTATGGAAATAGGGGTATGGAAAATCATATTCTTAGTGAAGCCTTGTGAGCAGAAGGAATATGAGAACTGTCAGTAAAAGGTAGTTTCCTTCACCAAATAGCATTCCATTACATGTATTTTTTTTTCTAGAACAATATTAGACTATACAAATGTCCCTAAAGATTATAAATTTGGTCGTGACTTGGCGAAGAATTTGGTGTGTTTTCAAATACTACTTTTTATTCTTTTGTAGGATCTGTGGGTACAGATCCTACAAAAGAATAAAACCTTCCCCTTGGACTTTTGTTCCTCTTTCTACTGTCTCATTAACCCCACTGAATCTTTTCTAAAACCTTCAAAACAAATAATACTCTCTGCTAGCGGAAACCTCTGAAATAAACAAACAATAATTCTTTAGTTTATGGGTATCTCTTGTACGTGAACCAGCTGAGAAAGTCATGGAAGACTGCTAAAATGCACTGCTGTGCCATGAGAATAAATTTACTGCACAGTTTTGCAATTCAGATTTTATTCAGCATTTGAACTGTAACTCATTAATAATGTCAACAGATTTGCAAGGGAGATCTCATCTGCCCACTCCTGCAGATTAAATCACACAATTTATTGATATGATAATCTTTTTACTAGATTTGGATTGGTGGAAAACAGCAGAAATACCTAACTGACTTGACTGCTAAGAAAAAAAATTAATCCATTGAACTGACATGACTGTATGTCAGCCTCTGAGAAGAAAGAAATCTGGACTCTTGATCAGTAGGAACCAAAACAGACACAAAATCTTAAGGCTACGTGATACGATGTGTATATGCCTTGTATACAAATAGTAACGTAGGCAAAATTCCAATATGGAACAACTTGCAGAGACTAATTGATATAGGAATATGTGCACCAGTAGGAGCAGGCCAGCCCCTCACTCAGCTATCAGATGGCTGAGATATTTTTCTAGGGATAAATATGTACATGGGTGATTACAGTAGCAGATGCTAACTCTAGGAGCTTGAGCTCCATATCCAAATGTTCATCTGGCTCAATCAAAATGAACAAAAGCGTTTCCAAAGGGAGGGCTAACATCTCCAGGGCCGGGTGGGCATTGGCAGCAGTCCAGAATGTCTTCTTCACGTGCAGGAGCTGTGCTCTCAGGAACAGTTATTTTCAAAAGGTCCAGCCTTTTGAAATACTTAAAGTATTGAACATGGAAATTAAAGAAAACTGTTCTCTTTGGAAGAAAGCTTGCTATGAAATCATCCTGGGAGAAGTTAGTTCAGTTCTTCATAGAGCACTAGAGCTTGTGGCATCAGGATGTTCATCTTGGATGTCTGTAGGGCTGGCTTCAACATCCATTTCAGCTTTAAGTGTGTACTGAAACAGGTTAAACACATTCAACAGCTTGTGGAAAATGAGGCTCTGGTCCAGGACTGCTGTAGCCACTGAGCAAGAAAAGGAGGCTTGTATATTAATGCCTCAAGGACAGATGTAAAGCTGCCATTTGGCCACATTTGTCTGTGGTCAGACTTCCTGTAATTTTTCCTCTGAAGAGCTTGCCAAGTCCCAAGTGTTCACAGATCACGAGTCTATGCTACAGAACAGTCATGAGATGCTAGAGCTCCCTTGCTTTCAGGCTTGCTGCATGTTGTTTTCTGCAGCTGTGAACCATGGAGAACTTCTTTGTTCTTTTGCAGAGAAAAAGAGTCTGTTCAACTGCTCATTTCCAGTAGTAGGGTCTCCTAAGGAAAAAATGCCAAATCTGTAACACCCTGAAAAGAAAATTCTCTTATCCTGATGGAGTGGTAGAGGTGCAGCCAAATGAAAAGCTTTTTAAGGTGGGCATATAGTGCAGAGACCTTAAAACTTAGAGATGCTTTTGGGAATATGTGCAAATTATTATTTTCAGTAGCAAAACTGAAAAAATCAGCTCCTTTAGCCAGAAGCTTAGGGCCCCTGGTGACTCTTAGAGAAGTTAGATCTTGGAGCTGAAAGGGAGCATGGCTTCTTCCAGCAGATTTGTTGCCTGATCAACCTGTGCTGGGATAGTCTGTAGCTCTGAACATCAAAGACTAAAGGTCCTATCCAGATGCTGAGCTAAGGAAAAGGTCTTCTCTGTGATTCTACCACCACCTCCATCAACTCCAGGCTATACTAATTAATGAACCTATGACAAGACACCTCCCTCCCTGCTTGCCGGTCCCATGTAGCCCAAGTGTCATTTACTTGCTTTTGTGTGTGCAGATATGCACAAATGCACACACAGAAACATCTAAAGTAATTAATGTCTGTCGTTAGACATAAATTATTGGGTTGAATTACTTCTTTTTTCATGATTTCCAGAAAGAAAAATGACTAATGAAAAGATGAAATGTCATGAGCTCTTTTATTACAGATAAGTGATCTAAGAAGTGCTGTCAGATTGGGTGAAGGAGGGTAAAACAAGTGCTAAGTGCAAGTCTCCCCTTCCTTTTGCTGGGCAGGTAGTCTGTTATTGGTGTCAAATTGTGTGCTGTTCTTCTGAGATGCTGAAGCAGCTCTGGTTGCTTCTGAGGTGTCCCACCCCAGTCTCATGGAGAGCTGCAGCTGAGCACTGGACTGAAAGCAGCTGGATTTGCAGGGCTGGGAGGCACTGTGCCACCCACCCACCTACTAACTGTAATTAGGAATGTTCCTTCTCACACATTTATGTCACAAGGTGAGGACTAAAAGTCTGTTAGCTGTCTCTAGTTAGGGGTATTTTTGTTTGGAGTGCTTCTTAGAACGGAAAGAGGCAGATTAGACTTTCAAGCACCCTTTGACAGCAGCACTGAAGCTGAGGGTGCACTGAGGAATGCTAATATGGGAAAACTAGGAACATCTTGACTGTTAATTCTGCTGAAGTTAGCAGAGCAAAGCCAAAAAAAAAAAGGGTTGGGGTTTTTTTTATTTTCGTAACCCCTAGGCTTCATAAATACATCACCCTTCTTTATTGTCAATTTGCTCAGAAAATGATTGCTGACATCTCACCTAAGGACTTATTATCATTCTAGTCAGGCTATCTTTCACTTATATTGAAGATTTCTTGGATTTTTACCAGTCTTAAATTATATTGAAAGTAGGCAGATGAACATTTAAATTAAAAGGTTAATTGAAACAGAGATATTGCACTGGCACAGTTAATTTGTTTCAGTTTAAATGTTTATTAGCTTAATTGAATATTTACAGAACCAAGACAAAAAAAAGTTGTGCATCTGTTTCCACAGACACAAAAGTAAATGCACTTGTATTCAAAAGGTAAATACCATTAATAACATTTAAAAACAGTAGTCTATAAGAGCATATTTACAAAATAAGGAATTTTCTTCTGTAGTTAAACACCAATTATTTTATGATTTCTTATCTGTCACCAGTTTCTTCTACAGTTCTTTAAGATTTATGAGCACAATAAAGTCCTCAAAGGTGTCAAGGAAAAGAGCTTACATTGTACAAATGCTTGGGGCAGGAAGCACTGGTAAGATCTTCTGCCTGACAGGAGATTACCATACAATTCTCGTCTTCTTTGTGGACTGTTTGAGAATGATCACCAAGATCCTCATGAGGAAGAGTTGTTAGAGAAATCTGTCTGCTTTTTCCTTTCTCTAATTGGAGAAACTGGAGAGGGGTCAGAATAGGGAAAATGTGATCCTTTCCAGATTTCCTGGAAGAAACCATATTTCAGTTTGTTGGCTTTCCTAATTTAGTAGCACGGTCAAACTGTATTCCTAATCTAGAGGGGAAATTCAACAGCAATAGTAACACCAGAATTTAACTGATCAGACTTCATCTGTATGAATACAAATGTGGTTTTTAGACAGAACAAATGGTGCAATAATTTCCAAAATAAGGAATAAGACATGTTATTTGGAATATGTTTAAACATGGAAAAGTGCTTTAATTGGATTATTTTAAAGAAGTTGATGTTTGAAAACATCTAAGGTTAATAGAAATGCTATTGTGTGATTCCCTACTCAAAGAAACATTATGGCCCTAAATAGCAACACAAATGGATTCCCCCCCCCAGTATCTAAAAGACAGACTATTTTAAATTCTACTTCATCCCCTGTATTAGTTTCCTGAGAGGATTTTCATCATCAGGCTTTAGGGAATACACTTAAGCACTGAGGTCTTGAAATTATGGTAATTTTTAATCTTTGGGAAGTACCAGTTAGACCTCGTTGTCTTTATGGCATTCAAACTTCGCTTCACAGCTTAGTAGGTAATTTTCTCCTTATACCATCTGTCCCAGTTATACAGGTGGATGTACTGGGACAATATTATACCAAAACCACCAGTTTGTGACTCATGGGAAAGGGGCTCTCATCTCAATACATGATTTATTGAGTTTATACATCTCAGCAGCACTGCAGGATGAAAGACAGTTGGTAGTCTTGGGCAATGATGTGGATTCAAAGGTAAGGATATGCCTCCTGTTTCACTGGAAGTGTGGCCATAACTATCTTCAAAGAATATTATCCTACCCTGTAGCTAACTGCATCAGTCCTGAGCATCTTAAATGTGCTGCTTCCTGTGGCTTGAGAAACAAAGCCTAGTCCTTTGGCCTCTGAGCAAAAGAGTTACTGTTTGATTATGATCATTTCCTGCCAGTCATTCATTGTTTCCTGAGCAGTGCACACACAGCTCCCACGTCAGCAGCCATCCAGCAGGTGCCCAAATGCTTCTCTGGTGCACTGCTTCAAACTGATGTGTTCTTCATCAGTAGGCTGACCAAAAATACTTGTTGTTCTTGTTTTATTCCATAAGCCGTCTGTGTTTGTTCCCCGTTGGAAATGTAACTGTTGAGACCTGAGACTGACCTCTGAAAATTCTGATGCAAAGGTACAATTCCGTCTCTTCTGTAGGCTTTGAAAATACTTGCAGTATCTTAGTGTGAAGGGCACTGGTAGGAACCCTTTAGCTTCCAGGATGCACATTCCCTGTATTTCCCTTCTCCTCTGGTATCCCCACTGTCTTCCCTTGTCTGCATTGTCACTCCTTCTCTCCCATCTTATTTCGAAGTATTCCTAAGTGCTTTTGTACTGGAGACTTGGAAATCCCTTCCCTAACTGCCAAGATAATGTGTTACAGGGGAGCAGTGGTGGTCTCTGCCCCTTGAACACCTGGCAATTATCTTTGGAAATGGGAATCTGCATTCATGACAGAAAGGAATGATGGGGGATTGTGAGCACAGAGACAGGGCACTGCCTGCTTGTGAAAGAGGAAACCTCTTACAGCTGGACCTTCTGTAAGGTCATGAAACCACCTCCTGCCATGCCTTCTTTTTCATGTTGTTGCTGCATCTCAGTGCTGAGTCTCCTTTACTGAGTGAATTTATTAGTGATGTATTAAATGCAGGAAAACTGAATAATCCTGAACCACGATTCGAATCTAAAGAAGGAGTATGTTTTAAGCTAGCCATTAGTAGGGTTTTTTTTCCTCCAAGGTGGTAATATAGAAGTCTGTAAATCACATAAATAATTTAAGGGACTAAAAGCAGAATTAAATAATTATTCATTTTGGGTCAGGTTTTGGTTTTTAAGAGCCTAAGTGTAATTATTCTGTAAGAGGGACCTTCTAATGGTTTTAAAGCAACAGAAGTGGCTGCAATAGGAAACCTTTGTGCCATCAAACCATCAAACATACCCAGTTAGGAGAAGCAGTTAGGAAAATTCCCATGAGCTGGAGTGTCACCAGCTTAGGCTTGCGGTGGTTCTGGGAGGTTTCAGGTCTTGGGGATCTTCCTTGCAGGAGAGATTGTGACACCACACATGTGGACTGTGTATGGCTAACAGTGAAGCATTTTCTTTGCAGGGCTTTTTTTTCCAGTGTGCTCTCTGTTTTCTAGTAGTTAAACATGGGATTCATCTCAGCACATTTAACTGAGCTGCATGGAGAGTGAGATGTGATTTTAAACTACTGAAATTGTAGGAGTTCTTTTTCTGTAAGGCAGAGAATGTATCAGGTAGGTGCAGAAATAGCTCTTGTGGTTCAGAAATATATTTTGTATAGCAGAACATCCCAGGCCCTTAAGTTTTGGGTGAAGTTCAAAGAAATCCTTCCAAAAGCAAATTCAGAATGCAGCCGGGCCATTCTGTTCCCATTTGTCTTCCTAAAGCCTAGAAAGTAAAAAGTTTTTCCAGCACTCCACCAGTGCAATTAGCTCAGAAAATTTTCTTTGGTTTGGGGTTAGACTTGGCAATGTAGAGAACAGCTACAGATCTGAAAATAGTGAGACAGGGAGCAGAAAGTACTTTGCTGCTCCCTTTTACTAAGTTCACATAACTATATTTTGAATTCTGACCAAGACCAGGTTAAGGTTGTAAATAAATAATAAAAGGCTGTAAATAGTGTAAGGACAACATTGCAATGATCTCACCAGTTTATAAAAAAAAAAGTATTACATTTTCTGTTTAGCTGAAATGCCCCCCCGCCTTGTCCGTAAACCTAAATTTTAAAGTGTAAATTGTAATTTCTAACAGAAATAAAATACTCTACATGGTCTATTTTAAATTGAGTGTTACCACATGAAAGAATATGTCTTCATAATGATGTTTCTGATCTTGAATTAACTGTCAAGCCAGGGCATTTATATTGTTCAATTGTTAAATTGTATTGGAAGGGGATAGTAAATACCTGAAGCCCCATTCTGGTTTCTGAAACTGATCTTCTAGGCAAGTAATACCAGGGCTTTAAGTACATTCTGCCTGGGAAAATGCTAATCCATCTTCCCTTCCACTGGCTGGTCAGATGCAAACAGGAAGGTCCCATGGATGTGCTGAAGGCAGAACAGACCATGACTGGTCCCTAAAAACTCCTGCAGGCCAAGAAGAAGAGTTTCAGTTGTTATGCCCACATTTTAAAATCACTTCCCCCTCCCTTCTTTGATTTATTTCATAAGGATAGAGAATATTTTAAACCTTTCTCTTCTGGGAGTGCCCCATGCAAACTGTATTCACTGTTTGCTGGTTACACTTTTCATGTCAAAATTCTGGAGAGCTAAGTGATAGATTACTTCCATTGGAATCAGTGACTGAAATTATTACCTCAAGGTCATTAGGTTACTTCCTTGTCTTTCTAGAAACAGCATATTATTTTAAATCCAAAGTTATTAAAGTGGATAAAGATGTGGGGGAAAAAATGAGCTGATTAAATGGTCTATACAGTCTCCATTAGTGACAGTTTCACATCTGCCACTCTAGGATGAACCAGATCCTGTGGTTTGTGTCAAATGCCACTTTTTTCATTGAGAACCTCACAGTGACTAAAGAGCAGAAGTGATTGTTGTTTCCCACATTGCTGTCATTCATCTTTTATGGGTTGTTATTTCTGATGTTGCTGTTCTTTTGTCTTGGCTCCCTCTTGATTTTGAATCTGATCACATTACAATTTAACCTTGCAGCATTCTAATTTTAACACTGCAACACTACAAAATAAACAAACATACAGATGAGATTGTTTTCAAAGGATTATGTTTATTTTCATTGCCCAGCTTGATCTTTTGGGACAGAAGGAAAACTCTTATTCTATGAAAGTGGACATCTAATGGACATCTTACAATATATCCAGAAATAGAGGTATCCTACATCATAGGTTACTTTTGAAAACACAAGATGTTATGGCTAAAATTAAACATAGGTAAAATCCTGGCAAAATTGACTTTATTGTCATTGAAGTAATTGCAAGCCTTTTCATTGATTTAAGTGGAACTGAGATTAAACTCTGTATTTCAAAAGATTTTTTTTTCTCTTGCAGACATATGCACCCTTTCTGTTCCCCTTTTTTTTTTTTTTTTGCTCTAAATGAATGGAATGCTGGAGAAAAGCCACTCTACAGTTCACAACCTGATGAAAGTTGGCATGCCAGCAGCAGAGAAGCATCAGTCAGTGCAGGCCAAGCATGGCTGCAGATGTCAGCCGGTGCCTTTTGTCCACTAACAACAGGTATTTCACTTGACAGGGCTGCAGCCAAAAACTCCAGGTGGATTTCAACAGGCTTCAGTACCCACTGCTAAGGGGAGAGATTTTAGACATGTTTACTGGAACTTTGAGATCCCCACAAGACATTTTCCATAAGATGTTGTGCAGGTTGCATTTGTGAAAGGATATTGCTGTAGCAGCCTGTGTTGGATATCAGCTCAAGGGAGTAAGTCTATGGCAAGCTAAGGGATAGCAATACTCTGAGTAAATGGCTTCTGACTTTTAGAAGTGTTTGTTTCTATGGAGAGATGTTAATTTTGCCCTTTGTCTCTGTGGCAGAAATTAGAGGAGCAGTGTTAGGTCTGCCTTGTCCCAGGTGTTGAGGCTGAGGGAGGTTACATGTGGGCCTGCAAGGAGTAGAGCAAGTACTATTGCATTTTACAGTGGACATCTTCAAGGGAGAAGCAGGGGTTGTATCAGGATGCCATGTTTTCAAAGTAGAATTCACAGTGTTTGTTCCAGACAAGAGAAATTCACCACAATATTTAGCTCCAGGACTCATGGTAACTCCAGCTAGGAGCCATTAAATGCAAACCTAAGTGCCTGCTCTTCCATGGTTCGGGCAGCTTTGCCTCAGCTTCTGAAGAAACCTAAGCCCTTTCTTTTAAAGAACTAACATTTACTTTCCCATACAATTACCTGTCTGGAATGTAAGAGGATTGTTTACAGAGAGGAAAAAAAGATTTAAAAAAAAACAAGGAAAAAAAGACATTTTTCTTTTTTAAAGTCATACTGTAAAAAGGCTGAAAAGTATACCTGAACGTCCCTTTTGTTTTCCAAATCTGTACTTTTCCTCCATAAATATCAGCATAAATTGATGCATATACTGGAGCTTGTGTTTGATGCTTCGTGACTTCAGGAACAAAAATACTTTTGTACCAGGTCAGTGATGGTCCAGATGCTGTATTTTGCCTGGAAGGACCAAAAATGTGTATAGAAATCTTTTTCAGGCGTAGAAGTAGAGAAGAAAAGATTATTCTGAGTAGGTGTTGCCTGTGGGAAGCTTAAAAAGTTTAATTTTAAAAGATTTTTCTATGCCATAAACATTCAGACATTAACCTGTTTTGCAGTCAGTGTTTGTAATACTAGGGAAACAAACATAAAATGAACAATTTCTTCATCCTGATGTAACAATGTGTGCAGATGTGACCACTGTTTGTTTGGTGTGCATGAGGAGAATAGGAACATCTTTCCCTTAGACATTTGAGAGAGTACTGTACTCATTGTTTTTGTAATCCTTTGCCATGTCAAGGACTGAGCAGTCAGGACTAAGATTATGTGATGTGTCATTTTGATCGTAGCAAATACAATATTCAAGTTGGATGCAGTACCGATTTTTAAAGAATGTTTGCGCCTGGCTTTTCTGTTGACATGTCAGAGGTGAACAGGAAGCATTCAGATGTGAAGCACTGGATTTGGTGCTCAGTGTTCTTCCTCTTCAGAGTAGCTCACCTAAAACTGTTCCAGTACCTGAGTTTTTGGCAGTGTTCAAGAATTCAGCTGATGTCACAAACTGTTGCTGACAGATTCAGTAACTTCAAGGGCCTTAAAAATGTTGATTCTCCAACTCTTTCAAGTACATTAGTTTATAATTTTTTATGTGTATGTACTGTTACAGTTTAGTAAATATATAATCTTTAAAACTTGGGAGCTTTTTGATGTTTTCTAATGTCCCCCTCAAGAAAGTGACACTATTTCAGTCAGAACAATTTCAGCAGAACACTCTGAAATGATCTCATGAATTTTAGTTGTGTCTCAACCTTGAGTATGTTTCTTACACACCTACCATGATTATCAAAAAAGCAAAATCTTAGATGCAGCTGAAGTGTGAAGGGATTCTGTTATTGTTTCTTTTCTCCCTTATTATTGTGACCTTATTAATGTTGCCAGGTTATTCATAGCTACATGACTGCTATGCTAAAATTTTGCAGGCTGACTGACTCTATCAGAAACTGGCTGACTACAAATACTGCCTACAGAAGTGCTACCCTGTAATGCTTCTCTGTCCCTCCCAAATCTCTGTGATGCTGTGCACTAGAGGGTACAGCCTTAAATAGTTAGGATAATAGTGAGGGATGACTGGCACTTGATGTAAACAAACTTCCGGTGCTGGAGACTGCCATTGGAAATCCTTTCAGTGGTTCTCCTCAACTGCAGAATAAAGACCTGTATGCAAGGGACTCTACCAAAAGGCCTTTGCCAAATATTTCCACACTGCAGCAGAGGTGTTTGTACTCTCTAGCTGCTCTGAAAGTAGGGTTGAGTGACAAAATAGTTAATTTAAAAAAATAAAATTGTAAGCAACTGGGGAAAATCTGCCTCTCTGACTCCTTTGAGTCCCCTTTTCCATTCATTTGTGTTGTAAAACACAATTTCACAGGATTGCTTAAAACCAAGCCTGCAGCTAAATATTTACCCAATGGATTTGGTTAAATCTGTTTCAGTGCCTCTGGAAATGAATTCACACCTCTAATTCCTAAGTACCCTTTGCCTCTGGGCATCTGTAGTGAAATGCAGGTATTAGAAGAGCTGAAATCAGTTGAGATAACTGATAACCTGAGTCAATAAGCAAAGGATTGAGAAGACAGAATAATCTTTTGTCTCTCTGGGGTTTGGAAATGGAAATTTTTGGGCGGAAAAGTGTATTTTAGATAATGATAGAAAGCTATTTTCTGGGCCTGTTGTCAGCCTTCCTTACATCAGTTAAGTAGCAGTTAATTTAGTCCAAAAATATTGCCCACCAGCACTTCTAATAGCAGGTAAGGAACACCTGAGGAGGCATTTGTGCCAAAAGGCTTGGCCCTCCCCATTGTCTAAGGGAGGAGCAGCTTCCTAACAACTCTAACACTGCCCACAGTCAGCTTGTGTCTGTAATGCATTTCCCTGTTTTATAGGGTGTTACTGTCATCTCAGTCTCAGGTGATAGGGGAGTTTGCCACTTCTTCTGTATTTTTCATATGTCAGCCTTTAGCATCCCTTTAACACACACAAGATCTGAGCCCAGTGCCGAAAATCCAGCTGGATGGTTTGCTCTCTGTTTAACATCCACAGGACTAAGGCAAGAATCAAAGTGGGTAAGCTGTCACTGAGCACTCTGCTGCTGGACATCACAACCCCATGATCTAACACAGGGCAACTCTGAAACATCATGAGTCAGTAGAGGCAAATGGATGGTTTGGGAGACAAGGGACAAAACAAAGGTAATAGTGAAGGCAGAAAGAGCAGTGGGGGAGTGGGATGTGGCTGCTGAAATAGTCTGTTTTGAATATTCTATGTTTAAGAAACTAAATTATAAAATATGTAGGAGGAAAAAACATATCCACAAGTGTGGAATGCAAGATGAGCCTCTGCTGATAAAACTCTACTACATGTTTTTTCATACCACTGAGATTCTCATCAAGAAATACGTCTGGAGTCTCCATTTCACCTCACTGAAAATAGCATTGGGCCTGCAATATATGTTCCAAAAGATTTATTGGGATAGTTTTAAAAGCCACAGACTGTAGGGCATTCACTGTATCTCTTGAGAGACTGTCTACAGCCTCATACATCTTTCACTTCAGAGCTCCCCTGTTGAGATCAGATGTTTTCTGTGTTTAAATATTATTCCTGTTATTCCTAATTAAACCCTGTATATCACACCTTATAATTCTCTCCCCAACATGAACAGCAGATAGCTGTTTTATTCCCAGCTCATCATCATGTAACAAAACTGCATAGATTTGATGTTAATCTCTTCTCAGAAATCAGACTCTCCACTCTCAGTCCTCGGAGTGTTTTCCTATCTCTCCGCCTCTCTCCTTGCACTCTGTCAATGGCTTCCAGACAACTTGGTGCCTAAACTAGAATGTAATAGTTGAGTGTAGTTGAACCAGAGCCAAACAGGAGGAGGTCTCTTGCATCCTATTCTGATGTGATGCATTTGATAAGGCAGACCAAAAATACACTGTTGCTTTCTTGCCAGAATACCCAGAAGAATATTAGACATGCTCTCAGAATTAAGCAAATGACACCTGAGGTGCAAATGTACTTATTCTTGTTTGCAAATATCATTAACCAGCTTAGCTCAAATCTGCTTATTACTAGCTCAAACACCTTCAATTTAGATGCCTCTGGACCAGTTTAAGGATTGTCTCCAATTACCAACAGGGTCAAATTGGACATGGTTTTGTCCAGACAGTGGTGTGGCACTTTTAACTCACACAGATTTCTCCTTAGAGCCAGTTTCTGCTGCTCTCTGGAGTAGGCTGGTGGCATCTCCGAGAGCAGTGGCTCAGCATGTGGCAGGAGCATCACTCAGGAGAGCTGCTGCTGGCTCAGAGAATGGCTGGTTGTACACAGGCCCTCTGGGGGTGGAGGGGGAAATGGAGTGAAATTGCCCAGGCAAATTGTCACTGTGGCAGTGAATTCAAGTCTGGGTTTTTTTTGTCAAAATCCAGGCCTTGCTCTCTGCAAGGATTCATATAATGCTCTCGCTTTCGTGGCCTAATTGAGGTGCCCCTGCAGCAGCCACAAGTACCTGGCCACCGGGCTGCTGTGGTAATGGCTCTGTGTGGTCAGTGCTTCATACTGAAAGCATCTGTGAAGTGTTTTATTTGTTCAGAACCAATGCACTTCACATAAAAATTGGCTTGTAGCAGTTTGCATTGGTATTCTCTGTCCAAGGATATATTGTGTCTTGCAAGCTGCTGGAGGCCTCAGTGCCCCTTGCTTTTCTGTAGGATGTCTCTGTGCCTTCACATTGACCACCCCTTCCTCTTCTTCCAGCTGTGAGGCCTTCTCAGAGTTGATGGCTGTTGAGTTTTGGTGACTGGTCTTTGTGAAATAACTCTTTAAGTGTGGTGTATCTTGGGAATGGCACCTTTACAGCTTCAGTGGTTGAGTTTCTCCCTGGAGTGGTTTTGGAGGTGGTTCTCCTAGAGCTGCTGTGTTGTATTAGAAGGAAAATGAGATCTTTTCAAAGGAAGGAGGTGTTGAGAAAATAGTTTGAGGACATTTAGTCTTTGGGGGAACATGACATACAGACATAAAATGCTGTGTGACAGTGTTTTGCCTGTTTTGGCAACTCTTATTTCCTGTTGTTAATGATACAAAAGTCATCTTTCCACAAAAGTTGATGCATTGTGTGCATCATAGAGCAATGCTTGTGTAGGAGTGTGTATTCTCTCTTGACTACCCTTAGAGAGGAGTGTTTCTAAGAAGTAATCTACTTCATTTTACACAAAGAAAAATCTTTAAACAACCGTTTGGGGATTTCAAAACACATCAGGAATCTTTGCAACCATAAGTGCCAGCCTGCTTGGATGTGCTTCTTTTGGGCTTTCATGTGCTTCCCTTGGTTTTCTTCACATCCCCTTCCTGCCATGGGAGAGGTACATTCAGGGCACTGAAATTTCTCCAGACAAGAGTCTGCTTACAAGCCCATTTCTAGTAGCTGAAATATTTGTGTGGCATTGCAGGGATTTTTATAATCGAAATGTTCTTTTGCAATCTAATTAATACTGTTTTATTAAAAATGTTCTTCCTTGAGCATATATAACACTAACTCGAGTTTAGCAGGGTCCAACCAGTGTTAGAAATAATGTGCATTATCTGAGAGGAGAGACACAGAAGAGTGAATCACATGTAGCAGACTGTTTCTGTTGTGTCCATTTACAAGCCATTATCTTTGAATTCAATATTTCAAGCATTAGCTTTCTGTTCTGGCTTAATATATGAGACTATTTGCTACATAATTATATTGTATTTCATTTTCTTCTGTATGCTATTGTAATAATGATATTGCTTAATAAAATAATGTCAGATTTTAATTAGGTTAAAAGTAATTTGTTATATTAGGTTTTTTATTTGAGAAAATGAACTAGCTGATAGTGCATATCAAGCTGTCCTCTTTTTTTGTTTGTTTGCATTTGCTTTCATTTCCTGTTGTCCGTTACCTGTTGAAATAAGGGTGGGGTTCTTTCTTTGATTGTTATGTTATTACAGCTCTCCACAACCTTAAGTCTAACATATTGATGTTATAGTGAGGACATAAGATGTCTAACTTTCTATTTATTAAAAGGATACTTTAGCAAAAATTTCTGCTCCTAGTTAATAGCTGCACCTTTGTAATCATTGAAATAAATTATCTAGACTAATGTGAAAGGGTGTGATAATACTGTGTAAGAGTACTCCAGCAAAGGGAGGCTTAAATTTGCTGGGAGGCAAAGACAGAATACATTTGCATCAAAGACAGTTTTGGAAAAGAAAAGCTTGTGCTAACTTTTAGGAATAACCAGTGATGTAGGAACTGGCATAGTGTATTTCTCTTCATAATTTGTAAGAGAGTCGTGAATAGCATCTCAACATACATCCAAATAATGAATAGAAGGATGAAGGGGTGAAAGAGTCTTCTGTTTCCTAATGCCCTTCTCTTTAATTCCTTCATTCCTTTTGCTTTCAAAGTGACCTCAGTACTCTGTAAACTTCCACATCACATGCAGAGGAGCTGTGTTCTCTGTTACGTGATTAAAGCTTATCTTTATTGGGAGATACTGACTCCTCCTTGAAGTGCCATTTCCAAGTACATTCCCTTTTATGTAACCTACTGCTTTTAGGCTGCCCTTTTTTGTTAGACATTTATTAAGAACTAAATAGAAAACCTTTGAGCCCAGTTTAGCAGCCCATTCCTCTTTTTCTAAGTATGGTAATCACAATGGAATTCAAGCATATGCTTTGGGTTCAGTGTGTATATAAAGGTTTTGCAGGATAAGGACAGGTTAAAGAAAGCTTTTGTTGAACTGGAGCCCATTTGGCTTTTCTGTGTATTCATCATTACAAGACTCAGAAGTTCTTGTATTGACCTGTAATTTCTTGTAACTTTAGTTTTATATAAATGTAGGCATCCCATTGCTGTTTTTTTCTGTTGACTCTTCTGTTACTACATGGTACTGCCAGCCTACCTGTTCTGTTTCTGTGGTGTATAATGACCGTATGCTGTATTACTTGTGTGGTTATGGATGGGTATGCAGGCAGGCAGTTATGGGACTGAATACAGACCCTGATTTCAGTCATTATCCCATTAACTTTGGGAGAGTTAGTATCTTAACTGAGTATCTTGAAGATTGAACTTTATTATAACTAAGGCTGCCTAGTGAAATAATTTTAACAATGCATGTGAAATTTCTTTTTCCACCACAAAATTAGAGACGTAAAGGTGTGACCTTCAATGATATCTGGTAATTGAAAACAGAATTAAAGTTAACAAGTTGACATCTGCTTTCAAAGCATCATCATTTGAATGCAGCCACCAAAACAATCAAGTTGTATTCCTGTTACCTAAGGGCCACTCACAGAAAGGATATGGCTAGGTAAAAAAGATAAAATCTTACATTTCTTTATGCCCTTAAAACAGCTAATTGCTAAAAATGCCTTCTTCAGTTATTAATTAGATCAGCCTGGAGGCTGCTCCTGCTTGCATTAAGGATCTGATTTCTCTCTGTGTGAGATTCATACAGATGCAGTAATCAAAGCTTTCTTTGTCTCAGAAGGTATATACTTAACCCAAATATGCTCCTAAATGCCTTAATTCCCATCCTAGTACCATTATTCTGTCCTAGTGCCTGCTTTCACTGAGCTTCAAGACAAATTAACAGCTACCACTATGAAAGAGTATATGTGAGCAATTTCCTCAGTGCCTCATCATTCTTTTATTTGTAATTTATTTTCTACCTTTCTGGCAAATAGATCTGGAGAGACTTAAAATTCCGTGAGATTGTTTTTAAAGATTATTTTTTTTAAGCTGTGTTGTTTAGATATAGTTCAGACTTTCTTTTCTATAAATCTATTTGTTGGAACATTTCAGAAAATTGAAAAGTGAAAAAAACCCAAAGGCATCTGTTTCAGGCATAAAGATTAAAAAAGCTTAAATACTTCTTGGTTGTAAGTTTTATAATGGGAAATATCCTAGCTGATAAGATTTTTTTTTTCAGCTTCTTTGGATTAGTGGCTATTGCATTAATTGTTTGGATGCCAAAACTTTTCATCAGGTAAGGTTACAAAAGCCAGTAACCATTCCATTAATTAGTTTGTTTGCCTACTCACAGTACTTGATTTTAGTGAGATTTTCCCAGTACATGCAAAGGATCTCAATAATTTCAACTGCCTAGGAATACATTTTCTCCTGCAGCTACCATTTGGTTTATTTTGTTGGTTTTCTAATTCTGAGGACATGAAAGTACCTACTGTCCTACAGCAAATAATCATCAAATCTGTATTTACAAAAACTGACAACTTGTATTATTAAAATTGGCAGAAGCCAAGAAATGCTTCCTAACACAATTGTATCACTGACAACTTACTCTCAAATGAATTTGGGTTTAATTATGGCAGCACAAGAAGAACTGAAAGATCCCTTTGACTAAGTAGGATTTTAATTATATTTGATATCCTGCAACCTCCTTTTTGCCTCTACAATGGCAAATAAAAAAGAAAGAGGACCAGACTACCAAAGTATCAGATTATCAATTAAATGCTTCCTGTGATGAAGCTTCATCACTTTTTTATCCCTTGAGTTTCATTGCAGTTTTCTCTGTGAATTATGCCTTCTCTGACTATTTGAAAGGAGTAGAACTGCAGTCTCAGTCTGAGTTTTGGGGGCTTCTTCTTTTCCTGGAATATGTTTTGAGTGTAACAAAAAATAAATGACCATTAGTGTAGGTTATTTCTAGCTCCTCCTTACTTGAACTAAGGCTCTAAAAGGTCAAATAAAAAGGATATCGGCATCTTCTTTATTTTTTAAAATATTTAATAACATTTAGATTAACTACAACTTTTTAATTGCATTTGAATAGAACTTTGAAATGACACATTTAAATCTGTAGCAGTTAGCTGGAATTTACACCTAATGTTTATCAGAAGTGATGGCAGTGAAGCCCTGGAGAAAAGATTTTTGGAGTTGACCAAAATTATTTTATTGGATAATCTTACGCTCTTACATATTTGAAGCACTGAACATTAGTATTCGTTCCATATTTCATCCAATAAATAAAGTAGTTTCTTTTAGTATCAGGAAGCCTGACTCAAAAAGAGCATGGCTACAAAAAATTATCTAAGCAATGCCTGTAAGACAGCTTTTTAAAGTTTCACATGTATCTTTTAAATGTCTAGTAGTCATTTTCTTAAATGTCTTTCATGTCTGGAGTAGTAAGAATTCTTTAAGAGAAGTTCTTCTTCATGTTGCAGAGAAAAGCTGGAAATTACACTGTACAAGTACCCATGAATAGGACAAAAATAGGATTTTGGTATATATTTAAGCCTAGTTAGGAAGATTTTGAATTCCTACCCTTGATAATGCCTAGTGCACATGGAAAACAACTGGTGTTTCCTTTGTCATGGCATCCTGTGGTAAAGTGCTGATTCCATACAGTATTAAATATTAAATGAGTATATTTTGACTCTCACATTTTCTGTCTCAAAATTATGCTTTTTTTTATTATTAATCCCTTCACACTTGTTTTTTAGGCCTGAGAGATAAGATTTGCATAACATTCAAACTTCCTTGAAGACTGTGCATCATGGAAGTGAGTTGCAGTGGGTGCCTTATTAGGCATTTTTGGCAGTTTCCCACTAAAGATAGAAAACTCCCAAAAGGGGGAGCTGATTAAAAGTATGTTGGAAAATTATTTCTTAAAAACAAAAACACATTTCACTAAAGGAATAAATCAAGACAGAATTTCAGTTTTTTGGTGGTATTAAATTTGAAAAATAGAACAAAAATGAGAAGAATCAGACTTGCTGAGACTCATGTTGGAGATGAACTTAGCAACGGCTTTTGTTTTCTTTCTTCACTGTAAAAATCTCATCTAGATAAAATACAAGCACAATGCAATTATAGCTAGCCTCAGGAAAGAGCATTGACCAATTTTATTACAGTGCCAATGATTAGCCCTGGAATGTAAAGCTGAGAGAGGCCTATTAGGGACTTGGTTCATTAGAACATGTGGAACAAGGCATTCATAAGGCACCAATAAATCCATTAAGGGGAAGAGGGCTCTGAAATAGCCCTTCAGGATTTTTATTATTAACTACAACGATTGCTGAGGTTGGTGACGTCAGAAATATGGTTTTAGCCAGCACTTACTGTCCCTTTTAACTCACTGTTCTCCAGTCCAAGTTCACTTTGAAATAAGCAGCCATAACTGTTCTAGGTAGCAGAGCAGCTAACTAGAGCTGCTGTTAGGCAGCTGCTAATTCACAGCTGAAATTGGAGACAATAAAAGATCAGTGGAAAGTCTCATTTCTCACATTGCCATGAATCCTGCATGACCAGGATCCTGGATGTTGACTACAGCTTTTAAGTTCCTCACTCTTAGATAGACTCTAGCAGGCTCTTTCATTTTCATAAATCAAAATTTCTGATGCTGGTAAATCCTGAAAAGAAACAGCAGTTTGTTATGTTTGAAGGACATTTTGATAAAACTGTCCCGAGCCATGGCAGACAAGAAGCCTGTGCTGCTGAAAAATGGTACTGTTGTCTGCTCAAAGCTGGGTTTAAATATTGACCAGCTGCATAGAAAATAGATTTGTCAACAGCATAAAAAATAGCCTCTCAGAAACCAGAACATTTCTTTGCATCCTAATGCTTCTAATTCCCAGAGATATCGAAGCTTCCATCATTTCATGAAAGAAAAAATAGCTTCTATATCAGGAGTTTGAGATTTCCTCACTAGGGAAATGCAGACTGCTCAGATAAAGGATGCTTGATCCTGGTTGGTATTTTCTACCAAATGGGGGTACTCTTTCCAAAAGTGATTTTGAGATACTCACTGTTGGGTTTACCAGTCTTGTGGTACAAAACTTCCAGCTAGTTGGGTCCCAAAATGCTTCCAAGAGTTTCAGAGCCCCAGCACGCTCAGCTGGACAAGACTGGGGCAGAAAGAGGTGTTTCTCTGTTTTCTGTGTGCCTCCTTGGACAGAAAAACAACTTTTGTCCAGCCTGAAAGACTGTCAGAAGTGACACTGGCCAGGATTCGGAGCCTCTTTTTCCAAACGCCCGGCTGCATCACAACCATCACATGGGACTTGATAAATTTTTCATGCCAGAATTAATCAATTTCAGTGGGCAGTTTTCCTCACTGGCATGTATCCTGCCTCCCTGAGGCACTTCATCTGTCACAGACAAACGGGATGGGGATTTGTGGATGTGCTAGTGGGGTGGCTCTTCTCAGACCCATCAAACTGCATTTGCACATGTCAGGTCAGGAGTTTTTGGGTCTCCTGGGACATGTGTGGGGCTTTCCAGAGGGGAGTGCCTTCTCCAGGCATGTAGGCAGCTGCTTCTTTTGATGGTGAGGTGTTTTAACCCCAGTGTAAAGTAAGTCACATGCAACTGCTCACTTATTCCATCACCAGCCCCATCCCCAGCAGTAGGTAGAATCAGGGAAGAAAAAAAAAAAAATGAAACTCATGGATTGAGATACAAACAATAATTGAAACAAAGCAAAATATAATAACAATAGTGAGATAGAGAGAGGTAACAATAATGAGACAGAGATAGAGCCGAGATAAGTGATACCCAATACAGTGGAGCACCACCCACTGACCAAAGCCCAGCCCGAGCAGAGATTGGCACCTCCTGGGCAATTGTCTCCAGTTTATATAGTGGGCAAGATGCTCTGAGGTGTGGAATATCTCTTGGGCCACTTTGGGTCAGCTGTCCTGGCCATGCTCCCTTCCAGTCATTTGTGCACCTGCTCAGTGGCAGAGCCTGGGAAACTGAAAAGTCCTTGACTTAGGTTAAGCACTACTTAGCAACAACTAAAACATCAGTGTGTTAGCAACATATTCTCAGACTGAATCCAAAACACAGCACTGTACCAGCTACTAGGAATAAAATGAACTGTATTCTGGCCTAAACCAGGATGGATTGGTTTTTTTGGAGCTAATGATTTAAATGTAGCATGGATTACTTTTATCATGCACGGGCATAGCTCAAGAAATGGAAATGTAATGGAAAAGAAATTTATGAAAAGAATGACATATACTAGGGGTTAATAAAAGATATTATTTATCCTACAAATACTGAAACAAGAAAAACGCTTATTTGTGAGAAAGATTATTGCAGTGCTCATAATCCAAGCAGCACAACAGGAAAGGAAAGATAAATGAGGCATTTAGTTCTCATGTTATGCATATTACATGACATTCCCACCCACATTTTATAAACCAGAAAAGTATATTAAAAATTAGGCCAAGTATGCTTCTGATACATGATAAGCATTAATATGAAATTGTAGTCAAAATAGTTCCAATCAAACTATATTATTTGTTTATTTATTATTTCATTTCTAGCACTACTAATGTCATAAAAGTTTTCAGCTTGAAACATGGGTAAAAATGAAACATTCACAGTATCTTTTTCAGAGGCTGGAAACCTCACGCTTGGAAAGATTTCTGCTTTGGAATGTCTGTAATATACTGAAGTCTTAATACCATTCTAATTGGTACCTTACTAATTAGCTTGTGACTAGAATTTTAATTAGATGCACAATAGGTGTTCTTCTTACCTGCAGTGGAGGAGCTATTTCCTGAGAAGAAAAGTGAAGGGAAAATGACAGTGAAAGGAATCCATACAAGACAAATATAATCTAATCCCTATTATAAGAAATGTATACATTAATTACTATTTTTTTAAATTATGTCTCTGGAAATGTGTTCTGTTTTGTAAAGCACATTAAAGTTTGCTTTGTGATTTGCTTTTCTCCCTTAAAGAACAAATGGTACTTTTTTTCCTGTGATGTGACTTGTGCTGTGAGCAAACTGAGAAATACTGGAACACAACTGTAGTTCATTAGCTCAGGGCCAGCCCCAGGGACTGAGGTGGGCACATCATGGGCTCGAAGCAGGAGTCTGTAATCTGAGTTGAAGAGTAGAGCTGTGTACCTGTGAGCTGGGTCACAGGCAACAAGGCTGAAGAGGGAGATGCCCAGCATCTTGACAATGGCATTAGTTGAGCCTGGGCTGTAGCACGTTCTGGAGTTAAAAAGCATGTGAAAAGATGTGAAGATGCGGCTGAGTGAATTCCTGTCAATGGCAACTCAGAAGTACCAATACTCTGGTAGACGAGCATCATCTATCACTTTTGTTCTGTCAGGAAAAGACAGAAAGGAGGGATAGAATGTATCTGTCTGAAAGTACTGCCACCACTAATGTGCTCATTAGCTTAACGGCGTATACCCTGTTACAGAGAATTTTAAGATTGTCATTTGGGTGAAAGCTGTTTTAAAATCTGCAAAATATCTAGTGCAAGAAGAGTCCTAAAAACATAAATCTGAAGTTCCTCCCTTCTCTGAGGAAGACTGAGTTGTGGGATTATAAATATAAAGTTATTTGTCAGGCCTGGTAATCCCCCATAAGCCCAAGCAGTAAAAAGGGTGATTCAATTTCAGAAGGTAATGGGACATTCTGAAAAATGATGATCAGGTCCAGGGCATGTTTTCATATGAAGAGATATAAACAGTAAAAGTAAAGGAAGGATGAATTGCAGAAAACAGAAAAACAGTTAAAGAATTATTATTTTCCCCCCCACTAAAGGGACACTTTTAGAACAGGCTTTCTGAAGGAAGTGGAAAACATGCCATACAATTTGCATGATTTGAAAAATATTTTTTGCTACTAAATTTTGACTGGGAAAATTCTTCCACATGGTGAATAATGTCACAGGTGAGCCACATTCCATGCTCTGCAAGACATTTAAAAGCAATAGTTAAGGAATACTTTTCTCCAGGTGTCAATATGAGGCAAGTGAGAATAAAGTTGAACTCCGTAAGTTTTTGATAAAATTTGTAGCAATCACTCTTGAGACCAGTAATTACTTCACAAATGTTAGAGAACATGGGTGGAATGAAAACAGCAAATTATTAACTGGAGAAACATCTGTAAGATTTAAGTGTCAGTTGTGTCAAGAAGTGGAAGATTATGTCATCCTTGTGCCAAAATCAAATTATCCCAGTCTCAGTCAAATAACACATGTAGTATGTGGTCTGAAAACAAGTTGTAGATTGTGGAGTAATTTTGAATATAGGAGAAGTCAGAGAATATTATGATGGCCTATAACCAACTCTACAAGCAATAAATATTAATCAAAAATTGTGGTTGCTCTGAAGTATTCACTCAACTGCCCTGCTAGTAAAAGATACTATATTTTCAAAGGGCTTTATTAACTCACCTGTCCTATGAGATCTGGTCATTTCCCATGGCAAATTTGTCTCCTACTATGAGTTTTATTAGAAGCAGAAAGGAGTGGGGAGCTCAAGCCATGGTTAGTGGGATTATATTGCTTTTAATCTTTTATGGGCAGAGACTTAAGGCTGATTCATGTAAAAAAGATATTACTTCTTGCTGTCTAATTAAGATGCTAGTTGGGGCTGTCATATCTTGATGTATCTCATTTTGCAGGGAGGTTTGAGTCTTCCCTGACCCTCCAAGACACCACTACCTCAGACCAAAGGCTGAGTGACCACTTGTGTGAAGCACTATCCTGAGAGCTGTTATCTCTGCAGAAAGGGAGGATACATTAGCTCAGACTGCATGCCATGCTATGCACATCCCTGTCATTCCCGGACAAATGGGAGCACACTTGAATATGAGGTGAACTTGAATATCCCTGCAAGGAGGCTGCATGCATACCCTTTGTCCACTTCCTAGTGGGACTACTGCTCACATCTCAAAACATCCACCACAGATAGCACTTTAGCAGAGTCTTTATCAGTACTCTGAGAATTGAATAGGCTACTTGGAAAAGGCAATTATAATGTACCACCACTTCATTTGAACTGTGCAGTTTGAAAGGAAAAAAAAACCACAACAAAACACCTCTTATGTGATTGCCTTTCTGTCTTTGGAAAATAAAAGGAAGTGGATTTCTGTCTTGAGTTCTTTGGTGATGGTAGACTTCAGCATCCAGCACTTTTATCCTTCCTGTTGTATACATATGGAGGTTTGCTATGGGATGCAGTGCAATATTTTTGATTGCCGGCTTCTACAGAACATCTCCTTTATAACCTAGGTAGTGTGATGCTATTTTACACAGTCTAGTTGACATGAGGATGAAGATTAAAATGCAGGTCAGAAGTTCTAACCAGACTTGGCAGGCAGGAAAGGATATTGGTTCGACAGGGTAATTACCCATAGGAAGTGGTGATGCTGACACTAGTTTTAATTTTTTGAGTGCTGCTAAAGATGTTTATCTTCACTCTGAAAGCTTTGGTCTTTTATAGTTTGAATGCTGGCTGTGAGAGAAGCTGTCACTTTTCTCTTTGCTCTATCCAGCAGTAGTGCTCTTCAAAATAGTCGAAAGATTTTTTTCATCTGAAAACAGAAGGAAAATATATTCTTACTTCTGAGTCTTTTTGTGAAACTCATTTAATCAGAGATATACTGTCCTGAATTTGAATGAATTGGGAGAGTGTTTGCTTGAGTAAATAACGTGTATTATGTTATGGAGTAGAGATTTAATTGCTGTTGTTTGGTTTGGTTTTTTTCTGTCTCCTCCACACGGAATTGGCTAGAACATAGTTTTTGAGACTATAAAATAATATCCAAATCTTTTATGATTTCTTCTCTCTTACATAATTTAAACTGAGGATTCCTTATTTAAGAAAACCTAAAATGAATTTCAGAGCTTGTGTTATGTAAGCCAGTTAGTTACATCAAGCAGAAAAACTGAACACTGCCTTTGGGAGAGAGGGGCGGGAGGGGGAACAAATGCTTGAAAGCAGAGTCCAGAGAATGGAGGACAGTTTGGGGACCAGGTTCTGCACAAACCACGCCACAGAGAGGCTGGCAAAAGGCATCAGATACACGTGGAGCACCAGTCAACCTCAAAGGTTCTTCAGGATCAATTTTGGATGCTTATGTATATATTTTCAGTTTGGGAATAATATTTAATGTTTCCACATGATTCTGTCTTCCAGAATGATTGAAGATTGTGGGAAAAGAGGAAATACCATGGCAGAAAGAAGGCAGCTGTTTGCAGAAATGCGTAAGTACTTCCTGGAAATGTTTTGCTGTGATAGACCAAGCCAGTTGCTATGCAATGTCAGTAAAATTTATGCAAGCTTTCCACCTCAGATCTCCCTTGCACAAATGAATATCATGAGACCAAAACGCATGAAAATGGGCTGATTTGACCAAAGCAGGAGAGAGGGGTTTTCTACATCAGATTTTTTAATTTAATTATTTTAATCCATAGTTTTCTTAAGACAAAGATAATGGAGTACACAGGTTGCAGTGAAGAGGGATAAAGGTCTCCAAAGCTACATCTTCTTCTGGAGGTATCTCTAGTGGGTTGACCCCAGCCAGCTGCCAAACTCCCACATACTTGCTTAATCTCTAACCAGCCCCCAGAAGAATGGGAGAGAAGATAGGGAGAGCAAAAGCAAGCAAACTCATTGCTTGAGATAAAGACTTGATTAAGTGGCAGAAAGAGAGGGAAAAAGATTACAACAGAAACCAAGAGCCAGTGATGCAAAGGTGGCTATTCCCCACTTCCCAAAAACAGACTGATGTCCAGCCCCTCATGGAACAGTGTCTGCCTTGGAAGAAAAACTCCCCACCTCCTTCCTTCCCTACCCCAGTTTTATTGCTGAGCATGACATTATATGGTGTGTACTAATCTTTTGGGCAGGTGGGGCATCTGTCCTTGCTGTGTCTCCTCAGCCTCTTGCCCATCCCCAGACAGCCCTGGGAGGGGACAGAGCAGGAAACAGAAAAGCCTGGGTGCTGTGCAAGGACTCTTCAGCAACAGCTGGAACAGCGGTGTGTTATCTGCACATTTTAGCCACAGACCTGAAACACAGCACCATGCAGACTGCTATAAGGAAAGTTAACCGCGTCTCAGCCAGACACAGTACAGGGACTCATGTACTTCATACCCCACTTCAGTGTAATTTTTTTTTAGTTCCTAATGAAGTCTTGTGCTTCCTGCATGATAGTGCACCATACCAGCAATGCTCCTGCACTTCTGACAGTCAACTCTAATTTATCTTACAACCAATCCACTGTTTCTCCAGGAAATTCTGTTACATGTCACGTTTGAAACTGTCACTCTGTTACTAGATTTACCTGAGTTTTGTGTGTAATTACTAAGCTTCCTGTTGTTTGTCCCTGCCTTGTAGTAAACTGTGTCAGAGCATATCCCTGATCTTTTGTGGCAGACTAAGATGGGCATTAGTGGGACTGGAGTTATTGTATGTAATGAAAGGCCAGGTGTGTGCTGGTGAATTCAGTGTGTGTGAGTCCTACATCTGAGCTCTCCAAATTAAAGACTTCCCACTCAGATGGTCTACCAAGAACTGTTTTGGCCCATTCCACAGTGCCCACTAGCTCTGTTGTGCCCTGTAATTGTTTTAGGATCACACGGCACCTGCTGTTGTAATTCATGAATATTCCTCACTGATCTTTTCTCTCTGGTGCCCAGTGACAGGACCTGAGTAAATGGAATGAAGTTGTGTCATGGGAGGTCTAGGCTGGATATTAGAGAAAGGTTCTTCACCCAGAGGGTGTTTGGGCACTGGAACAGGTTCCCCAGGGAAGTGGTCACAGCACCAAGCCTGACAGAGCTCAAAAAGCATTTGGACAATACTGTCAGGCACATGGTGTGATTTTTGGGAGTATGCTGTGCAGAGCCAAGAGTTGCACTCAGTGATTCTTGTGGGTCCCTTCCAACTCAGGATATTCTTTGATTTGGTTGTCTCTTGTGTACAGCACCTTGGAACCTTGGAGGAAGGTGTTGTACTTTGGCCAGAATCAAAAAATATATTTGTCCATTATCAGAACATGCTGTAGTTTTAATTATAATTACAGAGGAGCCTTGATTTTTTAGCTAAAGTTGATAAAATAGGTACCATTCATTTCAGTTAATTTTAAATACTCCTAAAATATCTAGGACTTTGCTGTGAGGATTTGTGGTTTGTTTCCACAGTTTTGAAGGCTGTTTTGATGTTGGATTGTTTTGGAGGAATTAAGGAGGTGTTGGAAACATCAGCAGCTGGAGGCAGAGGAGGGACTATTTTCCTATATTATACACTAGTAGTTATAGTCTACTATTTTCTTCTTTCACATTTTAGTATTTTGGCATACTTCAGTCTGGTTCATCTCATGTGTGCTCCCCTTTTCTGTTTGCCTGCCTCTGTTCCTCCACCTACTACCTATGTACACAGAGAACTGGACGTTCCAACTAGGTAAAAATAGGGGAAAAACTAAATGTATTTTAGCCACATGCATAAAACACTGAACTTTGCATTCTGAGAGCCCATCAGATACCTCTGTGTGTGGAGGGTGTGCTTCACTGAAACCAGAGTTCATCCAGGGATTGCATTCAGCTGCATGCAAGCCCACACTTTACATGTGTAACAAAAAACATGTGCTCCTGATGCCCTACATATTGTGGGCCATGTGAAGCTTCTTAATCTTCTGATAGGCATAAGCCTATGGTAATAGGTAAGCTCCACAACCTGCCCATATCAGAGGGAGAAAATTTGTAATATAAAGGCTTTTGCCAGTGGTTTTGTTTCTTGGGATCTAAATCTACAAGTCTGTGATTAAAACCCCGCAATAATTGTACAAAGTGGGCCATATTCCAGACTACACAAGATTAAAAAATGGGGGGGAAAATGAAAAAAGAAATCCAACTTTTCAAGCCTTTTTAAGTGGGAAGTTTGTCCTGAACAAGGAATAGAAGGATTTGATTCTGACTTTAAATTTGGAACATTGTGATTTTCCCTGTATTTTGAGAGGTCCAGTTTGACCTTTTTTGTTTCATTTCCTTCAGAAGAGGCATCCTTCTAGTTCCAAATTACAAACATTTGTGAATTGATACCATAATCATTATCACCTTTTGTAGAGTCCTGTGGTTAAAGCTTGTCTTATTACTCAAAATGTTCTATTGAACATCAAGCTGCTAGGTCTTAGTCTTACCTTAGTCTGACCTGACATGCCCAGGTATATCCACACTGATGAAGATTTCAAAATGTACATCACTGTTGGCACATATTATCCAGCAGGAAAACAGCAGCCAAAGTTGCAGTGTGTCCCTTTGTTATTTTTGCAACTGCCAACAGTGTTACTTGACATGAGCATATTCAAAGGAAACAAAGTGAGGCACTGCCAGCAGGCAAAAGAAAGGAGAGGCCACTGACAATCCTGGAGGGAAGTTACAAATTTGCTGTCTCATTTGCCATGCTCAGTTCTGGACATCTTTCCACTTGTTTATCAGGACTCTCCATCATGTAAGTGATGGCACTTTTCTACAGAAGTTATTTGACAAATAGATCTCTGACTGTGGCAAAATGTGAATCATGACAAAATTAAATTGTCTATTCCAGGGTCTTATCAGCAACACCTACTCCCCCAATAATATCAAAATAATACCATCTACTATGTGTGCAAATAGTAAGAAAGAAAAAAAAAGGCAATGTTGCCTACAAATTTGTTTATTTAGGATTATTATCGCAACCTCAGAAGCTCAATGAGCCAGAGTCTCACTTTGATTTCACTCTTTAAATCTTGTTAAAAGGCTGAAGTTTTATAAAGGAGCATTGGAAGTTTATTTATAGCTTTCACTAAAGTTAAGAAGGGAAAAGTTACATTCATTTTACTTATTTTTCCTGTTAAAAAGGAAAAGCTTAGTGTTGTAAGCCCTTTCACCTGTAAAGACATTTTCTTAAAGCTGTCAATGACATACTAATGGAGAAGGAAAAAAACCTGTGTAATTTTAACTATAGAAGATATAATGGAAAAAACTCACAAAAATACTTCCCATACCTGATGTTAAGTAGTCAAAGGTAATTTCTTCTAGGAGCAGATGGTGTAACTGGCAAAAGGGAGTAGCTTGGGAAGATGGTGTGGGAGAATTTGGTCAGGAAAAGAGCAGAATTCTCATTTTCATCTCAGAGGCCAGAGCACGTTTGAAAAATTTGGGTCCAAAGGATGGCCTTATTTAAGAAAGTCTGGGTGAATGATGCTGCCACAGGCAGAAGGGAAGCTTCAGGCAAGGTTTATCAGGGAAAGAAGCCCTCCAATTGAGTCACAAGGTACAGAAAGGATTCCCCTCTCTCTGGAAACTCCTTCTCAGAGAGTAGTCTGAGTAGAGCTCGATCCAGTCCTAGTCCCAGATTTGGTCAAGAGTTTATTTCTTAAGCATTATATAGATGTAATTGATACTTTATATGACTTCATCATGCAGGATTAAGGATAGCAAACCAAATATATTTATAGGAATAAAATAAATATTTATTTAAATTTGTGATAATTTTAGCAATTAAACTATTTTAATCAAAATTGTTTGCCTGATAGTATAGATATTTATCACTACTTATATTGAACACTATTTATTAAATAAATTATTTAAAAAGTAGCTTAATAATTATTAAGTACAGATTGGTGTTACTCACCCATATCAACACTGTGGGCATATCTCTTCCACTTGACCTCAGGGAATAACCTTGAGGAGTGTCCCCAGTCAAGGGAGGAATTGCCACATATGTATCCAGAAGGAAGGTGTTACAAGTCCCTGCCATTAAAAAATGGAACTGAGCTTTTATAGTATAGAGTGATTGACTGTCAGTCAAATGTTTCTAGGCTCCCCTTGCCAGCTCAGCAGCTTCAGATAAGTTATCACTACTATCACTTGTTGCTTCCTTTATGAGGAACTTTGTGTGCCACATCCTCCCCAGTGCTGATTTCTGCCAGGCAAGACTGTTTTTCATGTCCCCAGAAGGTTTAACTTTGGGGTTGTGGAGTCAGGCTGGTCTCAGCATTCCTGTACATCTAAAGCAGCATGATCCACCTTCTCCATCCATCACTGATAGCTTAAGCAAATGGGAGAAAATTTGAGCTGTTTTACCCCCATTTAGACAGAGTATCCTGCTACAGATGCTGATGTGGCCCTATGTTCTGCAGTTCAGCTGAGAAATCTTAAAGCATTTAGGAAGCTTGTGTAAAAGCAGGGCTGTATTCCACTCCTCTTACATCCTGACTGTACCTTGTTTGGATGAGTTTGTTGGACACTGCGCCAGGTTGTGCCCCCATACTGGCCCCTGTGTCCTGTTTGTGAGGTAGCTGCCACTTAGTTTGTTCCCATCTCTTGGACAGCTGCTTTGGAAATGTTATCAGATCTTTACGTTGCAGCAGCCAGGGCCAAGCTCTGTGTGGAGCACAGAGCTGACCCTCAGAGGTCTCCATTGCAGAGAACATACATCCACAAAATAGAGAAAGGCCACACACCCCGTGTCATTGCCTGCTTCTCCAGATTGCCATAAGCCTTTATGTTAAAGCACAGTATGTTTTCTGATTTGGTTTGCTGGCAATACCTTGCTCTGGTGTGGCACGTCAGCTAAAGATATTTGTTATGGGCTTTTTTTGCTGAATATTAAAATTCGACTGAGGTTTTCCCTGCTGTTGGAGCCTGGCCAGTGTGTCTTTTAGCCTGCAGCTTGACCAGATTGTTCTTCAAAGTGACAGACACAGTGGGCTGACTATTCCTTGCCTTCCTTTCTAAAATTCTTTTAACACTGTAGCTCCTGATATTCCCCTTGTTACTCCTCGCTCCTCTCTACTGTCTCTGCAAAGGAGACAGCCTTGAAAATTGTTAAACCGAGGCAGCTCGTGTGTCCTCTTTGTTCTCTGCTTCCCTGCTAGCAAAGATACGCACAGGTCATATTCCATACAAATGTCACCGTTCTTCTCTTCCACTAGGGGCTCAGGATCTGGATCGCATCCGTTTGTCCACCTACCGAACAGCATGCAAGCTTAGATTTGTTCAGAAGAAATGCAACTGTAAGTATGCCAGCACTTCTTTCACCTGCCATTGTTACAAGCTTTCCACTGCACTCTCCAGCCTGTCCTTCACACCACTGACAAACCGGGACTGCGTGATGTGGCATTGCAAAGGACACTAATCAGAGTGCCTGGGCAGACTTCAAATATTAACCTGTTTATATAAGGAACTTACCTCAAATATGCCAGTGATTCAGTCATAGAAGGGTGGGGCAGGATACAAGCCACAATTTTAATTAATAAGTATGTTAACTGCATTCTCCAATGTTCTTGTGAAATAGCATTTGTGAATTTCTGGGCCCTGCAGGGCCCTGCAAATTAAATGCTTTTATAGCAGCTCTGTGAGAAAAAAATGCTGCTTTTAGACCTCTTCTATTTAGGGTGAAGCAAAGTAAGTGCAATGTTGGTCAGACCCCTCTATTTCCAGAAGGCCAGCTAGACACAGCTCTTCTGAGACAGTGAACCTGCTTGTAATGTCTGTGTATCTGTCATAATCCCTTTAGGTTTTATTGAGAAATTTCCCACTTGATTAGTGACCTTTTTTAACTTCTCTTCTGAGATTCAGTCTTTTTCCCTTTACAGCTGCATTTTCTATTAGCACAGTCACGTGCTGTGAGCTTTAAAGGCGAAATACATATAAAATCCATAATGGAGTGTGTCCTTTCTTTTCCATCCAAACTAGTATGCAAATACTTAGAAGGGCAGATTTGGGTATATGTGCTTTACTGGACCTTTCCACACCAACTTAAAAAAATACCCTAACCAAGGGCACTCTTGTCAGCAGTAGGGAGAGGACCAACACAGAGAAAACAAGTGAGCTTTAGTCCTCACATACAGACTAGAATGACAGCCTGGCTATGCTTGTGCTACACACAGTGGTAAGTATGTTAAAAAATGCTCACTGTAGATAGAAATTTACCACCCTGTTAAGTTCCTAGTTTTGGGGTTACATCTGTCTGTGTTACAGAAATGTTTAGCTTATGCTGTCCAAACATACAGGAGAGGCCTACTTGTAAAGCAAAATATTTTGGAGAGTATTTACTGTGTTGTTAGCCACAGAGCGGATCGTTTAATCACTTTTGTAGCACACTTCTCATATTTTTAATATGTCCTTAGCTGATGTATGAATTGAAGGTTTGGTATAAGGCATTATAAGCAGTCTGCCAGACACAAAACCCAGGTGGGGTTTAGTACCTGCCCAGCAGCTGGTTTCTCCCATTCAGGAGCAAATGTGTTGAAAGATGCTATTATGTTGCATTCAGTTGGTTTTTTGGGTTTTTTTTTTAATCTTGTGTTTAGGAGGATGACATTTTCACTTCATTTTCATGGTAACAGAATACAGTAGTCTGAGGTGACAAAAGTATCCAATTAAATGGACGGTGATAGCAAAGTATGTATGCAACTGCATGCAAAGCAAATTAAAAAAACCTAAGGGCTAACTATAGCCTCCTTGCTGGGAGTGTCTGTCTGGCTGAAAATATACTGGTTGTTAATTTTAATTTTGTGCCTCTTATTTATGAACTGTGATCTGCTTTTGTGGAACTGTTGGTTCTCCTCATAGTGAATTAGTGCAGATGCCCTGCAGTTTGCCAGCTTGTGCCAAGGAGCTCATGGATGGGACTTACCTTCTGGTCTCCATTAATAACCTAGGAGGAGTAATTTGCTGATCTTGTTTAAAGATTTATACTGCATCACTCTCTTCTTAAGGAAAAAAAAAGTAAAAGGAGAAACTTGTAATGTCATGCTAAGTATTAGGTTCTGTGCAACTTAAGAAGTAATGCCTGCTGCTCTGGAACAGGCTGGATTGTGTGTGTCTTTTCACCATCAAGTACAGTTTTCCTCTCGTTGTTTCAAGTAGACTGCTGCTCTCCCAGATGAGTTTCTCTTATCATTGGGAAAAGAAGTCATTCATTCCCTTGGCAGGTATTCAAGCAATGGCTGTCCAAGAAAGAGCTGCTAAACATAGAGTCACTGAAGTGAGCACTGCCCTTGAAATGGTTAATAGCAGACCTCTGGCTCATGTCAGCTACTGTTTTGGGGGTTTTTCCCCCTACAGATACTGTCATTATGCACCACCCAGCAGTAATGAGACAAAAAAGAAAAAGGGGTCATGGGGAAAAAAATCCTTTCTGCTGCATCTGTGCTGCTTCATTTAGGGTAGAATATAACAAGAAAAAGCTCAAAGACAGTTCTGCTCCACTCCCAGTGCATAGCACCTCCTGTCACTCAAGCCATCCCTGTCTTCTTTCAGCTGTGCCCTCCTGCCCTGCCCTGGCACACTAGCCCAGAGTTACTAGGGAAAAATTGCTTTGAAAGACTGTATTTGAGGGGCTCTTTTAAAGAGCTAATTTAATAAATGGCTGAGAGTTGCTCTTGGCTACAGGCTGAAGGTGTATGAGGATGGAAGCAGAGAGCTGCTTTGAGTGCCAGAAGTGTTTGTTCCAAGGAAAGCAGAGCAGAGGCTTTATTAGCACCATCTTTTTTACCCGGAGGTGCCCATTAGCATAGGCAGTCATGGGATATCATTTAACAGGCAGCCACACTTGTCACACACAGTGCACTGTTTGTTTCTGCTGCCTTCAGTGCAGACACAGACACAGGTTCATCTCCTGGCCTCCCTTTGAGAATTCTTCTCTCAGTACAAAAGGTGGTTTTTGCTGAAACCTTCAACAGCAGGCTGGGTTTTACTGGCAAATAGGCAGTGTGCAATGGGCAAAAATCATATTCTCTCCATTGAGCCATTCTCTCTTGCAGTGTTTCTCCTGAAACTGGTTAAATTATCTGGGAAAAAATTAGAATATGACTGTTTGCCACCTTTTACCAGAATATCACTACATATGTTGCACCTTGAGTACTACCACTGTTGATCAAATAATTTGCTTTGTAAAATGATTCCATTTTCATAAGAAGTAGATTTCTTTGCAGATATTTAGCGAACAGTCTTCAAAAGTGCAACTGTATGTCTTTCTGACAATTCTATACAATTTTGGGAAAATACTCTGTTTGTGGAAAGTACTTCTTTTATTAAAATGTCTCTGATCATTTTAAAGTGACAGTTCAAATCAAAGTGTGAAAAAATCATTATCAGTCATTGCAATTATTTGTCAAACAGGATTGAATTTAATCCAGTCCAGCCTTGTTCTTCAGAAAAGCAAAAAATTCTTCCTAAGCACTCATGAAAAAGTATATAAATTTGAAACATCTCTGATGTTGTCTTTAAAAGAAAAATTCCTGCAATTTAAGCATTCCTCTTTACCTAAGTTAACACTGCAAATAAATAATAATAACATTTACAAATTATTGTTGCCACACCTCTGAATCTAGTAAGTGCCCAAATGTGAGATGCAGTGTATTACAAAAACCACAAAAGAAGGAGACATGCAAAATTCTGAATGCAGAAATTCTAAAAGCTGGGAAACCTTGTTAATTCACCATGAATAGAAACTAATTTTATGCTTTTTATTTCTGCTGACAATTTCTAAAATGGGAAATAATGAAAAGAGAAACTCTGTAGGTAATGTAGGTACTTTTGAGGATTTGGTGGGTATAGAAAGAGATAATTGCAGACTACTTGCTGATTGCTTTGCAGAATTCCTGTAGCAATAGACCTGTTGCAACAGCAAAGTCTTCCCTTAGTTATAAATACCAGCACAAGACATAGATGCCTTTTTTGGGGAAAAAACAAAAATTAAAAAAGAAAAAAAATACTAAATTCTGGAGAAGATATTGAGATTTGGGCATGAATATTCCAAATGAATGTGAAGACTTGTGGACAGATGGACCTTGGAGAACACATTGCTAGTGATTATGTCATCTTGAATCCCAGAATGTAAAGCCGGGAGTGCATGAGCTGACTGTGGCCACTTTACTGGTGGATGGTCTTGGATATAGTCTTGGAAATAGCAGCATCCTAATAATTTGAGGTAAAATTTCATTATTTGGGGTAATAAAAGAAACTAGGAAGCAGGTACAGGAATCTGATCCAACATGCTACATGTTTATTCCAGTCTGTACTGTACAAAATATACCAAACGGGAATAGCTGACCTTATCATACAGATTTTCTAAATGTGCTTCAAAGGTGGTCCAAGATAGTGCACACTGCAAGAATCAAGGAGGGAGATGCAAAAACTACAGGTGAGCACCGTGAGGTCTGAAACAGTCACAGAAAATCCTATGAACCAATGTTGCTCTCACCAAGTCAAACAGGAGAGTATTGTCCTTTACTTCACTGCAAGTGCATCATAGCAGGTTTTGGAGCACCAGAGTATATTCTCAGCAAACGCAGCTCCTGCTCAGCCCCCCTTGCTGTCAGGAAAATGCTGTCTTGACAAGGATGATTTGCTGCTGTTTGTCCATGGCATCCAGGCACAGAAGCATGTTAGGGTTTCCTAAAACAAGGATGAAAGACCCATGACAGCAGTTACACCTATGTCTCAACATCCACCAGTATCTGGAACCACCAAACCCACAATTTATAATTTTTCCCAGTGATCATTGTGCCACTGATTTATTTTAATACTTCTTTCTTGGTGAATTTATTACCATGCTGACATGAAATACCATGTTCACATGAAAATTCCCTCTGGAGTATGGTGACAACCAGGAGTAGGACATAACAACATCATAATCAAAACCATTATACCATTAAATATCACGCACTAATACAGAACTGTATGGCTGGAAAACTACTGCTGTCCTTGATGAACTATCCTAAATGTGTTGTGAGATCATTCTGTGCCTGTGACTGCAAAAGCAGATTTTGCTGATTTCCCTAGATCAGAATAAATCATTGACAGTTGAAAGTGTGAATCAAAAGCTGTGCTGGTGATGGTAACATGTGGCAATTAAAGCAGACAAAAGGGAGCTTGTTTTTCTGGCAGTTTAATCTCAACACCTTAGGGCGTTGGTGTCTTTGCTTTTCCCTTTACTATTGTTCAGTGTGAATGATTTTTTGTTGTTGTTGTTTAATTCTTTTGGCCTATCCAGGTTGTAGTACAGCAGTTTGTTTTCTATTCATAGGGAGCACAGCTGCCATGACTGTGATGGAAACCTTATGTATGTCCAAGGCAGTCTCCTCCACCTCCACCTTCTCTTTGTTCTGCTTCCTCTGGGCTTGTGTAGTCAAGCTGAGGCATGTAGGCATGTCAACTTAATCTCTGTACATGCTTTTGGGTGCTTCCCTGATCTGATCTGCCTTTTTACATTTGTTTTAAGTTAGGATAATTTCTCCCCTCCTGAAATGTAATAATTTCCTAGTGAAAATGAATGACAGTTACTGTAATTACATTATTTTTAGGTGCTTTTCTTAAAGCTCTTTTCTGTCTGTACTCTTAGACCTCCTGTAATGCTTCAGCAAGCTGCTGAAAATGGGTTTGTCCTAGAAACTGACTTTCTGGGTATGAAATGATGAGATCAGCCTGTATGAGCTACAAGCCCCCATCATCACAGCAAGCAATTTTTAAAAAATTATTTGATTTAACCTAAATAAAATTTCTAGGGCTTGGGGTTTGACTGTATTTTTCTATGCTGGGCTGACACTTAATGTATCATTTTGTCCCATCCCATTCAACGTGCCATTCACCACAAAATGAAAAGTCACATTATCTGGTACTTGTAGTAAAAGGAAAGGATCTTATAGTAAAAGGAGAGAATAAGCAAGTCTTGAATTCCACTGGAAATGGTGCGTGCCCTTTGTGTTATCCAGTGACTGAGGAAGTTAACAGGACACCCAGGCTCAACTTTCTTCTTCTGCATGAGAAAATTTGCACCAATTTTACACATCCAAAAGAGTTCCCTAAACACAAAGCTAGAGGACACTCACAAATGTTCCAGTCTGTCCTATTGATGTTTAACCATCAAATCCTTCATAGTTACATGTTGATTGATTTATGACCATGTAACTGCTTCTCTTTACTCAAATGAGACCTCTTGCCAATGCAGTATAAAGACATTCATCCTTTGACTCAGTGAGTATTGATTTGCTCAAATAGAGTGCACAACAAATGTGCAAAGGCACAAGAATCCTGTGAAGATCCCTGCCATTGCAGGATGTGTTCACTGTCACTGTCCTGTCTTTCACATCTCAAGAACTGTACAGTCCATGCAATTCTGTGCTTGCCCTTCTTTTTCTTTTACTCAGGATGGCCATCAGAAACAGAGGCTTTGAATTATGATGATTACAGAATAGTTTAGTTTAAATAATTTAATTCTTCATCACTGTAGTTTCCATAGTTAGTGCTCTATTCTCATTGTTGGGTTTTATCCTGTTTTTCATTTCATCTTGGAAGCAATAAAGCACAAGATAGTTTCAGGCTGGGTCACAGAGCAATCAAACTGAATGACAAACAGTGTTGCCTACTTGGGAGGTGCAAAAGGTCTGCTTGGCTGCAATTTGAAGCAATCTGCCTCTTGAATTTGTGATCATGGGAGTGTCATATTCTTCTAAACCCTGAGTGATCAGTCTTTTATGAGATTTGCTTAAAATCCTGTAATTTGGAAAGAAAATTACTATTCTGCATTCTGATTTTTGTTCTTTATTGTTGACCACCTTGTATATTCTATGATCTGCTTATTCCTATTAGATAAAGGTAGAAGCTGGAAATATTAGTTGTGTTCTTTGTTTTCTATTTTAATGAAAGCTGAGTCTTACAAGTTCCCTTACAGTGACTGACATTATTCACATGGCTCCAAGAAATGTACAGCTTTAAAAAAAAGGCACTCTGTATTACAAGAGTCATGATATTGTTGTGTAAGTTACTAATTCTGGTATCCTGCAGTATTTGAAGAATGGAAAGTGAGATGAGTTAATGATTTTAAAAACTTTTTTGTTCCTTTGTCTTCATCAACGACTTAGAGACTAAATGCTTCTGGAATTGCTAGTACTGTTCCATATGGGTTTCCAGGCAACTATGGAAAAAGGATGCATATATTATACATTCTGCATTATGCATCAATTATTTAATCAAAAGTTCAAAAGGGCTTGATTTAGCATATTCCCTGCAGACAAATCCTTAGTCTGTAAGTGTTCGCTCAGAGCACAATATCCTGAAAATAGGTTCAGATTTTCTTTTCCTTTCAACTGTAAAAGTTTATTAATATGCTTGACAATCATAATAGCTGTTAGAGAGCTGGCATATAACCTGTATATTTGGCATGTTCATTGAGGGACTGCTGTTCAGCCTTTTCTTCAGTGTTAGCATGAAGTGTACTCCTGTTATATAAGAAGGTTGTGTTATCTCAGATGTCCCTGAATATTTGCTCTTAAAGGTTGCCACTGCAAGTCTGTCTCATCCAAGACTGAGACAAGTACTGTTAGTGGATATTTGGAATTAATTTTAATGTCAAAAGTAGTGAAACAAGGAGATATCTACCTTAAAACTCTTACATTTTCAGTTGCTTAGAGATTGATTTTTCAAACATCCCCATGATTCCAAGTGGCTCCTGTTGAAAACAGGAGTTGCAGAATATTGTCAGCTAATATTACTCTGTCCTTTAAAGACGAAAATTACTGATTTGGCTTTCTTCAAGTCAGAAGTTGACAGACACATGGCCTAGGTCACGTCACAAGTATACCTACATGCTGCCCTCTGCAACACAGGTGGCACAGCTCTGCCTGAATGAAGACAGCTTTTGTAATTGGATCATAGCTGAAAATCTCTTCTTACTGACTTCCTGAACTCTGTGAAGACTGCCATTCACTGTGCTATTTCTGATGGCTTTCCTGATGAACATGTAAGGTTGGACGGTCTGTTCTGTTCCCCATCATGTCTCTGAACATCTGTTTCTGGTAATAGGCATCACTCACCTTTGTCTGGCTGCCTTTGGCTTATTTTCCCCAAGACAGAAAGTTTTTGTATCCTATTTCACATTGGTCCTCTTAATAAATACTTCAAACAAAAAGAAATTTATTACTAATTATTCTTATTAATATTATTATCTTGGTAATCTTGTAGACAGTCTAAAAATTGCAAAATGTATGTAGACATACTGTTTAGTGGAAACAAACCAATACCTTGGTGATCACAGAATCATTGTATCTTCTGATTCTTTGTGTGAGAGCTTTTTCTTCTTTCACCCTCATGTTTTTCCCCTCAATCTGTAGCTGTGTTTTTAAGTCTCCTTCACTATTTCCCTGTCCCTTCTTCAGCTTCATGTCATTATCTGTGGCATTTGCTTTGTCTCTGACTTCTCTGCAACCCTTATTCCCTTATCTGCTCTCTCTTTTCTTGTTATTCTCTTGGTTCCAAGAACCTTTTTTCAGGCAAACCCTCTCTTATACTTGAGCCTTTGCTCCCTTTCCTTGGGCTGTTCTGATCTGTCCTGTTTGGGTCTTTTGCTGGGTCTGCCCTGATGTCATGTGAGCACTTCCATAATGTGTCAGAGTGCATTAAGCAGTGTGACTTAATGACCTGTCATGTACAGGCCATTCTCTCAGGGCTTTTTCTGTATGACATCCTGTTTATGTGGCAAGGGGGGAAAGAAGTAACAAGTCATCTTTGGAGCAGTTATCAGTGAGTGTGGTGATCTTGGTCCCTTGTTCCTAAGGACCTTCATCTTGAAGCCCTGTGTCTCCATTCTTCTCTCAAAGCAATTATTCTTGAGGAGTCATACATGAGCTCAGTCCATACATACATGTTTTCTGTAGAGACTAAGAGACAGCTTTTATGTACTTGCACATTCCCGACAGGATAAGCCAGACTATTTTGCCCAATATGTGTGTTGTAACACTGCATTCACAGAATCACAGAATTATTTAGGTTGGAAAACACCTCCAAGATCATCAAGTCCAACCTGTGACCCATCACCGTCTTGTCAACTAGACCAAAACACTTAGTACCACATCCAGGCATTTCTTGAATACCTCCAAGGATGGTGACTCCACCAACTAACTCCTTGGGCAGTTCTTAACAACCCTTCCAGTAAATAAATTCCTCCTTATGTTTTGAACTCCTTCACCATTGCATCCGCCGAGTTTGGAATTTTGCTGAATTTTCACTCTCTCTCTGGTTTTCAAGCCATCAAGTCAGCTCAGGAGAACGAGTAGGTACTGTACAGCTTTCCACCACCATAACCACACAGTCTGCACCATCTTCCTGCCTAAACAGCCATCACAGCCTGACACAGAAAGTCTGATCTGTCTCCAGCCAATCCTCATTCCTGTCTCCAGTAGCTTTTACAAATAAGCTCACTGTGGAGCCAGCCCACTGTGAAGCCAGCCACAGACAGTGATGAAAGTTCTTAGCAATTATAGGATTCTTCAGCAGCAAACAGTCCCCAGAAGGAAAATCAGAATGTGGGACCTTATGTCATTTTTTTATAATTCCCTTCTCCTGTAATTCCCAATTAGTGGATTGTTTTGGTTTTTTTTGCATGCTCATTTGTTTTCAGTTACATTAAAAGTTTGTGTAACTCTAGTAATATAGATCAACTTCATAACACCCAGAATATTTAGAGAGAAGCTTTAACTTAGCCATTATATCATATTTTACTGCATCTAGTTTTATTTTCATTAAGTCTTAGTGGAAGATTTCATACAGCAAGTATCTGGTATGCTAGGACAAATTGTGAAAACAGAAGATGTTGGCTATAAAAATAATTTCCTGCTTTTATAAGTGTGAAAGAGACTGCACAATATAATGTCCTCAGTGGGTATTGTTATTAATACAGTTCTGGGTCTCTATACAATGAACATTCAGCTTCCTGACATTAATGTTTGTGATATACAATGGCTTTATAGAGGCCTTTTTCCTTGTGCTGAATCAAGGCACTCCTAATGTGAATTCAGACTGAGTTGTATCTGTGATATTATTTTTGGCTGCAGAGGTTTTCTAGCAGAGTGTTTGGCCCTTTAACCGAGAAAAGTGTAGGCTAATTCCACAGAAGTTCTCTGTCTGCTCAGCCTTTTCTTTGGTCCATGTGGATGGATGGATGTCTCCTTTCCTGACAGGGAGTAAATTGAAAGTAACTCTTTTGAACTCATTGACATCACTATGGCACAAAGGAAAGAATGAATCAGTCTCTCAGTGTGTATTGTTTGAGGAGGTTGAACTCAATTTCTGATAAATGAAGTTGACACTAGTATCATACTGCATCTCTTGTAAAGGTCCTGATCTTCCCCAAGTTTAATTTTCCACAGTTCATTCATCTATATTTTGCCTTGAAACTCTTTTATTTTGTCTTGGATTTGCAGGATGTCTTTAAGGACTGAGTGTGTAAAATAAAGGATGACAGATAAGTGGCCATGTACATCGAGACTCTTACTCCATCTAGGGGCCCTGACAACATCATTAAAGAGCTTCTGTCACACACAGGGGGAAGGATGGATGTGTGAAACTTCACCTAAATCTCATTTATCTGCCATTTCACATTCTGCAGTCTTGTTGCCTTTCTCAGTGTGGCTGGTTGTTGAGCTATGTTTGTATCAGCTGTAACTTTTCTCCTTGGCCTAGTCCTTATTTCCTCAAGAGATGTGAAGTTTTAGAGCATGGTATTTTAAGGGGAGACACTGCAGTTGCCTTCTGGTTTGGGAGTCGTGGTTACTGGGGGAATGAATCAGCTGGGGAAATGGAGCACCGACCCACTCTGGCAGAAGGCATTGCTTTGAATGTGAGTAATGTCAGGAGAGAAAATCTGGAAAGATTGTGTGAACACAAAACCAGAATTTAGTCAACTACTCTGGATAGTTTATCTGTATAAGAGGCTGCCTATAAAAATGAAATTGATACCCCAGAAATGGATATGCCAGATAGCAGGATCCATCTTTCCCTCTTTCCAAGCTGATTATATTCCAGGAGATTTTGGGGCAAGTAAATTGCATTGTTTTCAAATGTAATGCATTGTTAAATACCTATGAAAGCTGGAACCTATGACAGTAATTAGTAACTTGATTACTAATCTCAGCAAAAGGTTAAATAAGATCAGTCTGAACTGTCCCTATGACTTCAGGCATAAGATGCTTTTTCACCAAAATGTCCTGTGTGTCACTTGAATGTCCTGTTTCATAGCAGTGTTCTCACTCTCTGCAGCTGAAGCTGGTACTGGGATTTTGTCCCAGGAACCTTCTGGACTGAACTAAACTCTTCAGAAGAGGGAAGAATATGGTAGTGGTCTTTAGTATGTCTCTTCTGCTCTGGGGATGAAAAATGCAGTTGTGGTATCAGACTGTTTACCCCAGCATTAAGTTCAGCTTAAGAACTTCTCTAATTATTCTTAATAGATGAAAATGTTGTGGGTCAAATTCAGTCCATATTACATAAGAAAATATTTAAATGAATAGAAAAAGGATCAGGTTAATAATTTGCATATATGTAAAAATATAATGTCTTTTATATGCAAGAAAGTGCACTATTCATCTTTCATTAATATTCTGTACCTTGTGTTGCTGTTTACAGTCTGACCAACCCTAAATGATTTTTAAACATAATACAGAAAACAAAGTAACCATGGATCACACTGAAAAACAGGATATATGCCAAGGAGGGGGTTTGTTTTCAAGCAGTTCCAAGTGTATAATAGCTGGTCATTATTTTTCATTGACCTTTGTGATATGACTAAACCTTGAAGGTTGATAATGTAATCTCAACTTGTTTTCTATAGCTATTAGGTAAGAAATTGTTGCAAAGAACTGTTAAATCACATTTTCCCTTATCATCATGAGCTATTTTTGAAAGGAAACAGCAGTTAATATGAGATTGGGGATAACACCCTGTATCCTTAAGCTGGTAACGTGCACTGCTTCAAAATTAATGAAAAACGTAAATAACCCAATTTGTTAACATTTGCATTCCCTCTGTGGTTGCTTTTGGCTGGTAACCGTGCCAAGCAAGCTGTAGTCTCCCTGTGGCATGGGGAGTGTTTTAGTGGGGGATGGATGGAGCTGGCAGCGTTTGTATCAGAGGGGAAAAGGAAACTATTGATGAAAGAAAGATGTGGTGTAATTCAGACTTGGCATTTGAAGAAGCATACTGCTGGAGAAGATGTTATCGCTGTAATAAGGGCATCCAATATGAAGGCATTCTGCCTTTTCCACCGCTTTGGCATTGTTTGCCTGTCACACGTGATCGCCCGTACAGGACATGCACACCGCCGCGTCTCTTGCACGTAGCCGCGATTCGACTGAACACAGAGACCAGGCCATTTTCGGGAGACAGCACCGTCTCTGATCCGCGCTGTCTCGCCTGACACCGTGCCAGGAGAGAGTTAAAATGCTGGAGCGAGCGTGGCTGCGTTTAAAACACACCCAGGAGTGCCATCCTGTGGCGGGGAGCCGCCAGGAGCGTGTGCGGCCCGTCCCGCCGGCAGGCGCCGTCCTGGGCCTTCCTCCTCCGGGGCTCAGGATTCCTGAGCTGCCAGGAGAGCTCACACGCGGCTTCCTGTTCTCCTCTGGAAACATGTTTTTAAAGTCTCCGTGATTCAGTTGCTGTGTTCACTGTCAGGTTCACCAGATCTATATTTTACAACCTGACATGACAGTTCAAATGTAAGGCAAGCTGACCTTTCTTAAGAGAAATGAGAAATCTGTTGTGCATTGTACATATCTATTGACCAAGTCTTGTTACCTCGTGAGTTCTTCGGCTGTTTGAGAGCTGACACTTGCAAAGCCCTTCTGTAGGAACTAATAAGTCAGACTGAGGCCTGATCACACAGAGCCTCAAATAAAGCCTTTCTCATTAAAGTAGTTCTGTAGTGGGATCACAAGAAAAATAGAGACCCACAGTCTAGAAATACCATTGTCTTCGGGTGGTTAGAAAGTTTCTGACTATGGCATACATGTAGCAATAGGTCTGCTCTTTGCACACTGGCCTTTAATTCATAAATACGTTTAACTCTTAAAATAAGAAAATTATATGTAATCAATCAATTTAGGCATTGTTGACTTCTTAGCAACAGGACAGAGATTTAATTCTTTCCTAGTTGTCACCAAAATACTAAGAATCTTAGAGTTACATTTTTCATTATTTCATTTTATTTATGTCATACTTCGTTCATCATTTCAAATAAATTATTTCAAAGCACATTTTAAAAAAGGGAAACACTTTGCCAGCATCTGGGTGACAAGTAGATGACAACAGTTTCCCAGCCCAGCGCTCAGGGTGGCTCACCTGCTGTTCCCTTTTGCAGAATTGACTGTCATTAGTGCTGCTCCTTGGAGAGACTGATGGCTTTTGCCACCCACAGAGAGCTCTTCAGTCTTAGGTTAAATAGAGGTAAGACAAGATAGTCAGGAGCTGACAGCAGGGGAAGAAGGAACCTCTATTGTAAATTAAATTACTGTATAAAAGAAAAAATTTACTGGAGATCTTTACACACTCATACACCTTGGTGGATTTGTCAGGTACCACATTGAAAGTGAAAAGACCACATTTCAGTGTATTGTTAGCCTATTGATTACTCCTCATTATTAACACTTGATCAAAGTTCTGTAATGATCAGAATCCCAGGAGGTTTTAGGATAACTTGTTTTACCTTCTGGGCACAACACAGGTAGAGTATAATAGGATGCCACTCCAGGTATGCAGACAGGGGAACCTTTTAAAATTTTCCCTAAATTTTCAGTGTCTCAGTTGTACACATTGTGTCCTGCAGTTTTCCAAACAACCAGCACACAGGTTTGGCACCCACTCAGGAATTTCTTCTGTGCATGCAGTGTGCAGCTGGCTAGCATATGCACAGACAAACCAGCTCCTGAAGGCTGGGACATCACTTGTCCCATGTGGCATCACTGGGACAGGTGATCTATGTGAATCCAGAGAGTCCAAATGCAGCTGACTTACTCCATATGCACACTGGTTCAGGAAAAAGCTGCTTCTGTTGGCTGGTCTAAATGTTTAGTTCCTAACCCAGGCACTCCTCCTCACCACTGGGATGGGCAGGTAGAAGTGGATAGCTTTATTCCAGCTTCCTGCTGAGCCAGTGCATACCACACAGCTGTGCAGTCTCACAGCACAGGCAGAAAGGGGTGGAGGAGGAGGAGGAGGAGGAGAAATGTATGCAGCTGACAGGGGATTAAATGGAACCATGGCCTCCCTCTGAAATTCCTCAGCCTTCAGGGAAAAGCTAAAGGGAATGCCTGAGTACTCACACTGCAGTACACCTCACGCAAAACCTCTTGAGGATGTGGAGGACTCTTTCTCAAACCTTCAAGAGGCCTCAGAGTAGGTTCTGTGGTTTTTTATTTACCACATGTGTTAGAGAAGGCCCTTGGAGCACAGCTTACTTGAGTAATGATTTTAGAGAAAAGTCAGTGAGGCAGCACTGACTCCTTTCCAGTAAGAGTTACTGTCGTTTTGCAGTATAGGTTCATGATCAAACAGGGACATCACAGAATCAATGAAGTTGGCAGGAACTTCTGGAGAGAACAGGGTTAGCTGCAGCAGATTGCTCAGGATTTTTGTCCTGTTCACGTTTGATTATTTTCAAGGATGTAATCCACAGCCTTTGTGGGCAATATCACACAGTTTTAAAACCCTCACAGGGAAAATCTTTTTCTTACATTTAAATTATTTCCTGTATTTTAATTTATGCCTGTTTCCCTCAGTCTTTTCACTGTCCTATTCCTGAGAAGGGTGTGGCTCCATGCTCTCTACTCCATGGCATTGGATCATAAAATCATAAAATGTCTTGGGTTGAAAGGGACCTTAATCATCTAGTTCTAAACCCCTTCCATGGGCAGAGATGCCTTCCTCTGGACCAGGTTGCTCAAATCCTTACCCATGGGGATGACCCATCCCCATCCCAGCCTTAAACACTTCCAGGGATGGGTCATCCACAGCTTCTCTGGGCAACCTTTTCCAGTGCTTCACCAACCTCACAGTGAGGAGTTTCTTCTTAATTTCAGATATTTGGTCCATGAGCAGTCTGGGTGTGCCAGACTGCGTTAGAGTGACAGCTGTCACCAGATGTACCTTGCCAAAGAGTACCTCATTTTAGCCCTGAGCAGAAGCAACACCCTGGTACATTTTCTTTTTCATGTAATTTGGTATCCAGACAGTGTAAAAAGCTGCAAACCTTCATCGGTGGCACTTGGATCTGCAGCTTGGCCACCAACAGGTGCGGTTTAGAGGAAGAATAAGCCTCTGTCTGGTGGCACTTGGATCTGCATTGTAGTGGGATGTGCAGGTAAAGCTTTCAGTGGTCACGCTACAGCTGACTGATTTGGGGGCAGCTTGGCCACCAACAGGTGCGGTTTAGAGGAAGAATAAGCCTCTGTCAGTCCTCTGTTACCTGCTTGGCAGCAGGAAAGAGGGATCCAAACAGAAAATATTAATGACTTCCCAGGCCTTCTTAGCAATGACGATGACAAATGGCTCCAATACCCTAATTTGTGATGGGTTCATAGATTCTAATGAAAAAAAAAGAAGAAGCATCTAGCATATTTTATAGTATTCTTACCATTGCTAGACAAGGAAGCATAAATCTTTCCCTTTTAATGAAATCCACCTGAAATACCCGACATACAGTCAAGTGCCATTGATTTCAAATGACAGTACAAGTATGCTTAAACTCAAGCATGTGTGTAACAGTTTTGCTGGACTAAAATCTTTATGAAATGTATAGTAAAATTTTTGAAATAATTTAAACCAATATTTCATTTAAAATTTCTTCTTGTATTCACCAAGAAAGGAATATATATCAAGGATAATTTTTGGTCCTATCACTTGGACATGTTTCTCTTATATTTACTTAGACCTACTATATGTTAAATAAATTTGAATTGATTGTTAAAGACCTGATTTAGTCACTTCCTGTATTTGATTAAATGTAATCTCCTCTTCCATGTTCATTTAGTAATAAATGGAGAGATAACTTTGTAAAATTCATCATTAGGGTGTAATACAAAAATTAAATAGGGCAGATGAGGATTTTTGCATTAGATCCATTTAATGGTAGGAAAGCTTAAGCACACAAACTGTTTTTAAGTTGTTTGGTTTTTTTTACTACTTAGAAAATAAACTTTGCTACAGTTTTTTCTTTTTTATATTTGCTTAGGGCAACATCATTTCTTGACAGCTGATGTTTGAAGTAATCTGCCTCCTTTGAGATTAGTGATATATCCAAGATTATCTATATCTCAGAGCCTTTCCATAATTATAAATTGCATGATGGAAAGAAAAATTCATTTTTCACTGCATAAATAAATATTAATTGCTTTGCTTTGAGTTGAAAAAAAAGGAATGTAGTCCATCTCTTCACTCTCATTTTGCCTATTAAGATACTGTATCTACAAAACAGAAAATTACTTATTGCAAATAAATTCAAGTTACTAGTTACAAAAAACTGGTAGATTGGTTTTTTGAAGATGAAGAATGAAGAGCCTAGAAAATGCCTGGAGGAAAGAGGGAGGCTCGAGATCAGTAAAACTGACATGTGTGTATAATAAGCAACATAAGATTGCTAAGTTATGTTTTCTCTGAATGTATCCAGGGTACATCTCTTCCACAAGTTGACCTGTTGACAGAGTTGTAGGTGATGGAATTCTGCACTGTAACTACTAATTGCTCACTTTCATTGTCAAAGTAGTAAAGGTAAAAGGAATAGGTATTCGGAATACAGGTAAAGGCACAAGAGCAGGATGTAAAACTTGAAGGTAATCTGGAAACTTTTTAGTGTGGGGAAAATACAAAACTCCTATCAAACTGAGCCAGCCATCTTCATCCCCCTTGCATCCTGCAGGGAGAGACTGATCAGTTCTGTCTCAGTGCACTGGCAACAGGCACTCTCCAAATGTTGCTTTAACAGCTGAAGAAGTCCGTTGAAGGAAATAACATTTGCTATTTCGAGTGTGTTTTCATGCATTAATCTCAATTCTCTGTGGTTCAGTCCAGGTCTCCTCAAAGAGTGCATTTTTTGGTAATGATTGCTGTGGAGTGAATGGCAGTCGTCTGTAATGCTCCTCATTTGTCATCCCACTTCTGTCTGGACACTGAACTTTATTTACATTCCCTCATTACTCTGTTATTGAGCATGCTCAAATGTGAAGCTTTCTATGATGCTGTTCAAATATTACCTAAGAAATTAAATTAGCAGGCAGTGTTCACCATAGAAGATGTTATAACACAGTTTAGCTTAGCTGTGACTTCAGAGATCACTTAACAGAAAATCTAAAGGGAAACATAGTTTAGCAATTGCTTGTGGACGTGGTCTGCATTTTTTTCAGGCATCAGGCAAATGAGTGAGATCTACACCTGTGTAGTCGTGTTGTTTACAGAGTGTGAGGCCTTTCTGAAGGGTCCCTGAATGTTGACTGGGCTTCATGATTTTTGATAACCTTATACCACACAGGCACTAAATACAAGCAGCTTTTACTCCTACTGCATAGTGATCATCTGCTGGCACTGAAGGAACAACTGACAGATTTCTCTAGTTTTCCAAATCTGTTTCCAAAGGGGCATCTTTCACACACTAAAGCATAATTTGCTTTTCAGTGGGAAATGTGGGCAAGGCAACAAAAGCAGCAACAGTAATTAGAAGTTAAAAACAAACTGTTGGAGATTTAGCCTCTTGAAGGAATTCAAGACAGATTTTAGGAGAGATAAAGCTCTCCTGCATTTAAATGCTGCTTTGTTACTCTGAAAACTCTTCTTGTTAGCATCATGTAGCATGTAGAAATCAGATTTGGGGTTTATTGCACTACGTGTTATGCAAACAGAGGAGATTTGCCTTCTTCAGTGGGATTAAAACAGAATCAGGGATGGATAAATAAATAAATGAGCATAACAGGTATTATGGAAAATGGGTGGAAAAGAAGATGAGGAATGTAAGCTTATGCAAAGTTTGCAAGGTTGACATTCTATTACATTGCACAGAATACAGATACCATATTAGCTGTAGGCGTCAATTTCTATTAGTACAAATGAGTGAAGCTTGCAGAGTCCTGTGTTTTACTTCCCTTTTGCCAATACTGACAGTTTGACTTGGCAGCATGATATAATACATAAAAGTTTGCTTACTGTATGAGTAACCTTAAAAAATAATAGAATTCATGGTGATCAGTAGGGCACTACAGCTGGATGTAATCTACACAAGGTCAAGCAATGCAATGTAAAAGGTAGTGACTGACAGGATCTGGTAGTTGTTCATACAGATTGAAGTATTTATTATTCATATTTTCTATAAAACCTGAATTACTCTAGGTCTTGTAGTAATAAGACTAGAAAATACATATTTTCTTAATGTTTAAGGAGGAAGGTGTGGGATTCAACTCGGTTAACTTTACCAGCTCCAAGGTTACGTGTCTCATGCAAACATGGTGCTTTAGGCTTTGTCTGTATACAGTGAAGAAATATAGGCAGATTCAAAGCACTGCTCATCCCACCTGTCTCCCAACACATGCTTTAAGTTTCTTTTTTCTTTCACTGACATGAGAGGGATCCCTGGTCATCAGTCAACAGTAGACACTTAGTTTTTTACATTTAATTTAGCTGCATGATTCTTGTCCGTAACAAGTGACTTGAGTAAAGGTCAGAGACTTCAGTCATCTGTACAGCAGCCTAACAAAATGTCCTTGTGATTTTGAGCTAGACATTTGAGCAGGTGTTTTCAAAATCCGTAGTTCTTGTTAAATGTCTGGCTCATGTCCATCTTCTATCTCTCCTCTGGGAAACATTGCTTTGCAGCCTCTTAGATATATGTACAATTAATTAATAAAATGCAAAATAAAATAGTGCAGTATGATTGTTGTTTATTCAGCTTCAAGTGGAACCAAAATGTTTCTGGAGAAACAAAGAAAAGCCCAAGTAAAATTATTTATTGCACAAATACACAGCAGTTTCTTGAGACTAATATTTCATAGTGGGTAGGGAATTCTTACAGCAGTGTAATTTTCAATAAGTCATTTTCTTAGTCTTATGCCCTGCCTTTCTGGCATACCAATGAACATCAGGAGAGCTTATGAGTCTTTCAGGTTAGAGTTAACAATAAAACGAGTAATTTTCTCTCAGATGTGTTTAGTATACCAGTGTTAGTAGTCCCATGTCTGCTAGCCTCTGGACATTTTCTTTCCCAAGACCATCATCAAAACTAACTTGGATATGACTATGTTATGAGAAATATAATATCAGTAGGAAAACAAAACAACAAAAAAATTAAAATCTGACTGCTACACAGTATCCGGACTAGATTGTGTGAAGAATAAAGACACCAGCTCCCGTTTCAGCCTTATTCATAGTGCCAGCTTTTTTCCACCATATTCAAGAATTTTCCACTACTAGGCTACAGCAATTAAAATTTAATTACAGCATGAAATTCTCACTGATGGGGAGTCTGGATATCGGATTCTTCCCCCCTGAGTAACCTTTTGTCGAGGTTAGGGAACCCATCACAGTTTCCAATGACTGCAGAAGTGTACATGTATGGTCAAAACTATTCCTGCACAGGCTGCTTGAAAGGTACCCCAGCAGTTCTGATGACATGATTTCTTACCCTTCAAATTGCCCTTTTCCACTCTCATGCTTTTTTCTGCTACCACACTCATGCACTCACATAAACAGCCTGTATTCTTTTCCCACCACCTCTAATGTTGCTGATTTTACATCCTTATTCAGTATTTATAGTAAGGTTGTCCTAGTAATTTCTGCCTTGGTCTGTAGTGCCGATACCCCTGTTTATCCTGTTTCTTGGATTGCTCTCTAGTTAGTGTAGCCTCAAGTCAAGGTGAGCGTCTACATATGGCATTACTCTTTCTTTTGCAATTTGTTATGGCTGGTAACTTCTCACATTGTTATCTTTCTGTAGTTCATGTTTGATGATTTGCACACATAGCCAGAAGCCAACGTGGTGAAACTGCTGGTGGAAGCACCTTCTTCATCTGCTTGGTCTGAATGACCAGCGACAGCCTGTGTGGCTATGGACTATGAGGGAAACATCCCTCTTCACCTTTTGCTTTCTGCCTGTCCTTCCCTCTTAACGCTACCACAAAATACATGCACATGGTCCAGCATGTTCCTGCATCATCTGGCATGTCGCTCTGTATTTCTGGTCATTTCTTTGGCTGCCTTATGTGGTGGAATGCTCATTAACCCTTCTCTCCTGGACCAGACAATGGCCTGCTTTGTGGTGACTTTCTCCATTCTCTGGCCTCTGAGCCATGTGGAGAAGCTGCCCAGAAAGGGTCAGTTATTACATGCCAGCTGTCTTCCTGGAGATCATTCATCTTCCATTTCTCCAGATTACCTCTGTGACAGTGAAAACTGATTGAGTTGGAATGGGAATGAGTACATTAAGAGGATCTGAGACCTATGCCAGATTTTTTATGGGGAAGTTGCTCTTCCACCAGCCAGAAAACAAACAGAAGAGTTCAGAGATTGTGTACTCCACCCACCCAGCTGTAGTGGGTTGACTCTGGTTTTATGCCAGACACCCACCAAAGCATCTACATCCATCACTCCCCTCTGCAGCTGATCAAGAGGGAGAAAATATAACAAAGGGTTGAGATAAGGACAGAAGGAGATCACCCACCAAATAAAATCACAGGCTAAACAGATTCTAACTAGAGAGATTAATTGAATTTATTACTAACAAAATCAGAGCAGGATAATGAGAAGTAAAATAAAATGTTTAAAACAACTTTCCCCCACCCTCCATCCTCCACCTCAGTGGCACAGGGAGACAGAGAAGGGGGATTATGCCCAGTTCATTACAGGTTGTTTCTGCTGCTGCTCAGGGAAGAAAGGAGTCATTCCCCTGCTCCAACCTGGGGTTCCTCCCACAGGAGACAGTTCATCATCAATGGACAACATTTCTCTACAAACTGCTGCAGCACGAGTCACTCTTTCACGGGCTGCAGTCTTTCAAGGACAGGTTGCTCCAGCATGGGTCCCCCACAGAGTCACAAGTCCTATGAAGCCACTCCTCCATCATGGGTTCCTCTCTCCATAGGTTTGCAGATCCCTGCCTTCTCCAGCACAGACTCACACAGACTCACAGCTTCCTCTGAGACATCCACCTGCTCTGGTGTGAGCTCCTCCAGGCACTGCAGGTGGATCTCTGCATCCCCCTGGACATCCATGGGTGCAGGAGCACAGCTGCATCACCATGGGCTGCACCAGGGCCTGCAGGGGAACCTCAAGCCCTTCTTTTAATTCTTCCTGCATATGTTATCCCAGAGGCATTACCACTATTTCTGGATGGTGCAGACTTGGCCAGCAGTGGGTCCATCCTGGAGCCAGCTGACACTGACTCTGCCAAACATGGGGAAAGTTCTGGCAGCTTCTCACAGAAGCCACCCCTGTACCCCCCTGCTACTAAAACCTGGCCATGCAGACATCAGCTTAATTTAGGGTAACATTTTGAAGACAACCTGCCAGCATACAAGTTTGCCTATAGAAGTTTCCTTTTAATACAGAGATTAAAAGAATAAAATAAATACAAAGATAAAATAAATACTTTGTTGTCACAATGGATCTGTATCTTGTAGGTTTTCACAGTTATTTGCTAGGGAACAGCAAGAAGTGGAAAAGTGCTTTGTCTAGTCCCTAAAGTAATTGCTGCTACTGCTACCACTCATCTGTATGGAGTACCTTCCTTTTGGGCTTACACATGTGCTAGCAGGGTGTTGGAGGCTGTTTATTCCTGAGGCAAAAGAAGGGAAACCCAATCATAGGGCAAAATTCTAGACTAAGTAGAGTGACTGTATCACATTTCATCATCCATCTGATATCAGCTTACATTTCCTTGCCATCAGACCGTCATGTCACATTGCAGTCTGAGACAGCACCTGCAAACCAATCAAATAAAAATATAATGAGGAGGATTATAATTAAATTTCTCTATCTACAAAAACAAGGATCTCCTTCCACATACAGGTGGCTTTTGATACATCATAAGACATATCACCATGCTGTGTAATGAGAACTGTGCAGTAGTTTGGTGAAAAAAAGAGAATTTGCCCCCTGAGCCTCCTGAATTGCTTTTTATTGACGCTTTAGTAGGACAGTAGGTAATACTTAAGATAGAGGGATAAACCTTTGAGTTCAGTTTTGAACTAAATCCAGTTTTTAAATTACTGTAGGGATTTCTTTATTTTTGGCACAGTGCGCCTCTTCTGGAAATGACAATCCACAGCAAGCCAATCAGACTGCCACAATAACAGTGCTCTGCAAACGAGATTTCACTTTGGGTACAATATGAAGGGTGAGCAGAGATTGTCCTTTAAGCTGTCCTTGTAGGTAAAAACAGGCCCCATCAAATTCAGCTTAGACCAGGACTTCATCAAAGAGAGAGATTTAACAAATCATTTGGCAAATATATTTAGAAGACATAAAATATGACTTTCAGATCGCTTCATTATGTGTTATTTGTTTAAATGTACCCTGACTCAATTACAATTCTGTTTCTGTAAAATATTTTGCTTTCCATACAAATTGCTGAAAAGAATTTTCAAAATATCAGTGTGTGATAAGCGCTTAGTATTCGTAGGATCTTCTGAAAAGCCCATCTGCTATGCAAATTAATATCTAAGAGTAATTTCTGAATGGGGATTCATAAAGGCATGGTTCAGAAAAACAATTAGCATATGTTTACCTTTCAGTGATTTCTGTGAAATACAGACTTTTATTTGAATACTTTATACAATGAGGAATGATTTCCCAAGCTGAGGTTGTACTCATTACAACTAGTAATATCAATATATTGTTTGCTTATTAATGGATTTGAATTTTATTTGCTCATTCCTCCACCAGATTCAATATAGGGTGGTGGAAAACACATTAATTCATTTAATTATTCATGTTGTACATGGTTGTGTTATTCCCCACCCCGTGGGAGGAGGTGACTCTTTCTCAGTTGCTTTCAGGAGCACGTTTTCCCATCTGAGTCTTTCTGTCCTGTCCCCTAGTGCACCTGGTGGACATCTGGAATGTGATCGAAGCCTTGCGGGAGAACGCCCTAAACAACCTGGACCCCAGCATCGAACTGAACGTGGCTCGCCTGGAGGCTGTGATTTCAACCATCTTCTACCAGCTCAACAAACGGATGCCAACGACCCACCAGATCAACGTGGAGCAGTCCATCAGCTTGCTGCTCAACTTCCTGCTAGCCGCCTTTGATCCGTAAGTCTGCCTTTCCTCCCTCCTCTCCCAACTGCTGAAAGGATTTTACTTCCTCCAGAAATATCTCTTGAAATCAATTCAGCAGGCTCAATTCTGTCCCAAATAATGAGCATGTGAATAGTGCTAACTAGGGAGATAACCTAAATTAAGGGCCTCTGCTTTCCTTTCTTTCGAGCCAAATTCAGCACAACTGTGTTTTCATCCAGCTACTCAGACTTGTTCCAGTTTATATCAAAGAAGAATTATCTACAGAAACAAATTCACATGCGCTTCTAATTTGGCTTGTTGTTTATTGACACACCAGTGGCTGACACCACTGCAATGCCTCTGCAGCAGTGCCATGGGTTAATAGCTCATTATTTTGAAAGAGCTCATTTCCCTGCAAGTTGTTGCAGCTGTAAGCAATTCTTTTTTTCTGGCTCATGCCAGTGCAGCATGATTTTGAGACCATGACAGAAATAGGATTAAAGACCTGGAGGTCATGAAATTCATGTTGTTTATTACTGCATGGGATTCATATTATAAAAAGAACAAGTTTTAGATAGAGCAAACCACTTACATTAATGAGTATTCTGTGTATATCTATTGCAATTTCTGAATATATAGTTGGCAACCTGTACTGCAATATTTGCAGTCCTCAAAAATGAGTTATTGGAGAACAGCGGTTAAGTCTGACAGGTGCAGATGTTGTCACTTCATGGCTTATTTTTTGAAAATTCATCAGCAGAAAACACTGGCCATTAAACATTAAAATAAGGATGCCTCCCCTCTCTTTTCCCAGTCCTCTCTCTCACTGCCCTGGTACTGGGTGTCATTGAGCACCTCTCAGTGCCAGACCAGCCAGTGGCTCAGTCACCATGGCAACGGGGAGAAAAAGTAGGTGTTCCACATGAGAAGGCTGCACTCAACCTCTCCTCCTGCCCCTCTGAGAGGAAGAAAAGCCAATCCATTGTGAAATCATAGCATTCAGGAATGTTTTCCTCCCCTCAAGGGCAATAAAAGAAGGAACAGGCATTTTAATTCATAGCATTGTGGCTGTGACAAGCACACTAAAGGATGCTGGAAATGACCAGATGCATTTATTGCTGCATGCCACAAGTAAGCTGCTTCCTGACTGGCAAACATATGGAAAGACCCTGGTCTGTGGCAGCAAGACCTGTGATACTGTGCTTGTTTTGTAGCTGACTGGAAAGGGACAAAGATCTCAGCTACACAGCACAGCTATTTGCAGCATAATGGAGTAGAGGAATTCAGTCCTCTGGAGGGAATCAGAGAATGTTTTTCAGGGGGAAAGTTTTCCTTTGCTTGAAAACATCCTGTGTGCTGTGGTTTGTGATCTGTTTCTGAGCTCCCATCAGTCCCCCCCAGGGTAAGGAAGGTGTGACCTTCACTCTATTTGTCAAGCAGCAGCTCAGTCTGTTGTGCTGCCTCTGAGTGTAGTGCATGGGATGCACTTCCCAGAAGGGCAGAGACCCCCAAGGAATCCCTAGGAAGAGGGTCCCAGCTCTGAGGTCAGAGATAGGTACTAGCTGCCTATCATTCCATATTAAATACAGCAAACTTAGTAGATGAGGTTCATGTGCAACCTGAGATATGTAAGTTTCATGGAGAGAAGTGTCAGCTAGGTCTCTGTGTACTGTGGTGGAAGTCTAGAGACCTGTCACAAATAAAGGTATACCCATTAAACATCTGATTCTCAAAATGTGCCCTGCACTTTAGTATGACTTATATCATTGAAGTTTTGTGTTGGATATTGGTTTAACAACCACTGGTCAGTCAGGTTTCTTGGTTTCTGGGAAACAGAGGGAGGAAGGTGGCTCTACATGCCACAGGGACAGTGTGAGAGCTGCTTGAGTCTAACCGGAGCTGGTGTCTCTGCTTCCCGTGTTGCTCCTTTCTCTCCTCTCCAGAGCAGCAGAAAGGTCATTCTCTGCTGAAAGTTAGGAGTTGGTGGAAGGAGGAGCAAGGTCTTTTCTTGTGGTCTCACGTTCAGAGAGAAGCAATGCTTTGCATGCTATCCAGAGGGACTCAGCAAGCTGGAGAAGTGGGCCCATGGGAATCTCATGAGGTTCAGCAAGGCCAAGTGCAAGGTGCTCCAGGTCCAGAGAAGGTGGTGCAGTTTTTCATGTCCCATTTGGAATCCAAGGAAAGTGAAGAAATGGAGTCTGCAACCTAACATATATGAAAGGACCACAAGGGGCAAGTTATTTCATGTTTTAAAGTCTAATAAGCCTGCCACTGTCTCATTTATTTAGGTCTAGTTAATATATATGTTGCTCTTTGTGTACTGTACTGGCTGAAGGTCCTCCAAACTTTAAACAGAGCCTCTTCCTTCTTTGATTGCCTGCTGAAAACCTGGCAGGTTTCTCTGCCCTCTGGCAAGGAGTGTTTCCTTAGGCCTGCAATACAGATGTCTTCTTAGAAGTTAAAACTTGGCTAGCAAACCACAAAAGGAACCACAGTGTACTGCCATAGCATGTGGGCCAACTTAGCAACTGCTGGTGCTGAGCTTACATCCCGTTTTTTTGTGGGTTTTTTATGGCCTTGGGGATTCATTAGGCCCACAGATATTTCTCTGCTGCTCAACCCTGAAAGGAGGAAAAAGTGAGGAAAAATTATAGTGTATAGAATTTCATGTGAGACTGAATGGGATGTTCCTTCATGCTGCTAAAAGCAAACTAAAGTACAGCCTTATAAAACTGCCAACCAACAAATTCAGAATTCACAAACAGAAATACTTCACATAATTGTGTGGAAGTCAGCATCATCAGTGGTAGATGACCCTGACAGGCCAAAACCAGTGAGCAGAATGAGGTAGTCACACTTTAAAAAAATCTAGACAGAACATGCCTGATCTATGTTTTTAACCATATGTAAAATTAGGCAATAGCTTTTGCTTCAAGGCCTAAGGTGATTAACTGGCTTTATAAAACAATAGCACACTTCCTTCATTTCCTTACACCAAGTACTACGTAAAAAGTTGACGAGTACAAACCTCTCTGAATAATTCCTCCCAGGCTGGTGTCAAAGCCTAGGCAGCAGGGTGGAATGTCAGCCTCATTCAGTCAAGTTGTGCTCCGAAAAAATCACTTTAAACAGAGTGTGAAATATTCTGTGCTAGATCATCTCCAGTTATTCCTGCTGCAAAGTTTAACTGATAAGAAAATAGCTGGATTTTCTCTGTTCCTTGATGTGCACTGTCCTATGAATGGAGCTGTGGGCCCTGGGCTATGAAACAATCCCTGCCTAGCTCAGGGAGGGGGCTTGACTTCTACAGAGAAATGAGGAAATATTCGTGCCCTTGTTTAATCAAATGAACATTTGTATTGTACTGATTTTAGTACATAAAGATGATCAATACCCATTTTGGAAATACAACTTCTGCTCATTCATCTGTTCAGAGCAGTAAAGTGTTTAATTCCCTCTCTTCTCCACCTTTGCTACTTATTGAAAGCCACAGAGGCATTGACAAAGGAAGTCCAGCAAAAAAAAATGCATTTCAGAGATTTGAACGTTATGCATTTTGCTCTCCTACTTGAAAGAATCTTACTAAATGTCAATAAAATTTCATCTCTAAAACCTTGTTGTGAAAATGGGAATTTGTAGTTACAGCCTCTGACATTTCAGAATTGACTGCCTTGATTGCAGTGGGTAGTAACCAATAACTGAAAAACTTTTCTTACTTTTGCAAAAGGTATCTTAAAGTATTGGGGGAGCACCACTTAAACCTCATTAGTGAGAAAGATGGTATTTTCTCAATGTCCTTTTCATGGAGCACATTTGCTGTTTCTAAAGATGTGATGCTATTTCTTGATGGCTTTCCCCACCCTATGGCTGTCTCAGTATGGGTGTTGCTAGAGATCCTGACAAATGACTGTATCATTTATTTGGTACCGCTCTCCTTGGTGAGCCAATAGGCAAAATCAGGCCCTGGAGCTAGACTCAGCCTTGTATGGCCTGTGGATCTTGTCAGGCAGTCTGTGGGGTTTCCCTTCTCTGGTGTCTAAAAGCATGTATAATTTTTTGCCCCTTTTTTCCCAGCAGCAGGAGATAACCTTCAACTCTGGCCATTATTCCCTTTCCTAAATACTCCATCCTCTATTGTTAAGTGCACATCAGCTTCAAGGTTTGCTTTTAACATCATTTATGCTTCTTGCTGAAGAGTAACCTCAGTGAGAGGTGCAATATAAAATCAAAATATTTGCTGTCCTCTCCTGTTTCCACTAGTAAAATTTCTCTTTGCATTAGCCAGCCCAAAGCTGCTTTCAGGGAGCCCTGACTTCTCTCAAGATCTTCTTGCTATTATGAGCCACTGCTTCAGCATTTGCTTTTGCACAGCAAACCCTGTGAGGCCCCAGTGCTGCCACTCAGGGTCACCTTAGGTGCTTAGACACAGCTTAGGGGGCTTCTGGATATCCAAATGATATTGGCAAGTCTTAGGCCCCATTATCCTGTCTGTTCATCAGTCATATATATTTAAATAGCATGTGTGTACACACACACAGAGACATATATATTTGGAGGGCAAATTGGGTTTATACTGGCTTTTGTGATGTTTTAGGAATACAAATGACCGATAGAAAATACAGTGTCAAAACTAATCAACTCAAATGGAGAGATTGAAGAGATAAACATTCTCTTTTCTTTTTCTGTTCCTCTCTTCCATAACTGTGTGAGTATAGGAAAAGCCAGTGGCTGTAGGGTGGAAAGCTGAAGCCAAGTTGATATGTGTCTGCCATGCAAAAATATAATCCTATTAGTAAATGTAACTAAACCTCCTGGGAAAAATAATCTAAATCTGAAGCATTTCCACATTTTTTTAATCTCTAAATCTTCCATTGCTTCTTTATAATGCCATTGCTTCTACTTAGCTTTTTTTTTTTTAATGTAACAACTCCTTTAAAGGCAGATGGAAACCTCATGATGAAACAGTGCAGAAAAATTCCTAAGGGTCTAAAGGGCAGCATGCACAAAAAGAATATAAAAGGACCACATTCTCAGCCATAGCAGTGCTAAGTCTGGTTTACACAAATCAGAATTCAGTCAACGAAGAATGGAAGTACAGAAGCCTGGAAATTCCTATGCTGTGATTTTAATCTTATGAAGCCAGTCAAAGGGAACTCATGTAATGAAAAAGTGTGCACAAAAGTCCGCATTAAAGAACACAGCAAATATTTCTTTCTTAAATACTGACATAGTGAATTCATCACTTTTGACTTGTATTTCTAGTTGATTGTCAAAAGGCAGAATTTTAAATGAGTGAAAAGGATAATTAGAATTTATATTTAGAATTATGGGTTACACTGATGTAGAACTAAATCTAACTCAATGAACTTTAAAGATTATTAGCTAGTCAGGCTTAGGGAACTGACTCATTTTCTAAAGTCTGAGTGATTTAATGAACCTAGCAGTGAAGCATGTAGCATGCATCGATGTATGGATGTGAGTATACCATTCATGTGTGTCTTACATGTATATGTTACTGCACTAGTCTGGTTTGGGATTAGCAGAGAAAGAGGCACAGTCACAGGCTCCATGTCGTTCCAGAATCAGTTCATCTTTTAGTTCTGATCAGATGCAATTTTCTTCCTTAAAATTGTGAGTGAAAATGAACAGAGTAGTTTTAGAAATATTGATTATCTAAATTTCTATGTACTACTATTCCCAGTGCAGTTAGACCATCTTACATAGGACCTGATTATATACATGAAACAGGAAATCCCTTATAAACATTGTGTTCCTTGGTAGACTGAAAATCACAGAAACGCAATTTCCAAAAACTTGCACAAAACTTCATTATCTAGCCACATCATGAATCCTGTCAGAATTTAAAAGGAAGTGTGGTTGCCATTTTGCTGATCTCACAAATATTGGTTGTCTCTTTTTTTAAAGCATGATGACATGTCCTCACTGATGTCATTAATTAATATCATTCATTCATGTGGGAAGCTGTGAAGTAATGCCAAGCAATTGGGGTGATGGATAGAACTTGCTCCTGTGCAGCTCTGGACTCCTGCGTCGTTACACTAAGATTCAGAAAATTCCAAGAAAAACCGCATTTCATCATTTGGATGTCAAGAGATTAACATTAAGAAGCAGATGAACTTAGGAGAGCGTGTTCATTCTCATTGTTGGAAAGGGGCTGAACCCTAAACTGGCTGATAGGTGTTTTAGGGACTCAGTGTGCCATGCAGTGTGTGAGGTCATGTTTTACTTACGCAGCTCAAAAAAACCCAAGTTTTCTGTGATGGCAGATGATCACTGGGAACCATCATGGCTGTAAAAGGAGAGTGAGGATAGTGAGAGGAAATAATAAAGTTAAGCCATTGCATGCTTCAAGACAGCTGGGGAGAGTTGGCAATGTGACTTTTTGCCCCAGGACAAACTCTTGGGTGAATTTGGGGTTTATTAGCATTTATGCATTGTAAATTGGAAGTAGAGAGCCAGGTACAGCCTCCCCTTGAATAAACCAGGGACAAAACTCTTCTCCATATCACAACATATGTCCTTCACTCATTCTGGATGCAGGCATATTCCCCATTTTTCAGCAAAGTCCTTCTTCAAGGTTCCTGGGGGTCAGGTGTATCATTTCAAAGGCAATTGTCAGGACCTACTGACAGGTACAGATAAAGTTTGTGCGATGATGTGAGCCATGTGTGCTTTTTCACTTTTGTTCCCTGTGCTGATTTTTTCACTTCCTTGAAATCTTCTCGGTCCAAGAAATTCCCAAAGCACTTAGGATAGGGAAACTATGAGTGTCATAGGTGTCTCCCAGTGCTGCTGTATCACAAATAGCAGTAACAATTATCACTGTAGTGTATAATGCAATAAACAGTTTAATACTGAGCTTCATATACATAATAAATCTGCTCTGAGATCTTCACAGAGCAGTGTACTGATGTGTGTTCCCACAAAATAAACTTTCTTTTTTAAAGAACTTATTTTTCTGTATGTCAATCCGCATATATTGTGCATTACAGTAAGTGATATCAGAAATCTGCATTTTAATTGAACAGATTCTCATAAAATGGACATGTAAAATATGTCTACTTTCTACTTTTGAACAGGGAAGGACATGGTAAAATTTCCGTTTTTGCTGTCAAAATGGCCTTGGCAACTCTTTGTGGAGGAAAAATCATGGACAAATTAAGATGTAAGTTATATCTTTTACCTGTTAAAAGTTATTATTGTTGAAGAAATAGAAGTACAAGTAGAAAAGAGGGAATTAGGATAAACTACAGTTTCTTGCCTGCGTTTGGGAGTTGCCCTATGTGTATCTCTAAGTAAATCCTACTAAATGTTTGGTTGAACTTCACACTGAGGTTTTTAAAGACAAATCAAATACAATGAGGTTCTTTTTGGTGGATTTTCTTTTTCCATTGGGATTATTGAGTTCTGAATACAAATAAGTGCCTCAACATTATAAAGCATAATTTAACAATTTCTTCTGATTATTTTTAGTAATGCCTATGTCTTTTCACACATAGAAGACCAATATATTTATATACTGTTTGTATTTTCTTCCATAGGGCATTCTTATGCCATGTATTTTGATGAACAGGTAGTCATTTCATAGGATTTATTCCCAGTTCCCAATAGCAAAGGCATCATTTACTTGCAGCTGCAATGGAAGACTTTCTGTTTAATGAAATGATGTCTGTAGCTCAGGTCCAGAATACCATTTTCCAGACTTTTGACCAGAAACTTACATTTCTGCTGAGCCTTCTACCTGAGCCCAAGAAAACTGAGTTTACACATTACAGTTGTTTAGAGTAGACAAGTAGAAATCCCAGGTGCTGATTCAGTCTTCCAAATCTGGTGCCATTTTCTAATGTATTATTTCTATGTAGAAACTCAAATACAGACTGAACTAAAGTTATAAATTATAAATTGAACACCATTTCTTCCCTCAGCTGCTGTAAGAATAGGAACTGGATCCATCCAGTGGAGGGCTGAAGTACAGTGATGATTTTTTGGGTCAGCAGTCCCAGAGTCCTGTTGTCAGAATTTCTCTTCCAAGTTCCTGGAAATGAAGCAGCTGACATGACAGCCTGAAAAACAATAAATGTTCCTTAGTCAGAGATCTCCTGCTAAGCAGAGAATAATTTTAAACAAACGGAGAAGTAAGGGCTGACAAACTGTCATCACTGCAATAATAAAAGTGTGATATTTTTATACATAAGAAAGAGGGAAGAGTGAAAAATAATGCATTGGCAAGACCTTCATTGCTTTGTGTGTCCTGTCCAAGACAATAATAACTGACTTAATGAACCCATTGTCAAGACTTGGATTTGACATGGTAGACTGGCAATAGGCAAAAAGCTGAGGTAGCGTATCTTGTCAAATCAGAGCCTTCTTATCTGATTAAATTACTGCCTCATGCCATGCATCAGACTTTGCTTAAAAATGACCACACACAAACAAAAACAAATAAGGAATATTTTAGTATTAAAATCAGCTAGTTCTTAATATGCAAATCATTCTTGTTTTCCATTGAAAGAGGTCAGAAATAAAGATGCAGTAGTTAACGGAGGTTTCTATAAGCCAAACATGTTTACTACTTCTCTTCCAAATCAGATGAACTCAGAGCAAATGTGTAGCTCACACTGAAGCTGCTGTGATCTTTCCTTCTCTTTTCCCCCCTCAGATATTTTCTCCATGATTTCTGACTCCAGCGGGGTGATGGTTTATGGCAGGTACGACATGTTTCTGCGCGAGGTTCTCAAGCTGCCCACCGCTGTCTTCGAGGGGCCTTCATTCGGTTACACTGAGCAGTCGGCAAAATCCTGTTTCTCACAACAGGTAAATGAAGAGACACAGGGTCTCAATCACCCCTCTGAGCAGGCCAAGATTCTTCCTGTCTTACACATAGGTGCATATTTGCCCAGGAAACACAGGACTGGATGAGGGGAAGGTCCACTCCACTGACTTCTGGTGTGTAGGTTTGTTGCCTTCAACAGGAAGTTGGTCTCTGTAGATTCCCCATATAACCATGAAGAGAGAGGGTTAGCAAAAAGTGATTCAGAGCAGGATCTTGTCTTACACATCCCTAAATTAGGGAACTTCCTAATTTAAGCACCAGTCACATGTATACCTTTAGATATTCTATATATTTATACCCCAAGGCATGCAGTCCTCCACTCCACTTAGTTGGTGTTGGTATAAGAATACAGAAGACTAATTTCTGCATACAAACCTCAAGTTCCATCAAAAGAAGAAATCAAACTTCAGGTTTTCCCAGTGATAGACACACAAGTTTAGAAGTGAGAAGAAAATCACCTTAAAAATTTTTTTGTAAATGGGAATCAGTATGTATTAGAAAATCCTTAGTCTCTTACCAATAACACCAGTGAAATAGGGTCAGGAAAGCCATTAATTTATCCTGAAGAAAATACAAGATTTTTCTGCAGCTCAAGAGACTCCATAGGTACACTGAGTACAGCACATGAGCTTCAGCTAATACATAGCACTTCAGAAGATTCCGTAATTGTGGCTGGTTGTCCACTTCTCCTGTGGAGAAAGAATTCCTCTGGCTCTTGCCACACATCACACTGTATAATTCCATAAATATGTAGTTAGGGAATATGCTGGAACTGGGACAATGTTAGAAATAAAGTTGTATTTTCCTTCTCTTTGTCCTTTCATTTGCTAACTGAATACTGCTGAGCAAGTAAGTTCAATGGAGCAGGAATGGTGTAATTTTCATGCAAAATAGAGTCTCATTTTTTGTATTCTCTCAGTTTCATCACTAATCAATAGGCACTCCAGTCAACCGAAAGGAGATGTTGAAATTCATTTATTGAGTCATCTCCCAATTCATTTTAAATGGTAATGTTTGCGTATGTGAAACTGGTCTTGTTTCACAGAGGGAGACTTAGAACAGTGCTTCATCTAATGTTGAAGAATTTACATGTTGAAGTGACTTCTGGTAGTTTTGTGTTAAAATAATGAAAGAATGCTCTTTCATGGCAACAGGGCATTCGAGCTTTGCATGTTACACATGCTATTATTATAGATGAAAAAAGGAATTTATTTTCCTGAAAAAGTGTTATTCAGTCCTCATTTTTTATCTCGGTAGCCATCAGAAATGGCTCTTGCTTTGAGATTTCATCCAGCTGAGTGGACCAGATGCATTAAAGTACCTTTAGAAACAGCATCTTCAAGCAGGCATTAGATGGTTTTGTTTACAAGCTCCACTTAGAGCTAACAAGAGTTAAGTCTCTGACTGATGTAGGTACACAGCAGGTTTACAAAGCTGCTATTTTGCATCTGGAGGCAGCCAAGTACTCTTGTAAGTCTAGTCTAATATTTCACTTTAAATGACTTCATGTAGCTCTCATTACATCCTCACCAGGGATGAACCAGAGTTTTGAAATGGAATTGAGATCTTTATGACGCCATGATAAATGGTATTTTCTGTCTTAGTCACACACAAGTCATTCTTTCTCTGTCTTGTATTGCATGTAGCATTATCAGAAATTGATAGCTTGGAATAAGTTTGGCACTCTCACTCATTCTCACAATGGGTCACTTTTGCTTACCAGAAGCCTTTCAACCCCCTGATATCTAGAGATTCTTCAATTTCAGGGGAATAAAAAAGTCTGAGAATTATCTGGTCATGGTGTCAAATCCATTCAGTTTACATCTGAAAGGATTTTTCCTTTTGCAGAAATGTTTTATTATTCCCAATTCTACTGGTTTGCTTGATCCCACCACGTATTTTCCTCTGCCTGTGAGCTACTGCTAGATTGAATGTCTATTCAAAGTAGAAACAACAGTGTTTCCTCATCAGCAAATTTGTGGGATAGAAATGCTACAGCAAGTGACTTAATGTTTCAGAATACGCAAATTTGTGGCTCAAAAGGAGTTTTATGATCACCGCTTTCCCCCATAGGTAGGATTGATCTGATGTTATACTGTATTTGTACTAAACAGTATTGTTATTATTGTAGAAAACACTTTTAAAAAAATCCCAAACGAAAAAGATAGACACTAACTTCATTTTCTTAGCACTTGTCTAAGTGTTATTCCACAAACCTAGACTCCATCTGTGTGTAGTGTATATTTAGAAAACAGCTTTTGGTTTAAACTTTCCCAGCAGCTGAAAGAAAATTGCAGGAGGAAAATGTATGGAAATGGCTCTGACGGTGTCCTTTTAAGGGACACTGCTTTTTTCTCTAATCCATAAAATCAATGATCACCAGAGCAGTTTGGCAATAAAGCTGTCATTGAAGCTAAGTTGCCTTTTTTGGTGCCAATAAGATTTTAAAGTTATAGCAGCTTTCAAAAGCCCACTGCATTGTGGAAGAGCTTTTCTTGTCTCCTTATCTATTTGCTCTAATAAACTGGTTGGTTGTGTGTATCCCTTCAAGAGCAGAGGGAAGATTTAAGGCTACTCAGGTCTGCAGTATGGAGCACTGGAGGTCCCTTCTTTTCCTGGGCTTCCTTCCACCTTTTTTTCCCCTGTGCCCTCAAGTTCTGCTGCAGACAACACAGACATTTGCTGGCAGCATTGGTCAGCAAAGCTATGTCGACCATCTACAGCAGAAAAAGAAATTCACATCTCCAAAAGAAAGATTCTTGTCTCTGAGCTGATGCTTACAGCATAGGATGCCTGTTTGGGAAGCGGTTATCTGCTCTCCATGCCTGGGAAGATTATTCAGACAACAAGCAGGTGGTAGTGTTTGACTGGACTTTCACACTGCAGTTATCATGGGCAAAGGTAGTATTCCAATGAGATTTAGAGCTCATATTCTGGCTATTTCTGTTCATTAACAAATCAAGCCCATTTTCACAGTAGCCTGAGGTATTTTCTGCTATGGACAAACATTGTTATATCTTTCCAAATATCATGCAGTGTTTCATCCCTGAGAGTGTTGCAGTGTGAGATGTTTTCCATTGATCACTCAGTGTATAAGAGAAATAATGTTTTTATTTAAATCTGGTGGTAATTGTGTATAAATGGAGCATAGATACTCCATCTGGAAATCTCAGCTCTGAAAAGAATTCCACAACATGCAGAGATGATACGTGTCACTGCATAAGTGCTGCTTAGCTTCCTCATGGGGTAACCAGAGTTCTTTAGCAAGTTAAAGCAGCAGCTTATGCAATCAGATATGAAAATTTAGCCATCCCTTTGGATATGGGGATACTACTTAAATATGTATGTCTATAAAATATATCTACATATATTCTCAGCAGGGCTCGATATTTTTGCATCTTAAATTTTATTTAAGGAAGGCTCAGTTGCTGATTGAAAAAACAAATGAACTAAGATTTGTGATTACTTTTTCCAGACACCTAAGAAATTTAAGGTCCTAAATTGCATATTTGAAATCAACAGGGATATTTTAGAGTTTAAATCACTTTGAAATTTAAAGGGGCATAGATCTCTGTGTGCTTAGAGTCATGAAGAGTTTAGGAGCAGTTGCAGTCCCTGAGCATATGCAATCTTGACATCCCACAATCAGAGCTCACCCATAACTAGTTGCCATTGCTCCTTAGACAAGCAAAGTTTCTCTAAATTATGGTAACAAATTGCCTGTCCTTTTTATTCTATATTTCTTTCAAATTTGTACTCCCTTGCCAGTATTTTCTCTCATTTTCTTTTTTTGAGTACCGTCAGCAGTGACTTTTCATTCGAAAATTGGTCATACACAGTGATAGCCCACATGCACTTGTGCTTGTCACACAATACTCAAAACAGATGAGAACATGCAGAGTTGAACACCACCCTTAACCACAAAGCATCTTCAGGCAGTGAATCTAGAAGAGAGTTTGGAAGTGAGTGGGAGCTAAGTGTCTCCAACCCAGCCTTGTGAGAATGACTTCTAGTCATCAGTTGTATCATTGTACCAACTAAAAATAGTCTGGAAAAGCTTTGCTAGTATCACTTGCTCTTTTTAGTAAATCAGGGCTACAGGCAAACAGTGTTTGAAACTTATTCCCAAGTGTTTCTGTAGATACAAGATAAAATAATTTTGAGATGTCTAATTACTGATATTTTTTTTGTGCATGTTTGTTTGCTTGTTTGAGCAGAAAAAAGTCACATTAAACACTTTCTTGGATACTCTCATGTCTGATCCCCCGCCACAGTGTCTAGTGTGGTTACCACTTCTGCATCGACTGGCAAATGTTGAAAATGGTAAGTAAAGAGGCGCTGCCAAAGCACAGTTACAAGAATAAACTTTGGTGTGACGATTTTCACACTCTGTAGATGGTTTTGTAAAAACTACTTTACTGGGTTCATTGACTCCATGTGCTATTTTTACAGTGACTGGTAAAATATTTGAAGAAGTCTGTTGGTCATTCAGCCAGGAACGTGGCTTAAATTTTGCTGTGCTCAGGAAGTTAACCTGATCATGTCTCCTCCTGTGCTCTGGATAAGCAAAGAGCAATAGGACTTCATCCATTCACACACTTATATTTGGTAAACTATCAAGACCACAACTTTTATTAGCTCTGACATATGGCAGCAGAGGGAGCAGCTTGGCAGTTTCCGTTCATGCAGTGTTCCTGGCAGGAGATGTCAGTGCAGTGCAAAACACCAGCCAAAAGGTCCCTAGGAAGGATCTACTCCTAAGTCTACACTGCCTGACCATATCCTCTGAAAAGGAAGTTCCCTATGGATGGTGTGCATCCATTTTTGGTGATAAGGAGAAAAGGAGGAAAAGTTGTATATGTTCTTGTGCCAAACAAATCCCTCTTCCACTGAAAGGCACCAAGGTGGGTAAGCTGATGTTCCCAAGTCCTTTTTGGCTACAGAGCAAGCTATCTATCCCACCTTCCTCAAGCTCTTGTCATCCATTCCTGTCCCTCACCAGCTTCACAGTGTTTCTTAGCCTAGAGCAGAAACCCTTCCTGCTGCAAAACTCTGGCAAAGAGTTAAACCCCTGACACATTCAGCACTGATCCAGATTTTCCCAGACTGAGCCTTATGAAAGAAAGGCAGAGTGTGCCTGGGAACAAGGGTATGTTCAGTACCCTGTGGTAAATTTGGTACATGCTGTAGTGAGGAAAGAGGAACAGAAATAGCAGTATTGCCCAGAAGGTGCTTCCAAATACCTCACTTGGTGCTTTAGCGTCCTCAGTGACTTGCCTCCTTGTCACTGTCTGCTTCTGAATAGAGAACAGGTTCCTCCAAAAGCCAGCTTTATAAATCTGGGCATCCAAAGCTATGTGTTGAACCCCATATATAGGTACCTAAATGACACTACTTGTGCAGATGAGACAGCAGTATTTAAGAGACAATAACATGTCTAAGTACACTTTCATCCTTTCAGTAGTCATGTAGCTAAGTTTGACTTTTCCTCCAAGGTGCCTCACTTCAGCTGCTTAAAGCACAACAAAACATTCACCTTCTCCCAATGGTGCAGCTGCAGTGGATTTTCCCACATACAAATTTCCTTTGTCATAGAATGGTGTGGATTGAAAGGGACCTTAGAGATCATGCAATTCCAACTCCATGGCAGGGACATCTTCCATTAGACCAGGTTGCTCAAATCCCCATCCAGTCTGGCTTTTAACACTTCCAGGGATGGGTCATCCACGACTTATTCAGACAATGCAATTCAGTGCCTCATCATCCTCACTGTAGAGATTTTCTTGCTAATACCTAATCTAAACCTGCCTTCTTTCAGTGGACCCATTCCCCCTTGTCCTATGCCTACATGCCCTTGGCAAAAGTCCCTCTCCAGCTCTCCTGTATCCCCTTTAGGTACTGGAAGGCTGCTCTAAGGACTCCCTGGAGCTTTCTCTTCTCCAGGCTGAACAACTCTCTCAGCCTGTCTTCATAGGAGAGCCCTTTTCTTCATGGCCCTTCTCTGTACTCTGTCATGTATTCTGTTAGACACTGAACACACATGTTTTTTCTGCTGTGAGCAGGAGGCATGGTTACCAGCTCAGAAGTGAAGAAGGGTTTGGTGCCCAGTGTAGGAAGTGTTGCCCGTGGCTTAGCACAGGTTGCTGTATTTTCTCAGGTCAGAGCTGTCAACAGCATCCAACGCTGCAGATTGCTTTAAACAAAGAAGGGAACACCCTTCAGTTTGGGGTTTGTCCATAAACTTTTTCTGGGTGTTTCTTTGTTTTGTTTTTTGGCTCACCATTTCTTTCTCCCTCACAGTCTTCCACCCCGTCGAGTGTTCCTACTGCCACAGCGAGAGCATGATGGGGTTTCGCTACCGCTGCCAGCAGTGTCACAATTACCAGCTCTGTCAGGACTGCTTCTGGAGGGGCCATGCCAGCGGTTCCCACAGCAACCAGCACCAAATGAAAGAGTACACGTCATGGGTAAGGGAAGGCTCCTGCCTCGCTGCAGTCTGCTTTGCCCTCCAGCCATCAGAGAAGCCCCAGCTCTGGGCAGCTGTCTAGCTCAGGCAAGCTGGGAGCCGGGCTGGCACTTTGGATTAGTGACCCTGTCTGGGAGGCTCTGGCCTTGGGAGCCGTCAGGAGAGCGTGGAGGTGGGAATGGTCTTTTCTGGGTGAGGATCTGGGGCGCCTATGACGGTGCGTGCCGCGGTGAGGGCAGCGCAGGAGGGGCTGGCAGCAGGGCACCAGGCTCATGGCAGCTTCTCCCGTTCCCACAGGACTCACGGTAAAATCGTCATTGGCTTGCTCTGTTTGGCTACGTGTAAATGAAATGATGAATACTTAATGCTCATTCATCAATATTTTCAGTTGAGTGGCTGCAGCATATGCGTAGCATTTGGGATGATCCTGGCACTGTAGATTTGAGCGTGGTCACAGGCTTAGATCCACAGTAGCATTTACTATAGAGCAAAGCTCACTTCAGTCTTTTTGTTGTTAATCAAAATAATGCAGTATTTTTGCTAAGCTGAAAGGGAGGTATCAACAGCTGCTGGAACCTTAACCTTCCCTGAAGGGCATGAGACCTGGGGACTCATCTTTCCATGAACTGGAGCAAAGTCCCCTTGTTTACAGAACATCAAAATCCTTCAGGATTCAAACATAAATAGCAGAAAATACATAATTAATCTCGAACATTTCAAAAGTATATTGTTAAAAAAAAGAAAATTATGCATACAGCAAAAGCTCCTATTTTTATGGTACTTTGCTTTTATTATTTAACAAAGTTCTGAATTTTAATACTTTTAAAATGTTTGGTTTTCTGTTGATGGAACAGGCAAGGGTTAAATGGGACGTGGTTTTCTCTGTATGCCAGTCATACAGCCCTGCACTGTATCCCAGCAGACCTGGGTCTGTAATTGTTTTTGTGGGTCCTAATTGCTGCTTGTTGCATAGACACAAATGGCCAGAGTTTAGTATCTGAATAGGAAAAGTGCCCACTATATAGCTCAGACTCCATTCCTAGCAGCAATTTATGCTATAAAATCCATTTTTTGCCGTAGCCAGGGAGCTATAATTATAGGTAGCAAGTAATTGGAAAACTTAGGATTTCTGCTCAGCGGAAGACAAAAATGTGATCACATGCCTAGTGCTTTCAGATGTTTCCTTGCCAGAAACAAATGTTTTGCTTCAAGTTTGAAGTTGCCTTTCTGTAACATGCATTAGCATTTGTTCAAACCTGGTTAGCATTCTCCATAATGCATCAGTATCGAGCTCCACATGCAGATTGGAAATGTTTATGGGTGCAATGGAAATCAACTGTTCTCAATTCAGAGTGAAATTGCATTTGTAATGAAAAAGAGCTTGAACTTTATGAATTTAGGTTGGATTTCTCTAGTAAAAATATTTCAGTATAGACTTGGTGACAATCATATGTCAATACAGGATGTATATGCACAAATACAAAACCCTTTCTGTCAAATTCCAAAAAGGTTTTTCAATTTGAGCCTGTAGAGCTGTGTTTTGGGGAGAGGAGATAGTGTAAGGATCACTAACCCTTTTTTGCTGACAGAGAACTGAATCACAGAGAGCTGAGTTGAATTCCCTGAGAATCCTTCACACAGCCTAAAAGACACCCTGGATCTCAGAGATCCTTTAGAAGGGAAGTTTAGTTTACTCTTCAAGTGCATAGTCTCCAAACAAAACAGAAAGCAGAAAATACTGGGTTTTTTTGTTTTTTGGTTTTTTTTACACACTGAGGAAAATTACGCAGACGCTCCCTATCTTTTGGGGACAGAGACAGTACATCAGTCTCTTTTGAAGTGCTGTTGCCACAGTGGGACAATTCCTGGCAAGCCCCTGTCTCAAATTTCTATTCTCCAGTGGTGAGTGGCCACAGGAGGTGGAAGAGAAGCTTTGTAATAGCAGCTAAACAATACAGGGTACTGGAGGTGAGGAGGGATATAGTAGTGAGGGGGAAGAACAAAGCAGCCTAGTGCCTGGCCCATATCTAGGAGGGAAATTATGTCCCATACAGTGTATCTATAGAGACAGGCATGCTTGGATCTGTTCTCCTTGCATTCTCAAACTGGTGAGGTACCAGCCTGCACCAGTCCAAGTGACACAAACTGTGCTGTTCCTTGTTCAACAATGCCTGAGTGCAGCATTGTGAAAAAGCCATGGCAACTTTCCCTATAGCTACACCCCCAGCCTGCTCTAGAGGCTGCTAGAGGTAACAGTAATTCTTTCCCAAACGGAGCCCTCTTTGCCTTACCAGACTCTGGGCATGGGAGGGGGGCAAGGGGGATGTCAGTCCATAGGTGTGTGAGCTGTTAGAGCTTCCTGTTGTTTTGTGCTTCCTATAGCAGAAACAGTATGCACCTTGTCCAGATTACCTCTACCTTCCTTGTTCCTCCCAGAAATCACCTGCTAAGAAGCTAACTAATGCACTTAGCAAGTCTTTAAGCTGTGCTTCCAGCCGTGAACCTTTGCACCCAATGTTCCCTGACCAGCCTGAAAAACCTCTAAACCTGGCTCATATTGTGTAAGTATCTGTGTGCTGTAGACAAAGTAAGCTTTGTTGTAAGAGTTGCTTGCACCAAGTGTAGATACTACAGCTCTGAACAAAGCAGGAGGCAGATGTGGCTTGTCCAGCTCAATGCATCACAAGTGCAAATTTGCTGGTGGGGATATTTAGTGTAAAAGTGTTCTTCTGGTGTGACTTCACCTGTAAATATCAATGGTATATATACATACAGTCATGTACTGGGACACAACATTGTAATGTCCCCATTCTCCTCAAGAGATGTTCATGCAATTTTATGGAGTTTCATCACTTTGGGATGTATTGATGCTGAGAACATCACTTCTGTCATTAGAGACTATTAACTTGAGTGTATCACAGGTATGCCTTGACACAGGGCACCAGAGAAAAATGAAATCAGACCAATTTTGTAAAAAAAGTTGTCACAGTTCTCACTGACTTTTGTGGAGCTGTGGCTTCACCCAGCCTTGAAGAATTGTGTTAGTCTGCATAAAAAGTGGGCCTTCAACTGCCAAGTCACTTGAAAAGAGTCTATTACCCTTATGTTTTGATATGTTGAGAAAGCAAGATTATTTTTGGTATAACAGCATGTCACTACTTTTTTTCTGCGTGAGTCAAGAAACACAAATCAGAAAGAAAAAGTATTTGTGCAGAGTGAGGAAAGTACCACTTTGGATGGGCTTTTTTCTAAAGCATGTCCACTACCCATAGTGGCAGACACTCCAATTTTCTAATTTATCAATCTGGCTTCCCTTTGCTTCTTGGGTCCTTGAAAATAAGGGGAAAAACCATTAAATTTCCCATAAAATTAAGAAAAAAATAAGACATTGGTTGGAAGAAAGGTACAAAGAAATTAAGTTGGAAAAAATATTCCAAAAATACTGCCTTTAAAGTATTTCTCTTATTCTGGTATATTTTTTAAGAAAATATCTTTCTTAACCATGTTCCCAGGGCTTCTGACTGAAGTATTTTGGGCAGCAGCTATTAGAATTGTATTTCCATGCTGCATATCTATGTTACTGGCTGCTGGAACTGCTCTAGTGTGTAATTATTATACCTTTGTCTATCCTGAGTGTTTGTATGTAGCATCTGCAAGGGCAAGTGCCCTCCAGCCATTGTGGGCTGTGCAACACCTGGAAAGTTCACCCAACGTGCCTGGCATTTTAAGGATGAGTTATGCTGATGGTCTTCCTTATATGGTTATAGCACAACTTCTTCAAGGTGTTAGAGAGTGCTCTGGTCTTCAGAGACAAGGTGCCTCTGACAGATACATAGTGCCAAATCTCTGTCACAATTGTCAGTTAAAACCCCTGCCCCTGTTTATGGAACAGAACTGGGAGGATGTTGTTCTTTGGCAGAAATGATCCGGAGTTGGATCTGCTGAGCTCCCTCACTGCTGTGCCTGGCCCTGCTGGCAAGTCAGTGATAATTTCACAGGGCAGATTTTGGCCGTCCTTAAGGGAAATGGAGAGACAAGACAGAGAGCTTGAAACTGAAAGAGAAGTCTCTGTTCCCTGTTGGCAGGGGGATCTTGAAGGCTGGGGATATGTCAGAATATAAAAGGTAGTGAAAACTGGGCTACTGTGAATGGATTAAATGCATTTAGGCAAGGCAAGGGAAAGGTACCATAATTAAGTAGGAACTGATCCAAATTTTCACTGTGAAATTAACACCTTCCCTTATTCCTAAATATACAGACAATTTAGAGTGATGGGATGTGAGAACAAACCACCATCTATTCTGGTTTATGACAGTTTCTCTTTATTCATAGATTGATGGTAATATAACTTGGCAATATATATTGGCTACACGGATGCATGAGTGAGAAACCTGTAAGTTGTGGAGGTATCATGATGTACAGCATAATTGACACAAATTAACTGAGGGGAGAGGTATGCTACAGAACCTTGTCAAGAATATCTTCTCACTGATGCAGTTTTTATTTTTAAACATAATGGAAGTTGAGAAAAACAGCTCTGGGCAGGAATCCAGGCAAAAAAGGGGATTTATATTTGCATTAGATGGAAGAATTTTGGCAACAAAACAGTATCCTTTTCTTAGCTTCTAGCTTAAATGGGGACAAGTGCTCCCTGCATTACTATAGAGACTTTCCTTTTGTTTGTTCTTCCACCTTTGCCTGGCACCAGACAAAAAGACTGCATGGCTTTTTTGTTTTACTGGTGCCACACAAAATTTTGAATTAAGCAAGAAACACATCTAAAGCCTCATCTGCAGAAGTAGTTATCAACGTGTCATAAACCTGATGGTAGAACTCCTCCCACTGATGAAAGGGTCATTTTTCCTCTCTGTACATAAGAATAGCAACATGAAAGAAAGTCCAGACAGCAGAGATGACAAATGGCATAGCCGTGGAGGTATTTTTCAAATCTATTCTGTGCTGGCCTGACTTCATTTCCATCTTAAGCCTGTGAGAGCATTATTTTTGACATCAGTGTAAACAGGTTGGAGCAGCCTGGAGCACTTTGGAAAATTCCTCCTATTTAATTTGGTTTATTACTATGGATATATGTTGTGCCATAGCATGCTTTTATTACATAGCATATTTCAATGGCATCAAGTGTTTTCTGTCTCCTTGAGGACACTTAATTCAGAATCACTTTTATCAGCTTAATCACACACTTTGAGGAGTTTAAAAATAACCTCAGAAAGGTATAATTTATAGTCAATAGCTGAGTTTTCCTTTGCTTTGCAATGTCTGTTGTTCTGTCTTACCACATCACACAACTCTGTGTGTTTGAACATCCATTTGATAGTCAAGTGGAACCTGAGGACCGTGACAATGGGCATTAGCCTTTCCCAACATGCCTTGGGAAAGCTTCAGATTAGTTTTATATAATTTTTTTTTATTTTGAGAATTGACAAAGTAATGCTAATCAGAAAACCTTAGCAAGGTCTTGGAGTTTAAAGACATTTGTGCACAAGAGTAACTTTGCTTTTGTAAACAGATTGATGACCTTTTATGAATAAAGGCTCTCATACTTTTTGCAGAATCAGGGTCATAAGAAAGGAGTATGTCCAATGTAATACTTAGACCATATGCATAGTAAACTGACAATTTAATTAATGATCTCTTTTCCATTTTATTCTGCTGCAAAAGAGATACTTGGTGAGTATTTTTCTTCTTTAGTACACTGGTTGAAGGAAAAGCTTGGAAAAATTGTGATAATCTTGGTATTACAAAAAAACCCAAAACATTAAACTCTTCTCTGTAAGTACATAGAAGAAAAAGGACTGCTTCTCAAATTCATGACTGATCAGAACTTAAGTTTTTCGCGTGGTTCTGCAGATGCAGGGTTAGGTTAAAACTGTAGTTTCATATAAATAAATAAATAAACAAATTAATAAATAACATTCCACATCCTACCTCTTTCTTTTCACGGGTTTAAATTTCTCAAAAATCAGTGTAGCATTATCATGCTGAGAAATTCATTTGAATGTTTCAAATACCATATTTTTTCCTGTTTTATAAGAAGTTACAGGGCAAAATATATAGTAATGGTTTAGTTCCATGCATAACTGGGTTTCTTGGAAATGCTTTGGTTGACCAGTTGTCTTACAAAATTGGAGCCCAGTGAATATTTTGCAGATGGCTACCATATTTCAATTTGCACATTTGCAGAACTCAAAAAGCAAGATAGATCTTCCACAGAGCCTAAAGGAAATATTAACCAAATTGAGGTCCAAATTATATGTGGATTCAGATTCTGCTCATATCTGATTGAATGCCCTGTGATTTTAATAACATACCTTTTAGTTGTTCCTGAGCAGATAGATCTTTTGCCCAATGTTCCATAAGAGATCTACAGAAAAGGGGAAATTTCTCCTTAATGGATACAGAAGGAGAAAATTACACACAGATTATTTTTAAGAGTAGACAGTAAAAGAAAGCTTAGTAAAATTCCTTCTTGTTTCATTTTTTTTTAATAAAAGCAGGAAATAAAGAATATAATAATAAAATCATCATTACTAATGGGTCCTCTTGAACTAAGTACTTACTCTACATTTTGACTTTGGATTCAATATACCAGAAAAGCTTTGCCATCAAGCCAGTTTAATTCCTTGTGTATTTTATAAGATGCTGAGGGCTTGGATACACTGTGATCACTATGTGGATGTGGCAGCATGGAGCTTAGCATCAGGAATATCTTCATTAAAAGATGTGTCATTTATTGGCAGTTCCATGCTGCAGACCTCCATGCTGCCACAGAAAACTGACTGCCAGTGCTCATCCTGGCTGATTGAAAGCAGGGACTGCACCCTGGATTGTTGCCTCTGGAAAGGAACAGTGGCATCGTGGCTGTTCTACCAAAGCAGGGGGAAAAAAGTCAAGCAGGTTGCTTAAAATTCACCTCAGAACACACAAAGGCATTATTTCCCTCCAGGCCTAAGTACCAGTGTGTTTTTATCAACTTCTTAGAACGACAGCATCTATAACTTGAAACTATTACTGTGTAAAGCAGAAGATGCCAGTTGCAATGTTACTTTAAACAAGCTCATTCTGTTCTACATAAATACTGTTGTTGATGGAGGGGGTTTTGGTGCAAAATTAATGCAGCTGGATATTTTGCCTTTTAGGCCCCCCCGACCTGTAACCAGCATGAACGACACACTCTTCTCCCATTCTGTTCCCTCAGGAAGTCCCTTTGCAAACAGAAGGTGAGTTCTTATCCTTATTTATATCAAACCATTATATGATAGTGGTGGAAGTTTAAATTTTCAGTTCCCTCACAGGGGTAAAAAAAACCCCAAACCCTCTCACCCAGTAAAATCAAGAGACATGAGCAGAGAAATGCCTTGGTTAGTTTGGACTGATACCCAGAGATCTGAACAGAGGGCTGGAGTTAAGGCATCCCAAGCTTCCACAGCAGAGCGCTGAATTTCAGCTCTCATTTGAACCATCCTGACCCACTAAAAAGTGCTCACATGCAACCCCAGGGTCCCCCATAGGGACCCAAAATGGTCTGTTGGTGAGAAGCCATTTTGTAACAGCACCATGGGAATAGGAACTGGGATGTGCCTGCATCATACCACAAGATATGGATGAACAAAGAGAAGATGTCTTCATACTTCCAAGACATAGGAAGACATCCTTTCTCCTGTTAAACCATTCTGATTTTAATTAAAATCAACAAGGAAGAAGGAATAATCTTGGAATATGGTGACTACCCTTCAGTAAACAAACCAGGGAAGTCTCATCAGAAACAAATCCCAAAGAGGAGGTGCTTTCAGCTGACTGTACATTTTGACTCAATATTTTGGCTCATCCAGCCAAAATATGTGTGTAGCTTTCGCTAGCTGTCTGACCCCATCTATGTAAGCCTGCAAATGCACATAGGTAAGAAGGTGGCAGGAAAATAACTTCCTGCTGTCTTAGGGAAGATGAGCAATGTGTCTTCCTTGGGTGCATTTTATTGCTTGAATCCTGCTCTGTGTGTCAGTGCTTCAGCATTCCCAAATGACTAAACACAATCTCTGGGTATAAACAGCTACATACTTTAACACAAAAACTGAAACCAAACCTGCAGTGTACACTGCAAAGTCAGAGTGTAGATGGTTTACTACTTCTTTGATTTATGAATTTTGTTACCACAAGCCATAAGCTGTAAATTCTGTGTTGTCTCAGTGCAACTGGGTGTGACTGAGATGCTTTTTGAAAGTCAGTCCCAAAGCAGCCCCCAAGGCCAGATCTGCTGCCTATACGGAGAGACTGCAAATGCAGATTCATTTCTGTAGTTGGAATATATGGGGGTTTATGTGCTAGGCAGGGTGAAGTATTTCTAGCCTCTCCAGGAGAGGTCGCTAAGAGCAGCACTCTTTAGGAGTGTTGCTGATGCTTCTCTTTATTCTCAAGATATCCCTGTTCTCAATCAACAAAAGTGCACTGCTCCTTAGGCCAGGGACCTGCAGTGACACTCACAGCACTGTCTACTGTGCTGCTTGTCTCTCTTTGCCTGTGAAACATACCTGATTATTTTACTTTTGTCTTCTTTAGCAACTGACTGTCTTTAACTATCAGGTTTAAACGTACATGCTTCCTGAGCTGTTAGAATTCCTTTTTCTTCCTAGGAAACATTCCTTGATGAGAATCCCCTGAAGGCAGGTGATAGTACCACCCCCCTCAAGCATAGGTACCCAGACTTCCTTATAAGTGCATAGTGTGGCATCCTTGTACAGTTAAAAGTTTCCATGATGCAGCAGTCATTCTGGCTTTTTTAGAGTTAACTGTACCCTGATATGAAAAGTAATTACATTGATTGTATATTAGAAGTTTTGTCACTTTTGTTTCATTGACATAGCAGGATTTTAGGAGTTTGACAGCTTATTCTCAGTATTTTTATTTTCACCTTTTACAAATTTAATTTGCATCTTTTTGTTGGAAAGAAAAAGCACCCTACAAACAGCCAAGTCAGTATTCTTTCTAAATAAATTAGATTTATTGTTACAAACCCTCTCTGAACACTCTGCTCTCTGTGTATTCTTTCTGAGGTATTAACAAGGTTTCATTGTTTGAATCATTCAGGTTACTTGGGGGTATAAATGCAGCCAGTCCTGTGGCTGATGAGCATTCTCTTATAAAGCTGTATGTAAATCAGCTTCACAACAATTCACGGTCAGTATGAGAGCACTAACCTACTAATCGCAGTAGTTCTGTAGCTCATGCACTAAATCATTAGCAATTCTGCTAAACTACTCAAAATATTCTTTAAGGAAGGCTCTGATGGGCTAGAGGGTTTCTGTGGCTCTAATTAGTCTTTTGAATAGACTTCCTGCTGGCTGTGGGCTTTGCCAACTTCTCTTGCTTCTGCGCAGCACAACTCTCTTTCCTTTTACCCTTTCATGTAGGATTAATATTCATGTGTCCAGTGGAAGTTGGAAAAACTGCTTTTGTAAACTACACCTTTATGGTTCCATCATCAATGTATGACTTGCCTGTTGTGTTCTTGACCAGGGAATGAAAGAGGCCTGCACAAAAGCCTGGAAATTATTTCAGGTCTCACAGCCACCGTCCTCTGCCTCAGCTCTCACTGTGGGTGGCTGCTGTTCTGCCTTGTGCTGCTTGCCAATAACCCTTCCCAGACCCCTCAGCTTTGCTTTTCAAAATGACCACAGGAAAGGCAGATCTAAGTCCTCCTGAAGCTAATGAAAACTTCCCATTTACATAGTGAGCACTGGATTTGGACCCATACCTCTCACTGCTGAATCCTTTTTCCAGCATTCCCTCACATCTCAGTGACCTAAAGGAAGATCCTGTTTCAGTCTGCATAAAATAAATATGCAATTGCATAAGAACAGTTTCCCCAGCTTTTTTATGTGGAATTATGTAGAAATTTCCTTTTTTTTTTTTCTTGTTAGTCCATGAGCATTAACTAGAATTCAGTAAGAATTATCGATATGAAGGTACTTTTCTGCTAAATGTCAAGATCTTCAATCTGGGTTAGACTAATAACTGTATCTTCATTCATTCTTTTAAGTTTTACTGTTACAATTGCCCTGGGAAAATCAGGCCCCATTAGTGGAAGCTCACCCTCTTGAACATCAGAGAAACAGACTTTGATAGCTCTGTTTGCAGTTGTGCTGGTTTTATATTAAATACTCCATGACTCATATTATAATAAGAGTACAAACCCAGGGTAAAATTTCTAGCTGGATGTAATCAACACTAAAAGCTCTGCTGGCTGTATTTTCACTGCAGATAACTTATGGTTACTTTAATTTGTATTGCAGTCTAGTCCAAAGGTTTCAGATAGCTTTAAGTGACGTTTTTATGCAATTTGAATGTTTATTCAAAGGAGAATTGGCAGAGAAAGTAATTCATAGCATTCCCATGGTATTTATTTCAGCTACTTGTGTTCACTTAAGAACATAGCCATTCTAACCAGTTCCTCCCTGTGGCAGCAAATGCTAAATTCAGCACACCAGCTCATTCTGCTGCTGGAAATGGATAGCATCTCCTAAGTTCAGCACACTACTATATTTCTGGATACAGGAGTGAAAACTGGAAATTAACTGGAAGGATGGAGAATCTTGTTAGAGGAAAGATCTTTAATAATTGGTGAATGGAGTGACAAATTGCAGGGAGCAGCTGAAAGGAGATGGAACATTATATACTATTTACACTTTAATTGCCTCTGGAGCACTGATTTCGGGTGGGTACACAATTACTCCAAAGCTCAAAGGAAGTTGGGTTCAGGCTTTCCCAAAGATGCTTTTTAATTTCTTCAAACTGCTTTAGAATTAGAGTCCACTTAAAATTTCTGTGCTTGTTTGCTTAGTTTGAGCCAGCAGGCCCATAAGAGAGCTTTAATGAGGAGGTTGGCCTAGCAATTACAAGCACCTTTCTTCCTTATGTATACAGTGTGGAAATTGGTATCAACAATATGCTCTGTACAGCTCAAGAACAGCTTTAAAGCATTTGTGTTAGAAAAGAAGAAACAAAAAAGTCTGTGATCTTCTCCCAAATACCAAATCATGGTCATTTGCTGTTGACAGCTAACATGATTAAAACCACAAGGCCTGTAATTCTTTTGCTGTAGCTAATATTCAGAGGTTTTCTCTCATTTGTTTTTGCAATTTCTGATGTCCTAGAGGGCAGCAGAACAAGGGAAGATTACTGCAATAGGTAATGCCCTTGCAAACCCAATGATTTGGATATGTTACATCAAAACAAGAAAACTTAGCATTATAGAAACTTTTGTCCGGTCAAGAGAAGTAACTCAATACACTGAATTAATGGGTTTTTTTCCTTATTTGAATAATTTTGTTCCCCTGCTGCAGTCTGTCATGCTGACTTAAAGTATATAGCTGCCATAGTAATGGGTACAATGTCCTGCTCTTTCTTTATAAATGTTTTCTTTAAGCTATTGAATTATTGTGCTTAGGTAGGATAAGAGGAAACAGAATGTTTTTTCTTGAATTTTTCTCAGCCCCTCCTTCACAGCTAATGCATTTAGTTTTTCTAAAGGGGTAATAAACTGGAATAAATGGTGTGATGCAACACATTCTGGTGAACTTGAAATGACTTGGCAATTACACAAGGATAGATAGAAAGAATGTGCTATGATATCAGATATCCATAGCCAAGCAGAAATTGAATCTTATTTAATGCTGAGTCGGAATGGCCGGTGCCTTTTTTGAACTCCACATAAAAGTTAAAGGAATTTATATTCAACCTGGGCATAACAAGAGATTAGGCCAGATTTCTAGTCATCAACTAACTTGGAGCAAAACACACTGGTTGCTGCTGTTCTCCATGTTCCTATCTCTAAGGAGCGTGGTAGACTTCAACTGCATGCTGTCTTTGCGTGACTTATTCAGAACAAGATGAGAAGCCTTATTCAGTAGAATATCAGCTAAAGGAAAGGTTTATATGTTTGGTGTTTAGTAGCCAGGTAGACATTAATGAGGGCATAACATTTACACCAATAGTATTAGGTCTATATCTTCATAGACATCTGCTCACAGCTGGAAGGTTTGTCTCTAAATTTGGATGGAGAAGCATTACTTAGCATCCTACAAGATGTTCCACTTTAGCAGGAATATATATTTAAAATATCTTTAAAATATATTTCCACTTGGAAATTCTCTTTGGCCAGACTGATCTCTGAAGTGTTACTTGTGTTTTGAGGGATATGTGGAGGATGTGGGAAGATATGGAAGAACAAGGACAAATGTCAGCTCTTCCAAATGAAGAAGGTGGAATCGGGGACAAAGGTGAAAAGGATTATAAAGGAGGCAGCCTAACCTTGGTCTCCAAAGATACTGAAATTATAAAAGAGTAAGCATCTGGAGGATAATAAACAAGATATAACCACCGTAGATTTGTCAAGAACAAATATCAACCAAACTAATTTATTTAATTGACAGGATGACTGATCCAGTGGGTAAAAAAAGAATCAGCACATACAATACAGGTTGACCTTAAAAGGACTTACAAACATAGTCTCAGATGACACAGAAGTACCCAGAGGAAATACAGATATAGGGAAATTAGTAAAAGAACAACATTGAAAACGAGTAATGACATGTTCAGAAGTTTGCTGTTGATTTAGGAGAAGGACATCTGTTGGGCTTCTTGAAAGCTATCCTAAATTAGACACTGCACTATTTCTCATAGCGACTTAATGGAAGCAATAGAGTGAATACATCCAATTTGTTGGTGGTACAAAGGTTGAAATAGTTGTGGAAAGGAGTGCTTGGAGAGCAGTTTCTAAATAAAAGAAAAGTAGCTTAGCAGCAATGGTAGTAATTGATGTCCAAATGATCTGAAATCAATTACAGGAAATTCAGTAATTATAAGTGAAAAGTGCTGTAGCAAGGAAGCAAATAGTCACATAAAAGATGGGAGCATAATTAGATGGATAGAAATATTTTAAAAGAAGACCTAGCAGTTGCAGTGAACCACAAACTAATTGAAGTCAGAAATACAATTGTTAGATTGCATTTGACCCTGGAACATCATGTGGAAAGCCATTAAAACTCATTCCCCAGAGGAGGAGACATCTGCCTAGAGGTTTGCTTGCAGTTTAGGGCAGCAGCAAGGGAGTAGATATGCTAACCAGCATAGCTGGAGTCCAGAGGACACCCAGACATCAGAAAAACAGAGAAAATGTAACTCATGAGAAAAGGCTGGAAGATTAAAGTTTGCTGAATCAACTGAAAAGGAAAGGGCCAAGGTATCAGTTGCTCAATGGTAATCCTTGCTTGCCTGTCTCTCCACACTAACTGTGTGGCCTCTGGAGCATAGGAGAGAGGAGCTTGTGGTTGGTGAAGGGCAAGAAAGCAAGGCCCAAAATCTGCCATGGCCTTTGGTCTCCCACTGTGGCAACATACTTATCTGTACTTCTAGAAGTGAAAGGTGCATCTTTGGCTGAAGTGGCACACCCTGTACCCTGTGAATGCATTTTCCTTCTGTAACTGGGAAGAAAACGTGTGGAAAACTCATCCTTCTAGATGGCATGGCACATGTTTATCTGCATGGATTTTGCCCCAGTGGAAGTGCAATACATATAAGTCGCATGCTGGTGGGCAGAGAAATGTGAAACAAACAATTTTTTTTGCTGTGCAGTACAGCATTTCGTTCAGTTATCTTACAAATTTATTATAAATCAATAGGCTTGAGTTCTTAGGACAGCCTTTGGTCCCATCCTCTTCAGAACCCTACTGCCAACCTTGCCCTCCCAAAAGGAGGGGAATTACACAAATCTCACTTCATTTAATTCCTTCTTTGTCCCAGTATTGAAGGTTTTGAAGATTACCAGGCACCACATTTGTGCAACATTACCTGCCTACACACAAACACAGAGACCCATACACCCCTGGATGCCCAAGTGCATCCATGCTTTCGCACCCATGAGGTGCCAAACAAAAAAAAAGGTGATTAATTTTTAAAAACAAGAAAGTAAAATATAATTTTGTTTTGCTTTGTTGTTTCTTAAAAACAAAAAAGTGCTGCAGCATGAAAAATAAAAAGAACATTTTCAATGTTTCTCATTTTTAGCCAGTGGTACCTTGTTAACATGGATATTTAAGTGTTGGGAAAGAGGCAGTTACTGCAATCCATTAAATACTGTAATTAGGAAAAAAGTGTGTTTGGTGACTATATATTATTTTAAATCAACAGAAGAACAGTACTTCTGAAAATTAAACTGCTGTGTCCCATCACTGCTTCCAAATAAATGCCTTTCCACAGATTATTGAAACCATCTTACAGTTAATGTGGAGAAAAGCAATTTAGCTGTTATGGTAAAGCTTTCCCAGCTCGAAAGCAGCATTTGAGACTTTGAGACCATGTTTATCTCAGACTCATCAGGAAAATACACAAGCCTTCATCTCTCCACTTGAGAGAGAAGCACATTTTGTTTGTCATTTCTGTAGTGGGGGCTTTAATAGTTTGCTTTTGGAGAATAGGAGGGAAAACTCGTAATTCCTGATTTTGCATTTCCTGACGTTTTCTAGACTTTCTTTAAAGCCTCTATTATTTTTATTCAGTCCAGAGCACTCAAATGAGCTTCTCCAAACTCTGTTCTGTAATGAATTTCAGACATCACTGTTTACCCTCTTCTTAGTTTTCCTGTCTTATTAACTAGCTCTCCTTCCAAGAATACTGAAGTAGAGCAGAGCAAACTGCTGGCTAGGGCTGCTCCAGCTTTCTTGAAAGGCAAAGGGTAAGTTAAAGAGAGAGTATGTTCTTAACTTGCACTAACACAGCTAAACCAAAACATTTTCCTCTATTCCTCCCATTTTTAATGTATTCTATATACATCTTTCCTGAGAAAATTGTGATAAGCAATTAACCCAGTGAGCTAAGTAAGGCATGTTTAAATATATGTATGTACACCTGGATGGATAAGGTCTTGACCAGACACTTCCAAGCAAATCCAGCTTGTGAATTCAGAGTGTCAGTAATGTATGTTACATATCTATATTAATGTTTGTGTGCAATATATAGTATATTAAACCAAATAATGCTGACCTCACAATTTGCTGTATTTTGTAATAAATGCTACTGTATAGCTCCAGAGCTTCAGTTCCTGGCCTGATCTGGCATCTCACTGATTTCTGAGGCTAGCTCTGTCATCAAGTAGTATGCTACCATCCTAAATCACTAAATACTAAACATATAATTACAATAATAACAAAATAATTTCTGCACTTGGCGTGTTATTTCATTTAGATTTTTTTTTTCTAAGAACGCTGAAGTATTCTTTCCTAGATTCCCATTTCACAATCTTACTTGCTCCTGCTCTCTCTGTTTGTGTCTGTCTGGCTCACACCCTGTTTCAGGTTACAGTACAGCCTCGATGTTGCAGACAGGCTGGCTGATGAACACGTGCTCATCGGGGTCTATGTCAACATGCTGCAGAGCAGCCCCGCACGGTTAGTGCAGTTTGGCACCTTTGGGGGACCCAGCAGAGGCACCCTGCTCAGCCAAATGCTCTCACTGTTTCCTCCTGGCCACGAGCTGGAGCAGCTCTTCGTGAGCACTAACCTGTAGTGAATATGTATCAATATGGGGTATGTCCTCCCAAAGTTGATAGACTGTGGCACTGGCTGCTATTTTCTCTACTGAGGCTTGTGAGGTATTGCCAAGTATTGCAAATAATTGCTTGGTTAAGAATGGCTATGCAAATTGCTTGGCACACTGAGCTCTAGGCAGTGCAGGATTTGGTGGTGGTACAGAAATCTTCACACAAGAATGATTAAACAAGCCCATGTTTTCAAGGTATTCAATTTTGAGATCATATATAATTTGTAGCTTCACTTTCCTTAAAAGTTGGCAACTGTAATAGTACATAAATAATTAAATCGTGATAATAATTTTCTTATTGACCTAGTGAGAGAAATTAATTTTGATTTTTACATATGTCAGGCATTGCTTTTAAGTCTCCCTGATTTCTGCATTTTTTGAATCTTGTATACAAATTTTCCCTTCTTTCATCTAGACTCAGGAGTTTTAAATGGGTGTCTTGAACATATTTCATTGTTTCTGCTGGAGTGATTATAGAGCTTTTTCTCCTAAACCCACCAGCTGTCCTGGCACTTGAGATGCTGGCATTGCAGCCCGCCGTGCCAGGGAAGGGAAAAGCTGCCTCACCTCTCCAAGTGCAACAGAATTCCACAGACTTTGCAGCCCTGTACCAGCAAAGTGCTGACCAGTATATGGGCCTAGAAAATGTGGTGCTGAGCAGAAAACTGTACAGTGTTTCTACCAAAACTATGATCAGGAGGTTTATTTTGCTCACAGCAAACCCTTCCGTTTCCTGTGCTGCCACTGCAGAATATTTCCCAGTTTAGAAAAAAGTCTCCATTTACTCTAGTATGTAGGAGGCAATAAGCAATTTCATTTAGGAGAATGAATGCAATGGTTCTCTGCAGTCTCAAAAATTTCCCTTCTGCATGTAGCTCCTGTTGAAAATGGGAGTAATTTGTCATGCCTAGTGGATAAAAAAGTCTGCCTCCATTGTCCTAGATCTGTTTCTCTGCCCTGTAGCCCATTGGAATGTGGCAGTGGTGGAGGGTTGAAAAGGCAAACTAGGTTTTTTCAGGAGGAAAATGAAAACCATTTATCCTAAGTAAAACATTTTCAGGGGGAGTTTCATTCCTGAAGAAGCACTTCCAGAAATCAGACTTACTGAGGAATGTTGACATGTGGCTGTGAAAGCAGGCTCCTGGGGGAATGTGTGTGACCAGCCATTGCCCAACCATGACTGAGGATAGGAATATGCTGCCACTCAGTCTGGTGTGACAGGGAGAAGGAAGTGTGGCTCTGGCTACCATGAATGACTTACTTGGTATGGTTATTCAGGAGGCGACTGAGAATGGACATGGTGGTGGTAGACTTGTTTGACAGGCATAGCATTTTGCATGCTGTGTCTAGGATTCATTCAGCTTCAGTGAGGGCTACCTGTTCCTCCTGAGACCTCTTTGTAGGTGCCTTGTCTCATCTGTACTCTTTCCATCCTCCCAAATTTATTCTTTATATTTCAACCTGTTCCCTCAAAGCTTTGAGCCAACCTCACCAAGTCATAGCACCTTTGTTTCCAAATATACATATAGAAATCATATGCCATGAGATTCAACATTTGTTTGGTTTTGAGAAACAAATGGGGGAGTGACTGACAACAACCTTAATTGTTTTAACAACTGATGCAAAGCATAGTACATAACATCTGAATACTGACATTAAATCACTGCAGTCACAGCATCCTCAATGAGAAACAATCTCAGTTATTTGTATCATTAGTTTTTGACAGAAACATAAGCTAGGGGGACAGTAGTCTTAGTCAAGCATTAGACCATACTGCATTGCTATTTTCTGCTTTGTTGGACTGAGACTGCAAGTAGAGAAATAGAATGGTTACATTTTGGTAAAAACAACGACAAAATCTTGCCATCCTAGAACTCCTGTGTGAATCCATTTTCCAGAGGAGTAGGTGAGACCTCTGCAGGAAGCTCAGCTGCTGCATCTCAAAGTCTGGGGTGGCATCTTCAGGCAAAGCTGACCTCCTCCTGCCCATGCCTCAAAGTGGCTGGATGCAGTTTACTCTAAACCCACACACTTGTGCCAAGATGGTGCTAAGTTCAAGTTGTTTCACCCTGCATCTTAAGGAGGTTTGGTAACCTGAGTAAAGCATGCAGTTAACCAAAGTGAGATAACTTCTGGTTTAGGGGAGGCTGCAGCTGGCCAGCTCTGCTGTTCAATCTGCCTGCAAAATACTACCTGTACCTGCCCAGACATCAGATAATTCAAGTGCTTCTGGCAGCCAAAGCTGAAAAGAGGTGTGATTGTAGCTGGACCTTTATCTGCAAGAAAAACCTGCAGAGATACTTTGTGAGCATAAAACATGTAATTATCTCAAGAGCTGTATAGTAACATTAAAAAAAAAAACAAGATTTGGGGTTTTTAGATGCTGAGGCTAATTTATAGCTAATCATCAGTCTAATATAACCCAGTATAACTTTGGTTTTGTTTTAAGTGCAGCTAGTATTTATATTTTGGGCTTTGTGGGCTATTTTTAATTCATTTAATTAATTTTCACTGCTTATCTTTATTTTTCATCTCCAGTTATTTGGTACTGCAAGTAAAAGTACAAGTTTTCCTTTCCTACTACCACAGGCTAATAAGCTACTTGAGGGTTTTTTAGAAGCCAGTACTCCAGAGCAAATTAATAAACAAGAGGAAGAATTAATTCATTATTTATAGTAACTATATGGATAGAAAAATTAGCCCTTAGCCAGATGTTTTGAATAGTTTAATTGCAAAGTCTTTTTTAGTATTTAAAACCAATATTTGACACTTACTTTAGTTTATCTTTAGTGTCTGATTCTTAAAATAGTTTCCATTTTTGTAAGGTAGAGACTTGGCCTAGCTTTGAATAATAATTCCACATATTTCAGCCTTTTTCTTTTCAGGTGTAGAAAAAAATCAGGTAGACTAAAAGTAAGAGGTTATTTTGGCTTCATAGAGAGCTGTTTTCTGGAGGTTTTATGTTATACTGCATGGTACTATGTGAATCCTATTTCTCTATAGAAGTGTTGGATTATATTTTAAAATGTTTTAAAATATTGTATATTTTAAATATATTTGTATATTTAAATATCTATATTTTTAAATGTTTATTAAGGGGGTGTGCAGAACTCTAGGTGCAAAGGCTGGTTTAATCTTCCTTTGAAAGAGGAAAAACATTCAGAGACCAGAGGAAATGTGTAGACATATAGCTCCCTTGAACAGAGTTAGTTTTTGTGATTATTCACACATAGCTGAATGCTATAATATTTTGGTGGTAAAATCTCTGTGATTCTAAAGTATTAATTAATTAATACTAGTGGCTAATTAACAGTAGTAGAGGACTCAGATGATTTGTTTTGGTTTAAAGTGCCAGGCCGGTTTTGAAAGTGTGGTGGTTAAATAGTCCTTGGAATACATTTGGTGCGTTGCTGTTATGCCTTTTTTTTTCAGCCTTAAGCAAATTATTTATTCAGAAAGTGTTTGTAGAATAAGAGCACATGAAGACTGCACTGGTACTTCTCTTGCAAAAATTTCATGAGACTTTTCTAACCAGCGGTGACACAATTGTAAAACCAGCAGGGAACATCCACATCAGCTATTGCCAGGTGCCTACTGCAGAACAGGCTGGTCTGACATATCTGAAGCCAGAGAAATAGCAAAGATCCTCCAGAGTCATTCCTTTGCTCATAGGTTGTCATGTTTTTCATCCTTTGCCTGCAGTTTTGAGATCCCTTTTTTTAATGGAGCGTCCTTAGACCACAGAAGTCCTAATGTGCAGGTGCTAATATTGGATATTCACTCTACATCTGAATGGTGATAGGTGCCAGAACAATTATTGCTAATAATTATAAGGTCTTTTAAGAAATGGTCACTAATGAAGAAGCAGTGATTTTTAGAAAAGAAGGAACAACAGTAGGATATTTGTATGCAAAATGTCCAGTTTCTCTCAAAAGGATGCCTGAATCATTCCCCTGGGGTCCCAAATTCTGCACACACATTCATAGTATTTTAAACCTTTTTGTGTACGATTGTCTTACTGTATCACTGTATTTCTGGTTTTCTGTGAAGTTGGTGAAGTAAAACAGAACTGAATTATGAATCTGAGAACTCTGAGACATAAAATTCTTGGCAGTTGAGGGTAATGCTGCTGTGCAAACTTCTGTGCTTAATGGTCACATAGAATAATGGTCACATGGTATATTCCAGAAGTCCATTTATCTCAGACATTGAAATTTAATTTTCAAGGCTTTGGGGCTAGTGATTTGCAGCACCCATAGACTAAATTTGACACATTGCTACATCTATTTTATGACATCCACCCACACATAAATATATATCAAAGGTATTAAATACAAGTAAGCCACAAGTAAGTCATACAAGTGGCTTGGTTAATTCAGTAAAGCAGTTGGCTTAGGTGTTAGCTCACATCTCAGAACTCTGGTGCAGATTGGGTTATGCCAACAAGTGGAACCATAATCCATTTTTCCAAGATGGATGTGGCTGCACATTGCCATAAAAAGGAGAATTGATGCTGAATGCTTGCTGTTTTCACAACCATCTGTTAGGATGCCATGTTTTAGTCATTATGGTAAAATTAAAAATTTATTAAACTGTCATGAAAGTAACCATTTTTACCCAGTTTACATAATTTTGTGTCTGCAAGAGTTGCTCACTCCTTTCTTTCTGTGGGTGACATATTAGTACAGTAAGCACGAGTATGTAAGAAGCAGAACTGTATAAATTTAGAAAAATGCTTTAGCTTTGGTCTTTCCCAAAGGCATATCAGTTACCCCACCAGAATCTCAGTAAGCATAAAATTAGGCTGTATATGTAACAAAATAAACATAACCAAAACCAAAAAGTCAGTGGTCATCTACCACCAGAAGTCTTACATGCAGTCTGCGGCACAAGTTTTATTTACACAGAACCTCTCTGTGTCTCAGTTTTCAGAGCTTTACTGTTTTTCTAAACTTCTTGTTTGTGGTCTCACAGGTTATTATCACAATGAGAAAAAGATGATGTTTGTTTCTTGTCTCTTGCATCACTAAGCTGTAGCAAATCCACATGACACCCAGCTTTAGTTTCATGATCAGTGAATATCAACCACTGCTCATCTTTCACACATAACTTTTAAATCCCAGTGGATTTAATCAGGCCAAACAACACATGTGCACTGTAGTTCCCTGAAGGACATGGGGCTATGAACTCACTGAGAAGCTTTAGAGAAATATTTCTTTTAAATATATCAGTTCTTCAAAAGCAGAGCTTTTGGTACAAGTGTGATTTTCCTCTGAAAGGCTTTTCAAGTTCAAGGTACAATTTCTGGGGAAAAAATCAGAATAAAATGCCATGCCCAGACTCTTCTTTTGCCAGCAACCAGTTACATGCCCAGAAGAGCCCCTGGGCAGGGAGGTTTGTTCCTGTTTCCCTTCAGACAAAAACCATTATAGAGTAGCCAAAGGATAAGACAAGAGGCCAGACTTGCCTCTGTCTGGGAAAGTCTACAGGCAGCCTTGTATTCCATGTGGCAATTCCGCATTCCTCTCACTGCTTCTTAGGGACTTCATTTTTTTTCTCTCTTATGTATACTAAAAGTAATGCAGTATAGGATTCTAAAGCCCAGGATTATCCAGGGTCAACAAAGTCCTTTTCAGATTTCTGGTTTTGTTAGTTTTTGATGTTCATCTGCAAAATTCTTAATGTTTAGAAATATTGAAAGTCCTCACTATATTACCTTTTTCCTGATCATCTGACTAAATAATAGCTTCCTTTTAAAATAAGGACAGTTGGAAAAGCATTAACCTGAGAGAAATATTTGCATTTTATATTCTTGGGGGAGAGAAAATAATAAGGTGCAATATTTTAGAGGAATTCAGCATATTTGCTGTTTAGTTTTTTAACTTGTTGATCTCAGTCATGTGACACTGTGAAATCTTGCTCCCTAATAGCAAGAAATCAAGAATAAAAGAGAAAGCCTGATTATAAATTCCTAGGTCAATGATCCATGAGATCTTGGTAAGTGACTTGAAAAACTATCCTAAACACTGTTTTCTGGTAAAAATATGATGACAAAGCTTCTAAAGTTTTTCTCAACAAACACCAAGGCTTCTGACCAAAAAATCGCCTTCCAGGTGATATGACAAAGCTGAATTGTAAAATAAATACTGACTGATGGTCCTAACCACCTCCTGACCCTTTTGGGGCAGAGTGGTCTGCAAGCTGCATCCTGTACAACTTTTACTGTGGGCTACAGAGTGCTGCCCTTTTCTCCCTAAAGGAAGGTACTGCCCAGCCCCTTAGAGCTGATCTTTCCAAGGAAATTCTCTCCCTTTTGCTCAATTAACATCAGCTGTTCCTAATTTGGTGACGGTTTGCTCCTTTGTTCTGATGTGTGGGGGTGTGAGGTGGTGGCTGGCTGAGGCAGAGGGTGTTTTTGCCATGTATGAACCTCTCTTCCCATTTTCCCCTCCCCTGAGCAGCGTCCTTGACAGTGCAAGTCGGCTGGATGAAGAACACAAGCTGATCGCCAGGTACGCAGCAAGGCTGGCAGCAGAAACTTCTTCATCAGTAAGTGTTTTAATTAAAGGAAGGTACTTTCCTTCTGTCTTGTTCCAGGGGCTTGGCAAGATCAGGGAAATTACATCTGACAGTCTAATGATTAATGGATTATTTTTCCCTACTCGTTTCATCAGAGGCTGTTATGCTTTAATAATAACACTTTTATGCAGTCCATTGAATCCAAAGAATCCACATACTAATGCATATAATCTATATACTAATGCAGTGGCATTTAAATAATTGCATCAAAGGGAGCCTGACATCTTGAACTCAGGAAAGACTATAGAATATTGTCTGGACTAGCTTTGGTTAAAGGTTAATGATTTACTGCATTGGAAAAATGGGGTGGTGAATCCATTTTACTCTCTAGCTCAAATATCACAGCCACTAGGCCCTTAAGTACTAAGGATATTAAAGAATGTTCTTCAGCAGGATGACTGTAATGACCCCCTGCATTAGCCCTGGCTCCCATTTTCATTTCAGAGCAATGATTATTCTGCTCTCTGTGTCCAAAGATAGAAGGTGATGACAGACTAAAACCTTACTAACTGCATTCAAGAACAAGAGAGAATGAAGCAGGAACCTTATCAAAGTATATAAAATCTTAAATGGTACATAAAAGGTCAGCCTAGCTACTTTTTTTCAATCTCAGACCATTTGATAGAACAAGGGTCCATGAATGATGGTTAAGTGAAAAGCAGCAGGTCTGGAGTGCCCAGAAACATTTTCACACTGAGATTTTCACACTGTGGGGTCAATTGAAAGGGTGAAATTGGGCACCACACATTGTGTAAAGACACTGAGTCACATTTAGACCACGTGAAGATGGGCCTGCTGCCCCATGCAGATGTCATGGAGATTTCACACTACCTGCAGCTGCCTGGGAGGAGAGGGGTGCTCCTGTTCTGCCAGTCCAGCCCAAATCAATCATTTCCAGACATGTGACACAGTGTTTTGAATTTAAGGCAACCTGTAGATGACTGTCTTATTTCTGAAAGGCAGTAATTCTTTATGGGAACATGATTTCCCATTAATAATGTCTCTGGTTAAAAATCAGTCAGCATCAGTTCCATATAACATGTGTCCTTTTGATGTAGGGAAAAATGGTGTAAGCAGAGCTGACTTGAAGGAAAATATTGAATTTTTCATTGCCATTCATCTTTGCTTTTTGAACAAAAGAGACAGAAGGAAAAGGGGATGTTTCTATAAAGAGAAATCTTTACAAGCAAAAGAGTGATGTCCAGTATGGGCAGTGGAAATTTTTAAAGCTTTGCTGATAGTTATTCTGGATTTTAAGGAACTGAATATATTGATAACAGTGGGCATTCAAGATAAAGATCCTGCTTCCTCCTGTATGGGTGATGACATCCACCAGTGTGTATCAGTTTTTAATGCACTGTTCTGCTTCCCTGTGGTTGATGTGTTAATGGGAAAATGCATCCATAGCAGAAAAGATAGTAAGTGGTTACGGGGTGAAACATACTGTCCTTTTCCTACAGACAGTCCTAACCTTTGTTAGGCTATTGAAATATATCTTCATTCTTTTTGAGGATTCACCTCCTGGCAGGGAAGATGGCTGACATCAAGTAAAATAACACTCCAGAGTTACACTTCACAGGGCTTTTTGTGGTGAGGAGCCCACATATTACAGCAGTAACTCAGCAGAGTATTTTTAAATACCTGATTCTTTCAGGTTGTAGTTGGAAATAAATAGGTATCTTTCATTGTTGTGAAACTTCTAAATGTCCTGTGTTGTCATTGTTGCAATACTGAAATACAGGAGTGTGAACAAGGAAAGCAAGGACTGATTATTGCTGATGAACATGCAAAAAAGGGATAGTCCAGTGAAGCTGTAGTGAGCACTGCCTAGTTTGGTGAGAGACAAATTATCATATAATTTTATTGGTGGAAAAAAAGATTTTGCTGTACCTGAAGGACTGGGGAAAGAGGTTTCCTAAAGTATCATGAGAGCAGGTAGGAAAACTTGGCCAAATGGGCCATACAGCCAGACTGAGAACTGAGCACTGCTTTCAAACTGAAAGTAAAACTGTGCTTTCAAGAGAGTGAAGCATCACTGCCCTGGAAACACATCCTGTTCTTTCTGGAGGCAGACACTGGTTTTTGCTTCAGTGTGCTCCTCTTGTCTGTAGCATCAATATCAAGAGCCACATTACAGCAACTGCCTGCAGCAGTGTCATTGCCTTTTATGATTGGTTCAGAGGAAGCTGCATGAGAAAGCAGTGTCTGACAGGATGGTAAACACAGAGTCTTATTTACTCTAGCACTTACTCTGCTTTTACTAGCAATGGTTCCATACTGGTATGAGATAACATGAATGTTCTTTTTTTAGTGTAGGCAAGCTTGGTACTGCACTTTCTGTAAACAGATTTCACAGAACAGATCTGTGTTGAACTCATGGTGCATGCTGGCTATTCCTCTTTCAATGCAGCCTTCTCTGTTTTACAACAGCAGCCGAGTCAGCAGAGAGGGGCATCAGATATCTCCTTCACCATTGATGCCAACAAGCAGCAAAGGCAGCTGATTGCAGAGCTTGAAAACAAAAACCGGTAAGGATCCACTAAGTACCTGGTTTGCTTCAGTCCCATATGTTACATATGCGTTTGTTTCTTGGCATTTTTTAGCACCTATACTTTTACAATGTGCGCAGGCACATACATCTTCCCCTACAGAAAAACAGCAAAGAAACATCCATAAAATAGGATAAAGGCTCTGAAATCCATAGCCGTACCATGTTTTCAGAAGTGTACTGTCCAATGACACGATATAATCATGAGTACTTTACTGTTTGCAGCTGCTGTTTGTTAAGAGTTGTTTTTTTTTAAAATCTGTCCTGTTTCAAAACCGGATTAACTTTCTGTTGGATTCTCTGTAGCACTATAACATGAAATGATAACAGGATCAGTCACACTTGTAATGTTATGCTCCCCTGCTTTTATTCAGGAAAAGATGATTAAAGCTTTTCAGAACACAGTCTGCCTGGGAGAGGTTAGCAGGAAGATTAGCAGCCAGTTAGGCTGCTGATCAAATGAGACAGGAGGTGCAGATGTGACTGAGACTGAGAGAGAGTGTCCAGGAGAAATAGGCCGGCCGGCCCAAAAGAGGAGTGATGCCTGTTTGTTAACAGCAGAGAACCTGGCCCTGGGTACCAGACTGCCTGATGCCATGAAATGTATGGCAGCAGAGCTCTGCTTTTAGTGCTGGACCATAAAACAGAGGCTAGCCCAGACCAGATGGTTTCCTATTCCAAACTTTGCACTGCCTTCTGTCACCGTGTAATGAGCACCACCAGCTCCAGTCTCGATTTGCCTTTCATAGTTCGAGGCTGCCTCCTGACCGTCTGCTTGCAGCACATTGTGAAGAAGAGACAAAATTCACAGAGGTTTCAACCTTCTGCTGTGAAGCTTTGTATTAGCCTTTTGACAGCACTCCAGGGCTCACAAGCCAGTCGTAGCAAGTCTTATTAAAGTGCTTTTCTGTGAATTGTCAGCTCTCTCACATCTCTGCTTCCATTAAAACTATTTTAAAGGGCTAAATATTTTCTCTGACACTCCACAATGTCCACAAAGGTTACTTCAATTTTTTTTTTAAGTTCGTGAGGTGGTGGAAGTGTTCATGGTGAAGAATTACAAGGGAGCAGTTCTGTCAAGCATGGAGCTATTTTATGTCTACCTGTGTTTTTTGGGGGGTTTTGAAGAATGGTTTCCCTTTATGACAAAATCCTAAAAGTTTATTCAGAAAATATCCAGAAGCCTCTCCCATTGCTGAGGGCTTCTTTGGTTGTCTGCAAACAAGTCATTTTACTTACATCTTCGCTGATTAAAAGCTAAATACAGTCATACTTTTTCACCTCTTGCAATGTCCAGGGAACTGCTTTTGTGGAAAATAACTTACTTATGGTCTTCTGTTTGTTCTCCTCCCCAAGAGAAATCCTGCAGGAGATCCAGAGGCTGCGACTTGAGCATGAGCAAGCATCTCAGCCCACACCAGAGAAGGCCCAACAAAATCCCACTCTCCTTGCAGAGCTCCGGCTCCTGAGGTAAGCTCACAGCAGCAAAACCTCTGGCCTTGACAGGGGCCAACCAGTCATTCTCAGTAAGAGAAGAAATAAAAGATAAGCCTGGCTTATGGTTTTGGAGGCTTTTTTAAGTAAGTCAGCCGATGCGTATTTTTTATCCATTTTTGGTGCAGTCTGTTGTCCTAGAAGTAATTAAGCTTATGCTTTAAACTGCATGCATTAGAAATCTCACATTACTTCTCTACATTAAATTAAGCATATGCATTAGTATTTGCAGAGTTAGACCCTTAGGTCATTTGGAACAGGTCCCCACAGCCTGGTCCAAATGCCATTAATTAAATGGGAAAAAATGTTCAGAACAAATGCCTTTACGAAGATTTCTAGTTTGTGCTAAAGAAAATAGAGAGCTACAGGAAAATACAGCCAGAATTAGATGTTAATCTTTGGAAATTTCCCCCATGTGTTGAACTCCAAGGAGAGGTCAGTTCTCTTCATAGTGCAAAACCAGGCTGCAGAATGATCCTCCTTGTCACATGGGGAGTGAAGAGTAATGTCATCTGCAGCTGCTGAAGATTAGAGGATCCTTCCTTCAGTCATCCCACCAAGCTAAAAACATTAATATGGATGTGACTGCATGTTAGTTATGACACTTTACATGGATTTGCTAATTTCCATGTATATCACATTGAAGAAGTACAATTGTCATTGGCCCAGATCCGTAGGCTTCCTGGAAGTCCTGAAGTTCATGTGGTGAGAGCCAGACAGAGAATCCAAAAAGAACTATTCAAAATGCTCTGTATGAATAGAGAAGAGAGTGTAAGCACTTTCTTTCCAGTGAAACAATGCTAGATTGCTCTGCCCCCTGACTAATGAACATTTTTTGCCACTTAGCCACTCCTCACACAACTAATATTTTAGTGGTCTGATGCATATCCAAAGGAAATTAGTAGGAAACTGTGCTAAATTTTTTTCTTTACAAATACTTGATAGTTTTATTATGGTGTTTTCCACACAAAAATATTTTTCTGATTTGCAAATCATTTTTTTGGCTTTCCAATCTAAATTAGCTTCTTTATTTCTATGAGTGATTTTGATGTGTAATTACTTCTAGAGGTGTACAGTGGGACATTGTGTGAGGCATATAACACTGACTGTCATGAAAATGTGTACACTGTAAAATATACCAATAATGTAGCTCTTGTCCATCAAACTGAAAGTCCATTTTCAGCAGGTTTAGGAAATCAGCTTTCTATGTAGTTGACTAATAAAATGCATTATACTTTTAAAAAAGGAATGATTGTGAGTGTTAGCAGGCTGGCTACTTAGCTTTTCCCTCTTTTCAATTTTGATAGACATATTAAAGCATAATCCCCTTATTTTAATTTCTTGATATGTGATGTACTTAGGGCAGTGATACTGAATTCCTCACCTATACCTTCCCTGATTTAATATGCAGTGTGAGAATCAGAAAATAACTTCTAATCTCTGTGTCTGAACTGCTTTGCATTCCTTCGGAAATGTTCACCATTTGAAAGGCAAAAGTCTTGAGGAAGTTTGACACCACCTCGAATTCCTATACACTTAAGGTAGCATAAGGCTGTTCTTATGTGTAAAACAGCAGGACTCAGGGTAGCAGCCCTGATTTATGTCTGTTACCCTGCTGATTTTTCAGGCTTGAGGCACTTAGGGCTGTGGAGCAATTTAGTTCACATTATAGTAAGAAAAGCTGGAATCTGGAAACCATGTTGTGGGTACCTGTCCCACCATCTTTCACAAGCTGCTGTAGTGTGGCACTCACTGAAACAAGGTCCTGAACACAGCATTCCTTCACATTACCAGTACTGTCTTGGAGACAGGTTGGAAAACCCCTTACTTCCAAGAATTTGCTCTGGAGTACAGCAGGAGAAAACCCTTAGAGGAGTAGTCTGTACAGTGCACGCTGCTTAGCTCCTCTTTCCCTGTGGAATGGATCTAAAGCCCAGCAGAGCTCTGTGCTAGGACCTGCCACTTCGAATTACCCAGACCTTATTTTTATTAAATAATAAACTCTGCTGCCTTTGTACAGTTCATAGCACTTCCAACCATTACCTGTCTGGAAAAGAAAAGCCAACACAGGCGTTTTGTAGTGGGAAATAGATCGATCCTTCAGAAGAGTAAATGCAACCTGGCAGTGTTACTATATGATCCTACTATATAGGTGAGGGATAGCACACATGGGCAGTCCTGTAGAGATCAATGTTGACTATATCTGTAGTTGCTGTTGCTCACTTACAGTGAAGGCTTAAAATCAGAGTTTCATATTGCCCTAAATACAGGAAATCTACTTAAGCCTTGTTGGTTCCAGTGCTTTTCCATTTAGGATAAAATTGTCATATTTTGTATGTAGTACAAGGCTAACAATGTAGTGTTTGTATGTTATTTGCAATGCAGTAGAATATAAAATACATGTATATTTTTCAGTAGTAATGTTAATTATATCATAACCTCCATAATGCAACAATTTTATTTTGTTTGTAGGTGGAAACTTCCCACAATTTAGTGGTTTAACATGTGCAAGTGCTGTTCCACCATCCTGTGCAGTGGAGCTGTGCAGAATCAAAGCTGTTCAGATTTATGGGAGCACAGAGAGACTGTCACACTTGGAGTGGCTCAGTATTCCCACTGTCACGCAACCAGCACTGGACTCTGAGTGCAAAGAATTTCAAGCAGTTATATCTGTACTATGTGATAGTCTTCCTCTTGCTTTCAGGGGAAAAAATAGAAACAAAACCAGATTACTGTGGGTTTTTGTCTGAATTTCTGAACTCTCTTAGCTTCTCTCATATCTCTCTGTGTTCAGTGCCCCTGCTGTAATTTCCTGTCCTTCAGGGCATGGCTTTAATTTCTCCTGACAGCTAGTGAGGTTATTGACTAGAGTTCCAAAGCTAAAATTGCCAGGCATTTGCACAAGGGAATATAACAGAAGCTTGTTTGAACCTCATTTGTTCTTTGAAGAAGGATCTGTGTCGGTATCTGTCTTTTCCCTAATCACTATTCAGTCCTATGAGGGTTCCCAGTGAGCGGGAACTCCCTAGCCTTCATGTAGCCACATTCTAAACCCTGTGCTGAATTCATACTGTGTTTGCTTTCCTGTGGTCTGTAGGCATGTGTCCCCATAGTAAAGCTGGCAAAATTATGCACTTAAAAGCTGCTGCTGCTGTGAGGGGTAAGCTCTGATCAGGTCTCCTTGTTTCTCAGACAGCGGAAGGATGAGCTGGAACAGAGGATGTCTGCTCTCCAGGAAAGCCGAAGGGAGCTGATGGTTCAGTTAGAAGGCCTCATGAAACTGCTGAAGGTAAGGAACTCCACCTGGTACTACCAAGGAAAACACAAAGTAAAGCAAGAGGGAGGAGAGTAACCACAGAATTCTGCAGAACCTGACTGTTTCTACCCACACCATTTGGCTGTGTTTCCCTCCCTTTTTGTGTTTTACCTTGGTCTTTTAATTCAGGGGTTTCAGATGATGTTGTTCCCGTAGCAGCACTGCATCATCATTGTCACCTGCTGCTAGGAGAAGCAAGAAAAAGAAAAGAAACTGACACATAAAAAAAGTTAACTATTAGCTGTAAAGGAAGAAAATACCTCAGTACTGTACGCTATTATTCACTGCAGGTGACAGTATAGAATCACTAGGCTAGTTCCTTTAACTTTGCTCTGAAGTTAAAGTTTCTTTAATTTATTCAGTTGCTGGTTCTGTCGGATGAGTCATTTGACAACCACACCTACCTCTCTCAGCTCAGAGGTGCTTTCCCTACAACACTTGTTTCATTTTCACGGATGCAGAAGGAGGCCCTTGTTAAAGAGATGAAACATATCTCAAAAGAGGAGTTCAGTTAAGAACCAGGATATCAAAAAGCATGTGCATTTTTAAAGACAGGCTAGATGGAAGATGTGTTTTTATTTGCAGCCTTATTTTACCTGATGTGCTTCAGGACAGATGATGCCACAAATTCACATTGGAAGAAAGCTCCCTGAGTAGCACAGGAGTCTGTTTTGTTGTTGTCTATGGCAGCTCAAGTGATAGGATGGAAATTCTGTGCAACTTGGGTCAAATATGACTCAGATAAGAGCAGAAGGAATTTCACTGAAATCCATTTAGCAACATGCCTCCATTTAGATGCACCATGCATCCATTTAGATCCATTTGCATCAAAGGATGAGTTTGTCACTTGCCCCTCCTCAGACACAGGCTTTTCGGCCACAATGCACAAATTGGTGGCACCTCAGCAGCAGAACCCACTGAAGAGCGAGCAGATTTTTGGGAGCTGGAAGTAGGCAGGATACTTTTTGTTCTACTCATGAAATGTCACAGTGCCACAACCAGCAGTCAAGACTGCTGGCTGTTAGTAACTGCCTGGACAAAGAAAATTTGGGGTAGAAAATGACAGCAGCTTTCTGCACACTTTGCACTATTCTGGTGTTTCAAAGTATGCAGAGGTGGGACCTTGACTTGATCTCCTATCTTCAACTATCTTGAGTGCACCTTTAACCCTGTGCTCCAAATTTGGCTTTGTTTTTTGTTCTTTGCTTACATCTCATGTGCTGATTGTCTTTTTCTTTAGGAAGAAGAATTGAAACAGGTAGCAAGTTACCTTCTCTTTGGATGCCTCACTAACTCCTGAGTGTGATTGTGTTCCTGTGATTTGTGTTACTTCCTTTGCTTGAGAAGTGTGTGTGTGTGTTATTTTGACCAAAATTAATATTTTGCAGTTCTTTCCCACATTAGTGTCTTGGAGCAGTTTTCACAATGAAACATCTTAGCACTCTAGAAAGTGAGTCACGGCTACAAGGAATCTTCCTCACTCCTCTAAGTTAAAACATGTGAGGTATAGGAACCACACCTCAAATGTAGTGGCGCCAACCTAGAATATGAATTAAATAGATAAGATTTTGAAAACGTAATGAGAAATTTTGTACTTTCAAGAAAAACATAACTGAGCTTAAATTAGACAAGGGCAGTGAATTTGAAAGGTCATTTTATTCAGAAAAAGTCAGGGCATATTGTGCACATCTTTAAAAGTCGGCACTGATGCTAATAGCCCCATGAGTCTCCAGGGAAATAAATGTTTTCTGCAGCCTAGATCAAAACAGAGGAAGTATTTACATTAATAATAGTAAATTTTGGAAGATTTAATTGTTTCTGAGCTTTTCAGTATTGTAATGGATCTTGGAAATATATTAGGCTTTAAAAAAAAGGCACTTTTCAGATAGCAGTCTGATTTATGAGTTCAATAAAAGTGTTTCATTTTAACAAAACACACTTCCTCCTGCTTTCATCAGTAGAAGTGCAGTCACAAGTCTGATGTGTTCTGTCTGTGATACAGCATGCAGAGTTTGTAGGTAATTCTCATCTTCATAAAACCAGCATTTGGCTCATTTTTGTAGAGTTGCACTCAAAAAACCAAATCTGACCAAATACCATCTCTATGTAAGGGCTGTCTTTTTTCATTCTGAAGATCTATTTGCAAAAGAGAAGCTTCCAGTGTGACAGGAGTTACCTTATCATATAAAATGTTCACTGGACAGTGTAAGTGAAAGCACATTTTCAGGCTGCTATGAGGTATTTTTATGGCTTTTTTCTTTCCAAGAGTAATAGCCTCACTGAATACCAGGTGATGATGCTAAAGAATTACTCTCGCCATTTCCATTTAATGATCTCCATTATGCTATGCCATTTCATGATCTGTTGAGAGAAACAGGATTAAATTAATTTCTGGAGGAATTCAATTGGAATGAGCAGCCTGGCAATTCATCTAATGCTTATGAATATTATCTATTTCTACATTGCCCTTCCTTGAGAAAGGATAATGAGTTCTTCACATCCCTGTCGTTTGATGAGGCTGTGCAGTTTCCCCATATGTCATCCCAGTTCAGTCCCAGCAGAGGGAGCAATGGGCTAAACCTCCTGTAAAGCCGGTTTTCATTTCAAGCATTTTATGCTAAGCATGCATGACACTTTATAGTGGGGAAATTTTCCTGTCTAGCAAGAGTTAACTTAAAAGCTGTAGCAATTTGCCTAGGGTTGGTGAATTAAATAAAATACCTGAAAATATTCCTGGGAGGCATGAGAACACTGATAGCTGCAACCAAGTACTGTACAAAAGCTGAAGCCATCCAAATATCCACAGTGGCTGTGGTAGCTCCCCTTTCAGCGTGCTTTAATCCTTAGCTGGTAGAGCTGTCAAGGTTTGAGAGCAATTCAGTGCTTGTCTTCTCTGCTGACCTTACCAAGAAGTTAAGAGTGGCTGTCATAGCAGATTTCAGACTATTAGGTCCAGCCTTTAAAAACCGCAATTCTCCTGATAACCACTAAGCAGGAGTCCAATCCTAATAACGCTTCATTCCCACAAACCTGGGCTGAGATGGATCTAAACGAGTAAAATAGATTGAATTTTCACCTCTCTGAAATCAGGCATTCCCTAATATCCTCCCATTTTAACTTGCTGTTCATCAGTTCTGTCTCGTACTGCCCAAATAGTATAAAAAGTGAGGAGTTTTTTCCTGGACAAGGAACTCTGAATGCTTCATCTTCCTGTGCTTCCCAGACATTCTGTGTTTATCATAAACACAAGACCCCAGTCATAGCTGCAGAGCAGACAGAGGGTAAGCACTGGTTGTGCAGCACTTTCCACATCTCTTAAGGGAAAATTCCAGCCTAGAAGTACTGATGGGCATCTGTTATTTTTAGTAAATAAAATGCCTATTCTGAAGTTCATTCCTGAATATGACTTGATGGCAGGAAGCAAATTTTGTCCTTTTTTTCCTTGTGTTTCTCTGAAAGTTCCCACTGTTGTTGGTGTTCCCAGAACAGAGATCAAAGGCAAAAGGGAGCTACGTAAAAAAGCAAGGGAAAAAGGGCACTTGTCTTTCAGAGAGCTGAGAACCAAAAATTCCTCAGCAAATGTGTTTGAGTGAGGATGAAATGTGCTCCGTCAGGGCATGAAAGAAGAAAGCTGGAGGTCCTGGGTGCCCTGCCTGATGTGCAGGGATTATGGCTCACAAGGATCTTGGAACATCTCCAAGTTGCTCTGGGCTCTTCCACTGGAGGACTAAATACCTCCATTTCTGCTGGAGCTGGTATAGATGATTCTAGAAACAGGAGAGCATCTGGCTTTTATATATTCAATTTGCCTTTTCCATCCATCATGTAAATGTTCCAAAACCAATAATTAAAGAAATTATAAGTATTAAATCCTCCATTCTTCCATCAGTAATGTGCTTATTTCTCATAAAATTAATTTACCCTTGATGGCTTTCAGGTGATAATGTCTCTTAGAAAGGGGTGATAGGATAAAAGAAAAAATAGCTTAATACATTGTTACATTATTTATGATCCAGGTCAGGAATTTGTAAAAGTCTCAAGAACAATGCTGCACTCAACCTGCAATGGCTTGCACTTGTCTTTCTCAGAATATATTTGCCAAACATAATCAGAGCTGCAGTGGCAACCAATACAAAAGTCAAAATAAATTCCATGGGATGAATTAAGAAATCCTCTTGTATTTTTAAAATAAAGCTAAGATAAGGGAAACACCACCTCTTCAGTCACTTTTGACTGAAAACAACCAGGAGCTTGTGTTGCAGTTCCCCTTTAAAAGCACTCAAGCCACCTCCATCCTTGGCATCTGCTAAACACTGGGTTTCAAAAGCTATGTGCAGTTTGGTGTGGGTTCCAGCATTAGTTTTTTCTTACATGGCTGCACATTCCCAGGACTTTGAAACAGAGGGTGAGAAGAGTGCTGTGTCTCTTGATATCATTCACCTAGCTTCATTAGTAAAAATTACAATTTTTTTTTAAGTCTGCTTGAATTTCAGCTCAGTGATCCTAACTGTGAGGTGCTAACAGCATGACATTTATATGACTGGTGTTAAAACATTTTCACTTCCAGCAGCTGAACCCATGACAGGAATTTATATTGCCCTATCCCTACAGTGTTTTGGGAGTGTCTGAGTATGTGGAGCAGATAATTTAATAGTGGCTTAAACAGTTCTCTAGCTCCAAATAAAAAGCAGAAATGTGTGTTATTTATTGCAAGTGTCAGACTTTATGTGACTGAGAGGTTGCATGTACCATGAACTTGTCCTGCAGGCAGGGGTAGGGCAGGGCTCTGCTGGAAGGGGCTGCTCCAGTCCCTTGCCCAGGCTGAAAGCCAGGCTGGTGCCAGCAGCTTTCCCCTTCTCACAGCCAGAATGGGTTACAGTTTAGCAGACATGCATGTGAACTGGGGGAGTGAGAGGGGAGAGGGCAGAGAGCTCTGTAGTGTGGTCTTTATTAACTTGGAATTTTTTTTAATTTAGCTGCCTGACATTTTCCCATGCTTGGAGGAAGTCAGATCTTGACTCATATTTTCCTACTTACTGCTTCTCTACACAGAAGCCTTACTGTCAACTAACAACTGACTTTGGTTTATTTCTTCTAGCAAAATTAACATTACCCAACTCATCTACAAAGAGCACGATGACTTTAAGCTGAGGGATGGGTGACCAGGACAGCAGGCAGGCTCTTGCAAAGCCCCTGTTTAACCCCTTGATTGTTTTGCAGACGCAGGGGGCAGGCTCCCCACGCTCCTCGCCCAGCCACACCATCAGCCGGCCTATTCCCATGCCCATCAGGTCTGCCTCTGCCTGCTCCACCCCGACCCACGCACCTCAGGACTCTCTGACCGGGGTGGGAGGAGATGTGCAGGAAGCCTTTGCACAAAGTAAGTCTCATTAACAGCTTGTTTGAGGCACCTGGAGACTGAGGAATCATTATTTCTTGTGGTTACTGACTTTGTGTACTTGAGCTTCTGAGTTAGTGCAACAAAACAAAAAAAACCCCAAAATATATCTGTGACAACTGCATTTTGCCATTGAAAATCAACTTTGTCAGCCATTAAAGCAAGATGTCAAAGCAAGCAGGTAAGCAGAAACTGGACAATGATGCCAATTAATGGAGCTTGGGGTAAGAAGGAATTTTGATGCAAGAGGGTGAGAGCAGTTATCACTGCTCTGTTAAACAGAAAAATTGATATTGACCTCAGCAGGCATTGTCAGTGTGTTTTAAATAAAGACTTTGCTAGAAGTAAATGATACAATCATAGAATTAGTTCAGGTGGAAAGGGCTTTTGTAAGTCACTGTGTCCTTCTGCCCCAAGAAAGAGGGCTTCAAAGTGAGATCAAGCCATTCAGGACCTTTACCAGCTGAGTTCTGGATGGCTCCTGTCACTCATTTTTTCTGTTGTAGTGTTTCACCATCCTTATTGTGTAAATTCCTTGTCCTTCTATCTGATTGGAACATCCCTAGATGCAACTTGTGACTGTTGTCCCTTGTCTTTTTGCTTTGGGCCTGAGAAGGGTCCAGTTAGACTAGAAAGATATCAAGTCTGAAAGTCTAGGTGAACCCTCTCCTTGCATTTCCAGAAAACTGTCATCGCCTTCTCACTTTTTTCAAGTAAGAATAAATTTTAAAGTGTTTTGAGTTTCTCATGCCATTCCTTGCATTTCCAGAAAACTGTTATCGCCTTCTCACTCTTTTTTTCAAGTAAGAATAAATTTTAAAGTGTTTTGAGTTTCTCATGCCACAAATTAAATTATTGTGTTGAATAACACAGAAAGCGAGTAGTCCGTGTTATATAATTGAGGAAATATTCCTTATTTTTTTAATCTGCTCTCTCTCAAATATTTGCAATTCCACGATCTCAATAAGTTTTTTCCCCCTTACCCCAGCACAAATTAAACATAAGTTTAAATGTAAGCTCGGAAGTTCCTCTGCTACAGTGGGAGCGTGCTTCTTCTCAGGAACCCAGTTTAGCCCTCTCATGCACCCTTTCCCCTTGATTTTCCTGTGAATTGTGTCTGTGTGTATTTTTGGACAAGGTTGAGTCTGTAATGCAGTCAAGAACTTTCTCCTAAAGCACTGGTCAATTCAAGTATTGAACATAGGCATAATTCCTGGTCCCAACAGAACGTGTTACTGCTAATCTCATTTTCTGTGGCAAAAGAAAAGTAGGCAATATGTTTTCCTTTTTTTCTGCTATGAGAAAAATCAAGACAGGCAAAAATATGGAGCCCTAGCTCCTATGCTGTTATGGGACAGCTTCTTCTAGAGAGAGAGTAAGATAAATAATATAGTGGCCACAATAAAATATCCATAAACAATGCTAAGTCTCCCTCAGGCAAATGCATTTTAAGTGTAAAAACATGTTCTGTTCAAGACGAAAAGCAATATAAGAAGTTATGTGATCACATTTTAAAACTGCTGCATTTGATAAATACCTAGGTTTGTGTCATTAGTTACTGTAAGCTCTAGATAGGAAGGTCAAACCCAAAGAACTTGAAGCCAGCATTCTGTCACATCTTGACATATGACTTTGTGAGGGGGGTTGGGCTGAGATTTTATGGCTCCATTCTCTGCTGCACCAACTGAGATCTGCCTATATACACATAATGCAGACAAGCCATGGTTAAAGGACATTTTCTCTTCATTTTTTCCGTTTCTCTTTCACAGCATTTCCAATAGTTCAGAGGCATAAATTTGGGAAGACTTTAGAGAGGGAGTGGTTGTCTGTGTGTGTGTAAGAGAGTTTAACTACTGTAATTTACATTCCAGTAACTATTTGCTAATGGATACATTAAAAAAAAAAAAACCTCTTCAGGATCTGAGAAAATTTTTTAAATGTATTGGTTTGCATTCAGCAGTTTTAAAAAATCTACAGTAGCTAGTTCCTGTAATTATTCCATTTGGAAGACTAGTGATTCTGTGGAATATATTGATTATTCAGCTATTCAACAATAGTATCTGTGTTTGGGGTTTGAGGGAGTTAAGCACACGTTACCCACAGACCCCTCCTAAGGAAGGAGTATTCTGCAGCTCACAAGAATCTCTCATGATTGATGGTTATGGGAATATTGCCAGGTTCAGCAGGGAAACACTTCTAGATGCATTATTAGAAAGAGTTTAAAAGCAGCCTGGGGCTGTTTAGAGAGGCAGTAGAGCTTCCTTTATTAAAAAAAACAAGGGGGGGCTGGGTGGGGAGAGAGACAGAGAAAGTAAATTATAGAATATACAAGAAAGTCCTTGAGCTACAGGAGAGGCTGAGAGGGAGAAGAGAAATCCATACAGTCTTGATGAGGGATGAGGTCAAGTGTGTTTCTTCAACATTTGCCATAATTATCTGGCAAATATCTGGCAATAATGGTGTCATTAAACTGAGCTGTGGGAACTTAGAGAAAACACTTCATTTCTTCCCTCCTCCCCCACAGGCACTGTAAATGAGTTCACGCTGGATTTAATCTTCCAGGCCTGGTCTGCTGGTGTCACCACACAAATGCAAGCTTGATGGCAATGAATAATCTCCACATATCTGGCATTGTGATTAAATGAAGCATGAGGATAGGCTTCTGCTTTTGCATACAGCATAAGTAAATGAGGCCATTCTGCAGAGAACTCCTCTGCACGTGCCCCTCACAAGGACTTTGGTACCCTGAATTATCACAGTGACAGCTTTCAGCGGGGTCAAAACTGCTTTCAACAGTAAGACATATGTTGTGTGAATAATAGTAACATGTGCTTTGTCCATCTCTTGCTTCAGGTGCAAGACGAAACTTAAGAAATGATTTGCTGGTGGCAGCAGATTCAATCACCAACACCATGTCTTCTTTGGTAAAAGAACTAAATTCTGGTGAGTGAGGCTTACAATGGGGAATAGTCACCACAGTGACAATTTCACGTTTGTATGAAAAAAGTGGGTGGTAGAAAGATACATGTCTTCAAAGCTTTTTATGCTTTTGTTAAAAAAAATCCTTAAGTAACAGCTTCTGGAACTCAGCAGTTCTAAAGTCATGGATGTAGAGATGCAGCTGGATACAGTGAAAAATTTGTCTGTGATTCCACATGGAGTGGAATTTCACTCTTTAGAAATTAGATTTAGCATAGATCATACAGGACCTGTTGTAAAATGAAGTCTGTAGTATTATCTACCATTAAAATATCCTACCTAATAACTGAGATAAGCAAAAGTTCAATATTTGGTCCAAGAAGAAAACTATAAGCTTTGCCAATATAAGTAAAATAATATGCTTTTAATCACTATGAGGAGGTGGCATTCTCGGTTGGAAAGGCAAAGAAGTGCTTAAAGAAATAGGCATGTGTACTTTTGTGGAAGTTAAATGGGACGTTTTGCTTCACAGAAGTGGGCAGCGAGACAGAGAGCAATGTGGATTCTGAGTTTGGCCGGGCTCATTTTGATGATCTGGTTCCATCCCCCACGTCTGAGAAGGCTTTCCTGGCACAGATCCACGCCCGGAAGCCAGGGTACATCCACAGCGCTGCTGCCACCGGCTCCATCCGCAGTGACATGTGGGTACCTGCCTGACACCCCTTCCTGATCTCATTCTTCTTCCTCTGAAAACAGTGTGCAGCACACAGTATTTCCTCTCCCTCTCAGTTGTTTTGGGGAAAAAAAAGCATAAATCCAAGTGAGGACTGCTTCATGGTTACATAGTAGTGGGCTCTGTAAACAATAAAGCCTCAGGAGTGAGCTGTCTCACATCCAGCCTGGAACACTCAGGCAGCATGGAGGCTCTGGGACAGCAGTTTTCCTAAACATGCCCTGCAGTCCTATTCCCTGTTTATCCAGACTAAGGGACCTGTTGGGGCTCACTTGGAAAAGGAGAAATGTGTAAATGGAAAAGACAGAATGCTTTTCATTGACCTACTCAATTGATGAACAAACAGATTGACTTTTACAACCTGAACCTTTTTTTCAGAGATAATAGGCATCTTTCTAGTTATTTTTAGTTCAGCCTCTCTGTATGAAGTTATTGAGTACTTTTGTTACTCATTTCCTTAGGGGAGTGCCTTCAGCAGAATATGCCCTTTGGTGTACTTCATGAGAGAGGGAAATAACAGAAATGTTCTCCACTGCCAGGAAAATACTAACTAGTGGAGCATGTGGTTAGACTAAAAGTATCCCACAGTCCTCATAGATTACAATAAAGGGAAGTTTTATTGACTCTGAATGTCATTCATCTGAGGAGTCTATTTATTAATAATTGTCTTTAGGGTTACAGAAGATGGAGACCCTTATGTCAGAGCAGATGATGAAAACTACGAGAATGACTCTGTCCGCCAGCTGGAGAATGAACTGAAAATGGAGGAGTACCTGAAGCAGAAGCTGCAGGATGAGGCGTACCAGGTGGGAGAAGGACACCAACTGCCCATGTTTCTCCATAAGTGAGAAAGGATGATGGCCCTTAGGTGCCCAGGGCCATCTAACCAATCCTGGGCTCTGGGGTGTGATCTCTTCTGGATTATCAGAGGAGCCACATTCCAAAAACTGCTGCCACTCTTACACAGACACACATGCCTTCAGCCTTTGTGGATATGTTATCAGAGGAGCCACACTCCAAAAACTGCTGCCACCCTTAACAGACACACATGCCTTCAGCCTTTGTGGATATTCAAGAAGACCAGACTGCCTGAGGCACACAGCAGTGGTCCATAAGGGTACCAGGGAACCAGGTGGGACAGAACTGCCTCTGAGATTGTTCTCTGCCCATGCCTACCAAGTCACTTAGAGCTCAGTCTCCACTACCATAGATGCTGGTTGGTGGTGTCAAGATGTTCTGCTATTCTCATATATTTTTTTTTTCTCCAATAGCAAGAAACATTCGTAAGGGTTTCTCCAGTGTGAGCTGAAGTGTCAAGATGTTCTGCTATTTTCATATCTTTTTTTTTTTCTCCAATAGCAAGAAACATTCGTAAGCGTTTCTCCAGTGTGAGCTGAAGCTCAGGTGTAGTCTGTGTGTTGCTGTTATTGTCAGAATCTGGAGGTACAGAAAAGGGTCTGGAATTAATTGTATCTCAGAGAACCAAGTATTCAACAAGCATCTGGTGCTGAGAAGCCTGGGGATTTGTTATTAAATACCTCCCTGAGGAAGCTCTCAAAGGGTGTTTGTTTAAGAGTCTGAGCAAAGCAAATATGTCAGGGGGAGCTGAAATTCTGAAGATGCCCATATTTACATCATGGTCTCCACTTCTACCTGGTGTTCTGATCTGGTGTTGCAGATGATTGCCATGTTTTCAGTTATTCTGACTTGGAATATCTGAATTTAAAATACATTGCTTCTTATAAATTTAGAAGTAGTGTCAGTAGGAGAGAAAACCTAGTTCAGTTATTTGGGAGCAGAGCTGAAGCAAGCAAAAATAACTTTGTTTCCACATGGCAATTGGCTCAACTTTGGACCTCGCTCCTAAAGAACATATTAAATGGGGTATAAAAACCAAATTAGACACGTTCTGAGAGACCAGATGTCTGCAAATGTGGTTCAGAATCACTTTATGGGCAGCAATTCTTTATACTGTTGATTTCTAGGAACTAATAAAATCTAGCCTTCTTTTCTGGTAATTTTCCTCTACTGTTCAGTGCTGGTCACTTTGGAGACAATGACAGGTTTGTGTTGTAATGAAGATTGGCTGCTCTTTTGGTCTTCTTTCCTGTAAAGCTGCTAGGATATGTTAGTCTTGTAAAAGCTCATTGAGTCTTGTCAAAATTTGAGGTAGCTTTAAGGTTGATGTGAACATCTTGATGTTGTTGTTGTTATTGATGTAGATCTGCTACATGCCCATAGTAGGTTGCCAAAAGTCATTTCATTGCAGAGGTCTTTAATGACATAACAAAAGGAGCAGGATTGTTATAGATCATTTACTAAGGCAACAGCAGGTGACGTAGGGGGAATTGTCAGAACTTTTTATCCAAGACAGGAATTGTCAAAAATCACAGCCTTCAAACTTCTGAACAGGATGAACAGCTACTGCTGATGTAATGAAACGTAGTTGTCAGTTTAGAGAAGGGGTGCCTAAATAGTCACAGCTGTCAGGCATCAAATAATAAATGTTATTCTTGCTGGTAAAAATTTCCTGTTCTTCAGAAAGAACAACAGAGCAGTTTGACTGTATTTTGATTACAATGTGGAAGTGCAATATATGGCAGTAGTTTTACTTGAGTTTCACTAGTTACAACAGGATTTTGTACGTGCATAAAATTCAGTATGTATGCGCACTGCAAATAAGGGCAGGAGAAGTTATGCATGTCACTTGATGGCACTGGGTGTTACTCTTGCTGTAGTCAAAATAGTTTTTCTGCTGTATTCCACCAACGTTCCCAGGAGAAAGGGAGGAAATCTTCTCCCTATTAACATCAGAATAAAACTCCTGAACTTAGGTGAGCCGAGACTACACACAAGTGAAATTTATTCCCCATTGTTTTACATTATTTCTTTCCACCAAGGGACAAAAACAGACAAAAAACCCAACACACACACACACCCTCCCCTACCCAAAAAAAAGGAAAAGCTTTTTCTTTGTCAAAAATTATATTCACTGAGGCAACAGAAAGTCCTCATTCTAGACAAGTTCTGCTTAACAGCATTTTTTTGAGAAGAAGTTTCATTATGTACTTTACTGTCTATGAGATTGTCAACTTCCTATCAGGCAGTGATTTGACAGTAGTGACTTGTAAGTAGAATCTATTTTTAGTTGCTACCACAGCCCCAAAGTGTGTAATGGCAATGCATGAGAAGTCCTCCCCAGTATGGGTGATGCCATTTAAATTAAGGAATGGGTTTAAAGGAAGCAAGAAAAGGTATTAAGTTAATAGGGACTACTAAGATGATTAGCAGCTGGTTGGAGACATATATAATCATATATTGACCCCAAGACATGTGCTTTGGCATTGGTTGTTCTCTGAAATTTGCTGTTTATTTTTGGTATTTGACTCTTCTATCCCTTTTTCTGCTATTATCACTGAGTATTCTAAAAAAGCCACAGCTTACTACATGGAAAAACAAAGGAAAATTTCTGTTTAGGGTATCCTGTTGAACAGAGGCCAGGTCAACTATTCTCATTTGCATCAAACCATTGGAATTTATTACAAGCTGTTTTACTGTTTGTACTCACATATACACTGCATTCATCTGGATTGCCAAAGAAAGCCAGAAGCTGTAGCTATCGTAATGCAATTGTCAGCTGAAAAAGTCTGCAAGAAGGAACTCCTACTAAGGGTGCAGAATGGTCACCTCAGTAACAATCTGGTAACCATTTTTGTGTTATTAAATCTCTCACTTTGTGTAAAATCAGCACATTTAGAAAAACATGTAGATGTAGTGTAGCATGAAAGATGGTTGGCCCAATCCCACTCTTGTTGTTTTGTGTCACCTTGTGTCCAAGAAAGATTTTTGTGCTGAACTCTAAATTAGTGTAAAAAAGCCAAGATACATAGGGAAATCAGGGACATGAAACCTTAGAGGAGCTTTCTTTCTCTCTTCTTTTTTTTTTAAAGCATGTTGTAAATAACAAGTATCTATCAGAAAAAAATCCAAACACATTTAATGCACAAGTGTAAATGCTAACAGTGTGTGTCCTCCCACATCTGTTTCCACTTTTGTTCTTGGTACAGTCTTTTGCTGATATGTTGTGTAAGACAGTTTTAACTGGGTTTATTTTCTGGGTCCCTAATTGCTCCCTTTATTTCTAGGCTTGTGCATGGCTTTTTTCAGAATAATACACTGCCTGGCTGCTCACGGGCTTAATTTGTCATCTTCCTGTTTTCTGTCCTTTGTTATCTACAGGTCAGTTTGCAAAGTTGAGTGCAATATTCTTCTCTCTCCTCTCAAGTAAGTATTATTATAATTTAGAAGAAAGTTTGGAATTAATCCTCATAATATACATTTCAGTTGCAATGCATCTTGTGGCATGTGAATGTATGTGACAATGCTGTTTCTTTCTCCTTTTAATCTGTGTTAGGATGCCTCGGAATCTCTCTGAATCAGTTCTAACTTATAGATCTGTAGTCTTAGTCCCAAGGATTCCTGTTAAGCCATCATACTTTTTATGTTTTTCCTTTATTGACCATCAGAGTGAGAACGTGGGCTTTTCATCCCTGGGGATGATGACAAGTACATTAACCAGTACAGAGAAGCCTTGTCCAGGAGATAAGGAATCAGATTACATTTCAAGAGACCTGACTTTAATTCCATTCAATGCTTTAGTCTTCCTAGGATAACTGAAATAAATAATTTCTGATGAGATCAGAGCATCTACTCCAGTGAGTGAAACAAGACTTACGCAAACACTGAAGGAAGCAATCCACCAGCTGCTTAACCACAGAGATGTCCTCAGATGTGTTGTGGAAGTTTAAAAAGCCTCAAAAAGTGGAAGGCACTCAGCTACTGGATAGAAGCTGGCAGTTCAGAAATATGGCAAGATCTATAAGTTTCCTGCTGTCCTATTGATGGCTTAGGATTTTAGCTTCTATATTTTTCATATATTTGTAATCCTGCAGTTCTTTAGTGTGTAACTCTAAACTCCATATAGAGTGTTAGCTATTGTCTTCCCATTTTGAAGATACACAGCATGATACACGGGCTGCAAACTACTGATTGGAAATACAGTAAAAGGAATCAAGAAGTTCAAATGTCCACAAAGTCACTGTATCATTTTGGTCAGACAAAACAATTCCTCTCTAGGCCTGGGAATCAAGGACACTTTACTGTCTCAGGCCCCAACAGATGGAAGCAAAAGTTGAGGCTGAGCAAACTTGGGGTAAATAACTTCATTACTTGAAGCTGTAACTGGAAGATTAACTCCCAATTTGCAAATGGACCAAACTTATAAAAGTGTGAAAACTCATGACCTGTCATCCATTTTTTGGGTGTAGCCCCTGGGGCTTAATCTGCCTGAAATGTACCTGAAGGCCCTTCAGTAAATATCACTTGAAGCTATAACTGGAAGATTAACTCCCAATTTGCAAATGGACCAAACCTATAAAAGTGTGAAAACTCATGACCTAGACCCATTTTTTGGGTGTAGCCCCTGGGGGGCTTAATCTGCCTGAAATCTACCTGAAGGCCCTTCAATAAATATAACAGCTTTTTATTCCCTTAATTTTGTCTGATGTCTGTTTTTAGGTAGCCTCAACAAGGCATCACTGTACTGAGGTCATGTTCCTTACACATGCCAACCTCACAGTTGCAGCACTGAGGTTACTGCCAAGTTCAGCAATTGTGTTTTTCCTCAGGAAGACAGATAACATGTATTTTTATGAAGTAGCCTGTAACTCTTGAACATTTGCCCAGGAAATGGGAGACCACACATTTCGTCTTGCCTCATTTGAAGCCATGGATTCTGTATTTCTGGCTCTCTAGGAGAGTGCAATGCCCTGCTGTGAAGATGGCAGTGAGATAGTGCTGTCCATCCTGCTGAGACACTGAACCATGGGCTAATGGGGATGAAAAGGGAGGAGGAATCAGAACTGGGATCTGATTTTGGTCTGCAGACTGAGCCTCTTCCTCAAAGACAGAGCTAAAAGCAAGCAGTGGTCAACAATCAAATGGACACTGAAGCTTGGGAGCAGGGTCTGTTCACATGGGTAAAACCAGTAACCTACCCTGTGCCAGCTCTAACAGGAACTCATATTGTTAGATTTGGTGTGTTGTGTTTTATGCTAGACCTCCTTATTTATATGGCAGTTTTGATGGTAAAATTTGACCCTGATTCAAGGGGTTTACATCTTCTGATGACGGTAAAACTTGACTGTTAAAATGTGTACCTTGTGAAAGCAGCTGCTAAAGGGTATTTCCAAGGCATCTGTCTCAGTGTCTCTTGCAGCTGAAGCAGAATAACTGGATGTGAAAAGCAAATAAACTGCAATACCCAGAGTACTATAAACACCAAATAACTGCTCATAAAAATTCTCCTAACATTGCTCCTCGGGTTACATTCATTTTCTCAGTAGTCTTGTTAAAAACATGAGCCATGTAGAGTTCCCTAAACATTTACAGCCGGAAAAATAAGTTTCCTTACTCTGTTTTGGTGCACTTGTCAGTTTTAGATCAGGCCATGTGAAAAGGAAAGTAGATATTTCAACTACACAATGTGTGTGTATAACTATGTATGTAGTGGAAATTTTGTATATAACTGAATATAATTACAATTTTCAATAATAAGTCAAAAAAACCCTTTTAATTAGAATTGCAAAACTCAGGGTATTCTATATAAGGTTTCCTTTTTGGTTGGGAAGCAGTGCTAACATAGTGATGTGGGGAAACATACTGCTCTGGAAGCCTGGCTTTCTTGAGAATACGTGTCCTGTCTCAAATTAGCAGATATCTCAGACCAAGATACTATCTCATCTCCTGGATGATTTTTGAAACCTTGTCAAAAAGAAAGATTTTCTTAGTGAAATTCTTTTTAGCTCCCAGGGGAGCCCTCTGGTCAGTACCAAAGAGTGTGACATTCTGGAGCTATAAAAGCCCAGCCCTACAGAAATTGGCATCCAAAACTGGTGGACGTGGCACTTCACCTATATCCACAAGAACAAAATGCGTTATGGTACATTTTGATAAATGTATCTTCACATGGTAAGTGAATCTTCTCAAGATTCACTCTGTTGGGAATATGGAAGTCTGTCATATCTTGTGTATTTTACTTGGTACTTACATTTCACAGCACTGGAAAAATAACTTCAAAATGGTTTATACCAGTCATGATATCTAAAGTGATTTTGCATTTTCATTGGGCTCTTGCTTGAAGCTTAGAAGCTGCATAAAGAGTTTTATTTCTAAGACCTTATTCAGTCAATAGTGGTACAAATACAGCTGATATGGCCCTAGATGGCCATAGGAAGTAGAAAGCCAGCAGGCTTTCTCACACCAGTATTACATTTGTGCTTATTAAAAAAAAATAAAAAAAACAAAAGCAAAAGGTGGGGGAAATTAGATCAGTTTACTGTAGCTCCTTGTGAGTGATATTGCTGCTGATGGCCAGCCACAGAATTTTGTTCATTTCCTCATTCATCTAAAGGTGATGTTATTTGATTGATGATTTTTGCAATCTGTTTGCATTTGCATCTTTAAAGGTCCATGTACAATTTTCCGGAATTGATTTAAAATAGCATCTAGTATAACAAATTACCAAGAGAACAAGTGATTCCAGTAATATATAAAACATAATTTAATTATGTTTTCAATTTACTCTTTATGTTAAATATGGGGGTTTTTTTATTTTTATAAAGAAACAGAGTGAATTTGAGCTTGTTTTCACCAGGGACTAGGCAGATCTTGACACTAGGTGAAACTGCAATTCTGATGTTCTTTTACCTTTATCCCCTTGATAGCATTTGGTTTTTTGCCAAGGGTGGCCAATGGCAGCAGAAATCCCGCATTTCAGAAACTGGTTGAGAAGTTGTCATTTTCAATTAGTTGCTGTTGCCTTGTGCAGTGGTCATGTCCTCACGAGACCTACAATTTCCTAGACTTTTCTAAAGCTATGCTTTCTTAGTGCCTGCACACATTTGAATTGGTCATGCCCAATTAGTTTATATGCATTATTATAACACGAGAGAAGGTGTGAAAAGCTAATAGAAATCAGACCTAAGGCATCCACTGAGACAGAGTACAGAGCTTTCTTGCAGGTTTTGTTCTCAGATTTTAACTGTGATTTTCCCTGTCTTGACAAAAACATAATAATTTCAGTTTAAGATTCATTACCATTCCCACTCCAAACACTCTCACTCTCTCAAAACCTTATAGCATCAACTGTTGTGGGATCCGAGGCTTTGGGTGTCTTTGGGAGACATTTTCCATTGCAAAAGTGACTGAACTGTTTGTATTGAAACAGGTAGATTTTTCAAATGCAAACACCCCAAATCCTCTCAAATTTTTTATATGAATGTATTCTTTAAAAATATCATGTATTCAGCTTGACTGTTTTTCCAGGACAGACTTCATGTTGAGTAACATTTTCACATTTTTGTCATCTCTTGCCACTTTTTTCAAACCTCTGTTTTCATGTTTCCCAGCAGAGATTAGGAATACATCAGATGTCAGGTGATAAAACCCATAGGCCAAGGGAGAGTATGGTCAGTCTAGTCCAGTCTTTTTTGGTTTTTCTTGAGCAAATACATAAAAGCTAGTATTATCTGGATCATTCCATTTGAAAATAACAGGAGGATAACAGCACAGTAATTTTCAAAAATGTCTGCTGCCTTCACTCAGCTATGTTTTGGTTTTCTTTTTGGTTTATTTTTCCCCCTCAGTCCTCCTCTTCTTAGCATGTAGGCGTAAAAAGACACTGTAAAAAACTGTGACTGAGTTATCAGGGAAGAAGGAGCTTAAATTTGTTAATTCAATTCTAAAATTACACAAGTGATAGGGATGGTTTTTGAAAAATCACTGAATGACAAGTAATAGAAAAGAACCTGTGGATTAAGTAACAGAAGAGGTCTAGAAACAGCTTTATATTATGACAAATCATAAGAGTCTTAACATGAAAATAATTTTGGCACTCTGAAAACTTTGCAGTGAGTTTAAGGCTCTGAGGTTCATTAGTACTCATTATCTCTTGTAGAAAAATATCTCTATCCCAGTGCTGGCTGTGGAACAGAGAGAAGCCTGGGGAGAATTTAGAATAACACTTCCCACAGTCCACCAAAGTAATTATCCAGAAAATATGAAGCAAACCCAAATACTTAACATTACTGTCAATGTGTCTTAATGCATCCCAGGTTTCACGAGCCACTCTTATTTTACTCTTGTGGTTATAATGGTACCATCACGAAATATGAGATGTTCCTATATTTTTGTGTATTAGGAAAAATTTTGTCACCAATGGGTTGCCAAGCATTGGAACAGGCTGCCCAAGTCTGGTTGACTCACCATCCCTGGAGATATTTGAAAGGCATGTGGATGTGGCACTTGGGGGATATGGTTTAGTGGTGAGGTTTGGCAGTGCTGGGTTAATGGCTGGACTGAATGATCTTCTCCAGCTTAAAGGATTCTATTATTTACATAACCCTGAAGCTGATTCGGTAAAAGACAGTCTCAGGCAGCTGAGAACGGACCTCTTCTATGCCTTTGATTTGTATTTTTTGAGTTTTGAAGAGCAAAGCATTCCTTTGCTAAGATACAAATTAGTTTGACCTCTTCCATGCCTTTGATTTGTATTTTTTGTCTGAGTTTTGAAGAGCAAAGCATTCCTTTGCTAAGATACAAATTAGTTTGCAGATTTAAGTATAGGTGCATGTCTGATTTTTAAAAGATATCATTTAAGGTGTACCTCAGAAATTTTTTATTAAATTCTCATTAGACTTGCACTGTAGGTTTCCTTTGCATTTATCAACAAAATGTTAGTGCTTGTCTTTTGTAACCATCTGACACAAGGAGACACTAAATTAAGATCATCATACCATTTGGCATTCTTAGGTATTAAGGAATGGGGTGGAAGTGTTTGTGCTTGAATAATTAATACAATCAAATGGTCTCAGGAAGGGGAAGCAGCAAACTAAACTACCTGACCTTTGTTCATTCATCAGATTTAATTTAACTATTTTTTCCAAAGTAATTTGCATTTCATCTCCCATCTTTTAGGCCAGTTTTATGCCTGAAAGAAGTAGAAAAGAATTCATATGTGGGGAGTGGTATATTATGCTTTGATTATCACATCTCATGCAATGCAGATTGGTTTTCTCTCGAGGTAGTTCTAAAGAAAAAAGAATGAGTTCCTTAACTTAGGAAGGGTCAAAGGTGTAAACAGTGCCTTTACAAGAAATGTGCCAGAAGCAGAAGTCTGCAGTATTACCTGACTGTAGATCCTAACATAGCTCTGAGAAGGAGCAGAAGTAACCTATCAAGCATTTTCCATTACCAGCTAAAACTTTGATGCCTCTTCCGTAGGAATTTAACATACTCTTTGATGCTTCAGCATACAGAGGAGCACCAGCAGAAACTGTGCACCAGTGGACTAGGCTGTTCATGAGCTGTAGCACCCAGAATCATTCTTTCAAGTAACTGAGGTTTTCTTAGACACAGTGAAACATACATTTACCTGTGGGGGGAGGCTCATGATGGTGAGTGCCTGTAAATCAAGTGGCTGAACACTGCTCAAGGAGGATGGTGAAAACCATGGTTTCACTTTCAATAGTATATTTATAGAGCGAGCTGGAAGGGGAAAGTGGAAGGGAAAACGGGAACACTACAAATCTGAGTTACCCCAAGGTCCCACAGTAGAGCAGGCAACAGCCATCTTGCCAATGATAAGGGAAGTTTCCAACTTCCCACATGGCCTGTAAGTTTTTATTTACAGCTCAAATACCTATGGCTCACCTAAGGTAGAATGGCTTTTTTCATTTTTTAACTCCTTGAGGGATAACCACAGGAAATGGCCAGCTCCCTTTTTCTCTCAAAGAAACGGCAGTCGGAGGCTTTATTGCTCTGCTTGCATGGGTGCAGCATGTTAAACCAGCACTCTTTAAAAAATAAACCTTGCATAAATTCTTTAAAAACCTTCCATAAACATTTCTCAACAGGGAAGCTGCAGTCAAACAGACAATGAAAGCTACGTAAGAACTGATGATGAGGAGAGCTGCTTTCGGACAGACGACGAAGAAAACTCAGCTGCGAACTTCACAGAAGAATGGAACCAAGAGGTGCAGCGTCTCTTGACAAAAAAATCACATAACTAAGTTCTGAGGACTGTAGCACAGTACTTTTGTTCTAAGAGTTGTAGTTTGTAGATGTGTGTTTTTTGACAACAAGACTTCTGTTTAAAGCTAACTTATATTAGCTACATCTTCTGTAACATGGCTCATTACTGGCGAAGCAAACAGACTGACGCGCGTGCTGCTGTCACACACGGCGGCGCTGTTAATAACTCACCTAAACCCTTTGCACATGATATTGAACCTGTTCAGTTTACAATGACAATACTGTTTATAGTTAGAAATTTGATTTCTGAATACTTTGAGATTTTAGCAGATCGGTTTACTATACACTGTACATTTTTTTTTCCACGGGAGAAATAAAAAGCGACAATTATGCATTTAACACTGAACGATGATACTCCTGAGTGTATATATCTAGTAGCCCAAAAAACAAAGTACCAGACTATATTTGCAATTTGTTTGCAAGTCTTTAAATTAAGGCTTATACAAAATGTACTAAAATAATAATAATATAATTAATAATAATAATAAACTTCTCTAATTTAGGGCTAATGTGTAACTTAGGAATGTTTCTTTCAAAATAATCTAACAAATCAGCCATAGAAGTTAGTGTAAATATTTTTTTTCCAAATAGATATCATATACAAAAGGTGACATTCAAATGATATAGAATCTAGTTTTTAAATCAGCACAGATCTTCTTAAAACTGTGAACTATGTTTTGAAATACTCGTTGCTAAAGCTGTTTATAAACCACAGGTGCCATAAGATCCCTGAACTGACTGATGTTACGTATAATCCTCCATGGTATTGTTTCATTGATGTTTTAGCTTTAGTAAGCATGTGTTCAACAAACCAGCTCTTTCCATCTTTCTGCCCCTCCTCTTCCTCCCCACCCCCTTCCATTACGTTATTTTCGAGGCCTTCAGCTTTAAATGTACAGGCTTAAAGTGCGCTTGCAACTGTTTCCTTTTGATTTCTGAATGTGTACTGCCTTAGCCAGCCACCAGATGTTCTGCATGCCCTCTTGGAAATGTGTGGTGAGACTCTTTCAGAGCTGGATGGAGAAATAGCGATCAGTGAAAAGCACAAGAAGAGCAGTGGATTCTTGCAAAAGGACAGGCATACAGTTAGAGAATTGGAGTTTCATCCAGTTTAGTATTTTTCCAATATCAAGGCATTTCAGGAGAAAGGGGACTGACACCCTGTCTAATCAGGGTTAGGCAGTGAGGCTGCTGGCTAAAAAGTGTTTGCTCTGCTGTGACTACAAACCTACAGCTACTCCTGAGCGGTCATTGACACAAACTGGCATCAACGTGCTGCCCAGAGCACCCTGTGCCGAAACAAAGGTGACACCTCTGTGGCACATGGCACTGCCATGCAGAGGAACCAGAGCCAGGCCAGGGACAGCTGGAGCAGCAGCCGGGCAGGGACAGCAGGAGGAGTTCCATGCTGTCTGCCTGGCCCTCCTGAGCTGCGCAGTGTTAGCTCGGGGCCACCTTGTGCCAAGGTAACTTTACTGCCCTAACACAATATTGGGCTTCCAGTACCTGGCTGACCTGAAGTGACACTGTCTAACAGCCCTGAAAACAGTGGTGTTTCATACAGATATTTCACACCAGCACAGTTTGCCTACAGCAAGTGATGAGATACCCATCTAAAGCAGGCTAACGTGGCTTGTCTGTCCTTGCTTTCATGGTGACGTGGATGTGTGCTGCCGTGTTTACATGAGATTGCTATGTAGCTCGACCCAGTAAGTCCACTTGTTTGCATGCATTCTCCAGGCTCGTGGCTGTTTCCCTGGGCACTATGTGTTAGGGAATGAGTATCTGTATGAAAGAGCTGCTGCCATGTTTCACTTTCATATCATTTTGTTGTGTATGCAGATCTCTTGTCTGTATATCCTTGCGTACCTGGGCTTGCTCTCAGACATCCAAATGCATACTAAGGGATCCAGATATCTTCATGTAAGCTTTTCATTTCTGCAGTCACTGGTCTTTGCTCCTGGGTATGTGCCATCCTGGCAAGGCAGGCACCATATCCTCCACTGTCCCCTCCTCCAACCTCCTCTCAGGAATGAGTTAGCCTCCACTAGTGCCTAGCACTCCATGTTTTAAGCTACTCCAGTGAACCTGTAGACATTGCTGTCAGCTCAGGATTCCAGGCAAGCATTTCCTGAACAGGGAGAAAACAAGCTAGAACACAGCTATGTGCAATGGCTGATTAATTCAACACATGTCATGTTTAATTGTACCCAAAGTAATAGATCCCTCTCATCACCTTAATGTCTGCGTGCTCATTATCACCATGCTTAAAATAGATGCACTAGACTAAATCCATTGCAAGAGCTTCTGAACTAGGAGTAAGAACTGAAGCTGACCAATCAAGCACCTTTCTTTTAGGCTGGTGTCAACAAGATGATCCCTTAGGAGTTCTGGGTCCCTGATGCCCTGGAGCTCTGAGATGAAGCACCTCTTACTTAGCTCTGCAAATGTCTATTTTAAGCAGTTTTCCAACTGTTAAGCTGGCTGCATTTTCACCCAGCTGGTCTTTGTCTGTTTGTTGAATATTATTTTGGTTGTGGTGTGCGGTCATTAAAACAAACACAGTTACAGAAGAGGTCCCTCGTATGGCCCTTCTGTTAATTACCAATGGCCCACCACAACCATCAAAACTCCGGGTGGTTTTACTGTCACTGGAGGAAAACCAGTGGTTTGGAATCAGGAGACAGGGATGTGAAGATGTATAGGGTCCTTGAATGTCCAAAGCGAAGGTGGAGAATGGGTTGTCTGTAAGTAGTAATGTTAACTAAACTGCATAAAAAGGTGTGTGGCCTTTGTTGTGATATAATATGTATTTTCTTATATGCATGAGCCAAATTGTTGCATCATAATTTATCATAAATGTGTCCGCCTTTACTTTCAGTCGTCACCTTCTCCCATTCTTATTGGTTCTTGGCAATTTCTGTAGATAGACCTTGTAAATATTGCAGCCTCGGGTTGCTGTAATCACATTGGTTCAATTCAGCAGACGGAGCTGTGAACAACAAGCACTCCACAGTGTCCTGAAGAATAAAGGGCATTTTTACCTTTGAACCAAAAACAAAAAAAAATTACGAAGAGTTACATCTTGAGGCTACTAACTGCAACGCATTTTTAAAACACTGTACTTGACACCACTTGAGACAGATACAGAGACACTAAAAATGTCACGATATTCATTGGTATTGTAACAGAACTGCTATTGTATGGGGTTTTTGTATTGCTGTTAAGTATTGTTTTGTGTGTGTGTGTTGGAACCTACTGGGGACATGTTATATTTTGAAGTGATTAAACTATTTAATTGTGTGTCTATATTTTGGAATGGAATTATTTCTTCATTAAAAAGATTTTTAAAAGGAACTTATGGAGCGTCGTATTTGTGGCTTTTTTTGGTTTTGGATGTCCTGTTCCATGGAGCCCAAACAGCATTTTTTTCAATAGGGAAGGGAAGGAGAGTGTGTCCCTGTGGTGCAGCAATTAGTCTTTGTCTCTTCCACCACTTCACAGGAGAACTCCCTCCACCACCTTCCACAGCGCTTTGAACTTGGTACTGAGCAGTACCTGCTTTCCCAAGCAGTTTCTTCTTCCTTCCTTTCTTAATTCTCTGTATCTTTAGCAGTTTCACAACCTGAAAATGAAGTTCTCTATGTGTAAAACACCTGCCCCTGTATGTACTTGACAGCAATGAAAATTACCATAAGCAGAAGACATGAGGGCCTGACAAGGTGCCTGGTACAAACTTAGAAGGTACAGGTTCTCAGGAACCTAAACTATCTGCAATAGTGTAATTTTTTTCTTAACCACTGTTTCTCTGGCCTTAGAAGGAAGAAAGCATTGGAACAGGCACGTTTGAATGGCTTTACCATACACAGTCACACGTTCTTCTGTTGCAGATGAGCACAAAATCTGTTTTTCCAATTATGCTTTTAAGAGATCTTTCCTTGTAGTTGTTGGTAATTGCAAGTGGTTGCTAATCTAAAAGAGCATGGAGTTGCAAGGAAGAGCTCACACTTAGAGCAGCAGGTTTGTGTTCTGATGCAGTGCTTGGGGCCACCTCCTCAGGATGTGGCAACATCTGGAGTGGCCAGTGGTGCAGCTGGGTGTGGTGGCACCCCTTCCCATCTGCACTGCAGCTGCTGTCCCAGAGTGTGTCACTGACATCCAAGATATCCCCAGCTGTGCACTCAGAATTGTTAGCTGCCCAGTGAGTTACACCAGGGAGGGGTCTGTTAGATGGAGAGCAGCAAACCAAAAATACTCTGTCTGCTTAGCAGATACCCCAGTGTGTTGGGAAGCAGATAAAGCCCAGTCTGCTGCCTCCTTCAGCACTGCCTGCTGTGGTAACCTATAAATCACCAGGGTTTATTTGCCCTAATTCTCCTGTCTACATGTTGACATTCTTCAATAAAGATGACCATTTTACACTGTAAATTGTTGGCCAGATCTGCTGAACTTCGCCTCCACAATCCCAGTCCACATTCATATCCACAAGACTGTAATGTATGATGACATATAAGCTCATGAGGATAACTCTGTTTTATCCATGCATAATCCCAAATTGCTCTGTTGCTTCCTAACCCACAATCAAGTCTATGGCCCCTGGGGAACAAAGGAGCCAGTGAAAACTAATTTATAGGCAAGGGCTGTTTTTCTCTTTGCCTCTTGGTTACTCTAGCTGCTTTTTGCAAGGAAAACAGACTCATACCAGAGGAAATAAATTTGTTTCATTTGAAAAAGGAAATAAAATAGTAAATTAAAATAAAATAAAATAAAATAAAATAAAATAAAATAAAATAAAATAAAATAATTCTTTAGATCTGGTTAGTTGATTCCTTAGCTGCATCAGCACTGAACTAGGGGACTAAAAGCATCTGGAATTTTCTGAAAGCACCAGAGAGCTTAATTCAGCAGCACACAATTCTGTGGCTGCTCTTCCAAAATTTGCTTTGGCCTATTGCTCAGCACTTGTATATTTTGCAACAAGTAGCCCTTAGGTCTAGATGAAACTTTTAAGAGACTGTTGCAGGAATATGAAGCTGAGTTTTTCAGATAAATGAAATATCTTGGGTAGGAAAAGTAATCTATTGTTCCATGAAGAAAAACTGTATTGAAGAATTTCATATGCCTCAGGATCATCCTGTCTAATACCCTGGATAATCCACAGATTAAGGATTCCCATTTGCTTTCTCCTAAATTACTGCCACCAGTTGAGTTGCCTGTGGATTAGGACAGCTATCCCAAACTGCCAGCACTGCACCATCAAGCCTTTGGCTGCAAAAGGCAGAGCAGCAGAATTAGGCTATGCTTCTCCCAAGCCTCCCATTTCCCAGGAAACAGGTCCCAAATGGAAGTTTTTCTGAGGGCCCAAAACTCTGGAGCTTTCTAAAAAAGCTGCTTTGGACTAGCAACTTCCTAGGACAAGGCTGAGGGATGTGCGCAGGGGAGGAAGGGAATTGTGCAACCACATCATGCAAAGGTGGTTAATGCATGACATAAATTGGTTAATGCAGCTTGGAGGTAGTAAGGACCAAAGAGAAAGGTGATGTGAAAGAGAAGTTGCTTTTGTGTGTCTTGGTAGGCAATGAAGGAGGCCATGGTGCCTTTTGTCATCGGTGTGTGATGCTGCAGAATGCAGTTTGCTATTTAATGCAATTTACTACTAGCAAATTAATTACCTCATGGCTTGCATTTTTTACACAACACTCAGCAGTGGCCAGATGGCAGATCTGTCAGGCCTGCTGCTTGCTATGCTAATTGTCAGCCCTAAAGGCTGCCCAGTTAACACTTCTCCCCTGCTTGCTGAAGTCCAGCATTGCTGCTAGACCCCAACACTGCCTGCAGCCAGCAAGCTCATTCAGAGAAGAGGCACTTTCCAAGCTCGTGTTTTGACTGATTTTCTTGTTACTGCTCAGTTCTTTTGGTACATTCCTGTCCAAAAAAAAAAAAAAAAAAAAAAGAGTCAAACTCGTTTCCAGTGTGGGGATGTGTCTTCTGTGCACACCTGCATTTCTCAGCTTTTGGTCTTTCAGCCCCCAGATCCCTTGCAAGCCTCCCCTAACCCCAGGCAGGGGATCAGAGCATCCATCCCTGCTCCTTCTGCCTCCACCTCATGCACCTCAGTGCAACTTCAGGACAGGCTGCTCCTCACCTGCACCAATGCTTCTCCTTATGTCTTTGGTGGTGCTATTCAGCACCTCCTCATGGAGCAGGGGCTGCTGCTCACCTGGCAAAGAAGTTTCTCACCTCTGCCTTTCTGTCCCACTTCCCATGGGAGCTGCTATGGGGCCCAGACCAAGTTTCTTCAAGGATGGGATCCTTTGTTCAGGTCAAAAAAGTTCCTTTTGGACACCCAAAATCCTTTCCTGGTTTCATCAAACAACCAAATGTGTTTATACTCCTGTGATCCACAGAGTAACCTCCCCTCCTGCACCCCTTGGTGCACTCCTTTTTTTCTTTTTTTTTTTCTTATTTTTCTTTATTGTTTATTCAGGCTTCTGGCAGTAGCCTTAAATCCCCCATTTTGCACCTACACTGCTGCCATGAGTGGGAATCAGGTGTTTAAGAGGTCTCTGCACTTCTTTAACATCTGCCTTCGTGTGAAAGAGCAAGAGATTACATGCGCTGTAAGAAGCACTTTCATCATCGTGTTCATTATGTAGGTGCAATTAAACTTAGAAATCCCGCCCAAGAGACCTCAGCTCTGACAAACGACCCTATTGTCCTCTCCACAAAGTAGAAAAGTTGTATTTTGGTCCTTTCACGTGGCACTGCATGCTGTCTGGAGTGTTTTCTGTTTGCACCCTGGCTCTCAGCTCATTTACCCTCACAGCCCCCAGCTCCCCAGCAGATGGGGGGGCTCAAATCCTGTTTGTTTCAGCTGAAAGGCTGATACTGAAGTTAGTGCAGATGGGAATTAGTACTTGAGGGAGTGCTGTTTCCAGGAAATCCTCTCATCACTCACTCTGAGTCACACACTTAGTGGAGGATGCTTCACCAGAAACGTGGTTTTCTGCTACTTTTGGATCTAAGCTCCCACAAATTAATTATTTTAGTTCATGTATAAATGCAAGAAGGAGGAAGGCAGAACACTTTTGTAAGGTCGTAATCATGAGAAATCTATGCAGACCTGTTCACCAATTAAAAACTGGATTTATACAAAGTCTGCACGGCTCTAGTATTGATTGTTTGTCTGGCAAAGTGATAATCAACAGAAAAATTAACTGAGTTTGACTGCAAGTTGGGATTGCCAAGGCTGATGGTGCCTGGAAGCAGAAAAATTGAACTGTTTTATGTTTAGCTGGGGATGCCTCACTTAACCCAATGGGAGCCAACCCAGAGGACTAAAACCAAATGAGCACCAGATCACTGGTTGAGTAGCTGTTAGTGGCCAGCTACTGCTTTCCTTGGGAAGCAATTCATTATTCCCCTTACATTTTGCACTGCTGGGAGTGAAGCATCTCATCTGCTCAGCCCAGACTGCCGAGTGGCAGGTGGTTTTCCTGCCACAAGGACACAGCGGGCTCGGTCCTGCCTTGGCTGGGCCATTGGGTACAGCTGAAGTACAGCAGGCAGAAATTTGCCCTAATAGCTCTCTCGAGCTGGTAGCAGCACTGCATCTGGTCAACCCTTTACTAAAAGGTGATGAATGACCATGGAGTGTTTTCCCTGGCAGCTGAAACCTTTTCCAAGATGGAAATAATGTTCATGTCTTTAGCCACCTACCAGATGAGACAGAAAAACTGATGGCCTTGTCCAGAAAGTGTGACCCAGCCTAATTCTGGGGTGAGGTTTCCCACCAAGCTGTGTGCTAATTCAGAAAGCAAGAACCCTTGTATCAGATCCTTCCCCTTTCCTTTGCTAATGTCTGTACTAATATCTATAATATGTATTGTCTTACCTCTGATTATATAACTTGGCCAACATATTCAGAAAAACTGGGAAAAGCAATGCTTGAGTTGAGACAAGTATCTGCATCATGCCCTGTTTCCTAGGTAGCTACATCTAACATTCAGGGACTTGTTTCTAGGAATGATGAGCTAGGGAGACAAACAAGCTCTTTTAAGGATGCGGAAGAGAAAAGGACTGGAATTTGGTTTGCTGTATTTACTTTGCTGCACTCGTTTAGACATTGATGGTCTGATGGTGACCTAGAAACAGAGATACCCTGTGGGAGTGCTTGCCTTGCTCCCCCCAGGCAGCTCTGTGTGCCCAGCCCTGCGCAATCCCTGGCACACACATGCGCACACACCCCAAGGAGATTGCTCGTGCTATGTGGAGAAAAGAGCAACATTCCAGATTGCTAAGGGTGAGTCAGATGTTGGGAGAGGTTATGAAGTTTGCATGGATGGGGCTGCTCTCCTTCTCACAGTACAAGAGGATGAACAGCCCCCAGCTGGGAAAGGTGAGAGCTGCACCGCCTGTATCCTCATGCCAGCACTGCCAGACACACTGCCCATCCATATCCCAAGAGCTGCCTCTTCTTGCCTCAGAACTCAGGCATCATTTCTGCTTTTGCGAGATCCCACTGGTGTGAGGGTTCTGCTTTTACTGCACATTGACCACCAAACCTTCTGGCCTTGTTTTGTGCCTCCAGAGCATGCAGATGCTGTGGTGCAAGTCAGGATCTCACCTTGCCAAACACAGGCAGGCGTCTCTCCTCCTCCAGAGATGAGATGCTCCAGGAAAAACACATGAAGGAAGTGTAAAAAGTTGAGGTGATGGGGATGTTCACCTGCTAACATGAAGTATCAGCAGACATAATAGGCTGGTCTCAGATCAATTTACCTCTAAGATGCCAACAGACAGTGGCTCTTTGGAGTGTCAGCAAGGTGTTCTTGCCCATCAGGCCTTGTCTGATTGAAGCAGCACTAGAGCAGCTCCCCTGATCCTGACAGGACTTCCCTCAAAGGGCACATTAGTAATGAAAATGTTTATTCTTCATAGCCCATGAATGCATTTCATCACCATTTAGCATTACCACAGATGTAACTGCAGGAAAACCTATTTTCAATATAGTGTACGAGCTACCTAAGCTTGGTTCAGAATTTCTGGGCTGACTTCTGGCAAGTTCAGCCCAAACCAGCAGTTCCCCTCATCTAATTTCCCACAGAGACATGTGGACGTGTCTTTGGCTGCATAAACCTAATTATGCTCCCACAGCCCCAAAACTGACAACTAAATTACTGTTACAGAATACTTGCAGAACAAAGCTTAACCAGAAGCGTCACAGCATGATTTGTTGGACCAGCAGTCTGAAAAGAAAGATTGTTATGCAAATCTAATTTGGAAATCATTAGCAAGAGCAATGCCATAGAACAGAATCCTTTTATTTTTTTAAAGGGGTTCCACCTTATTATAACCACACTCCGTTTCTGGATACATTAGCATAAATAAATTGCAGGAGTATTAAGTATTTTTGGTATGGTAGATGGGCTTTTGAAGCTGAAGTCTCACTCATATATTGCAGTCCTAAAAGCAGTCTTAAATATTCTTAAAAATCCAGCCTCTATGGTAAGTGTTCATAAATTAACTCACACTGAAAATTAAAGGTGCCCACCCAGGCTGGTCCCAGGTCATACTTTGCTCCATCCAGTGCTTTTCTTCCTGTATTTTCTGCCTGACATAAACCTGCCATCCATGAAGATCTGCTACTAGACGGGAGTAATACAATATAATCCTGGAAGAAATAATCTCTGCATGGCTGAGGCTTCATTTGTATGTCTATCTTTCATGGTTGCAGAAACAAATATACACTCCAACTACAGAAAGATTGTTTGGAAAACAAAGCAAGGACCCATAGGAAAATAAAGTCTTCTTTACATGTTTTATCTATCAGTAGGGGTTAAGGTTTCTATCTTAGTTGCAAGTAACACATTTTACACTCTACTGACATTATTTATACTTGTTTGCATGTGACATTGTGAGGCTTGGAAAAATAAATTAATGTGAGCCCAGTCCTCATAGAAGAATATTGGTCTAATCCATTACCCAGTGACGTAAAACACCAAGATCTTATTTTTGGAAGCATGGAATCAAGGCAAATATGCTGGTCTGTTGGGTTCTAGAATATGGAGAATTTTTCATCTTTTCCTTACATTTCTAAAGAAGCCAGGAAGTAGCATCCAACAGATATGAAACAGGAAAGAGTAGTTGATTCTCACAAACTACAAACCTGTAGACATGAAAATCAGAGACAGTAAATGCAAAACCCATTCAAATAATTATAGAGAATGCAGGAAGACAGGAACATGTATGTATTTTTTTTGCAATAACTATCTGCACTTCCGTCTTCTGAAAAAAGTCTACCACATTTCCACTAACAGCTGTATCCTGGATTTTCTTGCAGAAAAACAGAAATGAAGAAGCAAATTGTAAAACTAGAAGAACTTTTTTAAACCTACAGTGAAATGAAATCAAAAGTCTGGGGTTTATTTATTGCAGATAAGGACTTTAGGACTTTCCCATAGAAAGTGGTTGTAGGAATGAAAGAGTTGTGCCACATTTTTCACGACAAATTTAAAAAAATAAAAAACAAGCACAGATTTTTGGCATGACACCACGCTTCAAATTTTCAACAGCCCTTTTCACTGCGTGTAGAGACAATAATCCTGGTGCAATGTGAGCCAAGCCACTGGCATGCAGCACGGTTTGCAGCCAGCCTTTCCTTCCACGCTGCAGCTCCAGCTACTGTACAGCTTGGTGAGAAATCTTCGTCCTGTGATTTGTTTTGCCTCCCTCCAGGTCTTCAGTAGAAACAGGGGAATTAATGGGCAGCAGGGAATGAAACAGGAAAGAACAAAATCACTTTGGAATTATTCTAAACACTTCCCTGAGTTTTTATATCCAAATAGTTAATTAGGAAATCAGGAGTATTTAACGCTGTGTCCTTAAGCATAAAGTCACATCTAAAACCCCACTGTTGGTTTATATTTTCAATTTATTACCAAAAAGCATAATTTTAAAAGCCATTGCTGCATTTCCTCTTCTCCTTCATTCTCTTAACCTAATTTTTTTCTTTTCCACGTCCTATCCCTGCTCCATGATGTCCTCCTCCAGGCCCTGGTCAATCCACATTTTTTCCCAGGGGACACAGTTAGGTCGAAGCCACCTCCTCATGCCCCAGGGACAGTGACTCTGGTCTTTCCAGCTACCAGGAGGCCTGATGTGCTGGTCTCCATGTGCTGCCTCTGGCTTGAGGATAAATATCTGCCTGGAGAGCCCACCATGGGTTCTTCAGGAGGATGCTCTCCACCCTGGCTCTAGGAAACCTGGTCCTGAGGCACAACTTTCCAACCCTACAGCAGAGTCTGCTGCCTTCTCCAACACACAGTTTAACTTGAGGCTGAAGTTCAGTGAGACTCACAAGTCATAGACTGTGACCTCCAAGAGAGAGAAGAGGAATTGCTTTTCCCAATTCCCTTTTGCTCTTGCTGTGGTTCAGCAAAGGCCTTTACTTCCATGGCTTTGAATATTTTCTTCCTCAAGAGTGTCTTTGTTTTCTGAATGAGACATTTACCTCTTGTGTAACCTCAAAAATTCAGGTGTCTGGAAATTTGGAGAAATTACAGCTTCAGAGAAGCCTCAAGACTAAACAATGAAGTAGGAGAGGAGCTTCCAGGCAGCTTGTAAATTCCTGGGGCGGAGACTGTAAACTTGTCCAGGTTCTGTTCATTTGGTTTTTTTCTCAAATATCTGCTTTAATGCAGTGATAAATTAACATTTTATGGTGCCTTTGGGTATGTTTGCAGCTCACAAACCTGTGGCTACCTGTTATTACCAGGGTCAGCCAAGGTTCCCAGCTAATCAGCACCTGCAAAAGCAGAGGAGGACAGATTCAGCATCACCACTGTTCTGAGGTCACAGGAGAAAAACTGGGAGAGACAGTTTTTGCTTTTTCAAGTAACTTGAGCTTTTAAAATGCATCAGAAAAATGATTGCCAAGATCCACAGCACCTCTTTGAAACCTTTGCTATGGATGGTCACCATTAGCATCTATTTGAATGACACACATACTAACTCTGTTCAATTTTGCACACACATTTTGCAATAAAAATAATGGAAAGTGGTTATTGTTGTTATTATTATTGTTGTTGGATGATTATTATTATTATTATTGCTGCCGTTATTCCTATTCTTTTTATTAATAATAATATTAATGTTGTTGCTATTATATTTTATTTTATGGATTTGAAATTTATTCAGCAGAAAGCCAGTTGTAAGAGAAAATTTCTTTTTTGGAGAGATACTGGCAACACACACACACACACAAACTTACACACTCTCTCACATACAGTGAAGGAGGTAGCATTAATTCTCACTTCATTCGAAAGTGAGATCTTTACAATTACTCCATATACCAAATATTTTAATAAACTGCAATTGAATGCATGCAATCAGTCCAGAACTTCACAGATGTTGGACTTGGGCAGGGTGCACGTGCACACTTGTGTGCCTTCTGCATTTCAGCTTTATTTCAGCTTTAAAGAGAAAACTCTAATTAACAAAATCAAGTTGCTGTCAAATATGTTCTTTTCTGTTGGTTTCTATTTATACTTGCCACAGGACAGAAATTAAGCCAAAATACAAAAATCAGAATATCAGAGTCAGAGGGGGTGTGTGTGTTAACTCTACCAGCTCTGCCTGCTCCCCCAAAGAGCTCCTGTGAGAAGGCAGAGCAGGTGTCTCCTCTCTCTGCACTTCCACCCATCCCTCCTCTGGCTTTCAGTTGCTTGGAAGGCAGGAGCTGTGCATGTGCTGTGCACCACGACCCACAGCAATGTTGTTGTGAAGGTTTACCAGTTCCTGTGGGACTGTCCAAGCCAAGCAAATGCCTAGTTGTTGTTTCTGTGAATACATTTCTGCTGGAGAGGGCGATTTTGGGAGTCTGGGCAGTGCTGGGGGCTGTTGACAGGCGTGAGGTAACATGCTGACAGCTTTGTTCCCATCTGTTAATAGCTGTCCCAGCCCTGGGGAAGCTGCTGCAGGACACTTGCTAAACCTGCTTATTTTGTTTGTGCATCCACCAAGGCTCTCAGAGTTATTTTATCCACTGTTTTGGAATAACATACCAATGGGTGAGTAAGTGACTAGAACTGCAAGTTATGCATAAGTGAATGGCTTCACCTCTGCCACAGCTCTTCTGCAGAGGAGGTAATGCGCTGCTGTCGTGCCTTGCAAAGCTCAGCCCAAGATCACAGGGATCAGCTCCCTGGCCAGCTATGCCATCCTCTTACTCAGCAAAATTACTTTTATATGTCTGCCCTGGTCACATTTCTCCTTGCTTAGCTCATAAAGAAACCCAAATAAATCTCCCTTGAATCTAAATTCACAGTTTCTAGAAACTGGTTCAGTCAGCAGTATCTGTGCTCTTCTCTGCTGGGAACATGCCTGAATTATCCACTTGTTTCCTGACTCTGACTGTACATCAGAAACCAGAATAACCCCAAAAGCTAAACCCTCAACAGTGTAATCCCACTGCACTTTTCACTTAATCCTTTACCACAGACATTCCTCACCCTTTGCCCCGTGCAATGCTTTTGCATGGTGCTTGTTAGAAGAAATTGCTGTGAAACACACTGAATTAAGGACTGTGACCCCCATACCTCCAGAAGACAATAAAAAGGCTTATCAATAACAAACTTGATTGATGGGATGAGAAGGCATTGTTAAGGAAATTTCTCATTCATTAGCTGATTAAGATTTCTAGGAACCACAGATCATACTGTGCTCACTGGGGCTTAGCCAAAGAATGAGACAAAGATGGTGACGTCCCTACCACAAAAAATTGATTTCAGCAGTACTTAGATCATACTTTGGACCAGCTGTGGAAAGGATTAAAATTTTCTAGTAATAGATGCAAATGCATGGGGTATTCAGGGATACCAAAATTAATCAGCGTTATCACCATACCATGAAACCAGATTTGTGTCCCAGTTTGCATCACCCCTCCCTGGTGTCATGATAATCTTTCAGAATACAAAGCTAAATTAAATCCATCCTTACACTTTATCACACAGATTATGAGATTTTTCATTCATCCATGGTGTCCAGCGCCTCAGCCTTAGGGTATCTATACCAGGCATGCACCAAACCTATTGTGAAATCTCTCCCTTTGCCCCCTCAGACTTGGAGCACTCAGTGAATAAGGTTACCAGAAAATCCTTCAAGCCCTTTATCAAACTGAATTTAGCCAAACAGCCCCAAACTCTGATGTCTCTGTCCTCTTGGTGGCCTCTTGAGACAGATTCCCAGTGTATTCTCAGCCTGTGTAGTGTGGTTGCACTGCACCTAGTAATCATTTGTAGATCCTGTTTCCCCAAAATAAAGAGCAACAGGTGAAGTTGTTGAAGTAAAAGGCAGCCATTTGATTTTGACTATTTTAAGGGTTATTTTCTCAGCCAGGCTACAATTTTAGCTATTCAAAGCAGCAATTTCTGTGTTTCTTGCAGAATTACAGCAGGAATGGTTTAGCCACTTGTATGCTTTGAGCAGTGATTTTTATCTTGCGAGAACGCCATACTCTGTGTTGCTGCTGCGTCAGCTGCTGTTACAACTGTTTTAAGGCTTCATTCCTCTGAGGTCTCATGAGGGAGCCTGGTCACCACCTGCACCCCGTGATTACAAGTCCTAGGAGATGCCCTCAGCCCAAATCTCTTGCCCTGTGTTCTCCAGATTTTTTGTCTTTATGCAGCTCTATTTATTTCACCCTTTGCACTCAGTCATCTCTCTGCTGGGGTGACTTGGAAGCAGAAAGGTCAGTTTTGTACAACCAAAAGTAATTAATTAGATCAGTCTCTTGAGGCCTTTTTGGAGGGGAAAAATACCTCCTGGTCCTAATCTGCTTCAGTAATATGAATTATACATTTCTGGTTCCTCTTCTCTGTTTCTACTCTTCACACCTCTAAAAAGGGAATGTACAGTGCACCAAACAGTCCGGGTTAGGCTGTAAGCTCCTGCTACATTGTTAACCTTGGAATGAGATCTAAACTTTCACCCTTTCCTATCTACTCTAAACAATGCTCTAATTTTTGTATGAAAGCACACCAATGCCAGGTAAAATTCCACACCATGGAGCCATTCAGGCTAATACATCATAAAACTACTGCCATATCCACAGGTCTTTTTAGATCCTCCCTCTCAGTGGATCTTTTTTAAGTAGCAGCAGTGGGTTCATGAAAGCAGCAAGGTACAGTTCCTGTAGAATGCTGCCACAGTTTCAATATCTATTGTTTTCTGATTGTGCCTTTACATTCCAGTCATTCCCCTTCTTCTGCTTTCTGTCTTTTGCTTAGCAATTGTACTTGGCTTTGAACAGCCAATTTGCAAACTAAACATTGTACGGAATAGAGCAGGAGCCCACAGATTCTTTCTGTAGCTGATGACTTGCACCTGTTTTTAAAAAGATTAGTTCATAAATGTAAAGGCTAGCATAGTTTTTGACTATAATGAATAATTTCACTTAAAGAGAGTACTTGGATTCTGAGAAAATGTTCGCATTTTAACTGCTTGGTAGCTGTTCTGATCTATCATAGCTCCATGTCTACTGAGCATCATTAAATGGTAAATATTTACTTATAATCTGTGGTTCATCAAGTTCAATCCTACAGCAGGTGGGACATGCAATAATACTGCAGAGCTTGGTGCCCACCAATTCCCAACCCACCAACAAAATTCAAATTCAGCTTTACATCTATAGGAAAATTTTACATCTATAAGAAAACTCTGGCTGACTGAGCCCCACACAAAGTCTGTCTCCTGCATCAGAGAGAGCAGAAGAGGTCGATATCAGCACCTCAAACAACTGTCAATTTATGGTGGGCGACATCCATCAGATAAAATGATTAAGAGATCAGCTTTCCAAACCATGGCCCCAGTGGCCAACAGAGATGCAGAGTGCAAGCCCTGGTATGACTGCATCTGTCAGGATGTATTAGCTCTGAGAAATCATTACCCACCCTAGGGAGGAAAATTAGCAAAGAAAACCCCCCACATTAGTCTGAACTGTGTGTAAATGGGGCTTCCAACAAGGAGGAGGGGAAACAAAGCAGGGCTTTTCCTTATTGCTGGGCAGGCATTAAGTCTCTACATCTATTCCTGATGAAAAAATAAGCAGATCTGAGAGAATAAAGTCCAGGAATTTTATTAAGGGAGCTTCTGCTGGCATCTCTAGCCTGCCTTTTGTGAGAAGTGTGTTTGGCAAGACTGGGAAGTTTCTTCTTCCTTTTATTTCTGATGTCACATTCCCTGAGTGCTGACAGCTTTACACTCAAGTGATGCCAGAAACACTAATACTTCATAAACTAAGAACTGGGTTCCCTCTTCTGGGTGTTCTTTGTTCTTCTTGTTGTCATCATTACAAGATTAGTTACCTACTAAAAGCACCTCTCATGCCAGAGGCTGCCTCTGGCAGGCTAGACTGTCTTTAAATTAATAGATATATAGATATCCATTATAGATATAGACAGATATAGATTAGTCTTCAGTAATTTTGTTACATCTGAGCTAATCCTTGGTATTTGTTGTTGCACAGGTTCATATGATAATCAGCACAAAGTTGTCTGGGGACGGGGATGGAAGAGGAGGATGGCTTCACTCCATGAGTCTAGGTTTGGTAATATTCTGAGCTCGTAGGAGGTGTAAAGTTTTTCTTAAAAAGGATGGAATTTTTGGTACATGAAGCTGTCAGACAAATGTATATCTTGTTCTGAAATACCTTGTTAATGTTATTTTCTTTTTCTGTATTTTAAAATTTAAAAAAAAAAAAAAGTGGGCTGGTTTTGGAATATTTTTTTTTTCCCAAGGGCTACATTAGAATATAAACAGTAAGGAAAAATCTATCTGGGTCCCATGGACAAAGGAGAACTCCTCCTACTTGTTGACAGACAGGCATAGGGGATGGAAATAAGCAAAGAGAGGAAAGTCTTTGAAGCCAAAACTTTAATTTTCCACCCCAATCATGCACCAGAAGACAGGCAGAAGAAAGGAGTACCTGAGAAAGCAAAGCATTCAAGAAAAGCACAGAGAAAACACCCTAGGGAAAACCTTAGCACTTCTAAATGAGTTTTGCTAGTGAGTTGCATAAGATGAGGCCTTTTCCACCTTGCCCCAAGGGGCTCTGCTGGTTCTGCTGCTGGTCACTGGGTACCAGGGACACAGCTGGCCAGGAGGGATGGCCCAGGACACAGGGACTGCACAGGTATTTACCTCTGCCTTGTCAAATATCTGCAAGAACATCAAGGCTCAAAGAGTTATCACAAATACTAACACAGCTCATCATCTTTGCTAATTCTCCCTTCCACTGCTAACTTACTCAAGATCCTCTAAGATACTTACATTTCCCAATAGTTTTCAGAATCTCAGCCCTATTAATGGAGTATACAGTCCTGGCAATTCTGACCCACAGACACATCCCCAGAGGACTGAGAAGATGTATCAAGCAAAAGTTAAAACCATTTGGACAGGCAAGGGTTATTATTGTTTGCTCCAGGTTTCCTGGGTGGCTATGTCACCGAATCTCCGTGTGCATCAACTGCCCATGGCATTTTGCTTTATATTATCTTTTTACAACCTAATTCAAGTATAATTAATGCAATGTAGTATCTAAAAGGCCTCTGACATGTTTCTTTTGCTCCTTCCCTCTTTTAATCTTCCTTGTCCTTTTATCAACTGTCCTACACTTTATGCCATAATGCTTAAATTAGGTTTTAAAAACAAACTCAAAGCCTACATGATTTTTGCACGTCATTACTGTGACCTCTGTTTGCACACTTTTAGAAGTGATTCTGCATTCTGCAACATAAATACAGCTACACATATCTAGCAGGGATATTTAAAGAAGATTTTCAGATCAAAATTGGTGGGTAATATAAAAGATCCCCACATGCATGCATGCAAGGCACACAGCTTGAATTAAGACTGAATGAAATTTGGGGTTAAGTCACAGTTTTTAATTCACAATTTAAATGTGAATTTGGGAGATTTTGATGAGAAGGCCAGACTGTGTCCAGCTGCCTTCCACATCCCATTGGCAGTGAAGGAGAGAAGTTCACAGTACTCTAAATACAGTCACATGCTAAGGTATAACCTAGAGCATCTTTCCTTCAGAAACCAGGGATGGTTCTGCTGCTTTTATTTGTAGTTCATGCAAAATTCCCAGACAACAATAGTTCTGGAAGTGTAAGAGGGTCAGTGGAAGTGCTCAGAATAAAAGCAAATCAGAAATAGGCCTGGCATTGCTTCCTGTGGCCTTGGAGAGCTCCCCTAGCCATTCCTCTGAGAATGAGTAATGCTGGGCATGGGATCTCCCATTCAGCATGGGATTTCCCAGCACAGCAGAGGCTGTGTTGACTGTGAAAACTCAGAACTGCAGGTTAATCTGAAGCACACAGCAAACTGAATAAACACAGAAGCAGTGGCAGATACCGTGAGAACATAAAGAGAAATTTCGAAGCAACAGAGAAAAGTTCAGACTGAGGTGACTCGGTTGCTGAGCATTTGCCTTGGCCCAGCGTGCAGGTCTGTAAATAACACAGTGTATTAATGCACTGGCATGCTTTCAGCCACTGCTGCTCCAGCAAAAAGCAGTTCTGTCCTGACAGATATCCACATGTTTGCAAAAGCCAAATGCCATGAGGTGACACCAGCCCCAGGGTCTCTCTGAGCCTGGTTGACTGAAGGCAGGGGAGAATCTGCCCCTGGCTTCCAGAAATGTTAGCTCAAGACCTATGGGCATGTGGAACAGGACACGACAAGCACCTGTCACCTCAAAGGCAGGGAGCTGGCAGGAGTGTCAAACAGATTTCATTAGCTGTGTACAGTCAGGTGTTGCATTAGCACAAATTGCTGCCGTTTAAAATGATTTGGTTTAAAAAACATACATTTGGGTGCTCCTGCAGCATCCTGGGACTTAAAATATGTACTATTTTATGCCTGGTTTTCAGTGGATTTCTTCCACTGCAGTATTTTTAGCTCTTTACTCTCTCCTACCAAATTATATATTAAGAGGAGCTGACACCTCGCTGCCCAAACATGTAAATCACGGGGTGTCTGGCCTTGGATCTGCAGAGTGGCTGCAAGGTAACCCTTGGGACCATCCTGTAGGCACAGCTAGGACAAGCCAGCCTGCTGGGCCTTGTTGGCAGGCTCTCCTGTTCCTTGGAGGGAGGGGGAAAATAACTCAAAAATTCTCTAAAAAATTAGAGAATAAGGCTACCTTTTAGTCCTTTGGTTTCTAGATGATTTTTGTTGTATAGTAATGCAAAAACAAAGGGAAGGATCAGCCCAAGGTTGAGATCTTCAGACCAAATTCACCCTGACACAAAGAGGGAGCAGCTTCCTTCAGGAGCTGTACCCTCCTACTCATTGTCTGGAAGCTTCCCATCCTGCAGCATCTGCTCACAGGTTTTGCAGTGTGCTGTTTTTCTGCTCATTTGGCACCACTTTTGGGATCAGGAAACAAGAAATCTTCTGATTTTTGGTACAAAAAAACCCCAAAATGAGCAAATGTATTCCTGCAAGTCGCAGGAAGGGGTGGAAGTGGAATCACTTTGTTTTTCCCATTTCCATGTGCCCTCTGGCCAGTGCCACTTAGGCTCAGCAGCTCCAGAGCCAAGGCTGGTGGAGCCATAGGCACGGGCAGTGCCGTGGAGAAGCAGCCACAGCAGTGCAGGAGTGTGACTGGGACAGGGACACCGCTGGCTGCTTCTGATTCAGGGCTTCTGCCAGGCCACGCTGTGGCTCAGGGACAGCACAGAAAGCACAGAAATGAAGGTGTGAATCGTCATTTTCATTCACATGAAGCACAGAAATAGGCTGTGCAGGCAGGGCTGGCTTTCTGCAGCAGCAGCAGGAGTGGGCCTGTGGGGACACGGCTTCCTACGGTTTGTCACGCTGCTTTCAATTAGAAGACTGTCAGGGAAATAGTCATGGATACCAAATCCCAGCAAAAAATCTGCAAGCATATGTAGGTGCTGAAATAGGGCATAGCATGGAAAATTAAAATCCCTGGAGTTGGCTTAACAGTCTCAAAGAGAACAAATATTTTCCTTATAAAATACTGCATAGGAATGCCTTGTGCTACTCGAAATGAAAAATTTATGGTAAACATTTGACCCCTTTTCTCGCCATGATTTTTCAACAACTAGGCTCAGTTCTATGACTCCCCTTCTTAAAGTAGTCCAAAAATGTTTTATATGAACACATTTCAGCCTAGGCATGCTCTTGATTGCTGTATGGCTTTAGTCTGGCGTGTTTGCTTACCGTGATTTGATCCATGTTCCCTCATTGCTCATCTAAACAACAGAAGTTATTTTTCTTCCATATTAGACCAGTGAGCCTGCACAGATGGGGAAATCATTTGTTATTACTTTGCTGAGAGCATACAAGTGACCACGTAAGAGATCCACGTTTCAGATAAGAAGGAATGCATTTACTTCCCCAACATGTTTTTATGCTGTTACAGACCCAGGAAAACCAAAGTACTCCCTGTATTAAATTAATTCTCACAGAATTCTAGTGTTCTACTAGCCATATGTTACAAGGGAAAAACATAGAAGAAAGAACTGAAGACACATTTTGTTACGAGGTCTTCTTCAGCAGTGACGCTACTCTTCATTTTTCCAAAATGTCATCTTCTGATAATTAGTGAAACAACACAATCTCAAAGAAGGAAATTTTATTTTTCTGTTTCTGTAGTCAAATCTCTGTAGTGAGATTTTCAGGTAGATGAAGCAATTAACTCTTCACTTCTTGAATGGATCCAGTGCTTACCACCTGATTTTCTGGAGCAAAAAATTGTGTCAGTCTGCGTGTCTGTCCATCTCTCTGTCTGTTTGTGCTGGCTGATATGTGCTCCTTACTTTCACTGTCTTCAGAAGTAATTCCTTTACCCATATTTTGCTAATCAAATGTGTTCTATTGATCAATTTTCATTGCATTGCACTTCTGCCTCACTGATTACGAGGGGCAAGCCATGAACTGTAGACCATATCTCATCCTGGCCAGGGGAGATAATCAGAGATAGTTAAGTCTGGATGCTATACAGTGTGATAATATTAAGCAATAATATTTTCTTTATCTCTCTCTCTTTTCTGACCCCTGTGAATATGACTTATTAATCAGAGCTTCAAATGAAAGAGGAGGGGGAAAATAAAACTATATAAAGTACCATACTGCCGCTCAAATTAACAACACTGTGATCCAAGTAATTCTCCCTTGGATTCAAAACTGCAGTAGAACAAACCACATTCTTAATCTTTTTTTTTAATCATAGTCCTTTGAAGTTAACTTGATAATATAAAACCAGAAATGTGATGCTAGCAGAGGTAGATCGTGAACAATTTGTAACAAACTGCCAAGAATCTTCAGTTTATTCTTATTATTTTTGAAAGAAAATATATGTGGAGAAAGGACTTCTGGTTTATATTGTTACCAGAGACTTATCTGAAAATCAGAAATTGAACCAAAACAATAATGCAATCCATTGTGTACTTCAAAATTATCAGAAAACAGCTGTGAATATGTTTATTTCGATGCTCAGTTTTGGACTCCTTTGGCATACAGAAGTTCTGACTTACTGAGCATTATAGCCCTGTTATTCATAAATCCCAAGTCTCTGAAAAATCACTGTATTGATGTGATATCCTTAAGATTTAAGTTCTTCTTACTGATATCTGGGAACTGAGCATAAAGGATTCAAATTTAAAAGTCCTGGGTACTAATATAGCCCACCTTTTTTCTCTTGCTAAAAATTAATGTAAGATCACAAGAACAGATACACTGGATCAGATTCAAGGTCTAGCTAGTTCAGGATCCTGTCTCTGGCAGCAACAAATATTACCTACTTTGGCTAGAACATAAAAATAGGCAGTAATACAGAAACATTCTCTTAATATAGCTACCAGCCTTTTTTGACTGCAGCTGCAGAGATGGCATCTTGGTCTTCCACTGCCCCTGTGGATTTTTATTTCATTAATGTATTCAATCACTTTTAACCCTTTTAGGCCATTTGGATCCATAATATCCCATAGCATTGAGATCCACAGCCTAGATACCTGTTGTGCAAAGAACACATTTATTCTTGCATCTCTTCCCAGTCTGCCACCTAAATCTGTGTGTTTTACCCCAGATTCCTTTATTCTGGGAAAAAGCAAACAATTACTCCCAAATTATTTTTTCAGGTCTTCTCAGGACTTAATAGAAGTCTTTATCATATTCCTTCACTTGCCTTTTCTCCTGGCTGTGGAGAGTCCATTTGTCACTCGTCAAACAGAAGTGGTGCCACATTTTTGGTCTGGTTGGTTTCTTCTTTGTGTAGCTTTTCTTCTGTCATCATGTATTTATAACAGAGAGTGGGAGAGAGAAACTAGATCCAGATGCACCATGAATTTATATATGTTACGGCATAATGATAAGTAGCATGAGAATGTTGTGCACCATGCACAATAAAATCAAAGAATGCTTTGGGCTGGAAGGGACCTTAAAGACCCTCTAGTTCCAACCACCCCTGCCATAGGCAGGGACACTTTCTCCTAGACTAGGCATTACACTTGTTTCAGAAAACACAAGTCTTATGGAAATGATGGAAATATTACACATTCCAGTCTGACATGTCTGTTTAGGCCATGGTGTGGCCCAGCTAGGGTCTCAGGCTCAATTTTTGCCTTCAACTCCTCAAATGCAGGTATCATTTTTAAGCTTCTACTTGAATTATTTCTGGTTCTATCTCAGTGTAAATTATTTCAATTCAAATGTAAGAACTAGGAAAAATACAGATTTTCGGTTTGTTTTGTTTTGAACAACTTTTCAGCATATCTGTACAGCTGAAGTTCTTCCATGCCAAAAACTGAAATTTGCCATGGAATAGCTCCAGTTACTGAAAAAGTCTTTTGAGTGTTTTGGTAGAACTGATTTTGTGACTGATTTAAGTCAGCCTAGAGACCCATGACTGCACATAAGCGTTTGTTCTGTACAGGGAGTGGCCAAGTCAGGCACCACAGAGGGGAGCTCATTGAAGCTACACTGAAGAAAGTCATGCAGAAATACTTGACTGGGTATCCATAGGTGAAATACCCTCACATGTTATCCAGAGCTTCTTTGTAACTCATCACTGAGGACAGACACTCCATGGGTTGTGTTTTGTGTGTCTAGGAATAATGCTCCCCATGGGGAACAAGCTGCAAAGCCCTGAAGTTGCACACAGTGTTTCCTTCTCGTTCCTCATCACCTCATGGTGGCTCAGGTGCCAACTTCCCTGCAGCTGGTTTTCCATTCTCCCGAGTTTTTGTGGGATGGGTGGAGAAGAGGGAGACCCAGAGCTGGGCACTGCAGAGTGTAAAGTGGTGCAAGCACAGATTCTCCCTTTTGTCCCTGTTGGATCACAGGGGCAGCAAGCCAGAGAGCTGGCAAGGCTTGTGACAAGTGGCAGTCCTCGGGACATGGGGCCACCCGAGCTGGGACCCCACCCCACAATGGAAGGCCAGCTCACTTTTGTTTCCAGGGTCTTGCTGGTGTGACAGTGACACCTCCTTATCCCGAGGTGCATGAAGCAGCAGGGATGGACACGTCCCTGACCCCCACTCCTCCCTTGTCTCTTTGGGACACTGGAGTGCTGCAGGGCAGAGAGAGCACGAGTGTGTGTGTGCAAAGGCCAGATAGCCTGCTCCAGCCCCAGCCCAGCAGCTCAGGCCATGGCAAAGCTTATCTCCTTTCAAAAGTTACCCTGAGACTGGCGAAGCTGAGAGAAGCTCACTTTTGTGGACAGCTAATTTTTGAAACATGATAATTTTGTATAGGGAAGAGAACTTGCAAGGGTTTTAGTTGCAATTCTTTTTTATATTTACTTCCCCCAAAGCACATGGAGTAGTGAAAAGCAATAAGTATTGATATTGTGTATCTTTCCATGGACTCTCATTAGTATCAGGGCATCTGTAATGCAATGAATTGTGAGTGCTATTTGTTTACTAAATCATTACAAGCAGCCACTTTTTGGACAATTTGTAACAAAAATATCTGTGTAGTTCTCTTCTCTCTTCCTCCCACCACTGCTACTCCTGGCTTTGCTCCCAGACAACTATCCTCTTCAATACAGAAAATGTCCTTTAATACAAATCAAAATCAACACATCCCAATAATTTTTAAATGTTTATGGTCTTTTTTTATTTATTTATTCCCACCTTGTTAGAGTCTACAATGTATATTCTGTGTCTATTACAGTGATGCTTGCTTTCAAACTTCAAGCCTAACAAATACTACCATGCAGAGTTATATTTCTTTGTCTTCAAATAAATCATTAAAACCAGAATGATGATTTTAAGTGACAAGACTGTTCTGGCTTTCCTTATCACAATCATCATCATCATGAAAAATTGGAAGCTTTTGAAAATAAAGACAAATATATTATCAATGCCAAATACTAACAAACTTCTGGGGTTATTTAGGTGTCTCTTTTGATTCTAGAACTTTGGACAGCTAATTATTTTTGAAGTAAGCTTAAGCGAGACTTTGGGAATTAAGTTCTGGGAACTGAGATTTTGTTGAAATTCTGCAGATGTGGAGCATGGTGAGCTCCTTGGCTCACTTGAAAAGCTCTGCTCACCTTTTGCTGTTCATGGAAATTGGAAACTCCAAACCCAGTCAGTAAAAGATGTGTTGACATGACGATTTTGCTTCACATCATGAGTGTTTTTTAAAGGGACTCGCCTGGCTTTCCTCACAGGGCTGTTTTCCCCACTCTGCAGCAAAAGCCACAAAATGGATCAAAATGGATTAATTTTATAAAAAAAGCAAACTAGATGATACCATGCATTTACAAATATAACTGCATTTAACAAACTTCAGGTGTTAAAGCCTTCAATTCACAGCACTAGCCCAGATCTTGTCCAGGATATCCCCTCCCTAGCACACGTGTGGCCCTGAGGGTCACTGGCACTTCCCTCTGCAAAGCCACTGCCTGGTTCTGTAAGCAGAGCAAAAGGATGCTCTGCTTACAGAACATGCCAAGGATAACACCCTTTGCTAAACAGCTGCCAAAATATTCAGCTCATTGCAAAATACAGTCCCTGACAATTTAGATATGTTGTTGCTGGAGTGCTGTGCTACCCACAGCACCTACTGACAGAGACATGCATGTGGTGCAGAAGAGAAAGGAGGCAATGGTGTAAGGCAAGGATACAGGATGTGTTTTCTTATCATGACTGAGAGGAGAAGCTGCTCTTTTTGCATCAGCAGGGCACTGCAAGTCCAGAACTGGAGGAGTCTGCCCTTTGTAACTCTCCAGACTTATGCTTTTCTGCATTTATGACAGCATTTCAAAAGAACTCCATTAAATCCCATATAAACTGAGCTGCTTTCACCACTTGTACTAATCCATCGTTCTTCAGAGATCTCTATACCTGCTTAAGTATTGTCACTGACAGCATCAAAATCACTTTAGCTACACTGACATGTGTGTTGTCAGCAGTTATACACAAGTTTCCATTCTATAGAAACAGCATGCCTGGATTGTCAATGAAATTCTGAAGCTGTAACTGATCAGCAGTCATGATACAAACCTCTAGTTCACTTCTTTCTTGTGCTATTAGGATGGCACAAATACTTATATTTTTATGTAAGTGACAATCAGGGAGCTTTTTAAGTTCAACAATGATGGTATTTGCTCATATTCTCCCTTATTTCCTTTTAGGAGTGTTTCTCTCATATGACCTTTAACTTTAAATTTTACTGTCTTTGAGGGAGACAAAGTGACTTGTGGAGGTAGGCATTGCTTATTGAAGTGTTCAGTCCCATGGGAAAAGGTTTAGTCACTTATCACTAGTTTCCCTATCAGCCACTGTAATATATTAACAGCTACTACTTTGGATAGACCTTTTCAAAAGTAATATTTAACAAAATCTCATATTTTATACAGCCAAATAATTTTTGAACCACTCCTAGAAAATCTGCAGCCTGACAGGGAAAACATGTGTTTGTTTTTGTTCTCTTACTGTTAGTCACTACTCTGAGACAGCCAAATGTGTGCACATGGATAGTGCACAGAATTAATTTCACCGAGAACAAAGAAACACATGGTGGCAGCGTGGACAATGTTAGGGGCTTTCAATGCTCTGCTGACTGGGATATTCAGTCGTCTGAACTCTTCCTACCATTGCTGGTTTTATTCCTGCAGATTCATTAAGACCTGATCCAGCTTTGTACACACAGTTCATTTACTTCTTGCGTGGCTTGTTTCTATGGTAATACTAAAACAGGAGATATCTGATTACTCATGCTTCCTTATTTAGGGAAAAACTCAGTGTCAGATGTCATAAACTAAATTGTTTTAACCCATGCCACTAAGGAAGTGCATAGTTTTGCATCTGGTTATGCCAGTGCATTTTGCTACTATGATTACGCAAAGAGACCTCAGCTTCACAGGAAGAAAAAAAGTGGTTTTTTTTCAGATGAGACAGTTCCTCATTTTACCACTCATATCATTGCTTCCACTCCCGACAGTCACAGAAAGAACAACATGGCTCCCTCCAGCATCAGTTACAGTGAGACATGCACAATGTTTTCAAAGAGGAATTACCCTCCAAGTTCCAAAAGAAAACCACTGTAAAGGGAAAGTGTGGTTCAACACTGAGTTTCAACTCAGCTGCCTAATTATTCCCTCAGGGAGCAGAATTTCTTCCAGTTGTAATCACGGTAATTCTGGCCCTTCAAAACAGAAGATTTCCTGAATTCTGCACAGTTTGGGGGCCACCTGTAGAGGGTGAGGAGCCCTTGTATAATGGCACATTGCCATTAGCAACCATTTCTATAGAATCAGAGAGTCGTAGAATGATTTGTCAGACTTTTGCTGCTTTCCCTGAGGCTATTCAGGAACAGCACTTCCCACGGTGCCGCAGGGGTACAGGGACCAGCTTTACACTTGGTTAGGTGCTCTCTGCCTCCTCTGCTGAGTGCCACAGTTTCTGCTCACCCATCTGCTTCTGTCCCACAAATACCACTACGATCTCATCTCTGAGTAGGTGAAGTTTCCAAGGAAAGAGGATTTTCAGCCTCACTGCTTTTCACATTCTCAACCTTTTTCTCCCTGATTATCATCTGGTAGGTCCCAGCAGCTGGGGACTGTCCCCATGCACAGTGGGGCTCCTTTTTACTCTGTAACCACCTTCTGAACAACAACCTCCTGCCGGTCCACTACAACTGCTGGCTAATTTTTCTCTGCTCTTGATGACAAGTATTAGATTAATCTTGTGGGGCTTGCTTATTTCCCAACTTATGTAATGAGAATCCAATCCAGAAATCCTCCTGGCATCAGGGAAGCAGTCCTTAGCCGTGCAAAAATCTTTCACACTTGACAGACCCGGAGAAATTTAACATCACGACTTCAGTAACTTGATTAGCCAGGCTCTCATTGATAGAAAACTTCTTCCGTCTATGAAAGACAATCTCAATTAAGGTCGAAGGTGAATAAGAAGAGACTGGATAAGAAGGATTTGTGCGCTCCTTTGGAAATTAGGGGTTTGGCATACATTCAAGAAAGCATCCTAGCCAGAAAAACGGATGTGGGCTTGATACGTGGTGAATACTTAGCAGCTTCCCTCAAAAGGACCTTAATAGATACCATTGCATAAATGCTTGCAAATAACTTGAGTGTAGCATCTATTTATTTTTTTTCAAATGTTGTCAATTTCCTTTAAATGAATACATTTATCATCACTATCTGACTGTTTCAGAGTTTGAAAACCTCCCTCCCAGGAGAAAACCATTTTAAAAGGCTGCACTTGGGTCTGACCTCATAAAGGGGTCCTAACCCCTTAAATTAAATGCACTCTTAAAACTCATTCATTCATTCTAGTGAGAGGGGGTATCAGGGCCATAGAGAGGTTAGAGAAGAGGGATTGCTCTCCAGGGAAGCTAGTAGAGTCGGCAAATATGTAGATACAGCTAAGAACCTAATTTTTAATTCTGGAACTGGGCTGAGACAATTACCACTTAATGCTGCCGTTCCCTGACGCAAGAAAGATGGGTGAGGACAGGACTGTGCCAGAAGGTCCTGCTTTGGCCCTACTGGAAATAATGGATTTGGATGGCAACAGAAGCCAATAATGATATCCTGTAAGAGCTGGGAATTGCTCTATTTGAGCCTTCCTTTGAGCACAGAAAACAGAAGGTGACGACCTTGAGTGAGACTTTTCAGTCTTAACCCACAACAATTTCTATAAAATATTAGGAGTGACAGGTGATATACTGTTCCTGTTCCACACACACCATGTAAAATAGGCTGTGTGTGTCCAACCAAACTATTTAATAGCTCACTAATGCATTTGGGGATTGTTTTTTGAAGGCTTTGGCAGAGAAAAGACCTTCTGTAAAAATACCATGAAACATATCTATCAGATTACCTTGTCAACACAACACAAGTCTCATTCCTTCCCCTTCCTTCTCTGTGCTGTTCTGCTCACTGTAGCTACTGGAAAAGAGGCAGCAGAGGCACTGTGTACAGCTGAGACCCCGTGGCCTTTGATGTGCCCCACAGGTGTGCGTGCAGGGCTGACAATTTATCTCATTCTTCAGTTTCAGATTAACCCTCATGGGTGCTGGGCAGAGTCACCACCTGTGGGCTGCTTAGTGCCTCCTGCCATACTGGGGGCACCTGGGTTAGAAGGCCAAAAGTAAATAAACATCCCAACAAAGAGAGTAAGGAAATGAGCAAAAGTAAGAGATGATGGTTTCCTAAGGATTTCATCAGATGTTTCTGGATACCGAATGGTAAGGTTTGGCCAAATTAAACATTTTGTGGGAAATGTGGTTTAGGAGGACAGTTGGTCAGAGGAGAAGAGGGAGGGGAAAAAAAGTCTGAAAAGGTTTTATTCAGGTAGAGTGGAAATTTTGCACGGGGGAAAAAACTCAATTCCTTCAATAGATTCTGCAAAACAACAACATAAGCTAATTGTGACTTTTAGGAAGTGCTATTACTTATCCTGGGACAAATTTGTTTTCTATATATTCTGTAAACAAAGGCTGCTGCTAGCTATAGGATATGGTAATTTCAACTGTATCCTTTTTTTAAAATGGGAAATATCTGACATATTTTGGGATACTGTAAATAAAAAAGTCACTATCCAGGAATAATGAAATACTAAATGAAGAAACAGAGAAGCACCTGCAAGTGACAATGCTAAGTTTTATATTCAGATGTATTTACATGGATGTTTAAGTGCATGTCCTTGCTGGAAGACTCAACCACACACTTTGCTTGTACTGTGGGTTTGTGTAATGGATCAGATCCAAATGCTGGCAGAAGAGCATCTAAATCAGTTCTGCATTAGACAGATGTCCCTTTTATTCCTCCTTTAACTGCACTCACTGATGAAGATGATGCAGAGAATTAATTACAGCTATGAAGAATGAAAGTGAAAGGACCATATTCCCTCCTCAGCCATGACCCTGCACTGGGCTGACATCAAGGAGGTTGCACGGTCAAAGGAATTCAGGAAAAAGCCTTTGGTAATAAATTCTACTGAGATTATGTCCTGTAATCTAACTGCAACTCCTCAATCAGTGACTGGAGATCATGTGCAAAGAGCTCTTAAAAAACTGAAAGTTGTTGTTTCTTCCTGGAAGCAGAGTGCAGTTGGAGATGGATGCACTTCCCTGAGGCTCTGACCAGGTCACAGTTGGATCTATAGGTGCTTCTCTTGCTGTGTTTGAAGGAAAGCCAGGACCCAAGCGTGTTGCTTTGACCTTTCTTTTGTCAACTTCAAATCACCTTCTGTTTTTTCACTTGCTGCAAAGCAAGTTTTTTCAAGAGATAGCCAACAAATATCCAGTTTTAGAGACGAGACAAATGTTCATTTTAAAAACTGTTTTGGTAGGTAAAGACAGTTTGTCAGCCCAGCCCAGTGTCAGCTGCTACTTCCAGCACCATTGGTGGAACATGGCACAAAACCAAACTGGCCACAAACGTATTGTTAGCCTGTCCAGGATGCCTGTGATGCTGGGGAACGTGTGTGATCCTCACATCTCTCTGCCAAGGGAAACAAAATTGTCTGCAGAGGGACTACAGCAGCAAGTGACTGTTTTTGCAGCAATGGTTCTTGTGCTCATGCTGGCCTTGGTATAAAACAGAAACATGGAAAGTGTCTGAGGGAAGAAAACACATGTCAGGATGTCTCAAAGACAGCAGCCTCCATGTTCTGGGACTGATAAATCCACAGACCTTACATGGACCTTATAATGAGCCTCTCTATTTTTAAAGATTCTTGTTTCTGGGCTGTTTCAATACCTGAAGGCTGTGAGAGATTATATCCCTCAGACCAGGCTATTTAGGCTTAGGAAATCACAGGTGTGCAGGGTTCAGGGTGAGCCACACTGCCCACAAGGTCAGGAGATGATGAACATGGAAGCACCTGGCCACAGCTGAGCCCAAACAAGACCAAATACACTGCTGGGAGCCTCAAGGAGGAGAGAGGGACCAGTGAAATCTCCAGACCACAGGTCCCCTGAGTCAGCAGATCTCCTCGTGGGCATTTAGACTGGATGTGCTCATAGGTGAGGTGATTTTTGGCTTGACTCTGTCTCTTGGCTCTGCAGTCTCCCTTCTGCACAATGAAGATTACAGCTCCTCAAATACTTAGGCACATGCTGATGGCAAAATCATCCACCAGGGCCTCAAACACTGCTGTGTGGAGTCCCAGAGAAGACCGTACAAAAATAGCATATCTTTTGATCTTCAAACTCAGTTAAATGCAGTCTGCAGATGCACTAAAATCCTCTAATTGTTCTGCGGGCACAGAAATAGGTTTTTGTCACTATGACACAAAGAAACAGGATTAGGACAAAATTCAGGTCTTTTTAGATTAAACAAAAAAAAAGCCAGAAAATTCCTTTGGTTTTGAGTGGTAGGTTTTTAAGGGGCTAACCACTGTGCATCACCTGAGAACACTTATGTTTGGGGTTCCCCTCTGCTCCCCAAGGGACATCTATGACTTCATGAGTGTACCTGGCTTCCAGACCCAGCTTCATGGTGTTAGCACCATCTCATCAGCAGCATGGTGGCTGCTCTTCTGCCACGAAAGATTTAGCTCCCATGAGCCCTACTGTGCACCCTTCAGAGCACAGGGTGCAAGCCCACTCAGTGGTGGTGAATGCCTCTGCATGTCAAGTTCAACCCTAAACTGCTCCTAAAGAAGGGGATGGTCTCTTTTTCCAGCAGTGGGAAGGGTTGGAGATTCCATGGGTATCTCTCATGTCATTTCCAGGCTGCTCTTTCTGTTGGTTAATTGGGACAGCAAAGCTGCTGTACCCATTCTGCAAGGGGTCTGTGCATCCCTTGGGACATGGGGTCCCTTAAAATAAGCAGCAGAAGTCTCATAAACATTGGAGAATGCTGAATCCTGAATCCCAGCCCTGCTCTTTCACACAGTAGGGAATGGCACAGTTTCCTCTAACATGCATAATCATAGAACAGTCTGGGTTGGGAGGGACTTTCCCCCCCATTTTAAATTTTGTCTTCATGTAAATGATGTGCCCTAACATAACTCCTGGGGGAAATACCAGGTGTCATTGCAAGGGCAGGAAGACTCTGCACTGTTTCTCTTTTTCTCCAAGCCTTAATTGATAGCTATCCTTACAAAAATAGGAAAAAACATCCTACACAGAGATCACCTCCCCTCAGCATTTATGGCTACACGACACAGAGCTTAACAGCACAAACCACTAGACTCCATGTGGGCAGGGCATGACTAACAGTCCATCTGCGGAGCAAAGAACTAAAGATAGGCCTGACAGCTTCCCTGGCTAGCTCCACTTCCGAGAGCAGGTGGGACGGCTTTGCCGCAGGGAGCGATTTAGGAGAGGCTGTGGAGATCAGCATCTCCTTCTGCAGAGCCGGCTCTTGCGCTCTGCCCCTCACAGCCGGGATTCAGCCGGCCAAGAGCAGCGATGCTGGAGATGCTTCCCAGCCCCGGCGCCGTCCGACGGGCGCTCCGGGACCGGCGGCTGGGAGGAAGCCGCGGGGGCTGCACGGTGCCGGGCTGCGCTGCCCTGGGACCCGCCGCCACCCGCAGCTTAACCTTGCACGGGAAAAAAGAGAAAAGGAAAAGAGAAGAGTTATAATCTAGAAATATTAAGTAAATAAAACCAACAACAAAGTAATAATGATAACAGTAGCAGTAACTGCATCCAGGCGGGGTTGGCGCAGTCGGTGCCCAGCGCTCGGCAGCCCGGGGCGGGATGCTGTCAGCGGGGCAGGGAAGGGCGCTCGCTGTCCCGGGGCTGCGCTGCCGCGCCCGGAGCGGCTCCCGCGGCGCCTCCCGCGCGGGGCGGAGCGGAGAGGGGCGGGCAGAGCCGGGCTGCCGGCGGGCGGGAGAAAGGAAAAGAGGCGGCTGCTGCCGGCGGGAGCGGAGCAGGTGAGGCGGGAGCCGGGGCTGTGCCGCGCTGGCACCGGGAGCGGCGGGCGCGCCCGGCCTGGGGGGCGCCGGGGGCTTCGTGAGCCCGGGCGAGCGCCTCGCCCCGCGGGGACGGGACGGGAGCGGAGCGGAGCGATCCCTTCGCCCGCGGGCAGCTCGGGGCGGAGGGCAGCGATGGCCGGCGCTCTGATTCACCCACTGCCCGTGGGGCAGAAAGTACTTTGGGAAAGCAGAGAAGAGCTTACTGCTCCCCGCTCTTGGAAAAAAAAAGGAAGTGAAATTTCAGCGCTGTGACGGTGCTAAAGCAATCTCCTGACTCGAACCGAGTCCGCTATCCTGTGGCGGTGAAGCCGGAAAAATCCCGGGAGTGTTATGCTGGGTTGCATCACTTAGAGACTAATTAGTATTTAGCGGGCTGAAGGACCGAGAAGCGTGTTTGTGTGTTTGTTTTGTTGCTGTGAATAGTTGGGAAGCAGGAGAGTTGTTGGCTGGCTCTATGGTGCGCTGCGTTCATGAATTTAAAATCCTTCAATATATAAGCAGTTTGCATGTCCCTGCTGATCTGCAAGCATCCAAAACAGCTTCTGGTAACGGAGCTCTCCTTCAGTGTGCTGCATGGTAGGAAAGCTTTGTTGTGAACAAATCCCATTCCGGGGAAAGCACTTAAAAGCCTGATGATTCAGCATGCTGCATCCACTGACCAAGGGTGACAGCTCCTGCGAGGAAGGATCAGCACTACGGGCAGATATAAACATTACCTGAAGCTACAAGCTTCCCATGCAGTAGTGGCACAAGCAAGTGAGGCTGTGCAAAAAAACAAGCTCCCCCAACAAATTACTACCAGTTTTTCATTTTAAACAGCTTCTTCTGATAATTCAAATGAACAACCCTCTGGTGCTTTCTGTGGTGAGTGAGTTATAGTCCTTTTTGTACTTGCTTCCCAAAGGGATAGTTGCTTTTTATGTGTGGCCCCAAAGTGTGTAGCAAATGAATTGAGACTAATAACTCATAGCTGATAACTTAATGTAGCAAGAAATCTAAAGCTGTAAAGAAGGTGAAAACTTTTTATGATAAATACTGTGACATTTTTGCTATGTTTTAAGAGAAGATAAACACTGAGACTGAGATGACATTTGAAAAGTGGAATAGCAGAATAGTAAGTATTTCAAACAAAGACTTGTGCATCTCAAAGGTTATTTTGGTAAGTTGCGCTTGCTCTACAAAAGACAATCTCTTTTAAAAGTCAAATGAACCATGTAAAGGCTTCTACAGGAACACTATTGCAGGGTGAATCTAGTCAGGCTTCTGACTGCCTCAGTGAAGAGCTAAGTATTTAGAAGTATCATTTCAAGGGCATGTTGAAGTATTTATTATTCACCAGCTGTATGAGCAGCTGTACTCACTGTCATGTCAGGATGCCCAAGCCACGAGCTGAATGCTCTCCAAATCTTCAGCGTACACACACTCAATCTGTGTCTTTTCTCTGAGGTACAGGGACCCCTGCTTTAATCCTTGTTTATGTCTTTACTCACACAGCTGGGTGTGCAGGGTGGGGCTTTGTCCAATTAGTGAGAAAATACAAAGAGCACAAACTGTCTTTGTCTCACACAGGGTTTGTCAGCAACCACTGCTGGGGTTGAATGGCTTCTTGTTGGTGAAGCCCTTGCAGTGAAAATCATCCCCAAAGTTGAGGACAGGAGGGTTATGACCCCTTAACTCACCTACTGCCTTATCCTGTGGTGAAGTTTTGAGTTACAGGTAACTCTTTTCCAAAATCACTCAAGATTTATGGTACTACTGCAATAGTGAAGTTTCATACTTTCCCTAGTAGGGAAAGTTGACTGAGATGTTATAAAATCTATTTAGATTCAACCAAGGGCTTCAGAAATTGATAAATTTTACTTTTCCTGAAGGTAGGTATGGTTTCTTTCAGTCTGCCTCAAACTTAGCCTACAAAATCCATGAGCTAGTTCAATTTCCTAAGGAGAAAAGATCAGCTTATTAAGGAAGGAAAAGGTCAGGGACAGCAGCAATTGGGGCAGTCAATGTTTTTGCAGGCTTGATGTGTATGAGACACCTATGCCTTTTGGAGATATTGCAAAGACAGGAAAATACAGATATTTTTATATGACCTCACTTTGTGAGATGTCCCACGGGAGGGAGGATGGTGTAACTTCGCCAATTGTTCTGTCAGGCTGTATCAGAACACTTGCTGGTCAGATTTGGTCATTCAGTGGTATTTTCTGCTTATTTAAAACTTTTGGCACTTAGCCATTTAGCAGGTACCTGTTTGGGTACCTGGAGCTCCTGGAGTTGGTCCAGCAGCAGGGTATGAAGATGGTTAAGGGACTGGAGCTTCTCTGATGAGGACAGGCTGAGGGAGTTGGGCCTGTTCAGCCTTGAGAAGAGATGACTGAGTGGGGGCTCCATCAACGTCTGTAAATATCTGGAGGAAGAGTGTCAAGAGGATGGAGCCAGGCTCCTCTTGATATGCCAAGCAATAGGACAAGAGGTAGTGAGCACAAAGTGATGCACAGGAAGTTCCACCTGAATATGAGAAAGAACTTATTTTCTGTGCAGTGGCTGGGCACTGGGACAGATTGCCCAGACAGGTTGTGGTGTCTCCATCAGTGAGAGACAGACTCAAGAATTGGATGCAATACTGCACCATGTGCTTTAGGATGATTCTGCTTGAGCAGGGAGGTTGGACTAGATGGCCACTGTGGTGGTTTCCCAGGCCCTCCTGTAATTTTGTGATTCTGTGATTCTTGGAGGTTAAGTCCTCCTATAGCATGCCCCTTCCTCTGAGAAGCAAAAAGGTCTCTTGTGTCATCACTACTGCTTCTCAGGCAGGAGAAGCTTCCTGTCCACAAGGACAGTAGGCATCTCATACCTGGGAGGAAATAAAGTCTGTCTAAAGAGCATTGGAAATAACACACGCATTGATGATGCTGACTGGTAATCTTGGGCTGGAACAGTTTTTTCAGCCTTGTGATGTTGTTTGTAATGGCCTCTATTAGTTTTACTGATATTCTAAATTTAAGGCCCCTCTCTGATGACAGAACTCTCAAATCAGGTTTCTTTCAGCTCTCACAAGTCCATGCATTCTCAACTATTTGTCATCTGGCTATCTGGCATTCTTCTGTATTATTTTTGAACATTCTTCCAAATGCCAGTGAAACATTAGGAGGAATTAAAAAACAAATTATATCCCCTCCACCACTCCACACCCACCCTCCCAAATGGATGACCACAATAATTTATTGTTGTGGTTTAACCCCAACAGGCAATTAAGTACCATGCAGCAGCTTGCTTCCCACACCCGCAAGGGATTGGAAAGAAAAAGTAAGCCTTATTGGTTAAGAACAACTTAAGGTTTGAAACAAAATATAGTAATAATAACACACCACTAATATTAAATATGATGTCCTCACTGTGCACCCTCCTGAATTCTTGTGTGGCTCCTCACTTGCAGAGTAAGAGACATGGAAAAGTCCTTGGCTTAGGGTAAGCACTACTTAGGAGTAGCCAACACATCCGTATGTTATCAACATTATTCTCATGCTAATCTAAGAAACAGAGCACAGTACCAGCTACTAAGAAGAAAAATAACTCTGACCTACCCAAACAGGGACACTTAATAATTCTGGGGGCTTTCAAAATAACTGTACATTTCAGCCAAAGTTTTAGTGCAAATTTACCTTACAATAGCTTGTATCATGATCTTTTTCCCTTAAGCCTTGCAACACTGAAACCTTAATACAGTCTTTTTTTTTTTTTTTTTTTTTTTAATAGCTTAATTCCAAAAGAGGGAGAAACATTAGACTAATGCAATTAGGTGAGTGGAATGCAGTTTTCCCTCAGGCAGCTCTGGAGAGTGATACTATATCATGTTAAAAACTGCAAGTGGTTGTGTCAGACCGAGCTGGGCTGGGCAGATGTTGGCATGAAGCATGGGAGGGGGAACTGCAGCTGAAGCAGAGTCCCAGTGGGAGCATGTTGACAGCACTGCTCTGAGTCACTGGGGACCCAAAAAACAACTCTGTCATGATGGCACACCCGGTGATGTTGGGTGAAGTTTAGGTGAGATCCTGATCCTTTCAGCACCTTTATGTATACTATTTATTTTACTGCAGGTACAGGTACACGTGTGGATATAAAAGTCAGAGTTTTGGCCCAGCTCCTCGGAGCAAAGCCACAACTGCTGATGTGAAATCCTTGCAGTTTCAGTGGGGCTTGATTTGTTACTGATGGAAAGGTGAGGGGTTGTGGGCAATTCCCTGTACAGCTTTTTCCCCGTGGGTCATGCAGATGCTCTCAGCTGACAGCCTCCACTACGTGTGTCTCCAGGAGCAGTGAACCTGAAGACTGGCCTCTGGCAGAGCAATGGGTGCTCTCAGGGCAGCAAGAGAAGCTGGTGGTTAGTCTGCCTGCAGGAAAGGTGGGGAAAGAGCCTCAGGCAAGGTGTTGTTTTCCAGGGGTTTGAAAAGAAATTTCACGGACTGTATGGCAGAAGCAGTGACTTGTCTTCTGCCTTTGGGAAAGTCAGATGACAAGAAGGGTGCTGGCAGCAGGGCTCAGGAGTGGGGAGAGGAGAATGGAAAACCTGAACTGCTGGGAAAGGATCCCAAAAACAAGAATGTTCTAGGAAAGGTGTCAGGGAAAGCATTTATCACATTATTATTTAATTGGATGTCAGAACAGTTTCACGTTGTGTTTGTCCCCGACGAGCTGGAGCGCAACCCCAGCGCGCAGTCGCAGGGCAGACAGGATTAAGGCACAGACCTGTTCTGGGAGCAGTGCCCAGTGCCAGCAGCAGGGCTGCCCTGGGCTATTTATATTATGGCCACGAACAAAAAGTGTTTTAAAAGGACCCAAGGAAAGCAATCCTGCTAATAGAGCCCCTCTAGTAAGAGAATGGCTTCAGAAGGGGCAAGTATGCTCAAATATGATCAGCAACTGCTGCCCTAAAGAGGGGACAGTTCTCCACAGTGGTCCAAAAAGATGCCCAGTGTAGTGAAGAGGAGGAGGACATGTAGCAGAGACATGACAAAAGTTGGGGGGAGAGCCTCAGTGATCTTGGTTGAATGCCTCCTCAGTCTCAGAAACTCTTCTCTAGTGCTGAAGAGTTTTACAGTCAACCTGCTTCATTCCCCAGAGCCTTTAAAAGCCCCAGATGTCAAATTTGTCTTATTTGAAGTTCAGGAATGGTTCTCTTAGTAGAAGTTTAATCTTTAACCTGGTCTCTTCTGAGAACGGCTCACCATGTTACTTTTCCCCCTTCTGGGAAGAAGCCAGTAGCATTTCTTCAGCAGAGCAATTTCAGATATTGAGTACACCATTTATTTGAGTTAACTCTTTTCCTTAAATGATAAAATTAGTAGGGTCCTAACACTGGATAATCTACCATACACATAAATGCAAAACTTTCAGGTTCGTTTAATTACCAATGCCAAAGCACACAAATATATCAAGTTGTCAGGAAATAAAAACCCTGCATAAATTTGACAGGTGAGAGGGATACAGCAATACAGCTCTATCAGCTATAAGCTTCAGACACCTAAGTTGTTTAAATCTAGTAACTCTTGATAGAATCATTAAAATCCACAGGGGAAATGTTTCTCTCATCTCTCTGCATCATTAGTTTGTACAACCTGCCATGTGGAACGGCTGAATACCTTCTCAGGCTGCTACTTATAGAGTTGTATTAAAATAGGCTTTGATCTGGTAACCATTTTATACCTCAATTAATCCTGGGTTGAATATAGAGTGGTAACAATCACTTCAGAGTTTGAATGACTCTGCAAGTAAAGTGTATTCCGTTTTATCAAAGGAAAACAATGTGTTTGGTGGTACTATATTTAGACTAAGTAGGAACATGCATTCTGGAAGCTTCTTTGCAATATGAAACTGATCTTGGATCTCATGATTCATCTCTGCTGGGAATGTGGCATCCCTTATAGTTCTGAATCCAATAATATTTGCAAGCCAGGCACAAAAATGCAGACTAAGAAGCAAAATGGAAGCAATAGATGAATACCTCTCTGGATTTCCATCAAAGTCCAGAATTCTTCATGTCTAGTAGAAGTTCAGAAGACGCTGTCTGGCAGGAGTACCTGAAAATGCAAATATTGTTCAGCAGTGTTTAAGTCTTGTGGATTTAATGGCCAAATAAACACATTTCCAAGCACCTGCAAGTATTGTCTGCTGTGCTTTGTGAAGTTGGAAATGGCTCCTTGGCAGATGGCATGAGCACATAGTTAGTATTAATAGACCTATACACAAGGAGAACAGGGGACTTATGTTTGTAATTAAGCTAATCACAGAGGGAGCAGAGAGCTCCTGCCTTATCACTTATCACTGCTTAAATTCCAACTAGCAAACTGCATAAACAGGGCGGAGTTTCCTTGGCATTTGATGCTCCCCAGTATCGTGTGCTTTGGGGTTTCCCTGGAGTTGTAAGTAGTCAGGGTAGGATATCCCGCTCATTCAGCTCTGTTCTACTTCAACAGATCAGTCTGCAGGTCTGCTATAGAGCTAAAGGATTGCCAAACAATTGGGTATTTAAATCCACCAACACAAATAAAGTGTGCAACATAAACAGATTAACATTTAAAGCTGTTTATTTAGTTCTTTTCTGCAAGCTTTTGCATCTTTTTCTTGCAGCTCAAGTTCTCAGACATTATTAATTGCAGTAACTTTTTATATTCAGTGCTGCTCCTTTCAATTCCATTAACCCTTTAATTCCCTCATTAATTTTTGTGTCAATCATAATAATGGGAAATAATATCAAAAGAAAGGAGGAAATGTAGAGCTAAAAGAGACTAGGTATTGACAATTGGTTGTGAACATCTTAAGTCTCATTAGCAGGCCCCAGAAATTTTCTAGGAATATACATTTCTGTAGAAGAAGGGTTTGTGAGGTGCAGCTGAAACCAATCTGGGGAATTTCACAGGAAAACTGCATTTGGTGAAGTTTTGAACAGCAGCTCTAGGTAGGCTGTCTCTTGGAAGACCTTTGAAGTGTAAATTAAATAATTCCAGATGATGACAAAAAATTTGTTAAGAAAACAAAAGATCTGGGCTTCGAGCCACTTCAGTGCAGTTGGTTTTGTGCCTGGCAAGAACCCTGCATCCACGCACTGCTGCTCCCAGGCTGCTCCTGTGGAGTGCCCCTTTCTTTCTCATCTTACAAGATGATCTTATGAGATTTTTCACATTCTTTATCTGTGATGTGTCTCTTCCCCTGAGCTGCATCCCGAGTTCACCACAAAATTGGCAGTAATTCTATTCTGTCAGTTTGCTTTTTAACTTCCTCTGGCCTTTGCCTGAAAGGATCCCCTGTTTTTCGTAGTAACATAGAAGAGGCGACCTTTATAGAAGATGATCTCTTTATAGAAGAGACCATAGAATGATTTGGGGTGGAAAGCACCAGTAAAGGTTACCTAGTTCCAGGCCCCCATCCCTGGGTGGTCTTGGACCAACAGCAAGCACACAGACTGATTGTGCCACAGAGACTCCCCACTCTGGCTGCTGTGCCCCTGAACCCCACCTTTTACCAGGCAGAGCCTTGGTTGCTGTTTGACAACTCTCTTGTTTCCCAGCCTGTCCCTGGGCTCAGTAGAAAGGGGTACCACAGGTTAGCCTCAGCCCAGCTGTCAGCAGAGCCAGAAAATGCTGTGCTTGACCAAGGGGAGTGAGAAGCAGCCTCTGCATTCAGAGGTTGAACGTGCTGCTTTATGAAACCAAGAGCTTCTGATCCAGGGGGACCGTGAAGAGGGAGGGGACTACAAAACAAATGAGGACTAAAACTCAGTTGTAAGTTTTCTCCTGAATGTGAAGTGGCAGCAGGCAGAATAATTCTGTACTTTAACACATTGCTTCCTCACTAGGTACAGACAGCTTTAGAGGAGGTCTTGTAACTGTTCTTGCTCAGGAAAGCAAATGTGTTTATAAGGCTGAACTTTGCATGCCTGGAAACAGCTGACAACAGCAAGTGACATTATCAGTACAGGTACTGCTGAAGTGCCTCCCCAGTAAAGACCAGCCCACCAGCCCCTTGCTTGCAGGCATGTACTCACCTCTCTTGCTTTTGGCTGCTAAAATCTGACCTAGAGAGTTTTAGCAATTTCCTCTGGTTATAATGGCAAAAAGTGTGATTACAGTCACAGCTGCATGATGCTGTGCTTGCCATTAGGACAGTAATAAAGTTGTTGTAACAGGCAGTGCAGGTGCACCAGTGTAAGAGCTGTTGGTCATACTCAGAAAACAAGTAGAAGTTTTTTTTTCCATGCATGGTGATTATTAGGAATGAATCCCAGGCACTGAGTATTTTATCTGTTGATTTTATTTATCTATTTTATTTTGCTAGCTGCTAGAGATGAGACTATACTCCATCTCACTGTTTCATGTTTCAGTACTGGATACAGGTACTACCAGCAGAAACAGCAAGTCCTTTGGAAATTAAAGCATCCTCTCTGGTATCTTCCCAGTGCTGTATTTCTAAACAGAGTTCCAATGTGGAGATGCATGTGTACAGTGTGAACAGCACTGAGCACGACATGCTGGTACTCCTATCCTGATTTCTGGTCTTGCTCATCTCCTGTGATATTCCTCCTCTTTTCACCCACACCTGTGGATTTTCCCATTTTTTCTGGGAACGTCAATTCAAAAGAAGTGATAACTCAGCCAAGAATGTCAAAACTGACTGTTTAGTCCGTCATTGCTGAAGTGGAAAGAGAGGAAGCTGGCCTAGAGTGAGCACCTCTGCTAGAGGACCTCACAGCAACCAAGGAATTGAGCTTGTCTCAATTTCTCACAACTCTGCATTTCAATGGAACTCCTTTCTTTTCTCTTGCATGCTATGTTTAATTTGTGAACTCACTCAAAACTTATAATTCCCTCAGAATTATCAGACTTTCTGTAAGGAGTGAAATTGTTTTATTAGCCTTGGAGAATGCTGCAGAATTTTTTTATTCACATACTGTAGAACATGAGATTACAGACTTCCAGCCACAGGGAGAGACATAGGTATCTCTACTTTAAATATGGATTTTAAAGTCAAAGATGCTTTATGCTGTTTGCAGAAGTACAAAAGCAATAAAAAGTGAATGCTGTAATTTATTTAGCAACATTTTTTTGTTGCAGTACAGGTGGCTTTCTTTCTTCATCTGACATCTGGGAGTGTCTAATATTGAAGTAAAAGTTCCATGTGGATATAAATTTTTTTAAGACCAGTTAGCATTTTCAGACAGAAATGGCCTGGCACTGTGAATAGGGATGAACCTTCTTCTTGTAATACCCTTTAAAGTTTAGATTTGGCTCAAGTCACTAATTCTCAAGAAAATACCTCTGCTCTTTGTATCAAGATGGAATGATCACTTCATCTTAAATAAAGGAAATGTTGGGTATAATAGTTATTACTTGCACAGATCTTGTTAACAAGGACATAATTTCCTAATCGCTCCCTTGAAAGCAAATCCAGATGAGAGAAGCATAGTTGAACTCCTGCCAAACACCTCAAGAACTCTGATTTCACACCCAGCCTCCTTCAGGAGTGCCAGGATAACCTCAACTATTCAACGAAAAATAAACCCCAAATTTAAGCCCTATGTTTACAGTTCCTCATACTTGTACCCTTGAAAACAAAAAAACTATCAGTTGCAATAGTAAAAAAAAAAAATTAAGAAACAAGAGTGCAGCCACCTAGATGTGTTTGTATTACACACCAAGGCAATATAAAACTCTGCAAGCAGCATTGCCTTAGTGGCCACATGCTAATCCATCACCCATCCTCTTGAATTAGGCCTTGAGAGGAAAGAAAGTTGAAGACTTTAAAATATAGAGTACTTGTAGGACAAAAGAACAGATTCTAATTTTTGTTGGTGGTCCCTCCATGGTGAAGGCGTGTGTGATTTAGGCAACATTGCCTTAGTGGCAACATGCTAATCCATCATCCCATCCTCTTGAATTAGGCCTTGAGAGGAAAGAAAGTTGAAGACTTTAAAATATAGAGTACTTGTAGGACAAAAGAACAGATTCTAATTTTTATTGGTGGTCCCTCCATGGTGAAGGCGTGTGTGATTTAATGAGTCATGCAAAAGGCTTTGATGTTGCATCATCTTCACTCTGTAAGTGATGAAAACAAGAGCCTTCACTGGTGGTGGAGGCTTGTCTTGTGTGATGCAACTGAAAATTGCTGCAAGTACATAGATATGCTGCTTTTCAATATAATGCATCTCTAATACCAGTAAACATTCAAAGCTGATAGACTTCCCTCAGGTTGTTACAATGCTGCTTTTAAAAAGCAAACAACTGAACAGGGTCACCCACCACATGTTTGTAGACCATGTTGCAGGAATTGCAAATATGGGAGACAAATTTAATTTTGTCTACATTTTCCCCATCAGTTTGTCAAATTGTCAACTAGTTACCTACTTAAGAAAAAAAACAACCTCAGAACAGCACATGAGTAGTTTATAAAATTATATTGCTTTGAGAAGTTTTTCCTCTTTTTTTTTTTTTTTCTACTTTTGGGTAGGGTTTCTAAATAGGATGAGAGGTGGAGCTAGTCATTTAGCCACACCCATGGTGAGGTTTATAAAGGGAGGTTATCAAAGGGAAGTTCTTTTCTGCCAGTCTATGACAACAGGCAGTTTCATTTAATTGGTTTTTATCTTAAAAAATAGTACTAATCCTACCATGTCAAGGCTTCTTAAAGGTTCCTGTACTGGGGATACTCCTATAAATGAACCTTTGAGACAGCAAGGAAAGGTAAGTCATGGGGTCTGCTTTACTACCTTAATTCCTTTTCTACATCTAATATTTCTCTGTCAGAGAATGGAGTATTACTGTCCTTTCAAAGGTCTGTGTTTTCTCTGCCATTTGTGATTGAAGTTTTGTTCTCTGTAGCTTTGTAATCCTCTATCATGAAGCCAAATGGAGAAAAAGGAGCCTGAAAAAAGCATCCCCAAGACTGGAGAGGTTGTTCTTTGTCATAAGGTAGTTATGCTTTCAAGACGGATGACTTTGAGGGCTAATTTGCACCACCTGGCCACAACACTGAGGTTAATGTGGCTGTTGTAATTGGGCTGCTGTTTGTCAGTCATACCAATATTAACTTCTCAAGCAGACAAATAAAAGATATGCTATGCTTTATTGCACAATTGCTGGGGCTTAGTCATGACTTTTTGATACACCCAAGAATCCTGCCATAATTTTTGGTTTCTACTGTATCACAGTTTCCTTATATATACATGCACAGGATTGCTTATGAGTTACTCTGTTCAGCAGAGGCCTTGTGAGTGACACTGGATGTCCCTCCATGAGATCAGATGTTATAAAACTTTGTTTGCTCTTGAACACAGGTGTTCACATTGGTACAATAGTTCTGAGGACAGGTCTGTATCAGTTTACCAGATGCCTTGGTGAAATCTTTCATAGTCTTCTACTGAAGTCAAATGCAGTATAGCAAAAAGTGATTACAGCGATGCAGGGTGTGTAGCATGGATGTGGCAAGGACACTGGTCAACATAAAAAATACCCCTCTTATTACACTGTTTACCTAACTCTGGGTTTATTGCTGGTGTGATGGTAAAGCAGAACTGTGAGGAATTGGAGAGAGGGGAATGAACCTTAAAAGTACTTTTTAGGAGCTCCTTTCAGGCTTCTGGGAAACTGGAAGGAAGTGTGCATGGACTTTTTGAAAACTTAATATGCAACCAGATACAAGTGTCTTAACTTTCTTCTCCAATTACTTTATCTGTTTGTAACTAGATCAGAGAAGAGTAGTGAGTTTCCTTTTATAAGCCTTCAGTATAGAAGAAGTCACTAATATTTTTTGTTACTAATTGCATGAAAAGGATGGGAATATTTGAGAGTCACTACTCTACCAGTGCTCTGAGCATATTCTGGAATAACTAGCGTGGGCTACAGAAATAATCAAAGTAATGTTTCCCACAAAACTGGTGCTCTTGATGGGTTCTCTTTTTCGAAGTATAAGCAAAACTGTGAATTAATGTGCTGGCAAAAGCTGACTGATGGCCTCTTGGGCAAAATCTCATGATGCAAGCTGGATGACACTGTCACAGCATTTTGGCTTTGTGTAATTAGTAGACATGAGAAAATTATTGGACCTCACATTTGAATAGACACATTTTATACCTTGATAATGCTGTGGCATTTCTTTGGAGCTTCTGCCGTCAATGGTAAACTTGTAGGACGCTTGACTTGAGCAGTGTGGTCATTTCTGCTCCTACCATATGTTTTCACTGATATGTAGCAAATTGTGGCTGTGCTGGATTGTGGTGAGAAGAGTCTTGTTTGACAGCATAGCATCTCCTGCAAGGGCAGGCCCTTGGCTTTATCCACTGCCACTCTTCCGGAGGTTGACATGCTGCAGTTACATTGTTCCTAGCTATTTTTAACTGTGTTGCATTAATTTTAAGTAACTTGTGTTGTTAAAACTGTTAAAAAACACTTGTTAAAAATACTCTTGCTGTACTAGTATGGTAGATTGGGGAGATGAAGGAGGAGGCAAATACTCTCAATACTGGCAGAGAATCTTAGGTGTTTCTACTCTTGGATCCTTTTGGGTGGGTTTTCTGGATCAGGGAGAAAGTTGAAGCTTTTCCAAATGTGTAATAGAGAGTTACTCACTTTTGGACATCATTACAGAGCTTAACATCTTTGTCAATTTGGTCATCCCCCAAGTAGGAATTAAAGTGACTTGGAAAGTAGTAATTGTGGAATACTTATTATAATTCTGACACCTGCTATTCAACAAAAATTACTGAAGCAACACTGACTCTCCTGTGGCTGCTTACTTATTTTATCTGATAAATGTAGATAAATCTTCAAAAGGTTACTTTTGAGTAGCCAAAGGACAAGCCTTTGGGTGCCACCTTCATTTTCTGATTTGACTTTTGGAGCCACTTACCTACTAAATGTAGGAAGATTTCTTGGTGGTGAGCGGAGTGATGAAGAGACAGATGGCCAATGGCAATATCTGGTAACTTCCTTGAACTTCTTTGAGGCAGTGTATGAAAGCTGACACTGACAGAGGCATTACCTTGACTAAGGTATTCCTTAGTCCCTTCACATTTCAAAACCTCTGCTGTCAGAAGATTTAAGCAGAAAATCCAGCATATATAGGTGACTATAAAGTCCATTTTACCTCTTGTGCTGAGAAGACCCAAGCTCCCTGCTCAGCTGGATGCTTTACTGCTTTATGGATTCCTCAGTTCAACTGTTATTTATTTAAATTGTGGGATCCTTAAATCAGAATGCTCTAGAGATCTTAAAATAACTGCAGTTTCTTCAATATTATTTGGTGCCCTTAAGTAATGTATTTTTTTCTCAGGGCAGTCCTGTCAGAGGACAGAGACAGCTGACTTTTGTTGCCCTAGTTTAGTTGCAGTCAAACCAAGTTTAAACCAAGTTTAAACTAAGTTTAAACAGTAAATCTTGTAGACTGGGAGTATTTCAGTTTTTGTCCACCTGACAGTCATGGATATAGGCAGCAATTTCCAACACAAGGAAGAAGACTAAAATTCAACTCCTTTGTGTAAGCTGGAAGAGGAGTTGCAAAGGATGTGGTATACAATTAAAACTCTCCTTAGATAACTGAGATCTAACTAATAAACTGAGAAAGAAATATAACTGCCAGCCATATGTCACTTGGCCTGAAACAAAGTTTTTGAGGCGTGTTTGTAACACATTTGAAGGCCTGATCAGGTCAAGGATGTGCTTAGTATCCTGTGTATGACTTTAGGATGATGTATTGTCTATGCTGCAGCAAAAATCTTTCCCTGGGATGCAGGGGCTACAGGCAACATGTGATCATGGTAGAAAACCGGATAGAGAAATCCTATGATGGGCCTGTCCGATGACAGGGAACTTATTCTGTAGCTGTGGAACAGACCAACAAGAAACGTTTGTCTGATGGATGGCAGTGATATCTCTGGGCTCCCTTTGAAAGGAGCCCAGAGCTGCTGGTACAGTTCTGTCCATTAAAACAATGTGGCACAGAGGGATTGATGATGCTTTGTTGCAGCATTCACTGGGTGCTACTGCAAGAAATTTGTAGTGCTGCCTTCTGCTCTGTGACGGTGAAAGTCTTATTTCAGGTTTTATTTGTTTCAGTGACACATAATAAATCATAAATCAAATGTGTCTGTTCTGCAGTAGCCTAACTGTACCCATTTAAATCCACTAAATGGATTGGTGGTACAGGATATATGGCGTTTGAGTTTCCTGTGTATATCCTGCTGTACAGTGTGGTGTTTAAATGTGGATTTTTCTTGATGCAACTGTTTAAAACTTGAAATTGCAAGTAAAGATTTGTTCAGCATTATGTCTGAGGTAAAACTGAAAGGAATTTCTGCTTTACTCACAGCCCTAAACATACGGGCTGGTCCTGTAAGGAGCTGGAGAGCCCACTCAGGAGTAACCAGTGGGAGCTGGGTGTCAGTCTGTGTGCTTGCAGGGTGCTGCAGCAGGGCCTGAGCTTCGTGGGGGAGCCACACACTCTTTTATTTGAGCTTAAATGAGGTGTTAGGGGCTTCCAGCCCACAAAACTGATTTTATTAGAACATAAAAATAAATGTGAGAAGTAAAAGCACTTACCAACAGGAGATAAATCTGTTAGGTGAGATTAAAGCTCGTTAATAATATATGCCTTCCATGCCCTGTATACCCTGTGCAAGAGGGTCCTTCTTTTATATCTTTTCTAGCTCTCTAATTTTGTGACTTCTGAAGTTGAAGAAATGTTGTGCTGTCTCCAGTTTATTTCCACTTTTTGTTGAGTTTGCTTTTTGGTTCAAGTCCCTGGCACAAGCCCAGTACTTTGCTCGCGCATCTCCCATTGTCCACTTGCGCATCACGTTGAACACGGAAGGGTTTCACTCCCAGCTCACCCCATGGAGTGCACTCACAGCAGTTAAATAAATAGCTCTCTGTGTGTGTATAAACATAAAACCTCTTTGAGCTGGGTTCCCTTGCCATGCTACAGGATGCCTTTCTGTTCGTATCAAGCACAGACAGGGCCATTTCTCTGGGATGTGACTGGCAAAACAGTGACTTTATTTCAGTTTAAAAAATACTATAAAAGAAGCAGTAATTTGTGTTCCTGGACTTATTGCGTTCTTAGTGTCAGAGAACTGTTACACTGGCTTGAACATCCTGTTTTCCTGCATGGAATAGTAGGGGAAAGAACGCAGCACTTCAAACAAGAAAGGTTGTAAGCATCTCTACTGAAAAAGGAAAGCAGGAGTGTTCCTAGGATTCAAAACACTGCACTTCCTGGGGTAGCATCATGTCACCTGGTTAAAGCTGGGACAAGTTCAGTTGTGTTTTTCTTTACATGCCTTGTATGTCAAAATATATTGATAATTTTCATGTTCTGAAAATTAAACTTCAGCATCAGTTTGTCATCCAAGAGGAGCAGGAAAGCTGAACCCTGACAATTTGTCTTGGATTCAGCAGTTTCTCACAACCAACACGTCATGCCGAGGGAAACCAGAACAACTCTGAAGTAAAATGATGTGCTCGTGTTCTCGACAGGCAAAAGGCATTTAGTTTGATAAGGTGCCAAACGGTGTCATTTGAGAGTGTTGTAAAGACTTCCAGCTGTCTTGTGTATGCTAACTAACTATCTGGGTGACATGGAATTTATCCCTGTGAGTATTTCACCAGAAGTGACCTTACCTGATCCGGTGACTTCAAGATCAAGTGCAGCTTGTTGCATTCTCCTAGCAGTATTTTTGGCCACGGCTGCATTGCTCTGAGCATCCTGCCCACTGCTGAAGGATGGGCTGTGTTTTCACAGCCAGGCTCCCCTCTCAGCTCCCTCCCTCCTTGCTGCAGGAGATGCTGCCCTGCTCTGTTGACTCATGTGGAAGGCGTGGCATGTTTTTACCAGGAATGGGAGGGTGTAAGAGAGTTGCAGCAGAGTGCAGCAGACTCTGAGATAGGCCCTGCAGGGAAAGCAGTCTTATGGGAAAACGCAGGTTGAAGCTCAGATTTTTGCTACGTGAGTTAATAAGCAGTCTGACTACCAAAAACGGAGAAAGATTGGACTAGTACCACCAGCATGCATAAAGCTGCTCACTGGCTTGGAAGAGACAGACCTGCTTTCAGCTGATGCTGGATGCTTCAGCTGCAGACACTATGCAGCTGCTCATTTTTTCCACAAGTTACTACCTTGATTCACCTTGGGCATGTTCAGTTCAGTAATATCTTGTTATGGGGACTTTCAATAGCTGACTAATCTTGATGAAAACAGAAAGGCTTTGTTAAATGAGTTAGTGGCTGGGAAATAAGGACTGTGTTTTCACAAGTTTTATTTAGAGCCCCAAAATGCATGTTCACCTTTTGTACATATATTTTATATCTAGCACTCTTTCCTAAAGCAGTCATGCCTGAAAATATCTGATAGTTGCAATCTCAGGAGTCTTTGATGCAAAGAGTGTGAGTTTATGCAATGCAAAGGTGTGCCAATTGTTCTTTCAGGCTCAGCTAAAGGACACTCTGGTCATTCCAAAGAAAAACAGCTACTGGGAGGCTGCTGCTACAGTGAGTGCCATGGTTTGAGGGGAGCTTATCCATAATGTTAACACAGGCTGAGTTCTCAAGGGCAGATTGCATGTGCCTCTGAAGAAACAGTAAGACTTGTTATTCTGCACAGAATCTGCTGTACTGACAGGTTTATGAAAGAAGGATACAAACAAAAACCAAACCCTCCCAAACACCAAGACTGCCAGTTTTGCTGATCTAAGCTAAAAGGCTTTGTCTTCTAAATGTGAAAAATTGGCTCTTGTATCAATCTATGGGGGAAATAGTGTGCATGTAAATGACAAATCAATCCAAAGTAGCTGATTCTTCAGTTAAGTGATGACTTTTCTTGATTGGTTTGGCCAGCAAACGAAAAACATAAGTGTCTGGGAAAGGCAGTGAGAGAAGTATCTACACTTAAATTGTGTATACTATTTAAATTAGTTTAGTACTCTTCCAAATCAGTGCTTACACACAGTGTGCTGAAGGAAAAGCTTTGCAGAGCAGAATGTTGTGGAAGTTTAAATTCAACCTGATACTGTAAAATACCTGAAAACTTCCTAATTGGCTTTTTTCTAATGGGTAAATGATGTACATGTTCATGTTTGTGGGCTGGTCTACTGTGTTCTGTGGCACTTGTCTGCAAAATAACATAAAGAAACAATAATTCATGTGAGCTTTGTACTGCAGCTTCTTGGAGGAAATACTGCAGCTCGATAATGCAGCCCAAAAATTTCTGATATGGTAGAATTCAAATGCAGGCTATCCTTTCAGAACAAAAGGACACTCACTTGAGGGGTTGAGGCTTAGCAACTCATCCTTTGAATCCCTTCCCATATCACTTTGCTTTATTGTATCATATCATGGAGTACTTAAATAAGGTTACAAGCTGTCACTCTTATCTCACAGACTGGAATATTTTTCATTCAACTTGAAATTCACAAGCTGTGATGCCATTGTAACTCAAGGAGTAAAAGGTATTTATACAATTTTCCTATACAGTCCTGCCCTGAAGAACCCCTCCTTGGCTTTTTTTGGGTTTCCCTTAATGGGGAAACTTCCAGCTCTACATACACTCTAGATCCCAAAAAAGCTCAGTTGGTTCTGTGCTCTCTTTGTCAAATATACAGGTTTCCAGTTTTAGCTGTAATTATTTGTGTGGGGTCATTATCACAATGCAAGTGTCCTCAAGATTCAGTGTATTTAGCTTTCCCATTTTGCAAGCAGGAGGCCTCCACTTTCTGACAGACCTTTTTCAGGTTTCTGATCCTTACTGAGAACATAGGTAGCTGTTATATTTGTCAGTGAAGTTCTTCTCTTAGTGATAAGAGGTGCTGCCCCTGAGTAGGGTAAGCAAATCAGAGCTCACTCTTTTGAAACATGAATAAACAACAAGTTATATTTCTCTGCCTACTCCCCCAAGAGATTCAATTCTATCAAATCTCCAGATTTTGTTACCTGTGCCAAGCACAAAAATTGCTTCCTGCTTTCAGTCAAAATATGTGTGGAAGAGTGTGAAGTGTTGGTGGGCTGTTCCTTCACCTTGTAGATGAGCAGGGCTGAAGGATTGACTCAAAACATGAGATACTAAAGGGGATCTGCCCCTTAGCAGGTTGCAGAAGGCTTAAAACCTGCTCCTCCAGTGTTTCATGATCACTGGGCTGTGACAATGTCATTGGGACCTCCTGCCCACGTTTCTCCACTGATTAAGTTGTGTAAAAGATTAAATGGTCCTCTCAGCAGAGATGGGAACACAGGGATGATTGTCACACTGTGGGTCTATGGAAAAGTGACTCTTGCATTCCTTCAAGGAAAACTGGATGGTTGGGATTGATTAGATGAAAAGGAGAGACTTCTTTGGCTTTTGGTTTATGGGAGCACCTGTCATGATCTGTGCAGGACAAATGAGGTGATGCTACACACCCTTCAATGTCACATGAGCACCTTATCTAATCAGAGGTTCGCAGGACGTTTCTACAAATTATAGCCTTAAAGCCTTTATAGGTTTGTACATACATAATTGACTGCAGGTAATCCATTCTGCTCACACAGGACGGGAATCCAAGAACTCTTACCTGCTTCACCAGTGCTGTAAAGAGAAAAGTTTAGTTTTGGGTTTAGATTTATGTATTAAATATTATTTATTATAAATATATTTATATAGTTTAGATTTCTAAGTCAAGTTACAAGACTTGAGCTGCTTTAACTATTGCCACAGATACTGGAATCTATCTTTACATCTTTGAGTTGGTCCCCTTTTTCTGTTCAGCAATTTAGGGTAGAGAAAGATGCCAGAACTGTTAAAAGGGCTGAGATGACAGTTCATCAGGCAGCTGAGGATGGCAGTCCTCACTCTCTTTCCTGGACTCTCTTTCCTGGATGAGGCAAGCAGGCAACAAGCAGCCTGCAGTGATACTTCTACATGGAATCACTGGATGATACTGGTTGAAAGAGATAATCTTGTCCACTCCTGTTCAAAGCTATCCCAAACAGATCAAGTTGCTCAGGAACTTGTTGAGTTCTGAATATCTCAAACATTCCAATTTTCCAGCCTCACTGGACCCAATGTTCAACCACTCTCATGATGAAAACACTTTTCCTAACATGTAATCAGGGTTTTCCCTGTTGAAACTTGCCTGTTGCCTCCTGCTGTGCCTATGAGCCTTTGAGAAGATCCTGGCTTCATCTTCCCTACACCCTCCCCTTTAGTAGCTGAAGGCTCCAGTCATACATCCCCCACACACTTTAAACCTTCCTGTGTTCAGGCTGGACCAACCCCACTCTCTCAGCCTCTCCTGTATCATACACTCCATCTCCTTAACTATCTTGGTATGGTAGGCTGGGCTCCAGAGTGTCTGCCACTGGTTTGTGGCTCCCCAGTACACAGGTGCTGCACTTTTGCAATCCCTGACTGCAGCTATTACTGTCCTGAATCTTCAAGCCCAGCCCAGTGTAGAGTTGCCCTCCTTTTCTGCAAGGACATTCTGCTGAGCATTTTTCAATTTGTTGTCAATTTTTCAATTTGACCCCTCAGGTCTTTTTTTTTTCTCTCTCTCTGAAGTTTGTCTCCAGCTGGCGGGCACCCAGTACGGTCATTCCTTCCCTGGGGCAAGAATTTGCATACTTCATTTCCAGACCTGTTGTCCTCACCTCGTTCCTGATCTGATATATGCACTGTTTTGGAGAACTTTTCTACTTTTTAAAGGAAGTTCCTGAATTCTGCAACTTAACTTACTAACTGGGTGTCTTTGCTTAGACAATTTGTAGGCAAAGTTCCCATAGTGAAGCACTAGGTTAAAACAGAGGGTTGGTAGGAGCATTTATCCCCCTCTTTCTAGCCACCTAAAGGATTTTTGCTGTTTGTTCTCTGATGCACTAAATTTTCTTCACTCATTGTAAGGAGAGATCTAAAAAACTAATCCCACAATAGTGGGGGATTCAGCCTATTTAATCTCAAGAACCTGAAGTGATCTACCTGCATTTTCTCAGGCATTAGTTCCTTTTTGAGTTAAAACATCTGTCTTTTAAACCAACTTGCTCTTCTAAATGTTTTCCTGGTGCTGAAGTTGGTGCATTTTATATCCCTGAAGCAATTTTGAGAGTTCCCCAGATGCTGCAAAACAGTCCTGTGGAAGTTCTCTTTGGGCACTTCCCACTGTGCTTGTTCAGCAGGCTCATTTTCAAATATTGTCAGCTTGGATAATTCAGCTTATTATTATGCCATCAGGACTCCTCATGTTATCCTCAGGATTTGTAAAAGAACTTCAGAAAATTGCTCAGGTCAGAACACAAAGACAGGCACTTCTTTGTGCTTTTCTTTTTTTCACTTTTGAATGCATATTTTAATGCTTTCCCCTTGAACCTTCTTTTTAATTCAAAGTTGATGATTAGTCTATAAGATCCAGCTACAAAATGAAGCCTAAAATTGAGTACAGGAAATTATAAATCTGGAGGCTGGTGGTGAGTTGACCTGGAGCAGAGCAGCTGCTGCTTGCTGTCTTCCATGTGCCTCTTACTCCCTCCGTGCTGGACAGGGGAAGGCTGATGTGTGTTCTGCCTTAGCTCTGTGTATCCCCTAGTCTTTAGGCCATATCTGAGGAGTCTGTGTCTGCTTTCAAAGCTTGATATTGCCTCCCACTCAGTGGAGTTATTCCCTATGCCTGTTTCTGGCCAGCAATACCAGCCAGTGAGACAGATCCTGTCCTCCCAATGGTGACATCCCAGTGTTTATGGGGCCTTGCTGGGTACTACAAAACCCGAGAACTGCCCCAGATTTGCTTTTCTAAATCTGAAAAAGAAAAAAAAAATTAAAAAGGGGGAAAAAAAAAAGGGGTGACTTTGAAATTAGATACCTTTTTGCTTCTGCTTCAGAGTGGATGGGATTCAAAGTTCTAGCAAAACTGCAGGGCAGCCCAGAGACATAAATAAGAAGCAAACAGTTAGGGCTGGAATGACTTAAGGCAATATTATTGCCAAATTCTTCATAATGGGAAACCTTAGTCAGCGCTGGCTTTTCTTGCCTCGCTATAAAACACGCATCATCACAGCACAACTTTGTTTATAAGGAAATATTAAAAAGAAATATGTTCAGTTATTCTCGTACATGAAACTAAGCAGAAACCTGATCAACTCTAGTAATTTTTAAACCAAGTGCTTTCTGTAAGATGATATAAAGCCTACCAGAAAAAACCCAAAAAAACTAAAGCACAATGCATGAGCACATACAGAAGTGCATCAATTACAAACTGCAGTCCAATGTGCAAACTGCAGACATGCACCAAACAACCTACCAGAAAAAAACCCAAAAAACTAAAGCACAATGCATGAGTACATGAAGTGCATCAACTACAAACTGCAGTCCAATGTGCAAACTGCAGACATGCACCAAACAAAACTGGTGGTTGTGTTGGATGTAGAAGTCAACAGACACTGGCACTGACACTGCCAAGTGGGACAGACTTTTGGTTGTGTGATAGAAATTGAAATGTAGACATCAATGATTCTAAAATAAATTTTAAAGAAAAGGATGCCTCAAATAATTGAAGGAAGATTTTTTCCTCCAAATGGAGCAAAGAGAATTTTTTTTGGAAAAATGAGATGTGACAGCCTGCTGCTAAATACAAAGAATGATAAATACACAGTCTCATCTGGCCATCCTATTAGGTCTGCCACCTACTGCTGGATATACTGGTTTGGCATTGCTTGTCATGCAAAAGAAAGGGTTTGACAAATCTGTCACACTAGCTAAGTAAAATCACAAAACTGAGCTCTGTTACACCCTTTCCAAGTTGGAAGATAATTACTGTGCCTCAGAGCTACTGGGCAGGAAGGCAGTGAAGGTATTTATTAATAGGACGAGGACAGGTAGGCTGCTGCAAAAATGTAAGTGTCGCTGCAGTTGGCTGGAGCTTTGAACCCAGCAGTGTCTGCAAGTCCCTTGGATCATGGAAATTCCCCTTTACAAGAAGTTGAGGAGGGACGGGAGAGGACAGCAGAAATGACACAAACTGGTTTACTGCTTCTAAAGGCTTCCCAAACAGAGTAGAAGTCTTCCTGAGAAAGTATGCATGCTCTTTCCTACAAAGTTGCTAAGTAGGACATGCTTGGATTTACTTTATATGTAAATGACCAAAAAAAGTTTGTTTGCTTTGTAAATGAGAGGGAGGGAGCAGAGTCTTGTAAGAAATCTCTAGGACCTTTTTTGTGCCGGTAGATGACTTGAAATCGGAGCACTGGAGAGAAGCAGAATCGCTGGGACAAATCCGTGTTTGGAATGGGGAGAGCAAAAGAGGTGGGAATCGCTCGGTATCAGCATCTCACATCTTCTGGGACTGCCTTCCTTGTGAAGCACTCTGGGGCAGACTAGGTTTCTTGTCCTTTTGAAGCTGTAGATAGCATTAAACTCAGCTCTGTTTCTTGATTTCTTTGCTTTGGGTCTTTGCTTTTGTGCCTTCCCCGTAGTGCCACAGAGCCAAGCCCTGAGCAGAGGCAGAGGAATTACTTGGGAACAGTGAGACAGCATAGGGCTGGGCTGCAGTTACCAGCAAGTTGAGAAATCTGCCAAACTCTGAAGTAGATGGGGGTTTTTGTTTTGGTTTTTGTGATTCATGCACAGCTCATAAAAACAGTCGTTCTTTCCTTTGACACTGGAAGCTGTAAAATTAATGTTTCTGTTCATCTTTTCAACAGGAAAGCATATGTAAATAGTGATATACATGGTTTTCTGATTTACACTCTGAGTTTGTCCATTTCGGTAATTTGTCAAGTTATTCTCCACTCAGTAAATGCCTGGATAGCAGCCACATGGGGTTGCTTGAATTCTTTCAGTTGCTAAAAATAAGTTGGTTTTGAAGTTTTTTCTGTAACTGCTGAGGATATTTGAGGCAGTAATCAGTGACTGTCAGCCCACATTACAAATTGTTTTCATGCAACATCGCATTTCCAGTCTTTGGCAGAGAGAAGAAAACAGATCTATGCAGTATGGAAGAAAGCATCCAGTACACAGAGAGACAGTAGCAGCAGACAGGGCTCGGTGCCCACAGGGGAAACACAGTTTCTGGAGACAAAGTTTTGAACTAGAAGGCGTTTGATTTAAATCACTTTAGTTACATTCTGTCCTAATTTTTCCTCCTTGGTCCTTCAAACTAATAACTATGGGTACTACTTTTCATATTACGATTGTAGGATGTGCCTCTGGATGCTGTTGTTCCAGAGAATCCTACAGATTCTCTGATGTACTTCTTCCATTTAGTTTCTTTGCTTTCTACTTGCGTTCTCATATCCCTCTTTCCCAATTCTTGTTTTGTTTGGTGTTTTGTTTGGGGTGTTTGTTGATTGTGTTTTGGTTTTTTTTGTTTTTTTTTTTTTTGTTGGTGTTTGTTGATTGCGGTTTTTTTTTTATTTGGGTTTTTTTTGCGTCAATAGTCATTCAAATTAAATTCAATGCTTTACAGCATTTCAAGGGATATTATTATAGAAGCCCATTCTGCATCAGTTTGTGTCAGTAGGTTCAGCACTGTTGGTGCAGGAATAGCTGGTGTGCACAGGGAGAAAAAATATATGCTGAGACCAGGTAAGCCCTGGCGAGCAGCAGTCCTGCTGAATCCACAGGACACCCCTAGATCCTATAAAGTCTGAACTGTTAAAGTTTGCCAAACCTGCCCGAGGCCTCCACTGGCACTCATTAGTATCAGACAGGATGTGTAACCCAGCAGCATCTGAAAAAGTGGCAAATGCAGCTACAGAGCTGCATCCACAGCTGGTGAAGGAAGGGAAGGGACCCCTGGGCGTCTCTCTGGAAGGCAGTGGCTCACTAGTCTAACCCTCCCTCTTGGGCTTCACTTCCCGACCGTAGCTGTAGCGGGATGAAACAAGGGGTTGTGGGATGAGGAGAACTGAATGTACTATGTGAACAGGCATTGGCTACTAATAAAAGCTACTAATTTCTATTAATAACAGCTAAACTCAAAAGCATTTTATGATAAACATTGGTCTGTTTCTCCCCAGTGTAATTTGCTCATCAGGAAAATAGTCTAATATAGGGAACTTGCAGCTATGGGTAACTTTACACATATCTGCAAATATTTGCATCACAACAACATAGACCAGATCATAAATTTCTGCCCTGAAAAAAATAAAAAAGGCATAATTGTATTTAGCTATTTTACTCCATAAGATTTTCTGAAAATGCTCTTTAAATTGCTCTTAATTTTTGCAGATCACAAATTTCTGCCCTGAAAAAAAAAAATAAAAAAGGCATAATTGTATTTAGCTATTTTACTCCATAAGATTTTCTGAAAATGCTCTTTAAATTGCTCTTAATTTTTTTTTCTCTGTCTTAAGGTCTTTTCCATTTTGCTGATCCTCTGCATCTTCATCGTCTTGTATTTTACCCCTTTTGCCTAAGATTTCCAATGTGAAAGAAGGAATTTCTTTAGGTGTACTGATAGATGACTTTTTAGGAGATGGGAACCTACTTTAAAATCAGCTCAGCCTGTGTGTATTGTGGACTTTTGAGGAACTGAATTGTGCTTGCTGGCTTTTGTAGTGTGGTGATGTGATGCCAGTGTCTGCAGCTGAGACCTGTGCGTGGCCTGCCATGAAGTAAAAGGATGTGGCACCCTTTCTCCTTGTCTTCATTGCACATCTTTATCCCTCCACCCTTTCAAAGGAGACTCCAGCTCTCCATCCTTACCTTCCTCACACCCACTGACTAGGACCTCTACTGCATTCCTTTGTCCACCTAAACTAAATTCCACCCTAATGATCTGGTGTTTCCTACCACTCCCTTGCCTGGGTGCTGCTGCGGCATCTCGAGCGAGCCAGAAGGACGGGTTGAGGTGCTGGCATGGCTCACGGAGCAGGTGGAGACCTGGCTGTGCTGCTGCACACAGCAGCAAGTGCCAATTATGTCATCTGGCCACAGCGATTGCACTGCTCCCTGCAGCTCAGGTGAGTACCTGTTTGCAGGCAAAAAGGCAGGAGCTGTTGCTGAGATGTGCCTCTTTGGCTTGACCTGTGCAAGCATCAGCAGAATCAGCTTCCAAGTTTTAGGAATTTGTGCTATGAGGATTTTTCTATTTGAGACAATATGAATGAAGTTCAGCATGGTGATGTTACTAAAATCCCTCTCAAACTGAGGTCTACATACTGAAGACAATTAAGTACCTCTGTCTTCAATATGCTGTAAATACCACAGTCTTCAGAAAGTATAGCATGGAAAACATTCCTGAGTGTATTGAGTGACATATTTCTAACAGGATCACTATGTCTCTCCACTGCCGCTGCCTGTTAGAAGTTCTGGTCAACACCTCATGGTGAGAGATGTCTTCTAACCATTATCTCAACTTGTAAGGATGGGACACTCTTGTTGAGTGGTGCTGTCAGATCCCAGCTTAACTTCAGAGGGGCACTACCTGGCCAAAAGCCAATATGCCATGATGGATTTGCTGTTCTTTTCCCAGTAGGATGTCTGAGGATTTTCAGTTGTGCTGGAATCACTTTCCACATTAAACAAATGGAGGAAAAACAGTACATTGAAAAGCAAAGCTTAAGAGGCTTGGAGAGATTCAAAGAAATGAAACAATAACATGTTTAATAGCTTATTCCCATTCTGGTTTGGCTTCAAGGTAGCTTCAGCCTTCCAGTTTTCTAGCAGCCCTCCTAAGTTCTCTGCCAGGATGAGTCACAACTTCTGGAGCTGGGATCCAGTCTTTTAGACAAGGCATCTTTAAAGGTCTGATTACCTTTTCCAGATAATAGTGAAGTATAGTGAGAATTGCTTAATGTTTTCCTCCTCTTAAAATAGGGGTTTTGAGGAATATAAATTCACCTGTGGAAGCTTCTTGCATCCCTTGGTCCGTGATTCAGCCCGAGTACCCCTGGGATCCTGTTTGGTGTGGTTTTGTGCTGTTATGCAGAGATAGATGTCTTTGGAATACTCCTCCCTGCTGGGCTGTCTCAACTAGTTGACTAGGAATGCAAAACAAGCAATAACCAGAGCCCTGGTCTGACTGTAAACCATTATTTACCTGCTAGGAGTGATATTTCCTGCTGACTGAGGAGTCGAATTAAGAAACTTAACCACGTAACCATAGTATGTAATTCAGGGCACCGACTGAAACCCATATATGGTTGCTCCATCTCATGTTTCTGTTGTCTGTAATGTACCACTTGAGAGAATGGATGTGAGGACAAATTTAGCATTCATAGGCAATTCCCTCCAGGAACACAGAAGGGAATAGGCCTTAATGTGGCTGCTACATGGGGGCAGCACCATGATTTCATTGTTAAGTGAGGCACTTCAAAGGACTGCCAGCGTTTTTGTGCTGTATTGGCAAAACACAGGCTTTCCTGGATTACAGTTACTGTGCTGCTCAATGGCAGATTTTTTTTCCCTCTGAAAAGCTGTTCAGGCAAGTGCAGCAAGGCTCCAGTTGCATGACATGACAGTCATAACTGATTGCCTGTGCTCGGAAGAAGCCTGGTTGGATGAAGAAAGACCAGTGTGCCCCAAAATCATGAATAAACTCTAAATGCAGCACTGCATGAGGGAGCTCATAGACCTGCTACTATATCAGGGGGCATCTGATTGTTGTGCAGATGTGTTAGACACTGAGCCATTGTGAACACAGCTGAATTAGGGCATTGTAATGAAGGATTTCTGCTCATTTCAATTTTCAGCATACAACTATTCACTGCTCAGCCAATGCAGACAAAGACCATCCAGTGAATCTTTTTTTTTTTTTTTTACGACTATTGCATCACTGCTCAGCCAATGCAGACAAAGACCATCCAGTGAATCTTTTTTTTTTTTTTACCCCTCCTATTTAGTAGCTGAACTAAAGATTTCATGTTTTCTTTTCAGTGCCAAATTGCTGCAAGGAACAATTCAAGCCGGCAACCAGGGAAAGTGTTTGGATGCTCAAAGTAAGTATGTTTGTGTATTTGTGGTTTTTTTAGCCAAGAACTTGTGTTTGATGTCTGTAAGGCAGTAGCTAGATAAGTTTGGTATCAATAACAAGTGATATTGCTTTCCATAATCTTTGACTATGTAATAGCCATGAAACAAAACTGATGAAAGCTAAACAAGAGGCCACTGACCTCTCAAATAATTAATTAATTAATAATTGTATCCTAAATATAATAAGTATTTTGGGGCTTTTTTAGTGGAGTAAGAAGGAAGTGGTGGCAGAAAGGAATTAAAGAAACCCCAAAAACTAGAAGTGAACAACGAATCTGACTTCTTCCTTCTACTTGGGAGATTTTAGAAATTGTATCCTTCCCTGCTTTTGTTTTGTTAACTGTTAGCTCTTCTGCGCTTTATTAGCACTTCCATCCTAATGTTAAATGGAAAACATGAAGCACAAATACGGAGTTAGCAATTAATGCCACATAGAATTCGTAAGGTGCTGTCCCTTTTTAGATCCCCAGCCATGGGAGTTTAACTTCAACCATCCAGCCTTAAGCTTGGCATCTGTGAAATGTGCTCAGGAAGTCACCTGAGGAAAGTGATATCAGCCCAGTGATATCAGACAGGAGGCCCACAAGGTGGCAATGTTTAGAAAGCCTTCAGAAGGGATGTGCCCTGAACAGATCTGTGCTTCCTGCAGTTACCATCACTTGCTGCCCTTGTACCATTTCTGCTGGGTCGGTGCTGTTAAGCAGAAAATGCCAGTGTTGCCAAAATGGAGTGTAGGGTAGCTGGTACTAAACCTCTTGTTTGAACGGATTCATCATTGCCAGTGCTCACCATACTCCACTGGATACCATTCCTGCCTTTTCCCTTGGAAGGAATGTGCTGCAGCATTAGTGGTTTGCAATAGCTTGGGGCTTCTTTATGCATAGCTAGTGATAAACATATGCACGGCGCTGAAATGGTGCTCAGGTTGTGTAATGAAGAACTTCCATTTTCAAAACATACTGCTGCGTTTTTGCTAATGCTTGCAAAGCTGTTACAGTGTGTAAGTAAATGCTAACTTTGGATGTAGGAGGCAGCTCAGTTTGCAGTGATACCTTGTGCTACACAGCTAGAAGTGAGAAGACTTGCTTTACTGTGAAACTGGGGGGTTGCTCCAGGTTATGTAATGCCCTGCAAAAAAAAAGAGAAAAAAAAAAAAAGAAAGAAAACTTAAATATGTTTGCAGAAAGGTTTCTCTAGATACATGATAGATGTGAGAAACTATTCAGGATAAGTTCTATGGTAAATACAAGAATTGCCACCAGCAATTGCTCACCAGTGCAGACACAGGTGAGTAGGAGAGGGACAGTTAAACAAGGAATCACATGGTCCAGATAGATCAGATTGCAAGGCTAACTTCAATAGCAATTAGCAGACATGTGGGGGCAAGTGTACTTGGAGATTCTCAGGACAATCAGCCTATAATTTGGTCAAAAGAGGCTTGTATGCCTCAAGGATTAAACAATAAATCTGGACTACAGGAGGCATCTAAGAGCAAGAGCTAGGAAAATGTAAGGTTCCCCACCATGGATTCAACCCTTCCCAGGAAGGTGTTGCAGATGGAAATGCAGCAGGACAATGCCCTGTGCTGAGCCACAGAGGCTTTCATCTGTTGCTGTCTGCTCTGGCATGGAGTAGAGGCTGCTCCCTGAAGTCGAGCTTCATCACTGCGGTTATACTGGCATTGTCACAAGCACTTGGAAACAACAGGAAATCTAAGGAGAACTGTGAGCATGGAGATAGTGCACAACCACCAAGTGGACATTTATAAAAGCAGACTGCATCCTACCTGTCTAACAGAAACTTATCTGACATGTGCAGATTTCCTGCAATGTGCAACCCTTTCTGGAAAGCAACAGACAGTTTTCCAGTGTATTCCCAAAGGATTGCTGCTCACTGTTTAGCCTTTCCTTTTCAAATCCTTTCGTTCTTATGGCCTATTATATATCTAAATGAAGATCTAGTTATCAGCCTTCTAATACCAGAGATTCATTATATTGCTGCAGAATTAGCTGAGCTATTGCAATTCCAAATCCATGTAACATGCTATTATACACTAGTCTTTCCTTAGGAAACCTTCTGGACAGGTTTCAGTGGCTTTGAGCCTGAAAAATATGTGTATTTTTTCATGGAGTTAAGTTATTTGGACAACAACATGAGGGATGGATACTGGAATATTCAAGAAATTTTATAGATCTCGTATTAGGTGCTCTCATGTGCAACATGCAGATAAGGGGCCTTTTGGCAGTAGCATTTCCTTGATTGATGCACTATCACCAAAACAATTACAATACATCCTAACATTAGAAAGCAAGGCTGGATTCTATTGGAACATTAACTCGGGAATTACTTGTTAGACTTCAGTTATTGTGAGATAGGGGAAGAGAAAGAAAATAGATTGAGAGTGTGTGCATATGTATATATCTACATGTGTATATGAAGTATGTTTCTATGATGAACTACTAATTCATTAAGTGTTCAGCGGAGATCTGAACAAAGGCCTGTGTGAGCTTTTTTCTTCCCTGCAGACATAAATATTCTCTGGTTGTTCATGATAAAGGTGCATGTGCTTACCCAAACCAGGCAGACTAAATAATTGCTTCCTCTCACTCCTTTCTCCTTACCTCCCAGCACCAGAACTGGTGCAGAATAAACACTATTTCTAAATGAGGGCACTTTGTTTCCCACTCAGTTCCTTGCCACTTGTTTCCCCCAGCTGTTTTCAGCAATGTCCAGTAAAGAAGACTTGACTTTCCTTCAGTCAAAAGACTAAGGAAGTGTAAAATAGGTGAACTTCTGAGCTGAGGGGGGTTCTTTTAAAGCATTTTCATTCTGTGGAAACATCGTAAAGTCTCCCAAAATGCATGGAGGACATCTGTTGAGGAGTCGGTCCTGTACAGGACACAGACGCTTTATAGAGCCAACATGAGAAAACCAGAGCCCTAAGGCCTGAACCTGAGGGAGCAAAGTTAACCAAATGGAATGTTTGTTTATGGCTGTGCACTCACCAGCCCAATTCCCTTAATTTAGGAATTGGGTAGCTTGGATGGCCTTTTATGGTGCTGTCTGAAGATATTCTGAACTTTGGGGTGATATTTATTTTTCCAGTACCCGATACCAAAAATTATCCCACAGGAGCTCAGCAACGCAGCTGATGATTCATCAGGAATGTAACTTTGCTTTTCAAAAAAGATAACGTGTGGTTTTGTTCAGAGTTAATGAGATCCTTTCCAACACAGAAGTTGTCAACAGCACTGACACACATTTACAGTTACAAAAACACATAGCCTTGTGGTTGGGGGTTTTATTAAATAGAAACCTCATTTTCTACTGTAACGAGGAAAAGGCACTGTTTTCTTGCCACTAGTACCTTTTGTACTCAAAGTGTTAGAAGCCTTTTGTTATTATTATTGTTTTATACACAATGTGGCTGTTCAGAGGTTACAAAATGGTGCCACTTAATGCCAGGACTGCTGAATCCATGATAATATAAAATAATCTATACATAAAAGAGATAGCCTTGTTTCTAGTCATCTTTTATTGCCTTCTGCATCTTGCTTATCAATGGTGCTTCATTAGGAAGCTGGAGAATGTTCATTAAAGGATGATTCAAGTAATGATTTGAGTTTTGCTCCAGCAGAAAAAGAAACCATAAAACCTTGAAAAATATTAATCCTTGTCATATATGTCAAATATTTATAGTGCATGTACATGCTATAAAAATAACCGTGTAATTTTTCAAAGCAGTTTCTAGGTTTTATAAATAAAACATTGCATGTCCCTCTGCTGTAGTGTGGTAGGCACCAGGGAGCTTTCCTGGCCTCTCTTCCCATGCTGCTGCATCTGCACAGCAGGCATTGGGATACTGAGCTGTAGTGCTCAGGGCCTCCAGCAGCAGAGGAAAATCCAGAGGTGGACAGGCTCCAAGTATCAGCATTTTTTAATATTTCTCTGCAATCACTGGAGCTGGAAACTTTGCTTTTCATTAGCTGACTGCTTAGATTCTTACACACTTCAGTTGCTCCATGATCTGCAGCTTGCAGAAAATCACCCTGTGTAGTGAGTCAGAGTAAAGTGGGAGTCACTGGCAATGCACAGCACACTAATGAGGTCAGGTGGAAGCAGCACATAAGTTGTTCTTACAGTAAAATCATTCCTTATAATAATGGCTTCTTCAACCTTCTTAGAGACTCGTTTAGCACTAGGTCAAGTATGAGAAGGCCACAGTTGTGCAGAGTGCTGTTGTGTTACAATACAAGGTGGCAAAATTAGAGGTTTTCAGGTCTTGGGACCTAGTAATTTGTTGTACTCAAATCCAAATGTTGTAATCATCTGTAGCATCTTGTATGTCTGCTCCTACCTGAGCCTGGAGCAGGCACAGGAACAGGCATTTGGTGGGAGGTGCAAAGGGGCACAGGGGTAAAGTCAATGGCAGCTGGCTTGAGCCTTAAAATCCTCAGCTGGAGATCTGCCACCAAAGTGTGCCCATCATGTTAAAAATCCTCTCTGAGTCATTAGACAGGCCAGGTACATGTCCTGGGTACCATTTACTGTGGGCTGGGTACCATTTACTGTGGGAGCACCAGTTTTAAGTCTCCCAGTACCCATTCCTCATAGAAGGAAGCTGGCAGTGCCCCTGTCCTCAGGTTTGTGCAGTGGCTTCCATTAGAACTTCATCCTCTTACAGAAGGTCTGGATTTGGCACAGCACTAATGACCTGAGCAGGATGTGTGGGATAAATGCCTTCTGAACAGCACTACAGGGAACTACCCTTACATCATGGTGTAGGTTTTTAAACAAATAACTAATTCTTGTCTTGTGTCTGTATAAAAGAACAATATTGACTGTGCTCAAGTATTTCAGGCTTGATCTAATTTCATAGCTAGGATCGTTTTTGTGTAATGTAAGAGGCTTCACATAATCACTCTTTTAAATCTACAGCTTATGTTTGACAAGTGGGTCATTGGTTAATGGAAGCAAGTAAATCCAGCTGTTTATCTTTTCAGTAAGACCATGCACTTTCTGTATGCTCTTGTCTGCTCAGAATGGAGACATGTCCATTTTTAAAGACCCTCCCTCTATTTCAGAATAGGGCGTTAGCTTTATCTTATATTTCATTTCTTCCCTACATTCAAATAAAATAAAGACATCATATTACTTCTGCTAGTATCCCACCTGACCTGCAAATTTGTTGCAGCAGTTGTGGTACTATTTATTTAATTACTAAGTGTGATTTTTTTAAAAGTTGTTAATTTGAAATCATGAGGAAATTTTACTGCACTGTTGATTAAAAGTTTTCTTGCTCCTTTATTTCTCCTGCCCAAGTCCTCAGTATTTCTGTGTGTTGCTCTCAAGAGATTCACATTCCACTAAAGCAGAACACCAGTAGCTTTCTCCCAGATAGCTTTAACTCTTAACATTTTTTGGGTAACTTGAAATTTCAGGGTTTCAGAAAATGCTATGTAAGCCTTCTGTAGGGTCCTAGCATCTAAATAAAGCACTTGCAGCACTAGGTTAATAAAGTGCTCAAAGTATTAATGGAAACTTGGTCTAATAGGTCAAGCTCCAAAAGCCCTCTTAGGGAATGTCTGTCAGCAACATACTTTTGCGACACAGTTTTCACATATTCTAATTTTTTTCAATTCAGACTACTAATATAAGTGTAATGTGATTAAAGCTGTCTATGAAAATTATTTTTCCTCTTCATGCAAAAGCTATTTTATTAATAAAAGACTTGGCATAAACACTAAGATGATAATGAGCATTAACTTGCCAGGGGAAAGAGTCTGTTTTCCATCAATAAGTGAGAAAACTAAAACTTTCAGATTAGTTAGGTTATTGTGTTAAGTAGCAATTAAATTATATTCAACACTTTTTTGCTCCCAAGTGCTCTAGTACTTGCAAATAGAAACTATTACTTTAGCAGTGTGTTACAGCTCTAAATTCTTAACAAGTTTAAAGGCAAGTGGGTAAGAAATTCTCAGAAAGTAATGAGCAGAATTCCTCAGATGCTTGCATTTGGCCAGCAAGGAGCCTGAAATAGCTGAAAGCAGGTCTATTTGTCTATGGGAAGACAAACTTCTGTTTAAAAATGTTGTGTGTAATACATGTATTTGCTCTAGCCCAAAGAGGAGGCACTCCCTGATTTCTCTGTGAGCTAGAGATCACAAACAAATCCTTGGCAACCTAGTTTTTCAGAGGCGCTGAGGTGCCTCAGGGATTTCGGCTCTTTGGTGTGTTAATGGCAGCAATGTGTCACACGAGGTGTGTGAATCCCAGCTGTGATGCAGCCTTTAAATACAGGTGTCACTTCTTGGGGTGGCTGCTTGTGAAGGTTCGTGCAGCTCAGCAGGCAGGGCTGCAGCCCATTCCTCTCGGCCGGGATGAAGTGAGGAGTAATTAGCTAATGACAGTATGTTAGCTGGACAATAAGTATGCTGGGGACTTGTCCGAGGGAAGGAAACCAATTTGACCCAGGTTCTCTGCAGGTGGCTGAGGAAGGGAAGTGGAAATTGCCCAAGCCTACAAAGGATTATGCCTGACAAAGGAAGAGTGGGAAAGAATGGGAGAAAAAACAATGGAGAAACCTCAGGTGTGGAACAAATCCTGAGATAAAAAGGAGGAGGCACTCATGCAGTTGTAGCAATGGAGAAGAAGGATTGGATTTGCTTAGCTGCAGAGCTGGAAGTACTAAAAAGATTTAGAAAGCCACCCATGGAAGAAAGGATGGAGATGCACCACACTGGTGCTGGGGATGACGCTTGCACAGACTCGTGGTAGTAAGTGTTTTGTGGAAGCTGGTCATAACAGCAGGGCCTGTTTCTGAGCTTGTAAAAATGAGGAAAGATGGCAGAAATCAGTTTTTGTAAAATGCTATGAATGTCCCAGATAAAAAGCAGCTATCAGGAGAAAGGAAGGTGGCACACAAATGGAAAAGCACACCACTTTCTGTGTAACTTCTTGGCATTTGGGCAACGAGACACCTTGGCTCTGAGAGAGAGTGATTTGTAGCGTGCTCCAGGGTCCTGAGGAAACGAGAGTATTTTGCAGCAAGGCACTCACTGCTAGGTTTTTGGGCTGGGGCTTGCAGTCACAGAAACACTCACACACTACTGAATGACTTGGCAGTGTGATTTTGATCCTGGTCAGGCATGAATGCGCAATGGGTTTTTTTAACGTTAGCTAGAGCATGTAATACTGTTTATGTTGGCTTTTTGCTGGGTGTGGGAGGACAGACATTTAATTAACAGTTTCCTGGGACGAAATAACCCCTTCAAATCCCAGTTTGTAAAGATCCAGTCTTTGTCAGCTGAATGGTGAAACATTCTTGATCCAGTAAAATTTAATAGACCATCTGCTGGAATAACTACTTTCTTGTGCCAGCCTTCTCCCTTCCTCTTTAGCAGTGGTGAGCACCTTGGGCAGGTCAGACAGGTCTAAATCAATTGACTGCAATGCCTTCAAAGCGTATCACCAACATTTTCAGTGTAGAGCAGTAAGAAGGTATATCAGAGATGGAGATTGTCCACTCGCACTCGATTTTATCACCTTTTTACCTTTTTCCAGACACCCCTCCTGAGCCCCAAGATTCTTCAACAGCTGAAAATACATAAATAAATGCTAGACTTAGTCTCTCACATTTCCAAGCCCTTCCGGGCTTTTACCATTTATAACTTGTTTTACTGGTTTTGTTTAAGATACCAATGTCTTAAGCTCTGACTTTTCCCAGCAGTAACAGTCATAAACTATAATGTGTGGAAACATGAAAATCTCAAATCGTTCTCTTCTAGAATATTAAGCTCCCTTTCATTTAATTCAAATTTTATCATCCTCTGAAAAAAATGAAGAAATCCAGATTACCTGAACATTTTGATGCTTTTATTTTGGCTTTCCATTGTCTTTACATCTGAATTCTTCAAAACAAGCCTAGAAAACTAGTTAACACCTCGGTGCTAATGGAAGTGAAAAGCTCCATCTAAAAAAATTCCATGTAAATGCATGTGAATGAGCCATGAGCCAGTCTCCAGTCTCAATTCCTTTCAACCGGTATTAAAGACACAGGAATCCTTACTCAAAGCATTTATTGATCACAGCATCCATATCCAGGTTTTTAGATTACAGCAGCTCCACAAGGTGTGCCTGAAACTCTGCTTTAGCCCAGTGGATATCACTGAAAACAAGGGTAACAGGCACTAAAGAACTCCAAATTTTGGGTTAGTCTGGAGTTGATGGAAGTAAAAATTCCTTCTCTTTGGAATCATTCCTCACTGAAGAATTTCCTGCTCTCACGGGAGTTTTTTGTTATGTAGAAAGGATAAAAATGTTCCGGCTATTCGGTGTGAACTTCTTATGTTTTAAGTAAGGAATCCTTTGATGTATACTGAAGAATGCTTCTTTCTGAATAGGAATTTGGGGAGTTGATTCTTTAAAGCAGCTGGATTCAGCTAATTTGATTTAATAAATGTCCACTAAACCAATTTATTAATTTTAATCCAAGAATTAATATTAAAAGTAGACAATTAGTCTTAAAATATCTTATTCAAGGGTTTTTGAAATCCTATTCCTGTGAACGTAAGTCCTTGTTTTATAGACAGTTTTTGAATCTTGAATTAATCCTCTGATTTCTATTTGATTTCTACAGTAACTATAAAAGGTAACTTTTATAACTGGTCTTTCTAAAGGAAAATACCCACAGTCTGTGGCTCTACAAGATATCTCTCTTTAGCAATCAATTCATGTATTAATGATCAGATTGGATTTGCAGCTCATAAGGCTAAATTTTCAAATACTCTTAGTGGACAAAGACTCCAAGATTTATTTTATTCTTCCTCACAGACACAGAACACTTTTAAAAATATTAAATGAGAGCTCTGAAATATAAATATGTCTGTATATTTAAAAATAGACTTGAATTACCTCATAGGGATGTGGTCCATGCACATTGTGTAATTGGGACAGACCTCTCTTTTTTTTTCCCTCTTTATCTGTGTCCCTCCAGGGAAGGCAAATAATCAAGACTTTGCTTAAAGTGGCAACACTAGAATCCCCAAGGGTGGGAAGCTCATTCTTTGTCTACAGGATGTCTGGAGTGATAAGTAGCTGTTTTAACAAAAGTTATGCAGTGTTTCTTTGTCCTGACAAAATTATCATTTGCTGTTTGTCATAGTGAGTTTAAATGCCCAGAAATATAAGGTATGGAATGAGCTGGCAGGATGGTGGTGGGACAATTTATTCAGGGCTGTGTAAACAAAGAGAGTCTATAAAGTTACAGTTTTGAGTTTTTACCTGAAGTGATTTTATGACACTCTGTTTTCTTTTGGGTTGATCAGTGTTGTTGACAGTATGTCAGCAAAATAGGAAGCACCAGTTCTGCCTAACCCAGGTCAGCTTGAAACTCACCATGCACCTCATCACGTCTGATATATGTGTGTTAGGTTAGGAACACTGCTGTTGCTGACCCCTTTATGGATGTTTCCGTGTGATATGTTACTGTCACAGGTTAGAACTGTGCCCTAGTTTAGGCTGGCACAAGCCAGTGCTCTCTAATAGACATTCAGTTGCAGACACCTCACTTGTACTTCTCACAGATAACATGCAAATCTGGATCTCCTGAATCTTCCGTTCCTAATCTGCTAAATGCAACTTTAGAAATTAAGCTGATTCTGATGCAGCCTAATTAAGTATGGTCATGGTTATACCCATCTTACTGACCCTCCTCATGCTGGGAATAAAGTATGTCAATGTACCTTAATGAATTGGGACTTCCTTGAGCAACCAAACTGTGTCCAAGACTTAACAGAGTAACTTCTTTTAGCTCTTTCCAAACTTTCTTCCTGAGTTGCTTTATTCACTTATTCTCCAATTTAAACATTGTTGGCCAACTCCTTCAGGAGAAAGAGACTGTTTCTGCATGGATTTCTTATAAACACACACACTTGAGTGCTAGAATTAACTGAGTTTAATCTACAGTGCCTAAATCTGTGGCTTTACAGGATTCTGTTAATCTTTGTTGTGATAACAGAAGACTATGAGGATAATTAAATGAGAAAAGCAGCCTACATTGCTCAGGACTGCTGCTTTCCAAAAGTCATTGCTACCTTTCAACTGTTTTTTGAAATGTAGTCTCAGGGGTTTTTTCCCCAGTGAAAAAAATGCACTTGTGACAGGAATGTTCATTAAACTCCTCAGAAAAGTGATGTACATGGCCCAAAATTCTTATACTTGCATGATGTTTGCTGCAGTTTGTAGCTGGGCTCTGTTCTGAGAAGATTGCAAGCAACACCATGCTGACTCCTTTACGAGCTTGAACATGAACAGAGATGTCAGAGATGAGGGATGCTTGCTGGCCACTCTAGGGTTAAATGTGTTTTTCTTAGTCTCACTCCTTATTCCTCCCACCGCCCCAAAGTTATCCAAGCGGTGGGGAATTTCTGCAATCATTAATTGTGTTTATAGTTTGGCTATGTCATGAAATACTCCCTAAAACCGTGCGTGTGGGTTTTTTTATCCCCTAAAAAATGTATCAGCAGAAGTCGCTAGCCTGGCCATCACCTCTGCTGTCAGAGGCTGTACATTGATTGCTTATCAGCATTAAAATATTTATAATTTATTTCCACATTAGCTGTCCAATATAAAATTCTGGCTTGAGTATGCCTGAGGTCTTTCTAATGCTGCATTTTGGGCTTTTAGAGGATTTTACTCTCAGGCATTATAAATTAGGCTTCATGGCCTTCCTACTGCAGTAAGTGAGGCTTAGAGCAAGTAAAGAGAGAGGAACTGAGAACAAAAGCTCTGAAGAGGAAGGAGGAACCAGATTTTGGAGAATGATGTGTAGGCCTGTTTCAGTACTTAGTAGTGTTACTGGATACTTAGTATCCAGTATTAGCTAGCATTCTCTCTACCTGGTTCACCCAGCAGAAATCAAAGGACTGGAATGCATGTGGTGTAGTAGTGGTGCCTTTTGCATCAGCAGTACACCTGGGACTTGCTGTGTTGCTAGAATGACATGGGAGCAGGATGTCACATCTCCATCTTTGGAGATTTTCAAGATTTGGATTGATTATGATCGTGTCATGAAATGTGACCTGATCTCATACTGGTGATGATCATGCTCCAAGTGGGAGATTGGACTGGATGACCTCTACAGGTCCCTTTCAGCCATTGCCTCTGTGGTCTCAGTGCTGAAGATCTATTACATCAGGTTTTGTAATTCCACCCTTCAGCATTAATTGCTTTCCTGGCTCTTTGCTTTGCTTAGTCAGCACATCACTTGTGAGTACTGGATTTCAGTACTTTCAGCATTCCACAGGTGGAGCTTTTTATTAACACCAAGGCTGACCTTCTATTCTTCAGATCAATTCTCTATTTTTGTGCCTAGTCCATGTAAAAATCTATAAAGACAGCACAGATATACAGACACCTAATAACAGCAACAGGTTTCCTTTTTCTTTGAAACCTTTAAGCTTAGAATGATGGAAGTGGGAAGAAGATTCTGGTGGCTTCCAGCATGTAAAGACAGCAGTTGTGCTTGTAGGCCACACAGTGCTCAGAAACAGAGGTGTAGGTAGAGGGAATGCCGTGCATATTGCATCCATACTGCACCTATGCAATCCATATTGCACCCCGAGCCCCCCAGGCCGTGCTAGATGGACTGAAGCACACTGAAAAATGTGCTTTCTGAAAACCAGTACCAGGCTTCTTTTGCTGATGCCTGGCTCAGCCTCCATAGAGGTAAGGTACTGTGCTGAGGCAGCGTGTGTTCTTCTGACCTTGAGTCCTATTGCAAGGCAAGAAGACGGCTGCAGCAAGGCTGCCATGCTCTCCTCACCTGCACTTCTCTTCTGTAGCTTTGTTGGTACATGTTTTAAACAGCTTTAGAGACTTCAATAAAGAAGCTTCCGTTCTTTGCCACTGGTGAACAAATAAAAATGTTTTTACAAGTTAAGGTTGCAGAGTGTTTTACTGCTTGCTCTCTAGCAGAGCAGGTAGGGTTATGTCTGGCAGATAAAGACCTGCTATAGATTATTTTTATGTTCTGTCACCACATAACATTTCTGGCTTATCCATGTTCTCAAGTGTTATTAAGACACTTACTGGCCTTTTTAACAGAATGGTTTTTGTTGCTTGTTTTGAAAAAGGCTCAAACATCGCTTCCTCCAATTATCAGATAAATTAAACATGTTTCAATGAAGCGTGCCAATTGCAAATGTCCATAGATTGGTTACTGAAAGATAAATATGAGTATATTTGAAAACTTGGAAGAAAGTGTAACTAAGATTCCCTGTCTTGATGTGCAGAAGACAGTAGCAAATTGGCAGACTAACTTGAGCTTTGTTAGAGATTGCTCTAAAATGTGTCAATCTATACATCTGATTTAAATCCAAGGAGATCGTCAGCAGTCCAAGTGTTGTGTAGTTGGTGTTATTTTGTTCACCTTACAAGCTTTCTGTGAATGGTTTATATTATTAATATAATCATGTAAACTAAGCTTTCAGTAGTGTCATTTCAGTCTGAAAGATTAAGTAAAAATTAGTTAAAATTTCATTAAGTCACTTTCTTTGTGCAGGAAAAAACCTGAGGCAGAAATCTGATCAAACTCATACTTCATGAGTTAAAATATCAGCATGTGTCTCTGAGAACGTATTAGAAGTACTCACATGGCTTTTGTTTGACCTATCATCTTAAGATTCTTTTTAAAAGAGAGTTGGATTTGAAGACATGCATTTTTTTAAGATGTTAATACATCAGCCCAAGTATTTTGCATCTAACAGCCATGAGGTCGTATAGATCTGTTTTGAGACTGTGCCTATAGCCACCCTGGTTGGTTTCTGCTTAGAGAAAACAATTTGTAAAGAGCTGGACAGTATTTTTCAACTGTGGTAGAAGTGTGGGTTTTGATGCACTGTTGGGACATGAGAGAGACTGTGCCTATAGCCACCCTGGTTTTTTCTGCTTAGAGAAAACAATTTGTAAACAGCTGGACAGTATTTTTCAACTGTGGTAGAAGTGTGGGTTTTGATGCACTGTTGGGACATGAGGATAGGTTTTGACCACGGTGAAGTTCAGGTCTGCTCCTGACCAGCACTGATCTGTGGTAATGTCAAACTTGGAAGCACATTCCTATTTAGGTAAGGGGAGATATGCAGAAATCATAGAGGTTTGCAGAGGGAAACGGACTGGGGAGGATGCAAAAACTCTTTTAGAAGAAGGGGAGGAAGAGATGAGGGTTGTGTGATTTGTGGTGCTAGCAGTGCCAGAAGATCAGTGCTACTGCCTTGGCAGGTCTCTTCCCTTCTTGTTTCTGATCCAAGGAAGATTTAGAAGGATGTGCCATCAAATGTTTTTTTCTGTGTAAGCCTGAGAGCAGGAAAATGCTGGAAATGTGCAATACAGCTTGACAGGTGTTATAATGTGCTCTCCAGTGAAGTTGTAAGCAGAGATACAGAGCTTGGTATCCAGAGCCTTGAACATCCTGGTGCTTGGGGTGGAAATGCAGGCGGAGTAGCAGACACAGGAACCGGGGGAAAAAAAAGAGCATAAAATAACTAAAAGCTTCGTGCGCTGTTTTATTATTAGAAGTCCATGATTTTTTATATCTTGTAGTCTCATGTCACTTTAATATTTATGCCCTTTTTAAAAATAAAGCGTTTACCCTCTGAAACACGGATCCCACGCTATGATTCTTGCGAGCTGCAGCCCGTGCGGGCGGGCTTTGTGCGGCGGCGATGGCCATCGCCCCCGGCACACCCGCGCCGAGCTGGGCAGAGCTGGGCGGCGGTCCCTGCTGCGGCTCGCCGCTCTGTAACCCAGCAGCCCGGCCTGGGGGCTCCCTCGAAAGAAGCCCGACAGCTCCTTGGCGATGCTGAGGTACCGGGGAGCGGAGGGTGACGAGGAGGCATCGGGCGGCGAGCTCTCGGCCGCTCCCGCCCAAGCCGGGCGCGCACACGGCTGTCACGGGCGGCGGTGGGCAGGGGCAGGCGCGGTCCCCACGGGCCAGGCGGCGTTTCTGTGCCGCCCACAGGCGCGGGGGCGGCGGGCTCGCCGTGCGTGGCCGGGCCGTGCCTGACGCGCGGCGGGGCGGGGCGGGGCGCGCGGGCGGCGGAGTCGCGGCTGCCGCCACCTTCCGCACACCAGCAGCAGCAGCAGCGGCAGCAGCGCGGGGCTCTGCGGAGCGGCGGGAGCGCCAATGCCCGGACCGACCCAAGCCCTGTCCCCAAATGGCGAGAACAACAACGACATCATCCAGGATAACGGGACCATCATCCCCTTCAGGAAGCACACGGTGCGGGGGGAGCGCTCCTACAGGTACTGCGGGGGGGCTGCGGCGGCGCGGTTGCATAAGGCGGGCGGGCTGCAGCCCCCTCCTCTCCCCCTGCCCAGCATTGTCCGGCTGCGGAGCGCTCGGGGGATAGGCGGGATGCGTGCGGGGGCTCGCCGCGCCCGGGCGGAAGAAAAGCGGTTAAAAATGATAATTTAAAAAAAAAAAAAAAAAAAAGAGGAAGGGGGAAATAAAAGGGAAGGCGAGAACGCCCCCCGCGCATGCAGCCAGCTCCCCTTGGAAAAGAGCCGCAGCACCTCGCTGCGGATCTCGGAGGGAGGCGGCGCCGCGCGGGAGGCGGCGGCCGCGGATGGCGGGGCGCGGGCAGCCCCTGCCCGGCCGGGAGAGCCGCACCGGGCACCGGGCAGTGCCCGCACGCCGGTGCGGGGGTGACAGCCGCCCCCCGCTCCTCGGGGCGGGGGTGACAGCTCTCCCGGTGCCTGAGCCGGGGAGGGCGGCTCCATCCCCGCCCCCCGCTCCCCGGCAGGCAGCCCCATTTTGTGTTTATTTATCGTCTCTCTTTTGGGGGGACACCCGTCCTTTGTCGCAGTTGTAGGCATTTTTGATAAATCGTTTGGCATGCGTTGCTGGCAGCGCTTCTGCATTAACATCTCTGACAATATGTTCCGGCAGATAAGCTCATTAAAATTGTTTGCATTGTTTGATAAGGGTCGCGGCGCAGCCCGGAACGCAACTGGTTTGATGTGCTCCTTGCTGCCGACTCGAAGGGCGGCAATACGGCCGGTGGCTCCTTATGTCAATATACAGTTATTTTAAATGCTGCCTGGATGACAGCAAGCAGTGCCTCTGCAGAGAACACGCCCCTTAAAGCTGATTTTCAACCAGCAGGAAATGATGCTGCTCTCAAATATCTGACTAAAGTGGCGAGTTGTAAGCTCGAATACATGAAAACAAACGTGGATGACTTGGCTTGTTTGTCTGAAGAAAATCGCAGTATTTTTCCTTCTGCCGAGGAATAACGGAGCTGCTACCGGCATTTGGCCATTAAAAACCTTAACAGTGAATCTCATTGTTGATCACACACTGACGGGTGAGCGTGAAATGTGTCAGAGATCCCAGTGTGTGGTTAGTTTGAATTGCATAAAATTTAGTCTGTGTCTCTCTCTGAAACTGCCTATGCTTTGTGCAGTGGACCCCAGTGCACACATTCAGCACAAAGTAGCAAAATTGCTTTTGCAAGGACTGATTTCTACTTGCAGAAATCCTGGAGCTCTCACTTCCTATATCTAAATTTCAGCTGAGTAGTACAAGATTCTGTTTTAGGGAAAAGCTGTATTTCTATCTATGAAATAGATTTGAAATATCATGCATCTACCTTCAGTTTCTCTGATATGCCATAGGTACCACCGATTGCTAACTTGTTTCCTTCAGAAGAGTTCTTTGGAAAACCTCTGTTACATGAGGCTCTCCATTCTTAAAAGACTCCATAGTCTTTTAGGGATTTGTATCCATTTGTATCCCTCTCTAGAGCAATATAAAGGAATACAGAATTACTGATGCTAGCATTGCATGTTATTTTTGGGCAGTAAATAAGTAATCCATTTCAATATATTTAAGAAATAAACCTTTAATGCACAAATAAAAATTTCTACTGAGGAATTCTATTTAGGTTGGGTTTTTTCCCTTTTGGACACTTACCATGTTCTGCAGAGTCATAACTCCCATATCTGTTGATTTCTTCCTTTCTCTTGGAGAAAGGGAGAATGGTGCTTAACGTGCTTCCATCTGTAGCTAAAGTCCTTTAGGAAGTAAATGTCAAGCATAACAGAAGGAAAATGTTAGAGAAAATACATGAAAACTGTGGTGAAGCTTATTCTTGATACTGGAAAAAATGGCTTTTAACTTCCATGACTACCTTTAGTATCTTGATAGGTTTGGTTCTCGCTCAGTGTGAGTGGCAGCAGGAGATCTCTGGGTACAACACATGAATTCCATCACTTTAGTGCCTGCTGCCACACTGGACTGTCAGTGCCATGCCAGACTTCTGGAGCAGCTTGTAGGACCTCACCATATGACACATCAAGTTGCTATGCCTCTGATTGTTGGGCTGGCTTCTTCCATCTAGGAATATGGAATAAATATGTCATTAAACACACCCTGGAGCTTAACGGCAGATGAGCAGTTGTACAAAGCTAAAACACTTCTGTGTCCTGCATCTTTGCTCCTAAGTTAGCCTGCATCTGCCATGTGTATAGAGGTTCAGTATTTGTCTTTCTGTCCTTCTCTCCTGTAGTAACAGAAATGCTTTCTCATTTTATAACTTTTAACATGTTCTGTTCCACAGATATTTTAAAACAGTAGTCTTGACTGATCAGAAAATTTGTGTTCATCAGGTTAGAGATTCTCAGACCTAAAAAAAATCCCCTTTGCTATTTCTAATCTTTTACCGAAGATTTGATATCCAACTCCTGAAGCTGATTTAAAAACAGCTGCAGGTTGCACCATTTTACAGACTAGGAAGTTGACGTGGAAGGAGCTGTTGTAAGTTATCCATGGAGTTGAGGATGCAGCAGGGAATTGAGCTTATACCACGAGTTCCAACCATGTGCTCTGTATGCAAAGCCACAAATAGTTTTCCCAAGTCTTCCAAAGGACATATTATATTTTGCAGACTGGGACATACAGGCCCAAGGTGTTAAGTTTCTCATCCAGCTTTACTTAGCTGGTAAATGGAAACCAGGCACTTTGGCATAAAATTTAGTCACAGGGTGATGTTACCTTTCAGAGTTAATAACTGTAATCAATCTGTATTGCTCCAGTGAAATGCTGTTTCTTTTGCTTCAGATCAGGAGCCTGTTTAAAATTTGGTACTGAGGTGTCTTTTTGTTGACCTGAAGTAGACTTGGGGTAATTTCTGAGAACGACATCACATGTAATGGTAGTTTTACTTCTGCACTCAAAAATGGCTGAAAAAATTCCATGATAAACGAAATCAACAGCTGTGGGGAGAATTGTTTTTTCAAATAAGACATGTTTGCAGTGCTTTTTTTGCCAGACTCCAGGTATCTTGTGTGGTTGATCAGCTCGTATTTTTAAAAGCTAAAGTATTAAGAGTGAATACTTCTAGGTTCAAATGGCATACCTAGTCTAAACCACCCTGGTCTTAAAGAGACTGTTGTATCTTCCTTTGCAGGATTCTGTGCTTAACTTCCACTTTGTCTCTATGTGTTGCTAGAAAATGGTTTTCTGGTCCTTCATTCCCTGGCTATATTTAGATTTATACCCAGAACTTGCATAAGCAGAGGGGAAGGGGCCGACTTCCTGATTGTTTTTCTTGAAATCACTATCCTAAAAGGAAAGGGTATTTCTGTTTTAGTTTTTATCTATGAGTGTCTACCTTTTTAATGTTATCTATTTTAAATATTTGATTTTTTCCTAAGTGTTGTCTTCATTCTAGAAATCATTGTGTGAGCAGACAAGAGATGGTGCTGTGCATAATAATTAAAGCTAGACAGCAGTGGCGATTTCCTCACCAACTTGCTGGAATAAAGTTGTGGGGTGTTACAGCACGTATCTGGCTGCCTTTTACAGCAGTATGAGCTGATAACTTCCATGCTGAAAGTCAAGATTCACGTTACAGCAAAATCTGTTTTGGTCTTTGCCTTCCAAACTCGCAGTGAATTGCCGGATGCAGGCTGGCCCTGGGCAGCAGAGAGCATCCTTCCCTCGGCAGGAGCTGCCCCTGGCTCTGGTGACTCTGCCTTCCACATGTGTGGCTTTACTCAGGGTTCAAAGGGAGACCTATGGCTTTGCCTTACTCTGGGCAGAAGGAATCTCTTGCTCTAAAATTAGTCTCCGCTGAATGTAGTAAGCAGGTAGTTACACTGAAGTAAAAAAGACCATTTGTTTTGATAAAATTAATACATAAAGGCCCAAGCTTGAGAACTGGGAAGATGATACAGAGTAAAAGCAGTGAGTTGTCTTCTCCCTTCACAGTATTGATAGGTGTGACTTCTGAAACGGTAAACATCAGTCAAAGTAAATGCTATTAAATATATTAGTGAATCTTTATTTTCAGAGGCATTTGCTCTTGACCTAACAGTTTTATTGCAGATTATGAGAATTTTGCCCTAGATTTCATTGAAAGCAGGAAAAAGTCAACAACAAATATTAAAATAAATCATCAACAAACTAACATAAATTACACCCCATAAATTTGGCCTGTGCTTTTCTAAAAGCTGCAGTTGTGATAACCCCCTTGTCTGCCAAGCATCTGGATTGCAACAAGGTAGTTACTATCAGGGAGAAGACCATCCTGATGACTTAGAGCCAGCAGCTTACCAGCCAGCATTAAAGAGGAACCAAGGCAGAAATCTTTCCTTAGTTCCTGTCAGCTTAGGTACCCTCTATTTTCTCTTCTTTCACTTTCATAAAGCTGTCTTCCTATTGTTGCCACTGCTGGTCTTCTTTAATCTTGTTTTCTGCTTAGGGAGTACTCTGCCTAGAGAGAGCTGTTTTGGTGAGAATCTTCTGCTGGGCAGATCCAGCTCTCAAAAAGCACAGGGTGAAACTGTCTGAAGATAACTGGGAATTATATGTGAGTGCATGTAAAAGTCTCGGAGGGTTAAGAGGATGACTCTGCTCAATACTGCATCAGTAGTTTCAAACTTGGATTATTGGGATATCTCTGTGTTGTTGGGATATCTCTGTTGACCTGGATTTAAGTCTTCCCAGATAATACCTTCATAGTGTTTTGGGGGCTGGAGATATTTGTTTAAATCAGGGGCTAAGAGGGAGGTAGCTTTTTGGGGATTAGGGAGAGAGGGGAGAAAACACTCCACAGACAGCCCAGTTTGTGTAAGGACATTGATGTGATTTTCAGAGAGCACAAACTCCTCAGTTTACACCCAAATGCTCTCACCATAAAGGTCTGAGAACGCCTAATTTGCACTTAGCCTCTGTGGGTTTCAGAAACATCCTGTAGGTGGGAGGCTGCATTCTGCTTTTTGTTGTGTGATGTGAGGTTTTTTTTTAACTACCTTGTTGAGCTGCATAGCAACAGCAATTTTTTTTTGGCATATTAACAGAAAAAGGAGCAAGTTTGGGACACACAAGAACTGGACCTGATGCTGGCACTTTCAGAAACAGACATTTTGGCTTCTGCCTACTGTCTTCAACCTAGTCTTCCTAGAAAACAGGCACCGAAAAGTATGCTGCATTGTGAGAAAAAGGTGATTTGGAGGTGGGGCTGTGGAGCAAGAGACCTTGATTAAAGCTATTTATTTGGCTCGTTTGAGGGAGATGCATTTACCTCATCTGGACCACAGGAATGTTCTTCCAGGGGGCATACCTGGACTAACCTTTTGTGATATAAAACTTGTTTTGGGAGCCACTAAGAAAAGAAAATGCGTGGTAGGTCTACATTTCAAGCCTTAGCATTTGAATGTGTGACTCTCTAAAAATATTTTCAGAGGTTTTGGTGTTTAGTGGGGAGGTTAGTTTAATTTGACAGTCTCTTCTCCTTCCTCATGCCCAAAGCTAATTATAGCAAAGGCTTGGTAAGGAAGCAGATTAATAGTGTGCCAGCTTTTCATGCGCTTTGGAAGCGCAACTTTCAGCCTTTGTTTGATAATTGAAAACGAGTGGTCTCGCCACATCTGTTCTCAATCACGCCAACCACTGAGTGGGATGGCACGAAGGCCGTGGTGCGGTGGCAGCAGCAGCAGCTCCGCTGCTCTGGGACAGCGTTTGGCTGCTCGCATCCTCCTCGCTCCCTGAATCCCGGCCTCCGGCTAGCAGCGCTGATCGCTCGCTCCCAGGATCAGTGCTGCGGAATGTAAATGGAAAACATCCGTGTTTCTTCTGTGGATGGTGTTAGCTGCGTAGCTGCTTGGATCTTGCTCAGATCTCTGCTGCCTGACTCACTGATAAAGCATCTTCTTCGTATTGTTTCATTACAATTAGGTGGGAGGAGAAAGGGAATATCAGCTATAAATGTTTACTAAACATGCATTTAACTCTCGGGGTTTAAAAATAGTGTTGTTTTCTCTTTCTTTTTTTTAGCACAGTTCTACTGTGTTTTGTTATGAAGTATTTAATTCAAGATTAAAGTCTTGCCTGTGATATTTTGAGGAAAGTTTGTCTAGTTTTCTAGTGGTGTACTAAATTACCAAATATTTTGCAGAGAAGGCTCTGTATACTGGAAGCACACTCATTAAATGTCTCAGTTCAGCCACTCTGAAATAATTTCTTGTTTCCTATAGAGCCCCATGATTAGTGAAGGGTGCCTTTGGGTTAAATCTGGTTTTTTGCTATGCTATCCAAACAGGAAGTGTAAACATTCATTAGTGAATCGAGACTTAAGGATGTAGCTTCCGTAGGAAATCCTACAACTGTGCCAAATCATTCTGCCTGGAGAGAAATATGCCATGCAGGTTGAACTGTTGATCTTGTGGCCTTGTGTATGACCACCTTGCATTGTATTGTTTCAGAGGCTTAATTTTCAATATTATGTTTCTTGGCAATTTGGTGCCCTGAGAGACATCTCAGTGGAGCCCTTAGCTGAGATCTGTGCACTTCAGTTTTATCTTTTAGGAGCAACTCAAGTGAATTCCCCCCCCTACAGCAGGGTTCCTTAGTACCATACAGCTTTTCTACCCAAGCAGCTGTAATTATTCAGAGATGCACATGAATGCAAATTCTTTCCTGTCACTCTGGAATGCAGTGTTGATGCTCAGAAGGGCTTGCTGGCAGTATGTATTAAACAATTTGGGGGGAGTGAAAATTCATTTTAGGCAAATCTTACACAGTTGTTATGCTTTGCTTCTTAAGGTTAATCTCTGTGGAGCTGGTCCAGTAATATCATGAATAGGAAGCACTGGAATATTTGAAGTAGAATACTCATTTGTTTTACTTACGGATTCGGTGTTACACAAATCATAGCTTGTTAAAATAACTATAGAATCTATGAGTAATTGTTTGTATGGAAGTGGAACACATAACCCAGTGATATGAAAGTCCCACGGGAGCTTGTGTATACAGAAAGACCATGGTGTGTAGGAGTGCTGAGAACAGGGAAACAGTGGTAATTGGTTGGATAGAAGGGATACATTTTCCCAAAAGGACAGCATTCAGTTGTAATTAGTCATTCTGTTGGAAACCTTGCAGAAAGGTGTTTGTTATATTTTTTTGAATTGAGTTGTTTGGGGTCCATATCGCTGTTTGCACATAATAATGTTTCAAAGTTATACATGATGCAGATTCTGAATCAGGGTCTAAATACACTGTTTTCAGTCAACACATTCATGTTGTGCTAGGTATCAGATTCAAGGCATAAGAAATATTATATTTTAAATTTTTTACTTCCTTTAATATCTGCGATGAAGACAGGCTGAGACACCTGGTGTTGCTCAGCCTGGAGAAGGCATAAGAAATATTATATTTTTAATTTTTTACTTCCTTTAATATATCTGCGATGAAGACAGGCTGAGACACCTGGTGTTGCTCAGCCTGGAGAGGAGGAGGCTCTGGGGAGAATTTAGAACAACCTTCCATTATCTAAAGGTGGCTTGCAAGAGAGCTGGAGGGGGAATTTTTTTACAAGGGTAGGTAGTCGTAAGACTACAAGACAAGGAGCAATTGCTTCAAACTGGTAATATGTTTAGATTAGGTATTAAGAATAAATTCTTTACTGTGGTGTGATGAGACACTGAAACATGCTGCTCAGAGAAGTTGTGGATGCTCCATTTCTGGAAATGTTCAGGACCACATTGCATCAGGCTCTGAGCAGCCTGGTCTAATGGAAGGTGTTGCTGCCCGTGGCAGAGGGGCTAGAACTACATGATCTTTAAGGTCCCTTCCAACCCAAACCATTTTGTTATTCTGCATATTTCTGCCTGCAGAGGTTTGGCTCTCTTGTGCACGTTTTTAATCTGTGGTTCCCAAGTGTCAAGTGAGTTCCACAGGGGTGCTGTAGAACTGCCTTGTCTCTCAAGCAGCTCTATTTTTAATACGGTGAGGTGTTTTTTTCCACTACCACATTATGCACACCCCCCAGTTGTTCCTGAAGAGTTACACAGTGTGGACCTGGTGGTGCTGGTGAACAAGATGAGCATGAGTCAGCAGTGTGCTCGTGCAGGGAAGAAGGCCAAGCCCATGCTGGGCTGCATTGGCATGCATGGAGCCAGCGGCTCCAGGGAAGTGATTCTTCCCCTCTGGTGCTTCTGAGACCACATCTCACATACCGTGTCTGGATTTGGCCTCTCCACTTTGAGAGAGACAATGACATACTGGAGTGTGGCAGAGGGATACCAGGATGGTCAGGGGGCTGGAGCTTGTCACCTGTGTTTGGTCAGTCTGGATAGGAGCCAGCTCAGGAGAGGGGAAGATCTCACTGCAGTCTTATCTGTCTAGTGGGAGACTGTGTGTAAAGAAGATGGAGCCAGGTTCTTTGCAGAAAGAGAAAGGATGAGGCAATGGCTGTCAGCAGCTGCAGCAGTAAAAAGTACTTTGGATATTGGGAGAAATGTTCACGCAGCCAGGATGGTCAAACCCCAGAAGTTAACCAAAGGAGCTGTGGAATATCTCCTTGGAGAGACTTGAAACGGAGACAAATGGCAGCCTTCTCTTGCTGTTTCTGCAGTGACTGGGAGGCTGGAGCAGATCTCTCTGGAGTGCCCTGCCTACCTGAGTCAGTTTATGGTCCCATTCTGTAGCTCTAATAAACATAAACAGCTCGTGACTTAAAAAACAAAATAACAAAATCACGTGTTTAAAAATGAAAGGAACATCATCTGGAAACTACTTTTGTACTTCCAGGGAGATAAAATCAGCCTTGTCATCAAAGGTTTGAAATGGAAAAGAAAAATACATGTATGCAGTCTCATTATGACTTCATCAATATCAGATGTTTTCTAGTTTAATTCTTGTGAAAGCTATACTGCTGCTGAAGCAGTACATTAATTTATATTCATATAATTTCATTGCATTCTCTGAATCACTGGGAGCAACTTTTAGTTGCAGTTTAGTACCCAGGGATGATCGAAAGTTTGTAGAGACACAACAGAGCAAAGGCATAGTTTTGCTGTATCATAAAATTAATTGTGTACATTGCAACCAAAGACTGTCTTGAAGTTAACAGCTGATAAATTGCTCACTCTGCTTTTAAGGGATTGTAGCTTTTTTTCACGCAGAAAATGTTAGCATTATTGATAAGTTTAATCTGCAGAAAATGTTTTAACTGTGAGCACAGTTCTTAAACTCTGTCAGATGTCTGCCGAGTTTGATGTACTTTTACAGGGAGTGGTGCAGAACTGTCTTGTCGGATGGCCTGCATCAAAACTGAGAGAGTTGAAGGAACTAAATATCCACATTGCAACCCAGATTACCTTAGTAACTGCACCTACATCTAGTTGAAGGCAATTCAAGCAATAAACTTTTTTCTTTCTTGTTTATTGTGAGAGTTGAACTTGGTAATGTCACTGTTTGCCAGCTGGAAGCAATACACTTTAGGAATTAACCTCAAGATATTCCATGAAAGGAGGCCAAATCCTATTAAACAGTACATCTATGCTTCTCTCAGCTTAAGGTGCAAGGCTTTACTGGGGCTTGGAGATAAAGAATGTTGTAAGTAATTCAGTTTCTACAATCACAGTTACATCAAAGCAGCAAGCACCTTCTAAAGAACATTATTTAGAAAACAAAGCTTTGGGGATTTCCCCCTTTAGTTAAAGGTTAAAATCTGTCCAAAAGTTGCAGTTTCACAGATCTTCAAAGACCAACATGGTTGTAAAAAGAAGTTTTGGCGAAGCTTTACTTGATGCTGGTAGACACCAATTATGTTGGTACTGCAACAATGGTAAAATCAGTCTGTGGTTACTGGCACACAGCAAGAGTAATATGTTACATAAATCACAGATGGCTGAGCTAGAATGTTCCTACAGGGCAATTTACTTCATGAAGGATTAGTGAATTCTAGTTTTAGTTGCTCCAAAATTAATTTAGCAGTTAAGCAATTGCATTTAGAAGTTCAGCCCTGTTCTAGATAGTACTTGGTAGGATTAATTCTTAAGATATATAATTTATGTATTTTGGGCACCAGGATAATTTAAGAGTGCTTCTTTATCTGTTATAGTGTTAATTCATGAGAACAAGGGAAGAGGTCAAGTTACTTCGGTATCGAAAACCAAATTTAAGTGTTGTGGCTGCTAGACTTAACACTTGCAGGCTGTATAATATTAGAAATGGTTTGTAGGGAGAAGGGAGTTTGTAATAAGCCAATGACAGGGGTATTTATTTGGGCCTATATCAACAACATTGGAGATGTCAGAACTCCAAGGTTTATTATTACTATTATTATTATTTTTAGTCTAGCTTTCACCAGTGGTTGAGGGAGAAGAGGGAGAGAGGTTGGCATCAGAGCCTAGAAAAAAAGCTCTGCAGTGTGTTGGTGCAGTGGTCTGCAGAGGCAGCGCTGGCAGGGGACTTTCAGCTGGTTCGTGTCGCAGGTGTTATCTGGATCTTGGTCCTGCATTCCCAGCAGAAGCCTGGTGCTTCTCCTCTCCCCCCAAATGGCAGCAGAGCTGTGATAACAGTGGGAAGCCTGGGCAACCATACTAAAGCTTAATATTTTCATTACAAAAATACACAGGCGTGTTTTAGAGGATGATGCACCAGTGAAAGCAGCTAACATGGTTGCCTGTTGCTTCATCTGTTGTCACATGCTTGTTTACAGCTTCAAGGCTTAAAATAAATGTTGTCTTATACCCCTGATCAGTGTTGTCACCTTCCTGCCAGGATGACTTGTTCAGGGATGGAGTGGAGCTGGCTGCCTGGCCAATACCTCAGCAGCTCTGTTGTGCACGCTGTGCTCCGGCACCTTTGCCCACGGGTCCTGGGATGATTGCATGAGTGGTTGCTATGCTGTTTCTTGTCCTTTACTTCGTGTCACTCTGGGAACTTTCAACGTGAAGGTGGCCTTAGAAGTCCACTTGAAAAGGGCCTCATTTTCTGCAAGAACAGAGTTGACTCAATGATCCTTGGTGGGCGCCTTCTGACTCCTGATATCCTGTGATTCTAACAAATGTGTATATTAAGGTTAGAATAAATGTTGCAATGCATAAATCAGTGCTTATCTGCACTGCTTTTTAATGTAGGAGAGAGAAGAGTTGATGCATGACCAAATCCTTGTGCTCTGTATCCTAGTGCATCATTTGTGAGTGGGAAAGCTGTACTGCAGTCCCTCCTTAGCCGGTGCAAGAGGTTTCCCATGGGAGTGCTCTGCTCCTTAGTTTTGCCTGTCTTGGACAGCCAGGATTTTTAAAGTGTCCTGCAGTTTCTTGTAGGAAAACAGCAGCTATGTGTTAGGAGAAAGGCATTGCATTTCCCCTTGTTGAATCCTCCTGTTTTCCCTTTTTCCCAGACTTGTCCTCTTCTAAAACCCGTGGATGTTCAGTGCCTATCTCCTGCTGACTCACTGCCTCTCTTGCCTGGCTCTGCAGCCTTGTGAGGCGCTTGGAGGCTGCTCAGGCCCCCTGTCAGGAGGGCTGTATAGTATTACAAAATCTCATTTGCCATTAGGTTATGCTTGGAGTAAATCAGCGTGTTACTTTAGCCTTTCACCTCGGAATGTATACACGCCACAGAGGAGGAGGGGGGCAGCAAAACCCCGGATAGGTCAAAACTAAATTCATTTGGTGACTTCATCTGTCTCTAGTTGGATCTCATCCCTGCTGAAACTCCCAAGCCTGCCCGCAGCGTTTTCTGGACTTAAAAGGCGGAAATGGCAGGAGCCGGGAGCAGCCGGGCTGCCAGAGCTGCTGCTGGGCTGCCAGAGCTGCTGCTGGGCTGCAGCGTGGCTGCTGCCCTCTGCGCTCTGCCTCTGACACAGTGCCTCGGTGCCCTGCAACCCCAGTGCCCAGTGCTGCTGGCTGCTCTTCATCAGGGTTTCTGCTTGTTCTTAGCCCTTCCTAATCACGGGCAGGTATTCCTTGGTGTAGATGCAGGTGGCTGCTTGGATGGGTGGCTGTGTCCACCCTGTTTCTCCTGGAAGTTCACAGGCTGCGCTCATGTGGGGCCAGTGGATTTGGGGACAAGCTCTCCTCCAATGCTGTCTTCATTTTCCCCTAAGTCTGCATTTGCTAAAGAAATCTCCTCTCTGAAAGTGAAACTGCTCATCCATCAACTCATGGGAGCAAAATAATAAGCGGTTCCCCTGTTATTTTCAGTGCTTAGGCTGGAAAATGAGGTTTGCTTGCATGGGCTGCCTCTCAAGGCATCCTTTCTTCAGTGGTCAGCACTGATGTTACCTTGCTTTATGGTATGTTTTAATCTCTTGGAAATCCTTTAGCAATGTCTGCATATTTGCTTGGTAATCTGTTATTATCCATAAGGGAAAAATATTTAAAAAAGGAGAATTGAAGTTCCTGCTTGTGTCTGGATGAATTGAGACTTTGTTTAACAGCAGATTAACAGTTTGTTTACATATCAGCTTTCTAGAGGTTTTATAGTTACAAAATGGTCATAGACATTTTCGGTTTTCTAAAATGTAGGTGTTTCTAATTGACTTGAGTTTATTATATGTCTGAGAATTATTATCCTTTGAATCAACCTTTTTTATTTTTTTCCCCCTTCACAATCCCCTTGTCTATTGTGAAAGGTAGACTAGTTGCCAGCATCTATTGTGAAAATTTGACAGGTTGAATATCTTACTTCAGGGCATCAGAGCAGCGATTCAAGCCTAAGATCTTAGAGTTGAAAGCCTTGGCAGGGGGAGGGTAATAACTGTAAGTAAAGGCAGTGAAGTTTTTTAGTATTGCAGCCTTGCCACTATTAGGTTCCTCTCGTTCAGCCTACTTCAAAGGTTTTTTGTTGTTCGTCATTAATAAAATGCCTTCTTACTTTGTAGTCACATTCTTTTTATACTGAAATTTTTGTGTCCTTACACCATGTTAAATAGTGCCTGTCTGTTCAGCAGAGAACATTACCATTGCTTTGTTCATCTGCTCTAAGGTGTGGCTCGAGGGTGCTGTGCACTGCTGTGGTTCATTTCTAACCAGAGTGAATGTACCTGGGTGGAAATGGTGGTAGCCAGAGGCTCTGAATTGCTTCCATTTTGTGTAAGCTATTGATGTCTGCCTTTCTTGTACCTCTGTCCTTTGTTAAGAATTTTTTTTTAATTAACATTTGTTTGCTCATAGAAATTGATAAGGAACCTTTCAGAGCGTGCAAATACTTTCAGCCATAATAAGATCTTATGTACTTGAGTGTTACTGTTGCATTGTACTTGTGATGGCAAAAGTGAGCCCTGAAAAAAAGGTTTTGTTAGTGTAGAGACATGACATTGCTGTTTCATTGCCACAATTTCAGTGGCATCAGGAGTGAGAATGTAGATGGAGAAATAAAGTCTTGCTTATGGTATGGAAATACAACTGTGAATGCAAACATGACTGGCAGATGCCAGTCAGTGAATGTGGTTTATCCTTCTCAGGTCAACCTTTAGGTGCCCTGAAATCTTCAAAGCACTAAATAATTGTCCTTGAATCTGAAAATATTATTTTCATTTTTGTGAACTATTCCAGTTTAATAACTAGTTAGTGAATAAATTTCTAACTATTTCTAAAAGCTATGCAGTATATAGTGTAATGCATTGCTAGTTATTAGGCCATATCAGAGGGTTTGGCTCTAGTTGTACATATATTGGAATACTTCTGGTCATGTTTTTTTGCATTTGAGGAAACTGAATATCTAAAAAATAATCAGTATTTTTCTTCCTCTCAAAAAATAAGTTTTTTTGGGTGGTGGTAAGTTATCTAAAGCCATATGTAGCACAAACCAGAATTACCAGGAGCCTTTATAGAAGGTACTCAGATTTGCTTCTGAATCAGTCCTTTAGACCCATCATAAACATTTATGTAGGTCAGAACATCCCAGCATTGGCAGGAAGCCTCTAATTTAAAAGAAAAAAATTCCCTAATCCAATCAGAGTGCATCTCTATTACTCTAATTTCACTTGCATTTAAACAGGGTAGTGCAATGAAAACAATAGAAAATATGCTGTTGTCTGTATTCAGTGATAATCCGGCAATATTCAAGCCATAACATGTGCATGGATTGCCTCAGTTTCGTCTAGTCTTTGTAGAGTACTTCACAAATCATTTTAGGTCAAGTCAGATCCGTGTGGTAAATGTAAAATGGCATTCAGAAGTGAGTGAGATGTACAGAAAATTTAAAAAAAATTAACATTTCAGGGCTATTTAGTGATATGGGAACAGTGCAAATGAGATTTGACATTCAGCATTTAAAAACATTAATTTCTCACAGTATTATAATCACAGGGTTCTTTTATTCTTTTTTTTTTCTTTCCCTGTGGCAGTACCTCATTGTGATTAATCTTGTCTCTGATTCAGTTTCTGGCTAGATAGAGCCTTTGTGTTGCTTGCTGCAAATATCACTGCAGTTGCAGCACTCTGATGCCACAGTATTTGCTGCAGAAGTACAGCATAAGTCAAAAGGGAGGGTAAGAACAGTATTGTCAGCACTGCACAGGAGCTTTTTGTGTTGATTTGCTGTCTGCAGGACTCCTTTCTGTACAGAAAACCTCGAGCATAAACTGGCCTCTAATGACTGTGGCTACAGCTGTGTGCAGGGACTGTTAAAGAAACAGGCAAGGTCCAGCTGCAAATCAGTTGTCATTTCAGGATGGTACAAAAGGATGAATTTTCCTTGTACAGAGATTTATCCACTGAATGTGGCAGGTTTCTTCCTTCAGGGATTTCTTTGTTTTTGCAGCAGATTTAATCTAGAAAGCCTTTTCGCCAGCAGCTGCAGCAGTCTCACTCAGCTCCATCTTAGCCTTTCTGCTGTTATCTCCTGCTTTAGTAATTTTTGGTGTGAGATCTTTTGTTTTATTGGCAGTATCTTATCAGGTGCCAGCTTCCAGAAGGTTCCTCTGTACTGTCACACAGACTGTCCACTGCAGTTAAAAACGTAGTATCTGTTTGTCTCTTTGCACTACTATTTAATACAAATATGTATATTTGTACTAAATGAGAGGCAGTGGCAGAAACTGGAACCCAGGAGGTTCCACCTGAACACAAGGAAGAAATTCTTTACTGTGAGGGTGAGTGAGCACAGAAACAGGTTCCCCAGAGAAGCAGAGTCTCCTTCTCTGGAGATAATCAAAAGCCATCTGGACACAATGCTGAGTAATGTGCTCTAGGTGGCCCTGCTTGGGCAGGGACGTTGGACTGCAGTGGTCCCTTCCAACCTTTCCTATTCTGCAAAAATGTGAAGGCCTTGCAGGTTCACGGGTGGTGGCAAGTGTGATGAGTTTTTACACTACAAATAGATTCACTGCTGGAATCCTTCTAGTCTTGTCATTATTACTGGTTTGTTGTTATACAGCTTCTGCTGTCAACAACTGTTAGTTTATCACTGGAAAAATAAAGTAAATGTGGTTGTTGCAAAACTGTCCTTAAGAACAGCTGGATAATACCTTGTAGCAGCTGCAGTTATCTGTAGCAAGAGCAGTGGAAAATACCCAATATCTCAATGTTCAATGCTGCATATAATGCCTTAAAAATTAATAGACTTTTGGGTGTAATGTTTACTGTCAGGCATGCCGAGCCAGTATATTTCTATCTGGGGAAACTGTTTAAGCATGTACATGATTTTCAGCACCTCTCTAATCCTCTGAACTCTTGTCTGTGGTGTGTAGTTGTGCATGTGTGAAGTGTTTTTCTGAAATGCCTAGACTCTCCTCATATGTGAAGACTCTCCTCAGGCTTAAAGTAAAACAAGGGAGAGTCCTTTATGCATAGGCAGTACTGTAACAGCCAGAGGTTTTTCATGTCCCCCTGTGCCTCCTGAAGTGGGACATATGATGTGCTATCCTCAGTCTGCCTTCAGTTGCTATAGAATCACAAGGCACCTCTGTGGAATTCTGAAGATGCCAGGTAGATACTGGTTTGCAGGCTTGTGTGAGCCTCATTGCAATCTTATGATGCAGATGTTTCACAGTGCAAACAAGTGAAAGCCTAACAAGTTGAAAGTGTAAATAATATTATTGGAAACGAGGAGTGTATTACAACATAAAACCAAGTTGTTAGCTACTTGGCTGTTCAGAGTATGGCCTGTGTGTCTCCACCTGTCCAGCTGTTCTCTTGCATCAGCTTACACATGTTTATTAATGTGTTTGGAAGATGGATCACATTTTTCAGAGTGCTTCAGCACTTTGGGAACTCAGTCCTGTAGAAAATCCCAGCCCAGCTGTAGATGTTGAGCACAGAGGTTCTTAACTGTTTTTGAGCATGGTAACTGCACTACCTACATCTGCTTGGTTTTTTTTCTCCTTCTTTTTTGCTTTGTTTAAGGTCTCTCTGTATGACAAACAGGATATGTGTGTATCTGAGCACCAAATTAGAATATGCTTACTGTAAAGGAAACCTTTCCCGGCTGAGTTTATTTAGAACGTAACCATTAGGAGGGTGGGGAACAAGAGATGCAAAGAGAGGGTGCACTCTTTCAAGAGAAGCAGCTGTGGAATATTCACATATATGTCAACAAAACACTTAAGAATGAATGGTACTGGCATGTTATTGAGTTCGTTAACAGCAATTCTGATTCATTTTGCCTTTGCTTGCAACTGTACTCATATACTGTTTTGCATACTTGTGTACAAATCTGAAGCTCTTGTCTCTAATAGCTTGAACTCATCTCTAATAAATAGTCTGAACTTTTGTTTGACCCTTAGACCATAATAATTAATTCACAGATGTAGCATAAGTTGTATCACAGGTATCCTTCAGGGTAGCATTGTAAAACTCAAGGTTATTCATTTACTCACAGTTTCCTGCAGTAGAATTCCCCACCCCATGCAATGCAGCAGAGGAAGTTGTTTGCTCCCCTGTGGATTGCAGAAGGATGGGTATTTCTCTTTGCAGTTCTTTGTGGAAAAAGGTGATGAAGGAAGTTCTGCATCCTTTCTCTGTGTGTGTGTATTTTCTTGATCTTTTTAACAAAGTGAACTTTCCCTTTTCACTGGTGGTAGATGATGGTTTTTCTGAGCTCTGCATGGCCTCAGAGGCCAATTAAAATGTTCTTGAAGTAGTGGCAATTACAGATCAGAGTAGCTTTATTTCAGATGTTCTCATCTAAATATCTTTAGTTGCTGTAGAATTCAGTGGACTCCTCTGTATTGCACTGTTGGTTTATTATTAAGCTCACTATTAATTCTAAGTGAATATTAAATTCATTATTAAGCTGTTATTTCAACTGATCTTACATACAATATTTAGCATGTTAGTTTAATGGTGACAGTGGTACTATCTTTCTGTTAGTTTTTTATCTATATAAAAAGGCTAAAAAATAATAAAATAAAACCCATGTGTTTCAAACTTCAGATGCCATTAGTATCAAAGGGGTTGTTTGCCTGCTCAGTGCCTTCCATCCTGATGTTGAAGCTAAGCTTTTATCCTTAGCCATTATGGTGTAGTTTTAAGAGTAAAAGGGCACTCCCTGTTTCTAAAACTTTGTTCCTAGCACTTGGCTCAGTCCAGGCACTTAGTACATGCCAAGAGAGCGACCTTTGCTAACTCTTATAGTGAATACAGGGCTGTGTTCACACAACCGGCTGTGCTGCATGCGAACCTGTGGGAAGAACGGAGCACAGGCTGATTCCTTCCATGCTCCAGAGCTGCCTGTACAGAGTGGATAGGAAGGCAGCCTGGTTCTGAGTGAATTTCTGGCAGTGGTTGCCTGACTACTGGAGCATGGATTTTTCAATCCTATTTTTTCTCTCTCTCTGTTTTCTTTAATTCCTTATAAAGCAAATGCGAGGATTTTATGTCTTGCATCTTAATGTCAGTAGATGGGAACAACTTGAACAACCTTCTGTTTGTGAGATTTGTTTCCTAGAAAGTGACCTGTATTATGAACTTCGTAATCTTGTATTTAAATTTATTCTCTATGTTATGTGCTAATACACTTACATGTTACCAAGTCACGTTTTGTGCTGGTAGGTTTTTCCCAATTCACATTTTACCTAGGTTGCCCCACCTAGTTAGCACACACAACTATGGGTGGAGTTAATCTGTAGTCGTGTCCTTGCAGAATTGTCTATCAGGCTTCAAAGGGTTACATCACTGCAAATTTTTGGTGGAAGTAGTCCATTCAGACCTCAGATCCTACAGAGGAGATCCTGCTCTCTTGCACTGATTGAGAAAGTTGAGGTCCGAAGCTGAGATGGCAGGACTGGCACCAGAGCTAGACACATAAGTGTTAGCTACAGATTGCCACAAGAGACGAAGGTGTGCAGTCCCCAACAAACCAAGAATAATCATTCAACTTTGACTCTTTGGTCATTTCTGAGACACTTCATACTTGGATTGCTTCTAGTGGATTTTCTGAAGTCCATTACTCACGGGAACATTACTTACTCTCTGCATGAACTTGATTCTGCTCTTTGAAACTGCTGATGAGATAAACTTGAGTGTGCTTATGTTTTCTCTTTGCAACATCTTGCAACAGAAAGATGTGACTAGGGTAGGATAACAGGGATCAAAGTTCAGTAGTATATGTTTCTGGTCTGTGTACCTGGGAAGATGATAAAAGCTACTATGAATTGCCAGCTTCCAGGGAGGGACCGTTGCTAACTAGAAAAATTTATCTAAGGTGATGTAGCTGTGAAAACTTCAAGCACAGAGTGCCATTTACCAAGGTCTCAGTGAAATGTTATCTGAACTCTGTTTGAAACTGTTTGAGGAGGATTGCTGGCATCACCAGTCAGTGAATGTCTGGCTTGATATAAGAGACTCACATTGATTTGTTTAATCTAGACTACCTGGGCATTGAGGCAGACACTGAGTGCTGTCTCTAAAGCATTAGGAAATCCACTCTGGGGAAGAAAAAGCAATTAGGGCTGGAGGATAATGTTGGCAGAAGAACAAATGGGTTTAAGCTGAGAGGAAATGTTCCTAAGGTTTGAGAAGAACTGGGCTTCATGGCAGTTTTCCAACCATACAGCTGAGGGTGCAAATCTCAGTTGCTTTCAGGATAGACGTTGGTGCACTGATAACAGAGATTATTTGATATTCACTCTGTGACTATTAGGAACTGAATTAATGATCCAAAAAGGCCCTGTCCCAGTAAGAAATCAGTAATAGAACAGCTACTTCATAATTTAGAAGTTATCTAAAATTAAGTGTTGGTTTAGGGAGCCTGATCATCCTGCAGTGGCAAAAAACTGGCGGAAATCAGATCACTGTATTGGTGCAGCACAATGTGACAAAATGTCAGGTCTCTGATCTGTCTGCATATCTTTAGGTCTGATTCTGGTGTTTTTTCTACTTTATTGGCATGAAGCAGAGTACCATAGGTTTGTATGTTCTTTAAGTTCACAGTGACAGCCAGAGAAATATGTTCACAGGTGCCAAGAGGACATTGAGGAGGTTACGTATCATCAAAGAATAAAAATTACTTTTCCTTTCTTAATAAACAAAGAGATGGTTTTGAGTTTTCTTTCCCTCTTTTGAACAGGAAGCATATATTCATTGTATTTATAAAATAATTACCAAAATGTCAAAAATATTTTTGTCTCTCTTTTTTTCCTAGTTGGGGAATGGCGGTCAACGTGTACTCTACCTCTATAACCCAGGAGACTATGAGCAGACATGACATCATTGCATGGGTTAATGATATATTAGCTTTAAACTACACAAAAGTTGAACAACTCTGTTCAGGTAAGAAAGCTCACTATGCTCTATAAATGTTTATTTTAAAACCACTTTAAAAGTCTGATTTGTTGAAAATAGATAGCTTTTAACTTTGACATAAACCAGTTACTGTGAAAAAAGAGACTAATGTATGTGCACAGGAAGCATTTTTGCGTTGTTAATCTTCATGGGAAGATAAGGTACCTTGGGAAAGCATAACAAAGGCAGAGGTGAATGGGACAAATGTAGCAGGAGATACATAGAAGTAATAAAAAGGTTGGCTAAGCAAGCAAGGAATACAGTGATAAGTTTTAGTGCTTTAAAGCCACTGGGCTGGTATCTTTTCAAATGGAGAATGGACATAACTGAGAAAGAGACAAATTGAGAACCAACACCCCAGATGAACAAAATTCTCCAGCTCCGTTTCCTTCCTGAGGTTTCTCAAATCCCTGCTGATGCTTGCAGGAAAAAAGCACAAGAAAAAGACTGAATAAAAAACATGGATTTGAGGAAATGAGGCTTTAGCTGCTGTGAGGGCTTTAGAACTTTGTCAAAGTCTGCCTGTTTCTCTTTAAATCTGAGTTACTGTTGTAAGTATATTTGGTAGTGACCCCTGAAAAAAGGGTAATAGTTTGAATACTTCAGAAATGTTGGTTAATCAGAGTTGCAACTAGAAGATGGGTGTTAAACAACACGGTCTGTAACTAGATGATGGCTAGAAATGACACAGGAAAAGGCTGATGTTTCACTGTGAATATACATGCCCCTGGGGAAAGATTTCTTTCTGATTTCCAACTGTGATTTTTAAATTTGAAGATGTTTGGTGGAGGAGGAGCTTGTTTGTGGTGGAGGAGATCTAACTTAGATTGCTACTTCCAGACAGCTAACATGCTGGGAATATCTTATGAAGGTATTATCTTATCTTATGAGGACAGTGCTCAAAGCGCATGGAAGAGGAGCTACGTGACCAGATTTCAGCTATTTCTTGGTCCAGACAAAATGAATAAATGGGGTCTTATTTATTTGATTTTGACTATCATTCTGGGTAAATTTTCTGTCTCAGAGATGTTCCCTGAAAGATCTAAGTAATCCTTTCAGGCTGACTGTCTCATAGCCTATCCTTCAAAATTTCAAAAAACAATTTTCAGCTGCAGAAGTAGAGTACCATACTTGCAGCCTTGCACAACAACCATAAAAATGAAGTTGAAAAAGTGCAGGATAAAGTCAATGTAAGCAATTGATATAATCTGAACAACTAAAGATATAGACCATGGGAAATTTTTTTAAACTGTTATTAAACTTGAAATTGAAATGTTATCTCTAGCTGTTGTTATATTTACATGTCAGGAAGTTAGCCTAATTATTTTATTTCAGTATATATAAAGACAGAATTCACACAGGGAGTAGCTATAGATAGATACAGATAGATACATGCATGCACACACTGAAGGAGATGGAAACATAGAAGGAAATGGACGTTTGCATCTCAAAATACCCAAAGTTTGCTATTGTTTGAAACAGGAAGCATAGTAGACAAGTTATTGACTTGTTCCTATGTAGCTATTTAAATGCTCATAAATAGCTGAAAGGAAGCTTTTGAAGTGAGTTCTCAATCAAGTTAAATGTGTGTGGGCTTACACCAAAAGAAAAAAAAAAAAAAAAACAACAGCTAAGACATAAAAAACTTCACCAAAACTGTTTCTGAAAACAGGGGAGAAGTGATTGAAGAAAATATTGACTTAGCAGAATAAAATGAGTTAAAGTTATGTAAGAAGATCAGATAGAGAGACTTCAGCTGGGTGGGGCAAGGAGGGGAAAAGCATGGGAACTGTCACAAATCCACTGTCCCATTTCATTACACAGCTTCTTATACAACTTTTTCTGTGACCTACAGAGAGGATTTTGGGACACACCTCAAGGGAAGAACTGAAAAAGGGTCATCTCATTGCAGCTCTTACTTCATTCTGTATAAAATTAAATCTTTTTTTTTCTTTAGAATTTCCTGGATTGTATTGATTGTTATTACTACCTGATGCTTCTATATTCTTGTCTTTACAGGTGAAAGCTGTAAATTTGAATTTCCCCATTTGGTTTGGCAGTCGAACTTGATGCTTACACATTCCTGTTTTTACGTTCATATGCTTTACAATCCAGAAGGGGCTTTAGTAGCTCCTTATCTAAAGAAGCATTCTAGCACAGTACTTCCTGTGTTCAAGAGGACTTTACTCTCTGAACTGATGAATCTAAACACTGATAGATTCTTGCAGACACTAGAGCACAGTAATCTTAGTCTTAATAGGTTTTTCCCATTTGAGACTGCACGGTCCATTTCTCATGTGTAGGGATTGAAGACAGATGGACAAGCAGGTTTGGGAATCTTTCTGCATTTAACATAGTTTACTGTGTAAACTCAAAGCAATTTATTAAAAGTACATATATTTTATTTAGCCTATTTCCAGTGTAGATTTCAAGAGGGATACTAAGGGAACAGTAGTATAAATGATGAGCCAACTAGCAGGCAGAGCACCAGCAAGCAAGCATGGTATGGACTGCAGTTTGAGAATGACCAGTTTAACTCATTCATTCTGGCATTCCTTGGCTGATGTCCCTTGAACCATTGGCAGCTTTCATGCAGATTAATGCTCGTTTCCATAAAACATGAGCATTTCTCCAGGACTTCAAAGGGAAGGAATATATGGGAAACTCATTACAGCTATGAAGCACTTCACAGTATTAACAGGGATCTGCAGAGCTGCTGTAACTGAATTTTTATAATCTACTGTAAAATTGTATGGACATCTTCTTCTTTTTTAGAAGAAGCATTAACATTAGTCATGCTGTGTTATGACTATTCAGTTCTTGTTCATTTTTGTTAATAAGGAGCAATCAAAATGCCAGAAAAAGCTAAATGTGGGTCTAAAAAACCTGGGAGAGGGAAAGCAGGAGGGATGTTATATCTGAATTAAAAACTCAAAGGAGTTACTTTTAGGAGGTAGGAGCAACCTAGATATGGCATATTTTTGTGTTCAGCAGCTGGCTGTGTGACCTCATGGGTGTCCACATTTTGCAGCCAACCTAGCAATAATTTTTGACATTCAGAGCTTAAGCAAGAAGGAATAATGTAACATTCTGCCTTTACTAAAGGCTTTATTCAGAACACATCTACTTAATGTGACAGTAGCTGCAATGACAGAAAAAGCAATCCAACCTCCTTGCTGTGGAGAAGTAGCTTTGATAATACACATACTGTAGCAATACCAGCCTCTCAATTCCTCCCAGTTTCTCAATTTCCACTTGGAGGAATAGAGCTGCTAGGATGAGGAGCAGCACAGGAAGAGGTTGGCTTAGTCATAAAGTATTTGTATTCTTTGGGAGTCTTAGATGTGTTTTTTGTCTCTGCTAAGTAGGCCGAGCAAAGTGCAGTGTCCCCTGAGCTTTCTGAATGCCTGCTGTGGTAGTGATGTGCCAAGAAAGCCAGGGTATGGATGGGTGCAGCCCTGGAGAGTCTTAATTCAGTCTGCAGCTCCTCTGGTAATTTACTTTTGACAACTGAACAGAGTAAATCTCTCCAAGCATCTCAGTACAATTCTTTTTGCTTTAGATATTTGTCATATTGTCAGTTTTTGGACTCTGGGTTTGATTTCCTGCTAAGTTGTTTTATTTGAATGTGAAATCTATAAACCATGGTTTTAATAGAAGGCATAGTGCATTCCCTTTAGAGAGAGCATTTAATTTGATACATCAATGAAATATAATAGAGAACAATTGAGAAGATGTAATGTCATAGGATCCCATGTGCAAAACTCATAGGTTTGGGGAACAGGAGTTTCATATGAAGTATGACATCAGTTGTTTCGTAGGAGTCATGCTGTTTTTTAAGGAATACATAGTGGTTTCTTAGAAAGAATTCTGACTAAGCAGCTTATAACTGAATTTTCTTTAGTAAGGCTGTTTTTCATCTCTAAGGAATACCAAGTGTATGTGTTGCAGGGCTTTTCATGACTGTTAGAGTGTTACATGAGAGTATATTCAAAATAAGAGTCAGGCAGGGGATTATAGAAGGCTTGCATATGAATTAAAAAGAAAAAAACACCATGTCTACAAGCTATATAATGTCAAGGAAGTGGTAAATGGATAGAAAGGAAAATGTGGCCTGGAGCAAGGTATATTTTTTTACTTAGCTATACTTCTGTGATTCTATGAGATTAAGGAGATACAGACTCTCCCCACTTTGTGTATTTGAAAATTCTCGGTAGAGTTATAAGCTTGCAAATTGTCAGGCCCCCAGTGTATACAGACCTTCTGTCTTTGAGGATGTGTATGCAAGGATCAAGGATTGCATGCAGGGTTGGTTTTTTCCTTTCTTTTAATAAACGGCCATATTGTAAAGAAAGCATGTGGTTTAGCATTTTCAAATTTTAGACTGTGATGCTTTCTCTACAGATGCCCTGGGTGTTGCCAGAGGGAATTTCTCATGGGGTGACTTCTGTCCCACATAAAAGTTAGTGTTCCTGCTGTGGAAATATGCAGTCCCTTTTTATATATATATGTTTTGTTATCATTCTGCCGCCCTTGTGTCGGAGAAGAGCAGGCAGTGTGACAACAGGGCAGATGTCATCCTTTGTTTGACTTTATGTCACCTCTGGCTCGGCCTTTTGAAAACTTCACTACAGCCTCTGTGGGCTGTTGTCCCTTGTGCAGGGGAGGAGGATCGCTCCTGGCTTGTGGAGGGTGTCCATGGTGTTCTGCTTGCAGGGAGGGAGTACCGAGCCCAGCCCCTGGGCAGGGCAGTGCCTGTGCCAGGCAGCCATGGGCCTGGCCCCTCAGCCTCAGCACCCTGGGCAGCAGCAGGCAGAAGCACGCTGCCTCCTGAGCAGTGTTCCAAGGGAGCCTCCTCTCCTCTCCTCTCCTCTCCTCTCCTCTCCTCTCCTCTCCTCTCCTCTCCTCTCCACTCCACTCCACTCCACTCCACTCCACTCCACTCCACCATGCCAGAGGAGAGCTCAGGGGGCTGGAGAAGAAGGGTATGGGCCAGACAGAGAAATGGTGAGCAGGGCTGTTTTTATTTTTTGAAAGTCAGTATATTTTTACGTAAATATACTCACAAACATGGTTTATTCTGAAGGTGAGCTGTGTACGATTTGTGTTTCCATATCTCAAAAAGTGTATTTTGCTCACTGCCTATATTAACCTATAACTTCCTACATGCTTATTTCTAAAATCTGCCTTGTAGGACCCTGTTGGAGGATTTGGTGCCAGCATTCCTCTACAGCCCAGTGCGCCTGAGAAGCCAAAGCATGTTTCCACATTGGTGGTTTTGGTTTTTTCCCGGTTGGCAGCCTTGCAGAGCTTGGGTCTCTAGCACCACTTGGGAACATGATTAAAACATGACTTGATCCCGTTTGCACTCTGTAACCAAGGCATGTTTCAAGGAACCTGCATGTTGTCCTGAGGTCATGCAACACAGAGCACACTCAGTGTCAATGACTCTCTGATGTCTTCCATACGATATTTAGGATTAGAGGGATACAATGAATGTTAATGATTGGATTTAAATAATTTCCAAATCTTTCTGAGGAAGCTTGCAAAGCAGTATCATGAGATTCCCAGGCAATAATTTATTTTTTTAAATGTCACTCATTAAGAATTCAGGAGGAATAGAACTTGAACAAGGTTTTTGCTTTTTAAAAGTAATTATTTAATTACTCATAGCACTCACTTGCAGTCAGTTGCTTGATTTCCCTCTGGTTTAAAGAGCTTGTTAGATTTTGTGTGGTACTTTCTTTAGGCATGATGAGTTACGCTGCTATTTTAAGTTAAATGGGAACTGTGTTTTCTGAAATTGTTCTGATCTTCCTGTTTAAAAATTAATGAATTCCAAAATAAATTATTACCAAAAATTTAAGTATTAAAAACTCTGCTGTGTATAATTTATGAGCAGCTCAATGATTTACATATTTAAGAAAAAGAGAATGCAAGTTAACACAGGGGAACCCTCACTCCAATATCCATTATTTAAAATGATCCGTGGATATTCTGGATTATGTCACACCCATGCCCTACCTGCGTGAAACAGGACTTTTGGAAGCAGATGTTATTTAGGTGCACATGATCTCAGGGGCTGTTGGTAGGGCTGGTAGGAGGTGCATAGCTCCTTTAGGCTGTTTGCTGTGGTGGCAGCACTGCTTTTGCGAGCTCCCATCTGTATGCAGGCGCTCACCCTGCCCTCTTTGAGGCAGCTGTGCTCATGCAACTGTGAGCAAGATGGCAGGGCTTCACTCTAATCTGCATCACTTTTAGGGCTTTTTAAGTGCCCTCCCAGGACTGTTGCTGGAAAGCGTTGAAGCTAAGCCAGAGTGGCTTCACTGATGCACAGCCCCATAAAAGCTTGCTTCTCTACAACTAAGTAGGTGTGGTCTTGAACATTCACTGGGAAATGGGCTGAAACTTTGAAAATTGTGGTGAAGGTGGCGGGGGGGTGGGGGGTAGGGCATGTTAACTGGAGAAATAAAATAATGTTGGCCATATACTAGGTCATGTAGGTGCTGCTGGAAATGCAAATAGGAATTTGAAGACCATGGTCTCTCCAGTGGAGCGCTCAAGATAAAGCGTTCTGTTTCTTAAACACGTGGCTGTATGTTACACAACATGATGCTCACAGACATGGAGACACAGAATGATTCATTTTGGAAAAACCTGTAAAGATCATGGAGTCCAACTGCCAAGTCCACCACTATACCATGTCACTAAGAGCCACATCTACATGACTTTTAAATACCTCTAAGGGATGGTGAGTCCCCCACTTCCATAGGCAGCCTGTTCCAATGCTTGACAGCCCTCTCTGGGAAGAAATTTTTTTCTAATACCCAATCTAAACCTCCCCTGCCACAGCTTGAGGCTGTTTCCTTTTGTTCTGTTGCATGGGAGAAGAGACTGAACCCCACCTGGCTACAGCCTCCTTTCAGGTAGTTGTAGGCAGTGAGAAGGTTCCCCCACAAGCCTCATTTTCTCCATGCTAAATAACCCCAGCTCCAGCAGCTGCACCTCATACAAGTTGTGCTCCAGACCCTTCACCAGCTTCATTGCTCAGTTTTTAAAACAAGCTTTGAATTGCATAACAGAAGACCCATATTTGAAATCCAAATGAAAATGTATGCTCTGATACCTGAGTGGAAAACCTACTGCTGCGTGCTTACCTAAACATCACTGCTGAGGAAGCAGTTCTAGAAAGCCTAAGGTAAAAGACCAGCCCATTGTACTGTAAACAATGATTGCTGGCATTTGTGGGTTTTTCTCTCAATTTTTTACCAAACTACTAAGTCACACATGCTCCTTGCAAGTCACTGATTGTTGCTGTCGTCGCAGCAACAGAAATACGGGGTGTGTGCAGCTTTCCATCAGTGTGAGCAACCACTGTGAACTGAAGTACTGATGACTAATTCATACACAAATCATCCTGCATTTTCCAAATACATGATCAGGTGGTTGCAGCTTTGGAGAGAATGAATAATTTGAAGGAGTTTGTATCTAATATGACTCGATATGTATTTTTGTATTATCTAAATATTTCATTGAAGCAAACAAACTAATTTTGTTACAGAAAAAGTGCAGTCAGCTTTTTTCCCAAATAGAATTTTTCAAAAACTGAGTGTATGAAAATCAGACTGAGACCTGGTTAAAAGGTTTAAACTTGATTTCTATGCTGTTTTAGAACAAAGCTAATACTGAACATTTATACCAAATTTCTAGTGTAGAATTTAGCTCTGTTTGCTGTGGTTTGGGTATCAGAATGAAAAGAAATCAGCCCCACCCCTGCCCCAGCAAGGCCCTGTCTTTTCATAGGCCTTTTGTTTTCCATGTTGACAGGTGTGGTTTTATATAGTTTTCTGGGATCTTGCTCCCACACATTGCAGGGATTCAGGGAGGAGCAGTGAGGGACAGTCTTTTGACATTAGGTTTGAAGGATTGACCTAATTTGTGTAGGGCACACACATATTGGCATATATTTATTCCTGCTTACATTCATAATGTTCCTACTAAATATTTTATTAGTATAATAAGTTCTAACTATAGTATATTAAAAGCAGTTAGTTTGAAAATAAAGTTTTCCTTTTAATTTATAAATATATAAACATCAATGCTAAAGAAAACCAAGCGTCTAATCTTGATTTCAGATCTCTAATCTGAAATCCAGGAAGTTTACTGAGTGGTAAAAACTGGTTGCAAACAGGATTCTCTTGTTTTCATTGTTACCTCCTTGAATTTCCTTTTGATTTAAATAGTGAGGAGCAGAAATATTTTTGATAATAAAGAAAATACTTCTTTGCATTTGTGGATTCATCAGCCTCCAGATGGTGAAGGAGAGGAGAAAAGCTGAAAATCTCTAATGATGCAGAGTGCATATGCTTCAGAGCAAGCTAAGTCAGCGTGGACAGTCTGGGGAAAGAAACACAGAAGCAGGGAAGAAGACATACAGGACAAAACCTAATATTAGTTCAGCATTGCTTACTGTAAGGGACTAGTGAAAGATTGTCTACAACTCTGAAAATGCTGTAAGATACTCAGTTTTTATAAATTTGATAGTAATTTTCTGCTTTACCACTGCATGTGGCAAAATTCTTGAATTTTAACAGCTTTAAATAACCACCTTTTCAATTCTGAGTTTGTTCTCTTGTCTGAATTCTGCCCTGGCATCTCTTCCCCTCCTCTGGCAGCTGCTTGCCAGCCTGGTGGATGCAGTGCCCTCCCTCCACTTTTTGCCTGCTCTGCCCCAAGCCTGGGATGCCCAGGAAACACCTGCAAAGCCCTGATGCTGCTGGGCTTTTTCCGCTCACTAATGGGGCTAAAAATAGCAACTGCTGGGGGTGATTTCAGCACAGCCACGTTTGCAGGCTCATTTCAGAGTCTGGTCTGTGAATATCTTCTGTGACTAATGGCTGCATCAATATTCCAGATCAAAACACAAAAGGATTTTTAGCCAGTGATTCTAAATTGCTTGTTAGCTAATAAAGGATTAGAGGTTTTTAACATTGATCTCTCTTCTGCAGTGCCACCAGCTGTACTTTTCATCTTTCATTTGAGTAGATGTCAAATTATGTCTTTTTTTGTGTGTGTATGTGCATGTTTATGCATATAAAAGTTTTTCAGTCAGAGAGATGGATTTATTGTGAGAGCTATTCTGGCAGTGTGTTTTCAACTTCCCTCTACACATTTGATAAGATTTAGGTTTGGGGGATTTTTTAGTTGTTTTTTTGGGGGTGTGGGGGGACTGTTGGGGTTTTGGTTGATTTTTTTTTTTCCAGAAAACTTAGGGAAGTTTTTAAATACTGAATAAAACACAGTAGCATAAAAATTCTTTTGTTTGTGTAAATTATGCAAGAGGTATGTCACAAGGCATAATGTCATTATCCCTACTGTTGTTTTCTTTGTATTCCATTAAAAATTTTCTTTTCTCATGCACCTGCATTGAAACATCAGTTGTGTAGTACATTGGATAGGCCTAAAGAGCTGTCCCATATGCAGAGGACCTCACAGATATGCTGTGGCTGAAAGGTAAAGGCATTGCAGTCTCACATTACTTAAGTGGGGCACCCTTTCTGCTGCCTCCAGGAAATCTCAGCCATGGGCAGTGAGGACAGTACTGTCCCCGTTCTGTTGCACTGGTGTTTCCCATTTAAATGTAATCTGACAGCTACAAGCTTTAGGGGGTAAAATCTTAAATTATGAATAAACACCTATATAATATTACATACATACATAACCTCAATGTCCAAAATCAGGTAGTCCCAGTTGACTGTAATGATATTTTTACTTTCTCCTGTTGGTGTGGTAGGCAGGTCTCTGGCTTTTTGGAGTTGGGAGGAATTTCCTCTCTTTGTAGCTCTGTGTTTAGTTCAATCCATGTTTGTTTGTTGCCTCTGCACTTCAGGAAGGAGTATTTTAATGAACTGTATTTGCCAGTGCAATGAAATCCTCCTGTTGGGGAGACGGCCCAGCAGCCGCTGCAGTGTTGTGTCAGAGAACAGCTCCGTGCTGCCATGTGGATGCAGTCCAGTGTTTTCTGCCCTCCAGTGTTGTGCAGACCCAGGACCACCTCCTGGCTGGCAAAGGTACAGAAACAACTGCCAGCAGAGAGAACACAAGGAAATACCCTAACTAGAGAGAGACTATCTAAAGGCATGCAGAAGGAATTTGCATTACCAGCAGAAGGAGAAGAATCTCATGTGAACACTTTGGGATTCTAGTTTTCTAAAAGGATCTAGATGAAAGGTTGTGCAGTGCATTTTTAGGGCCTCCAGGCAATTGCTTAGATATCAGAGTAAAGCTTATAATTGGGGTATGGGGAGGATGAAAGGACAGAGTTAGGAACAAATTCAATTTATAACATTAAATGATTGCATAATAATCCTTTTGCATTAAATTAAACAATAAGTGTACTCAAGCTATGCATTATCTGTATATCTATGCTTTTAACTGTAATGTATTTTTTCCATTGTCATGTATTTACAAGTTCTCTTGGTAAGGATGAGTTTTGAATAAATATTTGTGTTTATGAAGTTTTCTGTAAGAAGATGCAAATTTGTCATCTAATGCTTGTAACTTGCCAGAAGGCGCCTTTCCCTGTAGGGAATATTTTACTTTGATTCCTAATCATATCAAGACCATTGCAAACAGCTAAGCACAAGGTGTCCTTGGAAAATGAGGTTTTTTAATAACCGTTTTCCCCACAAAGCTAGGCAACATGAACAGATTTTTTTTTTTCTGTCAGTGGTTTTCAGCACTAAAGCTGGATCTTGGTAAGTCCCTTTACAAAATTTGTGTTGGTATTTCAGAGAACATCTTTGGACTCTTCTCTTAAATTCTTCTTCTGTTTGGGAAGTGATGATCTCGGTAACCCTTTGTGTAATGGCTGACTGGATACAGAGAATGAGAACCATCTCATGCATAAAGCTGGTCATGTCAAAATATACACATACCCATGGAGAAAAATTACTTTAAGTTCAAGTTGTTGTTGACTCTTCTGTAAAACTGGGCAAGCCAGATGTCTGCTTTGTTACTTTGGTTTCTCTGTGAACACTCAGAAATATTTGTGATTAAAAAAATCATTGTTAATAGTGGGCTGAACTGTTAGGTGAGATCTGGGCACTTCTTTGTCAAAACTGATGTGCACTAAAAGCATAACAGTGTTTTTTGTGGAAGTGAAATTGAGCTTGTCAGGGGTAATCGGGCAGTCAGTTCCCTGCCCTGATGCTCAAGCACAGGGGCTGCACCCTCTGCAGTACCGTGTGGACATCACTGAATCTTTGCTGAGTATAAAGTATTTTGTAGAAAAATCTTATTAAGAAGAAAGAGAATTGCTTTTCTTCTGATTTACTTAAACATTTTCATCTTGATTTCTAAACACTTGAGTGTGTCAGCAGTAAAGGTTTTGCAAATGACAGTGGCATGATGCTCTAGGAGGAAGCTCCTTGCATGCAAGAAATGCTGTCTCTGTTAGCCATCCTCAGGATGCTGGTTAGAAGTTTTTCCATGTACTTCCTTCTTTGTTCTGGATTAGTTACACACACACACCCCTACTGCCTGTAAGTTCAGAGAGCTGTCAAAGTTGAATTTAGGAACCTGGCTGTCTGAGAAGTAAAGCTGTTAGCCCAGCTTTGAAAGCTATGGGTAAACTACGCTAAAGTCTGCTTATTTAAATGCTTTTCTCAGGAAATGAAAATCAGTAAGGATGTTCATTGCAGAGGGGTGTGACCTGACTAGTGTGTTTTAACAAGCTGGAGCATTGCAATTTTTTTTTTTTAGATCATGGTTTGATATAATCTTAAATAATTGTATTGGACTTGCTTGGCATTTGGGTACAAAGGCCAGAAGAAAGATGATCCTGGCTTGTTTGAATTCAGGGGACTGTGGGGATTGAGGAAGCTTATTAAGAGATTTTCATTTTCACTGTTATCTTCTCATTGTATGGACAGTCCTGCTGTGTATGGGGACTCCAAGACCATCCATTTCACTTTGCATTAGTCGAGGTGATTCCTCGGATGCTGCACGGCAGCGCATCGTGGATCCAGACTGAGTGGAAAAGAACCACTTGGACATGTCACTGCTCAATGTACATTGGATAAGCAGGTCTTGGGTGCATAGTGTTAGGCTGAATTACAGCAGGGACTTATTCAGCACTGTTGCTTTCTGCTCATGCTTTCTGCTAATGACATTAAACACCATTTGGTCTTAGCTGGGTGCGTCTGGATTAACGTCAATGCATTCTGTTGTTATAGGAGCAGCTTACTGCCAGTTCATGGACATGTTGTTCCCAGGGTGCATTAGCTTGAAGAAAGTAAAGTTTCAAGCAAAGCTGGAGCATGAGTACATTCACAACTTCAAACTTCTGCAGGCATCATTTAAAAGAATGAATGTGGATAAGGTAGGAATTCTGTATTTATGCTTTGATCACTACGTGTTTCAAAAGTTACATAAATTGTGTAAATTAATAAATAGGGGAAACGAACTTCAAAATACTTGAAAATGCACTTTTTCAACTTTTGGATGGAGAGCTAGAATTGCAAGTAGATGTTCTTGACCTTTCATCATCTGAAAAGAGTATTTGGGTGTGAAGGGAGAAGTTTGGCATTTGGCTCCACTTAGGTACAAATTGAAAATTGAGTCCACATGTCTGCTAAGGAGTTGTGCCATCTAACTCATTATATCTTAATACCAGAGACCCTTTGATAAAACTCCATGTGTTGGAAATTCCTTGTCATCAGTGAATCTTCATTTTTTGATAAGTAAAATTATTGGTGACCTAAATTTCCAACAAAACATATTTGAAAATATGCTGTTCTTATAAGTATTCCTTTTTTTTGTCCAAAGCAGAGTTTGAGGAATTTAAATTATTCAAAAGCTGGAATAATTTACCCAGTGATTGAATAGATGGGTAGCACATGTGATCTTGTAAAGTTAAAAATGGAAGCCTCTGAGAAAATGCTTGTTCAGGCTTAAGGTATTTGATTTATGCTTGAATGTGAGAGTTTGATGGACTCACCAATATAAATTACTGTGTTGATAAAAATGAATAATGGAAGTTATGTTATCATGCTTATAGTTTTACACTGATGCACTATCTGTTTACCCTTTTAAGGTTTTGCCCTGGCTTTTAATGTTGCCTTATTCTGCAATTTATATAGTCATAACAGAGGGTCCCTTAAGACTTCTGTGAATAACTGGAAAACCCTCATTGTTTCATGAAATGTTATGGGTAACATAACATGGGTAACTTCTGTTTACAGCGTGATTTGCTAGTGAAACATTGGGAAGACTAATGTAGTCAATTTTGCTGTAGAGAGCAAATTTATCCTGCCTTTTTAATGTAGAGTTGAGGTACAAATGGAACAACCTGAAAAGACATGCAAAATGCAATGTCAATTCTTGTAGAAGCATCATGGATTTATAAAATGCTGTACAGTTGGCTTAATCCTGAAGAAGAAAAAGAAAACCCTTTTCCAGCTGATAATTCATAACATTCAAGAGGCATTAAGGTCTCCCTAACTTGGCTGTTCAATCAGCTGCTTGAATTAAGCAAACAGGGCAGCTCTTCTGCAATTGTAGTCCCTGTCTGCCCACAGTGTCTGGAAGCCTTGAGTACTCTAATATTGGCTGAAGAGACTTTTTGGAGGTTTCATGTCTATGAAAAATTTCTAAGATATTGATATTGAGACATCCTCATAGCCTTTCCTTTGTTTTAGTAGAACTTTATAAGGCATTTAAGTCAACTTCTGCATGTCCACAAACTGTTCTATGTATAGCTATATGTGGAACAGAAAGAAATTACAAGGTTAAAACCTCAGGCTTGGTTCATATGATGACCATGTGCTACCAAAATGTAGGTTGGTTTGAACTTCAGCATGTCTTGGAAAATCTGCTGGGTTTTGTAGTTCAAACAGTAGGACAGAGAGCAAGAAACATCTGTCTGGATTTTCGGAAGAATTGTTTGTTTGTAGTATGTCAAACTGTACCATGTCCATTAAAACCAGAAATCCCTAGTTGGCTGAGTATTGTGTTACTCCCAGAACAGTGTCATTCATCATGGGATGTACCCATGGGATGTAAGGGAGTACTTCTGTGGAACCATAGCTATAAAGGCTTACATACACCCAATGTATCACTGCTTCAAAGGCTGGGTCTCATTGGGTTTTGTCTTCATTTTTTAAGAGCACTTGCAAATTCAACCTTTCTTTTAGGAACAAAAAAATGGCAGAGGTTTATTTGTTGATGCAGTTAATAGATTTTTTTAAATAAGTGTATATATGTAATTTTTATATTTAAAAACAGCAGTGACGTCATATTGGATGTTAATATCTGCCTTTTAGGTAATTCCTGTGGAAAAACTGGTCAAAGGGCGCTTCCAAGACAACTTAGATTTCATTCAATGGTTTAAGAAGTTCTTCGATGCTAACTACGATGGGAAGGAGTATGATCCTGTGGAAGCTCGACAAGGCCAAGATGCTCTTCCTCCACCAGATCCTGGTGAACAGATCTTTAACCTGCCCAAAAAGTCTCACCATGCAAACTCTCCAACTGCAGGTATTTTGCCTCTTAACAAATTCCATTTCTGTCTCTGAAGACAATTATAAACTGTGGTCCACTCTACTTAAATACTTGTTAAAAATTATTTCCTTGGGTGGTTGTGCCATTCTTTTTACCTTATCATAGGCTTAGCATCTTGAGACAGCAGGAAGGTAACATCTTGTGTGCTCTAGTTTGGTCCAGCCCTACTGAGCATAGGGTCTGCTCCACTGAACCCCCTCCATGTTAAATGACATGGACTCTGGTAATGCCTGGTGGTGGAGACAAAGGCTTCTAACAGTCTTGTTGCTGAATATGGTATGTGCAAGTGTATTCAAGAACATTAAATTGAGTGTGTTCCTCTTTCACACCTCTACCTTTATAGGAAAATGCTGATGCAGGCTGATTTATTTTTTAATTTTTATGGTGAGTAAAATGTTTACAAATCTTAAGGGCTAACCTGAAAACCAAAAATTAAGTTATTTTTGGGTTTATGTATGCTTATTGTTTGGATATGCTAATTCTCCTAACTGAAAAACATATAGCTTTTGCTCTTTTACAAAGATACCTCAGTCTTCTAACTTTTTATTTTGTGCTTGTGTTGGGTTTTGCTAGGATAGAGATAACTCTTCAGAGGAGACTGGTGCTAAATTTTGAATTTAAAACCAAAACAGTGTTGATAAGTCAATGGATGTTTTAATTATTGCTAATCAGTACTTACACAGAGTCCAGGCTTTTTCAGTTTCTCACATTGCCTTGCCAACAAGCAGGCTGGGGGTGCCCAAGAAATTTGGAGGGGACAAAGCCAGGACAGCTGACCCCAATAGACTGCACAGATAATCCATACCACATGGTATTGTGCTTAGCCAGAAAAGCTGGAGGAATAAGGAGAAGGGTGGGGAGGGACGTTGAATGTTACAGCATTTGTCTTTCCAAATCACCATTATGAATGATGGTCTGGCTTTCCTGGAGATAGGTTAATTCCTGCCTGCCTATGGGAAGTGGTGAATGAGTTGTTTGCATGGCTTTTGTTTTACCTATTAAACTGTCTTTATCTCAACCCGTGAATTTTCTCACATTTCCCCTTCTGAGTTTCTCCCCCATCTCACTGGAGGGGACAGTGAGCAATCAGCTGTGGGGGCTCAGCTGCCTGTTGGGGTTAAACCACAGTAGTGTTTCTGGAACAGGCCAAAGGAGTAAGCCTGATCTTTGGTGTTTATGTAATGTGGGTATGACTAGTCACTATGCAGATGCTGTTTTTGTTAACCTAGAATTAAGTGAACAGAAGAGCAGCTAACATTTAAGAAAAAGAAATAGTCACTAAAAAAGTGGACATAGGTTTGTGCATATGGAAATACACATGCACACACACCTATTTCCTTTATTGGTTTTTTTCTGGGTTTATGCTAACCCATTTCTCAAATAAGGATTAATATTTAGTTGATTTTAAACCTGTGACATGGGCTCGGATATGCACCAGTACTCACAAACGCAGGGGCAGGTGTGAAGCTTGAAGCACCCTCACTTTTAGGCCACCTTGTGCTCTGGAATCCTACCCAGATTTCAATGTTCTGCTCTGATCACTTCTGACGTCAGTGGGGCATACTTGGCCAGCTGCCTTCAGCTCATTAGTGCTTCCAGGAAATAGGGCACCTAAGAGCAGGCCAGTGCTACTCTGGGCTTCTAAAGCTTGTTTACATCTTTATTTTGCACCATCTTATGCCTGAGCTTCTGAATGTTAGGGTCTGGCACATTCCAATTTCCCATGTGATGTCTTGCACTCCCTTTGGAAACAGAAAACCCAAGTGCTAATGTCAAGATGTTGTCCAATTCAGAAATTGGAAAAGACACTTTTATTAAACACAGACTTTACTGTGCTTGTTAATGCTTCTTACAGATGGTCTGTTCTTCCCAAAGTCACAAATATGTCATCCAAATTAAAGCTGTGCAGGTGACAATCCTACAGAAATTGAGTAGCTACTGGAGTGGAACCAGCCAGCTGATGTGGAGGATAATGCAGTAATGGCATGTTGTGTTGCTGGTTGTATGAAGAGCATGTCCCATGCCTTCCCAGCCTTTGCATGGAATTGTATAATTGAGATAGTGTGATGAGTCGTGATAAGATCCTGTGGCTGTGAGAGTTAGCTTTTTCATGGAAAATGTCCTTCATTATTAACTTAAATATAGTCCAGAAATATGACTGGCTGGACACTAGTTTAATTTCTGAGCTGAGGATGGTGGGGTATGGCTATTACATGATGCTGGGTGAAATGAGAGTTCCAGCTTTTCTTGCTGTTTTCATTTTAGAACAGAGCTAATTCAGTTAGTTGTCAGTCATTCCATTGGCTTGCTGAATTCTGGGTGAGCATATTTTCTTGGCCCTGATATATGGTGCCTTTGTGCCTCACCTCACCCCATCACGGAACCTGCACATTGGAAGGGATGGAAGCCTTTACTGATGCTCTGGGAGGAGTTCTGAATGCATCTGCAAACTTGTGTGTGCCTCATCTCCTGCTGTTTGGGAGTAAATTGGGATGATGCAGGAACAAGTTCTGGGCAGCTGGGAAATTACCATGAAAGATGTGCTTCTGTACCTCTGTGTTCCACACCTAGCTGGAAGTGAAGGAGTATTCATTACAGCTGCTGGAGGAACCGTAATATAAACCCCAGGATATTGTTGGCCTTCTGGGCTGCAAGTGCACATTGCTGGCTGATGTTAAGCTTCTCATCAACCAACAACCCCAAGTTCTTCTCAGGGCTGCTCTGAATCCATTCTCCACCCAACCTGTATTTGTGCTTGGGATTGCCCTGACCCAGGTGCAGGACCTTGCACTTGGCCATGTTGAATTTCATGAGGTTTGCACAGACCCACATTTCAGGCCTGTCAGGGTCCCTCTGGATGGCATCCCTTCCCTCCAGCACGTGACCACAGCACATGGCTTGGTGCTGTTATTAGTTCGTGTGATTTGCTTCACCTTAACAGGGGAGCTTTGAAGTTTTAGTACTGCCTTGTCAGTTTATTAACAAAACAAAAGGAAGCACTCATGAGAAAAAGTAAAGAACCCAGAAGATCTTTTAGCATAATCCAAAAGTTTTTAAACATCATGCAGTGGACATTCCTAAATGTACACATCTATTGTTTGGTGTCAGGAGCAAGCAAGTTTCCTTCCTTCTTTGCAGATATACGGGTACTCATTCATATTTAGGGGTTTGGCAGGCTTTAAATATGCCCATTCTAAATTGATTAGATATATGTATTTCTAAAGGAATAATTTACTTTAGCTACTTGGAGTTTCATATGCATTTCAGATGATTCCTTTTGCTCTATGGAGTAACTCTTCCAGTGCCCTTTTTGGGCTTGAGTGATTTAGAAGATGATTGTTGACTATTCATAACTGCTTTATAACATTGTTCTAAAAATGTATTTTCAGAGGTAGACTAAGATATATGTCCTTGAGTTAATAAGTGGTCAGATCCTTAAAGGCTGCTCCAAAAATTTATCCAGAAAGGTACTGGCATGAATTAAAATTATTTTTGATATTTTAATCAGACTCTAAAGCTTGATGGGATGCCTGGTATCAGGTAGCTGCTTCCTGTACCTGTAAATGGATATTAACCTGTATCTCTATAAATGCAGAGTATGGTCTTTATTTAATTTGAAAAATAAACACTTTTAGAACAACCCAAAAGTCAAGAAGTGTAAAAATGCACTGGTTTTTGTGTTAATTGGTGGGCAGGCCAGCAGTCATAGCCCTTCCCATTCCAAAGGTGATCCTACTGAGGAGTCAGTGCAGGTCAAGGATAATGCAGCTCAGAAATGGAAGAATAAATAGGTCCCTACAACTAATCTGCTGTGCCACCCTCGCTCTGCCTTGTCCCTTTCTTCAGAGACAGAGCCAATGTGTGGCCGAGCTGACGGTGGTGCCGTGGGTGGATGGCTTTGGTAACGTGCCACAGTGTGCTTCTAGAAACTACAGGAGCAGCAAGGTTTCAGCAGGTGAATGCAGCTCCTGGGTGGGGAAATGAGGGTCTTTTCCTCCTCCAAGGAGCAGCACAGACCACCGCTGTAGGCTCTTGGCAGCAGCACCACAGCTGCTTTTACAGCTGATGCCATCTGCCAGCCCTGAGCCGACTTTCGATCTCCTACAGCCTCTGCTCTTCTCTAATGCAGTGGTAAACAGCCTACAGATGTGGAGTCAAAATTGTGGTACAGGATTAAAATATTAGGGCACCGTTGTTTGTGCCAGTTTAAATGCTCCCTGTGGGAAATAGCGGAAAAGGCTTCATCTGATCAAAATTGAAAATAGTGATCAGGTTGTCAGGATTTTAGCTTAGTGTCTTATGTAAGTATTCCTCTATGTCAGAGCAAATCTCCATGGAGCACTCCCTAGTGTATGGGTGGGGGGTGTCAAAAATACACGGGTATAAGACAGCTTAATAAAATTAATTATTTACACGCAAGCTAAAAATGTGAGAGGTTCTTAGATCTAAAGGCTGTTAGATTTTTTTTAGTTTGAAATATTCAGTGAGAGCAGGATGACTAAAGCAGAGCTGGAAAATACTGGAGGATCACATGAGGGCTAAAAATACTCACGCTATGACAGGGAAAATAACCAGGGCAGAATGAACTGTTTGTGCATGAATGCATTATATATAATGTGCCATTGAAAAGCCAATTGCACAAGAGAAATACTGATTTTCTTTAGGGAAACAGTATATCCTGCTGTGACAGATGTGCTGTAAATTAATTTTGAGGGATAAAAATACTCAGTGAGTCCAGTCTTTATTTTAGCAGCTAGTGATACAATTAGGACTCCTGGGAGACTAGAGAACTCCTAATGCTTTTTTTTTATTTTTTGCTTTCCACTAAGACTTGCTACCTTTTTCCCCAGTGGCAGGCAGTAGGTGTTGGCAGTGGCAATCTCTGCTGACTGTGGTGCAGTGCTCCAGGACAACGTGGCAGAGCTAGAGATGGAAAGAGCTGCAGGGTGACAAACTGAGAGTGTTTTCATCCCTAGTTCATACAAGGCCAAGGAATTGTACTAACCGAGGGGAACAGCATGTGCAGTGACAGCGCCGGCCTGGGAGGTAAAGTGGCTCAGCTGTAATACAGACACATCTCCCCTGCCAGCATGAGGAGAATTTAATTTTTAAATCCACTGAGCTTGAGAATTTAGAGCAGGAGGCAACATGCTTGCAGTGCATGAGCCAGGGCCTTTTTCGATAGAGATGATTGTGTTTGGAAAAGCAGTGGTGATAATGGCTATCTTAATTTTCAGTGTACCGTGGGTGTGGTTTGAGTGTCTGTGTTGCACAAATGTTGCACATTCTTTCCTTTTCCAACATGCATTTCTTTGCTGATTCTTTTCAGATTTTCCTTTTGAGAGTGCTTTCTCCTTAGAGCTAAGGAGACAGTGAGATTTTAGAAAATGCAGGTTTTTAAGAGCACTTGAAATTTTAAATTGTGTTCTTCTGTTAAGCCTGTGAAATGATTCCACCCATTGAAGATAAATGTTTGCATACTTAAATATGTTTCTAGAGCAAATAGAGGTTTCAGTTGAGAAGAAACTGAATTCAGTTGTTGATTATTTTAAATAATAAATAAATATTGGTAATTTTAAATCTAGAGCAAAGTCTTCTGATGGGAGAAAGGCTTTGGTTTTGGTTAGTTTTGGTTTGGTTAGTTCCCTTCTATCAAATCTTGTATTAAAGACAAATTAACGCAATGAGGCCATCAGTAAAACTTTTTCATTTGAAAAGTGGCCTCCATTGGACTTTCTTACTTGGATAGCTCTCTTGAAATGGTGAAAGTTTCAAGTACTCAAACACACTTCTCTTTGCCAGCTGTGTGGCAGAGAGGATGAATGCTGAGCTCACCAGGCTCTACTGGACCAGCAGCAGTGAAAGTCTGAGGAGCTGAGAGGGCAGAAGGGTCCTGCCAGCCAGGGGAAGGCAGTGCCACAAAATAATTAGGACAGCTGCACTGCAGTGTGTTGGAATTAGGAGTCAAGTCAGATTTTGTCTGAAGTCATTTAATTCCCATTAAGTGTCATTTGTCATTGCTTATTTCATTAAGTGTCCCTAAATTGAGCATTTGCTTGTGTCCTGGTGTAGCTACAATAATAAGAGTGTGTGAGCATTAATTAATCTGCTGCTCTCGCTCTCTTGGTTTAAGCGGGTGGAGAGTTTTTCTTTAGCTTGTGAAGAAATTACTGTTGGCCTCTTGTTGGGTTTGGTTTTTCTCCTGTGGTATGAGTCAGGAATATTCATTTTATGAAGTCCTTTAATTTGACTAAAATAGACTGTGAGTGATTCCCAAATTCCACTGAAGCAGTGGTTGTGTGGGCTCAGCCAAGTCTTGCGCTTGCTCAGGGCTTCCATTGCTCTCCACATTCTCCTTATGCACGTCCACACTGCATATTCATGCACGTGTTTTCTTGAAATTTTGCATAAATATTTAACAGCATACTAATTACTTTTATAGCTTCAAGGAAGATTGCTCTCTAAACGTTAAGTAGGTCTCTTGTTACAGGGCTGTGCCTGTGATGTAAAGAGAACTGGAATTTTCAGCACAGCTTTTTTGTACCCAAAACTGCACAGTGCCAACATCCAGTGTTTTATGTTGCAGAAGTTTGCATCTGTTTGTATAACTTAGGTATTTAGCAAAAATAATAGTGAAGCTGAAACTGCGTGGGATACATTTAATTATGGTGGACTGACTAATAATTGTTTCTGCAGTACCACAGATGGAAACCATTTCAAAGCTGGCTCATCTTAATTCAGTACAAGAACAGAATAATTTGTCTTTCAATTGTGAATTTACTTTTCTCATCTCTGCTAGTGTTATGTGGGCAGGTAGAAAAAGTTATCCAGGTGCTAATTGAAATAGCTGCAATACTGTTTACAAAAAAATTCTAATTGGAACCCTGCATTGACCTAAAATCAGAGCATGCTGTCACAGAAATTCTCACAGAACAATGGAGGTGGGAAGACACCTCTGAGATCATTCTGTCAAACTGTTCTGCTGAAAGCAGGGTCACCTTGAGCTGGTTGCCCAGGACCATATCCAGTCACATTTTGAGTATCTCCGAGGCTGGAAACCCCTCAACCTCTCTGGACAGTTTGTTCCAGTATTTGATAACCCTCAGAGTGAAGAAGTTTTTTCTTATGGTTAAATGGAATTTCTTGGGTTTCATTTTGTGCCCATTGCCTCCTATCCTTTGGGAACCACTGAAAGGAGCCTGTTTCCTTCCTTCTTTGCACCTTCCCTTGAGATGTAGATAAGATCCCCCCTAAAGCCTCTCTTCTCCAGTCTGAGCAGACATAGCTTTCTGACTTGGCTTATGTGTGAGGTGCTCCATTCCCTAAGTCTTTGTGGCTTTTTTTTTGACCCTCTCCAGTTCATCCATGTCTGTCCCATCCTGGGGAGCCCTGAACTGAACCGAGCATTCCTCGTGGGCCTCACCAGTGCTGACGAGAGGGGGTGAATGACCTCCCTCAGCCTGCTGATGATGCTGATCCCAGTGCAGCCCAGGAGGCTGCTGGACTTTCTTGCTGGAAGGGTGTTCTGCTGGCTCATGCTCAGCTCAGTGTCCACCAGGACCCTCAAATCCTTTTCTGCTGCAGTGCTTTCCAGTCTTTTGGCTGCCAGCATGTTTTGGGGCATGGGGATGTTCCTTTCCAGAGAAGGGCCCTGCATCTGTTTTTGAATATCAGGAGTAAGCTTGAAGAGGAATTAATAAGAGGCATTAATCTGCAAACTGTTATGGTACAGATTACAATGCAATTCTCTCACTGATCAGGAAAAATAGGTGATTATTGGATACTTTTTACCTAAAATACCTGTATAAAATTTTGTGCTTTATCAGAATATGTAAATGGGTTATATACAAATATTTTCATGGAAGAAATGATGTTGGAAAGAATTTAAACTGCTTGGGTTATGTAGTCCCTCTGAGCCATGCATTAGGAGTTATTCCATTATTGCACTAATTGACTGCAAAACCATTGCTCAACACCAAGTCATTAAATCTATCAAGATCTTGTCTCTGTTTAGATATTTGGCTGTTTCAAATACTTTGCATTACTCTATTGACCAGCATCCTTTAATTATTTTATGAAATTAGGCTTCTGCTGGAATGGAAGCTTACTTCTGGGCTGATTATAAAACTGATGCCTTAGAATAAATGTGCACTAAAGTTTTTTTTTCTTTCAAGAAATTTTAAATTAGAAATCCCTAAGCATTTTCTGTTGCAATTAAGCTCTGTCCGACTGTCACTGATGCCTCCTAGTAACTAGTTAGCTGGTTTTTATCTGTGTTACTGAAATTGGAGTATTGTGGTCATTTAAGAACTGATCCTGAGCAGTGGAGCAACAGTTGATTTCTTTTGGTTTGTCTGGACTTTATAAAGCTTAGTGGCACTTTGCTGTAGATATCCAAAGGGCTTTGTAGTTTTCAAAGGAGGGCAGAATACAATGGCACATATCAGTGCTGCAGGCACTGGGGATGAGGCTTGCTCAGCCCACTCTGGGAGGGCATCTCAGCTGCAAATTAGAAAGAATCCTTGGGGATAAAATGTTTGTGCCTGCTCATTCCTTAGCTCTCTCTGTGCCAGCTTTAAAGCATTTAATTTTCAGCTGATACCCTGAATTTGCATCTTGTAGTTGTAGAATACAATAAGAAGTAAATGTTGCTGCTTTGGTCATTAAATAACTTGAAACCCAGCTAGAATGCTAGAATCAGAGTGTTTTTATTTCATGTGCACATTCTTATTGCATATTTTGACACTAGTTTACTTCTGTTCATCTGCTAATCCAAATGAAAATTATTTTTCTGGTTTTAAGAACATTTTAGCAATCCTTCTCTAAAGCAGCTGATTTTTACTTAGTTATAATATGGGCTGAACATAGAAAGCATTGAAGGCAAAATGCTAAAGTTTAGGCAATTTCATAAAGAAAAATAGCAGCAAAAGATCTTGGCATTTTTAATGTTTTTCAACAAATTGTTTATTCTTTGCTGATCTAAGTATGATGTGAAAAAAGTCTCATTTCAGACATACACTTAACACTGAATTTTCCCAACTTTTTCAAGCCTGTGCACTGAATCTGAAATCTGCTAGAAAAGAGTTTGTGTATGCAATAGACATGGAGGCTATTGGAGTCACCAGTTTCTAAAAGAAAAAACACCAAACAAAAGGGAAAAAACCCCCACAACAAAACCACAAAAAAACCCACCCACCAGTATGCTTTTTTTCCCCCTTATCTGTCTTATATTAAAGAGCACAGAAAAGGAGGATGGCTGTCTTGCACAGAAATGTTTACACATGCTAATTGAATTATCAAGTTGTTTGTTTGTGTTCTGTTGGCTTTAGGTGACCCAGTTAATACAGAGTTATCCATAGGGGTGGGAGGAGATTCTTGCTACAGAGGGAGGCCTGTGACTAAATCAGGAAAGCTTAAGCTTGATTAAATAACCCGTTGCTGCTCTCCTTTCCCATCACTTTCCAGCTCCTTCAATGAACCACTGTCACAGTTCTAGGTCAGTGAGACTCTGTGAGCTCCGCAGTCTGGGCGTATGGACAGCCCCACAGGCTGTCTCTTCCTTTCACTGCCTCCTTGCAGTTTCTTCCTAGTAATGGCTTTTTGCTTAATACATTTGTTTTACAAATAATTGCTTTATTAAAGCATTGTCTGAGGATACACTGTGGAAGTGACAACTTAGAACAATTTGTGGTGTACCGTAAATCAAATAATCCTATGGGAGGAGCAGCTGGCGAGGTGTGGGGTAGAAGGTGGCTGCTGAGAAAGCCTGAGCAAAATCCCTCTGGAACTGGTGAACAGCAAGCAGAGAGCTCAGCTGGGAGCTGGGTGCCTGCTGGATTAGGGCTGCCTCCTGCATGGCTCAGGCTTCAGAGCTGACAGCATTTGATGGTGGAGGATGGCATGGAGCCTGTCAGCACGTTTGGACAACTGTGTTTTGCTCGCTGTAGGAATCAGTGATGAACATGGGTGCTGCCCAGCAGGACCTCTGATTCACATGCCTGCCTGCTTAATAAATCAAAGAGGCAGAGAGAGGCTGGGTTTCTGTTTTGTCTTCTTAACCAAACCAGTATCAGATGTTCTTCCAGTGCATCTCAAATTTATTCCTTGTTGGAGGGAATAAGGAAAAGGGCAAGTCAGAGTGCAGTGCTTGTGGGAGCTGGGGCAGGGGAAGAGCTGTGAGCCAGGCACTCGTGTTTGGGGTGGGTGACTGTATGGAACAGCCAGCATCAAGAGACTAAACAGGCAAAGCAAAGCATGAGGAGCTGCCTGGGAGGTTCCTGTGAAGGCACTGCAAACCCCTTCACACAGCTGTTGCTCTGCTTGGGCATTTATGTGCCAAGTCATTGTGGAAAAAGAGTATCTGTATGCACTCATTACTTGCCATTTTTGCTGGTGAAGATGTTGCTTCATATTCTGGCAGCTTCGCAGCCCAAGTAATTAAAGAGAAATAGGAAAACCTAAGGATATCAAAACACATCTTCTGGTCACTGTGGCCAACTGTGACTTCACCAATGGGATAATTCTGCTCTGAGTTTCAATCCCCTTGTCTTGGGGTGGTTTACATTTGAAAATGAAAAAAGCTCAGAGGAAATTTAGCTGACTTTATTTCAGCTGTCTTTCCCCAGGGAAACTGAGGGATAGCTATGTATGCTAAGTAATGGGCTGGGGGAATGCTCCCTTAACAGCTTTTTTTTTTTTTTTTTTAGCTGCTCAAATCTAAGGAAACTTTGATTCTTGGTGTGATGTTGTTTATTTTGGTTTCAGAGCTGCCTCACTCTCAGTAACAAACTCAGATTGGTAGGAAATGTGGTTTTTCCTTTCCCAAGGCAAAACAGCAGTGGAATTTCCCCTACTGTCACCTTACAGTAAGAGAGGGGATGGATGGCTGTAAAATCAATTCTTGTGTTTCAGTACCAGGTTAATAGGAATGCATTTATTACAGAGATCAATCTTGTTTAATGTTTACTTATTTACTGTGTTTTTCAGGTGCTGCTAAATCCAGTCCAGCTTCTAAACCAGGATCAACACCTTCTCGCCCATCTTCAGCAAAAAAAGCTACACCAAGCAGCTCAGCATCCAAATCAGATAAAGATTTGGAAACTCAAGTCATACAGCTCAGTGAACAGGTAAATTTGCTTTAGGCACAAAAGTAGATGCATTCACTGTCACAGGCAGGCATGAAATCTAATATTGTCTTCTGATGAATGATGCTCTTCAGAATTACGAAGGAACAAAAAGTGGAAATAGTTCAGCTGGAAAGAAATAAAAAAAGAAGAGATTTATTGTAAAGAATAATGTCTGGCAGAGATGACTGATTTTTGCCAGTATTTTTAAATTATGATCTTAGGAGTGAGAGGTAAGTCTTGCTGAAGCATAGTAATTTTATTAGATGTTGAAATATATCTTTTATTTTACTTGGATAGGAAAAATCTGAATTGTGTCTTTGCTCTTGTGTATTACTAATTTGAAATAAATCATTTAATGTGCCACTGTGGAGAAAACAAGCCTGTTTGTCATACCAAGGTGTTAAGAGATTTGCAGTTAAAGTGAGACTAGAGCATTGTGCTCTGCTTTCTGGAAGGAAGGTATTTAAGAAGCTAACACACCATTTTCATTTAAAAATGCAATCTACCTTTCTGTGAATACTTAGTTATATTATAAATAATGTTTTGTGATATAATTTTAAAAGTTTAGAATTTCTGTAATGTTAGGAATGTAAGGGCTTCATTTTTGTTTATGCTCTGGAGCTTTACACCATTCTCTCATTTCTGAACTGCAAGAGTGTCTGCACTGGACAAGAATAAATGCCTGCATCTGGCTTAAGACTGTGCTGTCAGAATGGTGTAAATGCCACTACTAGATATGAGGCCTGCTCCCTGTATTTGTCCTTGCTGAGGGAAAATTAAAAGGAAAAAATTTGTATTTTAGAATTCCTGGCAGCTGCATTCAGGAAGCAGTCATTATTCTGGATCAAATATAATTTTCCACAGTTAAAGGCATTTCAGTTTCACACTTTCATTGACCTGAACAGCAATGATTTCAGTTTTCTAGGGCACTGTTTGCATGTTTTTGATGAGTTGTACACTGAAAGGTGGTAGATGGATGGCCACATTCCAGACATTGCGTTCTGTGGATTCAGGGTATTGTTCTGAGCAGCAGAGAGCACAACAGGGTCCACCAGCTTTCCAAATGGGCTCTAGATTGTTGCTGTAAGAGAAAAGTTTTTAAATGTTGCACAGGGAATGGATGTAGATATTTTTAATGGAATCCTTTTTTTTTAAATCAGTGTCGAGCTGAGTTCAAATGTCAGCTTAATGCAACTTAAACTGCAGCATTTGTACTCAGAAGTCAGAATGTGTTTGCTTCAGGAGTAAGAGTTGGTTGGCATCTGAGCAACATAGAAACATTTGATCTTTACTGAAATAGACAGTCACTATCCCATCCACTGCTAACATATTCCTAGCACGTTTCATGTGTGAAAACCTTAAGCTTTATATACAAATAACCCTGAAGGAAAACTGATTATTTCCCCCATCACTGAAGAGAAGAAGAAACTTTGAGGATTTGAAAAACTGATTCCTTAATAGCTAGTTTTTAAGAGACATCTTCTAGCTAGAATGGTCTGGAAGGCTTTTTTTTTCTTAATGCTGACAGCATTTGGTATCTCATTTCCCACTAATGGATACTTGTAAACCGTGGCCATATTACACGAGCCAAAAAAGCTATGCTGCAAGCAGCTCTGAGCCAGGTTTTCCTGACCCCCAGTGTGAACATGCTGCAAGAGCCAAATTGCCTGGTTTTTACTACTCTGCAGCAGTTGTGGAGATGAGGGCAGCAGCCACCATTACTGTGTTTCTGTGTTGATTATAAGTAAGAAATGCTGAATTGTGTCTTGGATATCAGGGTCCTATGTGGCTCTTCATCCCTTTCATGGATAGCAGTCGAGGGAGATGGAAACATCTGAACTTCCATGCAACTGGTAGCAGAAAAGTTTAATTAGTGGGGATGTCTGTACACTTTGTTTTGCCATAGTGTACCTTAATGAGCTAGTTGTAATAATTGTAAGCGTCCCTAATATTTCCCAGTTAATAGCTCCCTACAATCTTAAAGTTTCTCTTAAAATCATCTTCAAACTGTGCCAGTAAATTAAACTCCAAAATTAAATTCCAAGGAGTGTCACTCTGCACTGGAATTTGATTAGCCATAGCAAGCATTGAAATTACTCTCTCCTAAAGAGTGTCTGAGTGCAGCTGAGGTGACAACACAAACCAGGGGCTATTGCATACAGAGAAGGGACTTTTACAGATGGAGAATGGTCCCAGGAACTGTTAGCTGGGTGCTGATGTACATGTAGTTTCTGAAAACAGCATCATTGTGCCTTTTTGCTTACAGTTGGGCCTAATCTGCAGTCTGGCTCTGCAGCCCTTTGAGTATTCATGCTACCTGTAAGTGCCATCAGAGAAAAGTCCAGTGAGTAGGAGCTGCTGCCTTTGCACCCATTAACTGGGTTGCAGGGGGTGCTTTTGGTCCAGAAATAGAGCATGGGAGCTGACGTGAGCTCTTCCTCAAGTGTCAGCCTTCTGGCGTGCTTATGGAAGGAAAAAGTAGGATGCAGGTGTGCCAAGTGTTTGAAGAAATATGGATTCACGTGGCACAGACAGGTAGCTGGAACTGAAAGGAAGCATATCTAGTTTGGTTATAGCAATGTTTACTATATACAGCAGTTAATTAAGTCTGTGCATATGTACATAGTTTAATGATTTTGTTTCTTTAAACAGCATGAATGTGAGAGAATAAAAACAGGAGAATGTCTTCATAGTAAATAGGTCAGAAGGGGAGATAGTCTCAGCTATTAGCTGCCAATTTTTCAGCTGAAGTTCATTGTTTTCCCAAGCTCTTGCAAGCACAGAGCAAGTGATCTGGAAGCAGTTATATTCTTATTCTGGCTGGATTCAGGGATTGCTCTCAAGCAATATGCTGTGGCAGTTCCAGAAGGCATGTCCTAAGTATGAGGTCTTCATTTATAGACCAGAATATTGTAAACTCTTGTTTCATTTTGCTATTCCTACCTTTGTAAAAAAATAGTTAATTTTAAGGTGGCTGGTCATTATATCCATAATGGATTCAAACTGTCAAGGAAGACTTGAGTGTCACACTTAGACAGCTGGTCAGAAATGAATTAGTGCATAAATGAGATGCCCTGAGATCCTGCTCTGGTAACAGGTCATTTCTGCTGTTTGATGCCTTTGGGAGTGCAATCAAAGGTCAGAAAAAGGCATCCCCAGCTCAGCAGTCATGGAAAAACAAACTGAAAGGATTTAGTGGGCTATCAAAGCATTGTTTGAACTCTGCTGGTATTTTTACTAGTGGAGGAAATAAATTAACTTGCAGTAGAACTGGCAATACAGAAGTTTCTATTAAATCATATCAGTTCACTGAAATGTAGTCTGATATGATTTAATTTATTTAGCATGTTTTATTTAGAAAATAATTTGTATAATTGCAGGCTTTAAAATGTGAATGTTAATTTGGCTGTAATTGGATGTGATTGTGGTCAGTGTGTTTACTGTAGACAGCTTTATCTGTGATTATTTCTGTTGGTTTTTATGCTGCTGTCCTCCAAATTTTCGAGCCACTTAGATGTTATCCTGATTGTGTATACCCCATTAGACAAAAGTTTATATGTTATGCTCCCACAAAACCTTTATTTTTAAAATATATATGTATAAAACTATATTGCAGCATGTGTCATGATTTATACAAAGCCTAATCATTAACAGCTACATTGCGCATGAATTATTTGCAGCAGTCCTAGTGGTGAAACTGAGGCTGACAGCATAGCTTGAAGAATCTTGTGAACAAGGTTGCAAGGAGGAAGGTACTTGGCATTTGAGAGAGTTTGTTGGTAGAAACAGCACATCAGTCAGAGCAGGTAGCCCATGGTGCACCCAGTCATGGCAGCAGAGTGCTGAAACACAGGTTTGTAAAATGTGGTAAGTGAGAAGGCAGAACAGTAGAGGTGGAAAACCAGTACAGCAGTAGCACATTTGTAACTAGAGGACCTTTTAATTTCCTAACTAGACTATTTCCATCCTCTGCTAGTTCAATGTATTTTTAGGCAAGGAGATATTGTAGGTTTCCCAACAACTACACATTTGTCCAGGCAAAAATAATGCAAGTACTGAGCTGAAAGTTTTATTAGTTACCACTACATGACGTTTCTGACAGTCCTGTTATGAGGCATGGCTTAGGTAGCCCTGATTTCTGCACTGCTACTTTGAGCTTCAGTTTAAAAGAGTGTTGAGAAAACTGACCTTTAAGGATCAAGGTTAAGATGTATCCAGGGGGAGTAGCGGGGGACCCTGATTCTCTGTGGGGTAAGGTTTAATTTAGCACTGCAGAAAGAAAGCTGGACTTCATTTCAAGCTATCAAATCAAATATGTATTTAAGATTGCTTTGCATACAAAATTTCAGACTCTGTTCTTTTGTCTGTAGTACACCTCAAAACTGATGCATCATGTCTTGATTTATATGCAGGTACATTCATTAAAACTTGCACTTGAAGGCGTGGAGAAGGAAAGGGATTTCTACTTTGGCAAATTAAGGGAGATTGAACTTCTCTGCCAGGAACATGGAGGAGAGAATGACCTTGTCAATCGGCTAATGGAAGTCCTTTATGCTTCAGATGAACACGTAAGTTGAAGCCTAATGGTTTTTATCTCAACAAAAAAAGCTTAATTGCATTAAATTTAATTGATGTAGTATTGGGTCATATCCTGTATTTAGAACTGCAGCTAGGATTCCTGTGACTTCTCCCCAAAAAAGGAGGTTTCCATTTGAAATTGCAAACAACAGACTTTTTAGCTTGAGGGGAGGATTCAGGAGGTTTGTCGCTTTTCACTGCTTCAGTGTAGGTTTTGTATTCTGGGGGCTTGCTGAGCTTTATCTAAAAGGGGAGGGTCTTTTTCACAATTTTAAATTGATTTCATGTGGTTCTGAGCCTTAGTTTTGTTTTTTTCATCTTCCCTCTGTGTGCACGAAGTCTTTTACTCATGTTCTGTAATGCGTCTAAAATCACAAAAATTCTGGCAGAGGTGTTGTTAGCTGTCTACAGCTGTGAACCTTCTCTGGCCCGTGTGGCAGTGTTGGAATATGTATGGTGCAGGTTGCCAAATACGTAATTATATCTACAAAGATAATGCTCTTTAGCATTTTTTGTCCTGTTGCTGTAGGCAAAATTCTTCCTTGTGCAAACGAAATAATCCTTTTTAGCAAAATTTCAGAAGTGTATTGTCTGCAAGATTAAGCAAGAATCTCATTGCATCTTAGACTTAATGTTGTAGACACTGAACAAAGCAAGAAGCTGCAAAGGGCGCTGGTTAAATTCCTCAGAGACATTCAGGGATAATGATTCAGTGGAGATTTAGCTGAACTACTCCCATTCATGTTAGCTAAATCCCTGTATGGATTGTACTGACAATTGACCCTTCAGGCACCAGCGGAGGAAGGCTTTGACTCCAGAGTGTACAAGCATCAACTTAATCCCTTGGCAACACTGTGGTACCATAGGCTGTTCTTACATCTTCTCCCAGAAAGCTGTTGCAGCAGCAGTCAGCTTACTTAGTTTTACATCAAAACTAGTGATGAAGGAAGTACTAATTCAACATACTTTTTCTAAAAGAGGCTAAATGTAGGGCCTAAATGTTTGAAAGTTAGGTGCAAGAGAACCACAAGTTTGAAGTTAACAGGTGCCACTGCTCAGATGAGAAGTGACAAGGGAAAGAGGATTTGTTCAGCAGTGCAGAGCAAGTGCTAGAGAGGAAAAGGAGGAGGAAACCATTATTTTCATAGGAATAAACAATAAGACAAATTTTCCAGGCATGTGATAACAGGGTAAAAGTGTTACATATATATAGCGGTCAGAGAAAATGTCTTCTGGATTCAAGAGCAGTGATTTATTTATAAAGCAAAGCCAGAAAAATCCCTCTTCTCCCCATACCCTACCACATCTGTCTGTCTGTTGGCTTAAATAGCAGAGTGGTTCCACACCAAGGAATGCATTTGTTGCTTTTCCTCCTGCAGTTTTCTTTACCGGCAGAGCACATTACTAAATGTTCTGCTTCAGTCCATTTCTGAGTGTTTTATCTGCTTCCCTCCCTTCCTTTCTCTGTTGAAATCATCATCCATGCCTGCATGTGAACTACATACAACTGTGCTTTCATCTAAAATGTGGTTGCTGTTGGAGACTGGGTGTGTCACTGCAGCAGGAGAGCACTGCTCCTCCAGAGAGGAATGCAGAGGCCGTTCCTCACACAATTTTTTTGTTCCTTTTGGTGGGAGGCTTGATCTCCTCAGCTTAACAGATGGACTGTGACTTGCTGAGGAAAGACCCAAATGCATTAGCACTAAGCCAAAGACTGTAGCTTAGTGCTGATTCAGATCCTGCCTGCTTTTTGGTTTTGGACTTCACTCTCTTATTGCCCTGCTTTGCCCTTCAGATCTGGGGATTTTTCCTCTCTGCCTCTGTAATGAATTTGTCCTAAGTAAAATTCTTCATCTTGCAGTATTTTGCAGGTGAATCCCTTGGTAACAGCAGTTAGGCTTTCTTAGTCAGGCCATAAGGCTGTTATGTGAATTGTGTGCAGAATGATTCAAAACGCAAGTATAGAGTTCAGTCCCTCAAAGAATCATTCCCCAGGTGTTTGATTAGTGTAGTATTGCATTGAAGAGATTTTGATCAGGTTCATGTCTTGGGGTCAGGAGTGGGGTAATTATTTTTGTCAGAATTTCAGTTTATAGTGTAGTTTCAGTCATGCCACCTCCTAAGCTTCAGTTTTGCTTAATTCAGTAAGAACTATTTTTTTAAAACTGAAGAATATATTTTCTTTTTCTTTTCTTTCCTTTCTTTTTCTTTTTTTTTTTCTTGATTTTGGTTCCTTCTCTTTAGAGCCTTCTCTTTTCCCTGTTATGGTTCTGCTTAAACCTCATCATTGTGTCTCTGCTTAAAAAAGAGGGATATCATATCTTCTACTGTCATTTAACATTTGTCTGATCAGTCTGTAGACCTTTGTAATTTTTAATTGTGAATTGGTCATTTGTAATCCTACTTCTTCATCAAAAACATCAAAGTTGCCAGAGAACAGTCCTCAAAGGTTGCATTTGAGTGGTGGAGAGATGTGGCCCCTGCTTTTCAAGCTCTCAGTGTGTAAAGCATTTGGTCATGTAGAAAAGCTTTAGCTTTGCTGCACAGGCTCTTGTGGTTCAGGTTATGTAGAAGTTGGGAGAACTGATCATGTTGGGTATCTCAGTTGCTCTGCTCAGTTTCCGAGATCAATTCCTCAAAATGCGGCTGGTTTGGTAACTTTCTGCTCTAGCAGCTTCTATATCTGCTGTTACTTTTGGAAAATACCCCACCCTCCCCAACACAAGGTTTTCATAGTCTAACTCTTCAGTCTTCAGGCACACCTGAATAGTTTGAATCAGCTCTAAGGGTCAAAAGAGACCATCTCTCAACATGGGAGACAGAGATGACCATGGTCATGTGGCTCAAGCCAGAAATAAATGCTCCAAATAGATCTTCCACTATTTTCGTTATTAGGGGATGCTGTTCAATGAGATTCCACAGTCCCAATGTAACTGGACTCTCATGGTTCCCATTTCATGTATTTGTACAAGCTGTACATACTGAAAAACATGTTCCAAGTCTAAGAACAACTTCTGAGGTAGTTACATTATAAGATTCACTATTTCCATCAAAGATAAACCTGGCAAAATAGGGGCCACCACTCTTCTTGAGAGTTGTGGAGTAGATTCCACTCCCTGTGCTTAGAGGCTTTTCCTATTGTACGGATGAGAGGAAAGCACATACATGACCCATAAAATCTGCACAAGTGGGCTTTCTAACAGTGCATCTCATCACACACAGGGCCTGTGGAACATGTGCATTCCAGAGCAGGTCACCTCAGCACAGAAGGAGGGTCAGGACAGATGGGGTTAAGGCAGCATCACTCACTGTGGCCAAAGAAGCTTCAGTTTTCCCACCCCGCAGGGCAGGGTCACGTTCTCCCAGCTGTCAGCTCCTCCCTGTGAAGCTCCTGTTCTTTGCACATCCTGCACCCTTGCAGCCCATCAGAGGAGCTGTGGTTTTTAGGTACTGCTCACAAAACTGTTTTGACATGATGTACCTACTGTATGTAATAAGGGCATCATTTCCCCTGAGGGGCCAAAATGTGCTTAACTTCAGCTGCCCTGACTGATGTGTGACTTCTACCTGAAAATGGCACCTGAGTGATAGAAAGCTTGTTTTCAATTGAAATTGGGCTGTAGCAAATGTTAGGAATCTTATTCTGCTTTTGCCCTTTAGATAAGTATTTTATTGCCAATAGGGAATTAGTTTGTTTCATAAGCTGCTCTGGACTATTGTGGGGAAACTAAAATGATGGCCTTCCCTTTCTTTTGATTTTTGCCTCAAATTTGAAAACTGAGCAGTAGCAATTTGTTAAAGTTTGTTGTTCAAGCTGCTTGCTTCTAACAGAAGTTAGGGAGCCAGGCGAGTTCTGCAGAGGTAGCCCACTGGGGATGCTGGATTTTGAATGGCAGCTCAGTGCCCTGGAAAAGTGTTTTCCTTTGGAGCTGCCTACGGCAGAGCAGTACTAATGCAGGGCAGAGCATACACAAGAAGGATCTCTTCAGTGAACCATGCTGTGGAAAGATGGAAAGCACTTGAGAGGAAAGCTGTAAATGCAGCTGTGCTTAATGGCAGTCCAGAAGGGATGCTCTAAAAGTCAGCCAGACTTTTTGAGCTCAAATAACATTGAGGTCAACTCAGGATACTAGGCCCGTTGCCTGTAATTTGAAAGTTGTTCAGAACTGGTGTCACCTGCAGCAGGGATACAGCCTTATGTCAGGGATTCATCTTCCAGTGGGAATGTATATTCAGAGAGAAAGCTTTGGCTAATACTGAGCATAAAAACAATGGGAAGTGATTACTTAGTAATTAGTGCTTTTTACAGTAGCTCTATAAGTCAGTGAATACAGTGCTCTTCCCCCCATCCTCCCCAAGAAAATGTGTTTGCAAGTCTATGGGAGTTAGCATGGGTGTATTATTTTGGGAAAGTAATAAGCCTGACCTCAAAAAGGAGGCTGTGTTGAATTTTTCAAGCAGGTGGTAGTAAAAGTGTCTTGTCCATTTAGTGATCTAAACCTTGAGAGAATATTGTGTGAAAACTACAGCAGATAGGTTCAGAAAACCTTGGACAAGCTAAAAATGGGAGGACGTCAGGATGCTATGATACAACATCTAACTGTTGGCATATCACTGTCTAATTGTTCAGTGTTCACTCACCAGAACAGATAACAGATAGCAATGTTGAAAGCTGACTTTTTTTCTAGGGAGTTACCAGTACTGCATATGCCTCAATTAGAAGTAAAGAAAGTACATTTCAATATAATATTATGAGATGCTGCTTTGCTCAGGTAACAGCTCATTTTTTACTTCCTTGCATGAAAATTGTTACGTTTTATGCTACAGTGAGCACCACGGGGCAAGATTACTTGAGGAATACTTTCTGCTGAAGAGTGTTTTGGGATCTTTTTCTCCCTACAGGAGAGCCACACAGATGAGCATGAAGGTGAAGAGCAAGTCCATGAACAGCCCCAGCAGCAGGATGAGTACTGACTCACGCAGCATCTCTGACAATTTTCGTTTTGTGTGAGAACTTTCTTCTGGAGAATGGAACATGTGCGGCCTCAAACTTGAAATCAGTTCACTCCCAGTCTGCCATTAACATTTATGTACCATAGTGAGTGCCAGCCAACCACTGCATTCTGTACCAATACTTTGCCAAGATGCATTTGCAGGCGTCTTCTTTCAGTGTATCTTCCCAAGAGGTTGTAGGGCTACATCACCTACTGTACATCACTGCAACGTCACCACTTGGCTGCTTGAGATTTGTTCTGCTCTTTAAAAATATATATATTTATTTTTATTTCTTTTTCGTCTTAAGTATGATACACTTGTAACTTGTTCTAACATATTTATATTGGCATTTTGTGTGGCAAGGAGTTCTGTACCACTAGCTGTGTCTCTCACTTTGTGGTGCTTTTGCGTTTTCTAGTACATCTGCCTTGGGGCACCAATTTGGCCAAGCAGTTGAAATAAAGGGATCCAGTGGATGTCATACTCAAGCCATAATGATGAGATTGTGTTATGGAGGAAAACGCTTGTGTTGCTCACATTTATTCTTTTCCTGCCTTCACAAATGGAAGGCAGAGCATCTGTTTCACTGGGAAATTTAAACCCCTGTGTTAGGAATCCTGTTAGAAAGCTGCATGGTATGTTTTTTGGCTGATTTCTGGAGGAACAGACATCCACTTAAGCTTTTTGAAAACCCTCCCAGTTTCCTAACTAGTCAATAGACATTTCCCAGCTTTTTTTCCTTTCTGAGGAATGCAGTCCCAGCCTCCGGCCACAGCTCTGCATCCACAGACCTCAGTGCTGAGGGAGGAGAGAAATCTCCTTGACACAAGTGTGGCTGCAGGACACAGTCTGTACCATCCTCCTTGGCTTCCCGCTTCTCAGAAAAGGAGAAAGTAGGCCAGCCATTTCTTTCCACTTTCCTTGCCCCTTCCACTGCCCCAGCCATACAAGTCTAGAAGACAGAAATTTTGTCACTAGTGCAAAGTATGGGGAAAAACATCAACAGCACTGGCCCCAAACTGTACCCCAAACTCCCCAGTAAGTGGATGGTGGACACTTCACAAGTTTCAGGCTGCTTCTAAAGCATGGAGAAGCAGTGAGGAGTCTCCTGGAGACAGGGCACACATTAGAGGGAGACCATCTGACTGAGGGCACAGAGCTGGTTCTGCTCTTGGCTGACCTTCCTCCTTCAAGGCCACTGTGGTGCAGAACCATGTGTGCACTGGAGATGTCTGCAGTGGGAGTGTTCCCTTCCAGTGTGGTCCCATGGCCCTGTTCTAAATGATGGTATTTTATAAGGAGAGGTATCTTGAAGTATAAAAAGCATTCCTTGTTGTTCTTCTACCACTGTGCATTGTAGTCCCTCTGGTTATTTAATGCCTGGTATTCTTGGTATCTCACTTCATTTTCTGAGTTCTGGTTTGTTGTGCTGATTTAGCAGGTATGTGGAAGCCCCATCCCAATTGGCATTCACTGAAAAACTCCACAGCCTATTGGACAGCTAAGTTATTTCAGGTGTTCATAGGCTTCTAAAGTGTTAGGTCCCCAGCTTATGCTTCCATAGAAAGGTTTCCAATATATTTCCCCAGGGACACACACATGCACATGCAGTTTTCCATTCCTAATCAATCTTCTGCAGCTAAGTGGCTCTTAGTTACATGTGAGAACCCTGCTGTTGTGTTGCACCACCAACAATATATAAAATGCTGTTGAGCACAAGAACAGGTATTTCCAGTTCCTTGATCCTCCCTCTGCACAGCAGAAGAGTTTCTGGACCCTGCAGGCTGAAGTTTTCCCAGCCCTGCACCCAGTATTGACCTCACATCCTACCCAGTGATGAAATCAAAGTACTGCAACCTGCAGGCCAGCGCTTTCCTCTCCCTTCTCAATTGGTTACAAATAAGGTCTGGTTTATAAAATCGTGTTTTTTCCAAAATAATTGTTTCCAATAATCACCACAAATGGGGGAATTGTCATTTTTGTTGTATTTGTGTTTATTAGAACATATGTACTTATTACAATTGTCATTGTAATAAACAGTAGTTCTTCATAATACTGTTGAAGAGCAGTTACTAATTTTTTTCCAGACTCCAGAATGTCCTTTAACCTTTATGGGATCTCTGAATGGGGCAAGGAGTTTGGGATCAGGCTATAAACTTAATTTCATCAGCATGTCTCTGCTTACTGGAGTTCATCCTTCTGCCAATACTTGAGCAGGTGCATGGAGAGCACTTCAAGGGAGAACATTTTTCTGAAGGTGCAAATGGTTGTGGTTGCTGAGCTCCCCAGACAGTTCATAGCCAGGCTGTTGTGCCTCTCTTCTTTTCTCTCTTTTGAAAAACATATGAAAAAAATTTAAAAAGCTAAACTTCATTTCCTGAAAATTCCTTGCATCCTGTTTCTGATCTGAGGATACATAGCCCCTGTATCAAGGGGGGAGTGACTGATGCAGGGAGCCAGGGCAGTGAAATTCTTTGGGGGCACCAGAAATGTGGCTGTGCTGAGGGGAGAGCAGTGTTCTGAAAGGGGAAAGAGTTGTCCTTCCCCCTCCACCCCCTGTGAGTAACCCATTCTTCTGTTATGGTTTTAATATGCATTTGTAATTACCTTTACTAAATAGCACACCATAAAGCTTTGGTTATATATTAAATGTAAACTGAAAGGAATGTAAACATATGTATTGTTAATTATAAATAGATAAGTAATGGCATAATAGATACAAAAAAAGTCTTATTCAGATGTATCAGTCATTTTACATTATCCACAAACTGTCGCATGATAGAGTAGATTTTTGTCTGAATATGTGAATAACTTGACTTGCGTTTATCTTTTTACATATTTAATAAAAAAATATATGTTAAAATCTGTCTAGCTCTAGAGACTATTCGGAACATTCTAAAATAATAATTCTCTGGATTAAATACATATTTTTGATTCATCAGGGGCTGCATATGGGAGCAGGAAGAAAAAGACAGCTGCTTTAAAAACCCAGAAGTTCACTTACCCTGTGTGTGTGGATAGCATCTGTTTCCCCAAGAGCTCAGCAACCGTATTCCCTTTTATAAATAAAAACAGAAAATGCATGTATGTATGTGCATGTAAACAGCACATTTTTCTTTATGGCAAATGCTTTCAGATTTTGGAGTGCTAATTCCCTTGGGTATCAGTCTGAAGCAAAAGTGGCAGCAGCCAGGAGGCAAAGAGAGCACTACAGAAAGGTACCAAATCTCCCAGTGGGCTTCCTCACAGTGGCCAGGTATTCAGGGAAAAATCTTCAATGCAATACTTAAAATTTACCTAGAGATTAAAGTATGAGGTTTTGTTGGGAGAGAAGGGGGAAAATGTATTGTAGTTCTCGCAGCTCTTGCAGCTCTGGTCTTTTGTAGCTGCTGCTCAGTCACAGGAGTTCTGGATTAGGACTCTTTTCCTCTGTGTTGAAGTGACCCTTTTGTGAGCCATCAGCTGCACCCCCCTGCTGCAGGTGTCCGTGGGCCTCTGACAAAGGAGGGGAGGATGAAGCAGGGACCAGAGGAGCCTATTTCCAACCTAGGTGTTCAAACCTGGGAGAGCAGCTCTTGTTTAGCTGCTTTTACATAAGACCAGGAGGAAGGCATATCCTTGGGTTAGTGCAAATGCTCTAAAGCATTAAAAAAATTTTCTATTTTCCAATTCAGACAGTTGAAAACTTTCTGCCATAATGTGACCAAAAAAATGTATTGTTAGACTGTCAGGTCATCTACATACCTGGTTTGCAAAATAAATCTGTGACCGTACGGCCCTATGAACAAAAGCATTTTTCTTCCTATTCATTGAACCAGTTGTCATCTACAACAGCTAATAATTCAATATACACACTGTGCAATACATGATCTCTTTTTATACTTGTCTTTATACAGATTGTAGTGACAAATTGCTTTAAAGAGGAAAAAGAAAGTTATTTGCCATGTTTTCATATAGAAGGTGAAAAAACTGGCCAGAGATTAATGTCCTTTAAAAGTGATACTCAATTTCTCTTTAGAAAGGTACAAGTGCAGGCAGGTTGTGGTAGTTCAAGTTTTATAATTTCATTTAATGAATATTTCAAAATATTCCATTCCAGTGCAAGAAATTGCACTGCTTGTGACCTTTATTTCCAGCTGTTTCCTAAATAAGTGCAAGACAGAAAAAGGAAGCCTGTCCACAGAGTTTCTCCTGTATGACCACATTCAATTTGCAGTTATTTTTGTTTATTGTATCCCAATTCTTTTCTCACCAGAGTTTCCTCAATGCTTGTGATGGAAAGGTGAAATACAAACTGCCTTTAAAAAGCAGGTGAGACTTTTGTGGCAGTGTATCAGGTATGGATGTAGCATTTCACTTCATCAAATGTTGAGACTGCTGGGTGCATGCAGCAACATCAAACTCATCACTCCCCTTCAAAAACAGTCAGAATGACATTTTTGACATCAAATAATGAGACTTCAGACTTACTCCAGGGGAGTCCTTGGGCAGTTAGGGAGCACCTCTGTGGACACCTCATGTTCTCTGGGCATCACACAAGGTAAGGGCATGGCTGCCACACCAGCGGGGAGGAAGCCTGGGAGATGCCTCCTGTGCTGGACCACAGTGGTGCCAAAGGACATCCTCCCTTCCCTGCCTGGCTCTTGGCAAAACCTCTGACTCAGCATTACAGCATGACCTGTCCCCTCTGCCTGACTCACACCTAGAGCTGCTTGAACTGTGACTCATCTGATGTTTGTTTGGGGGGTGGGTCGCTCCATGTGCTTTTTTGGTACGTGGAACATGGATTCTTTCAAACCTGAAGGAGCTTTCCAGCATTTCTGCTTTGTGAACAGAGGAAGCTGATGTGCAGGCTTGTCCCCTGGTGCCTGTGGCAAGGGCTGCCTGGGGAAATCAGCCCTGCTGGTGTTGTGGTAGGGCAACTGCTGTAACAGTCAGCACCAGCTTAAGCTGAAACTGCTCATACAATTTGCCAGTGCTCAGCTGAAAATATTAATAGAGCTACTGATGTAAGGGTAAGTTAACTGGGGAGAAAAATTATCAGGCTAGTGATAAATGTTCTTAGAAATGGTCTAAGAACTGAAAAAGATGAACATCAGACTCAGCAGCTCAACTGCACTTCCACCTGGCTTCTGGCAAGTGAGATGGTTAAATATTAATAAACATGCCAGGCTGTCAATCACAGCCCTCTGTGCTTACCTTGGGGAAGTGGACAGATTGTTTAATTAGTGCTTCAAGGCCACAAAAGCCCTCTGGCTAGGGCAGCATATGAAAAGACATGAAACTCAAATTCTTACTCCCTCCTCCAAGGCACACAGAAAACCCACGTGTATTATAGATGAAAGGAGCCATTTACATCTGCATGCATACATGTAATGTTTAAAAAAACCTCTTGTTTCTTTTTCCTATGACATTTTCTAAAACCACAAGAATTTGCTTCAAGCACATAGGCAAATAATGACTTGTTTAACATTTTGCACTGGTAGATGATGTTGGACTGAAACTAGTTTTGAAGAGAAGTATGCAAATCTTCCAAGGTTTGCTGGCCAAATTTATTTTCAGCTGTTTATCTTTGTAGGCTATATTGTTTGTTGCTACTGAAATATAAACAATGTGCTTGTTACTGCCTAGAAAATAAATAGAAGGGCCAGATGCTGCTGTATTAAGTCTACATTTCTGACAGGTCAGCTGAGACTCAATGCTGAGAATGGGGAAAAAACTGTACATTTCAAAAACACTTTACTGTACCCACAGCTTTCTGAACTCATTCTCTTGTCTTCACACATTCAAATGAGGTGAGGAAAAGACTAAATGTGCACAAGCCTTTCAGGAGGTTGTATGGAAGAAATGAGTTGTGAGAAAATAAATATGGCAAATGAAGCAGGCACAGATGTGTGAGTGGGAAGGATGTACAGGGAGGGTTTGCATTGCTGAGGTCCCACTGATGACTGGGCTGGGCAAAACCAGCGCTGGTTATAAACCACCGAAGATCTTGTGTAACCCAGCATGGATTTATCCAGGACTTTGGACACAGTGGTAAGGAGGAGGAAGACAAAAGAGAGGTGAGTAACATGGCTTGGTAAAAATAATAAATATCAACAGAACAACTTGGAAAAGTTCTCTGCTGGACAGGCATCTTCTTCTGAGATGAGGCATCTGGCTGCATAGCTCATTGTTGCAGTGGTTCAAATATCTGTACTATTCTATTCTTTGGTTATTTTAATCAGATTCATTCCAACTATTTATCACATCAGAAGAGCTGCAAATCTCCATGTCAAGTGTTACAGTCTGATCATAGTGCAGGTGTTCACTCTTGGACACGTTTCTTCAGGGAAAAGATGTAAATGTTCAAGTGCTCGCTCAGCTGCTTACCCTAAAGAGAAATCACAGAGATTAGCAACTTGTTTTGTATGTGCTTCACAATTCACTGCCTTTCCTCTTCCAGTGAGAGAGGGAGGACCCAACCACAGTCCTCACATACTTGGGGATCCCTGAGTACACAGGGACCTGTAAGTATTCAAACAAGAGAGCTGTTTTCCTTACTCTCCTCTTGCAACACACTCCTGGGAAGTTAAAAGGCTACAGACCAGATTCACAGGTGACATAAGCTGTGATGGAGCTGGGCCCCTCAGTCAGTTGTGAATTTTGACCAGGTATTTCCATTCTGACCCCTACCAACAGGCCCATGTTGATGCTTGGGTAGACTCTACTGTGCCACCAATCTGCTGACAAAAGGCTTCTTTCAAAGAAAAATCCTTACATCCCATTGCTGTGGCTTAAATAAAAGAATGCTGACCAGCTCCCTCTGAAATGTGACCGTTGCCGTGCAAGGTGTTTTATCTAAAAGCTAAAGCCTTTAAAACAGTTGCTAAAGGATCATTTGACAATTTAGAAAAGTGGGCATTAACAAAGTAAAACTCAATTAAAGCAGTAGTTCAGATGACAATGACAAGCCTGAGATGTAGCAGACACAAAAATGTGCTGGTAAGATTGAATGAACTGGAAAACTATTCATGTCACCAGCTTGAGAGATGCTAGCAAAGGGCCAAGAAAAAAAGTGGGACAGCTATTTTGCCTGCAGATTCAAAGCAAAGTTGACCTTATTTTATTATTTCTATTTATGTCACTTTGCATTTTACCTTTGTATTTTTTCAGTCAAGTGACCTTAGGAAGAAGAAAGGCAAAAAAAGAGAGGTGGATACATTCGTGCCTCATGGGTCGACTGCTACGTAAAACCAGTTTATAAATATTCTGATGGGTTTAAAGCTGAAACCAGTTGGCTACATTGGAAGAATTCGAGTCACTGAAGTTGCTGCACATGCAAAAAGGTATTGCCTGCAATAAATTGATTTCCTTTTTTTTTTAACTTTAGACTAAATAAAACAACACACGGGACTAAAAAAATAAACCCCAAACATAAACATACAGACTCCCAGACAATGCCCCAACCAAAAACTGTTTGCAGACCCCTCTGCTCACCACGCAGACGCCGTAGTGCACGTGGGCAGCCGTGACCAGGGTGGTGAACACGCCGAGAGCCGCTTCTTCCATGCGGCCCAGCAGCCCTGAGATGGCTGCGTACACCACCAGCGCCAGTGGGAACAGGAACCAGTGGAACAGCTCCGGCCGCGTGCTGCTCATCTGGCAGATGATCACCTTGCACTGTCGGAGCAAAAGGGGCCAGGTGAGAAGTGCTGGGCCAGCCCTGAGGATCTAAGGAAAAGTATTTCCATTTTCTCCACGGGTTGCTTTGGGTGAGGGAGAAACAAGGCTGCAGTTCAGCATGGGGCTGGTTTTTGGTGAGAAGGCTGCTGTAGGCACACACCTTTGTGCCTCACTGGGTCCTAGAGGACATTATTACAGTTTAAAATGCACCCTTTCCTGGAGACAGTGTTTTGATACACTTGATAAACAGAAATCCATCTTCACAAAAGGGGAATTTGTTTGCCACCTTATGTTTTCACAGGGGCTCATAAAGTTGTGATCCTAAATCAAATGTGCTACTACCTAATTAATCACTGGGAGAGTGTGCTGGTATTTTAATCATGCAGCCTGACAGAAATATCTTCTGCTTCAGAAGGGAGGGAAGACAATATACGACATTTTCACATCCTGTTTCTCTTTTCTAGCACTCCTTTATGTACTAAAACACCAATTTCTTGGCTCAATCATGGCAGTGAGCTCCCTGGAGATGAAGCTGGGGGCCCAGAGAAAGGGATCCTACTCAGAATGGTGGAAAAAATGAATATATGGTGCATGGTTTAACTGCAGACAATTAGCTTAATTCTACGGAGTTCTGGAAACATAATGAGACTAATTCACTTGAAATTCAGTATTTTAAAAGCAATTAAGCACACCAAAGTGTTTTGTCTGGTTTAGGCTCCTTAAGAAATGTCTCTCATATATATCATGCTTGTTACGAAAAAGAAATGGAATTTAGGCACATCTGAAATATTTTATTGATTTAAGTTTCACTCAAAATTGAAATGCGGTTAAAAATAGATTTTATGTATCCTGAAAACAGCAGAAGAATGAAAAACTCATTCCCTGTGCAGTGCCTGAAATCTTATGACAGCAGCAGTAGGAGTCTGACCATAGGAAAGAAATACTGGCTTTACTGCCTATGCTGTGGAAGCTGAAGAATGCAAAAATAAACCATGAAAAAATAATTAACTTTGAATAGTGGAAGAAGTAAGCCTTTGTACCTAATGTTAATATTTTCACTTACACTCTCAGTATTGATTGTGAATTTTTTTAATAACACTGGTTTTATGAGTCCCTTGGGAGTCATTCCAGAGGGTAACATAAATTTCTAAAGCAATCTATAAGCTATATTTTTTCTGCCTACATAACTGAACCTGACCATAGGTTGGATCTCACTTTGTTTTAAACCGTTATTGCACTTATATATTTGGGTGACCAAATACACGGTCAACGGTGGGAGAAGTTCCAGATACTGGAACTGGGATGGCAGGTAGAGAGCCATTGTCTGCAGTTTGTGGTCTGCAGAACAGGAAATGGAAACCCAATGTGTCAGGCTATCATGGAGAAGAAAAATATTGCCATGACAAGCCTTCCTCTGTTGCTGGAGGAAACATGTCTAAGGAACCAGAGGAGGTGAAAGGAAAAGCAGGCTTGATTTTGAACTCTAGAATGTTACAAATTCCAGCTAACACCCGTACATTTTTAATGCTTGCTTTTAAAATGTTAAACTTTTCAGCTATCACGCATACATTTTTAATTCGCACAAGCCTCCAACACTGCAGTGTATGTCTTGGGAAAAGAAAAAAAAAGCCTGAAGAATATGTATTGCACTCAGTCTCTGATAAACTGCAGCCTGTAAAGAAACCTCTGGTTTGCCTTCCTCTTTTTCTTCTGCAAGCATCCTGCCACAATCACTTTTGGTTGGTTAAGATGTATGTGCAGAATGTGCCATCTGCCAAACTCTGAAAGCATTTTCCCTACTGGCATGAAGCAATTGTAGTTCTCATTTTGGAATCCCCACTATTCTCTTAAGAAAAAGGGGTTGATTAGGTAATAAATAATGCATACAATAAAACACATCTGAAAATCAAATCATTTTTGTGAGATTAAGTCCTTAAGATGGAACTGTTTGATTTGTGACCCTCAGAAATGTACATTTATAGGATACATCTAACAAACATCACAATTATAACTTTTTTTCCATTCCTGAATTCATATTTCTAAAGGGGCTGTACTTTCTCTTTTAAAAGATTTTGAAGATGTGTCTCATAGTACAAGACACTTCTAGCCTTCCACTTTTTAAACTGAATGTAGCATTGCTCAATTGGAAAGATTTTAGGTGGTGTTGGAGACTATTTTCCTAAGATGACACTAGCCACTATCCTCTAGGGTATTTTTGCTTAAATGCAAGAACACCTTGCTGCTTGGCTGCTCTCCTGGCTTCCCCCAGAGAAGAAAGCCCTGTGTTACCTGCAGGGCTCAGCACCACTGTCGGGCTGCCCGTGCTAGAACTGCACAGAGGTTGATGTTGTCCCTTGGGAATGAAAGGGGGCAAACTAGTCACCATGACATGGTACAGGAGAAACTAATCTGTGAGCAGAGAGCCATCACGAGACCCCTGCAGCTCCTCACATCTTTCACTAGAACATGCTGTCACCGATACAGCCCTTTTCTAAATGGTGAAGGGAAAATGTAGGATCAGCTGAACTGCAGGATACAGAAATGCATGGACCACAGCAATGGACACAAGAGCAAGGGAAAGATACAAGCCTCCCACTCTTGCTAGTAAATCTGTGCCAGCGTTGACCTCTCTTTTACTTTGACAAATCCTCACTTCTGCCTCTATGTTGGGGAGTTATATTTCTGGAAGTAAGGCATCCCTAGGGTTTTCATAAACCCTCAGGAAACAAACCAGAACCTTCACAAAAGTGTTCCACTGTGGCAGAGGAGGTATTTCAGTACTGTAAGTGTCCCCAGTCCAGACACATACTGTGGTGTATTTGTATGAGACAGAGTGTAACACAGAGGTAGAAGAGCTACATTTTCTGCCCCCTTCTGCTTATTCACAGAAAAATAGAAAGCTATCTCTAAATAATACCACCACCTCAAATATACTTACAATAACATTTGAGAAAGCAACCCCAACCATCCATAAAAACAGTCTGGGTTGCTTTGCTAATATGTTGCTTGGAGATAAAACCACCCAGACTGTAAGAAGAACGAACAGTAACAGAGGTGACACAAGAGGTAGCAGTCCTTCATACAGAGAATCATTCTTCAGTGTTTTCTTTAAATGTGCTCTGGAAATAAATACAGTAATTTTGTAGAGAAAGTAATTTTATCAATTCTATTTCTACACAGTAACTTCAAACTCTAGACCAAACTCAGCCCAAGAATTCATTTGCAACCAGTGCAAATGTGCTAGATACCAGACATTTTACAAGAAATTGAGGTATACCCAAGTAACATTTATTTCTGGGGTTAAATTATACTGATTTATTCACATAGTTCCTGATTAGAGGACACAGTCTCAAGCTACATCAGAGAAGGTGTAAGTTGGATATTAGGAAAAAAAATTTCACTGAAAGAATAATAAAGTACTGGAATGCTCTTCCCAGAGACGTGGTAGAATCACCATCTCTGGATGTGTTTAAAAAAAGACTGGACATGGCACTTGGTGCTATAGTCTAGTTAAGGTGTTGGGGCATAGGTTGGACCCAATAATCTTAGAGGTCTCTTCCAACCTCATGATTCTGTGATTCTGTGATCAGCTTCACTTGCTCACCATTGTCTGGCAATGGACCAGTAAACTCAAAAAAGTGAGCTGCAGTACTCTCAAGCATGCAGATATGCTGTGCATTCAAAATACACAGCCTTAGAGGATGAAGCTTCTAACATGAGACATAAACTTGTTTCAGTCAATACGCCCCACGTTTTCAGCAGCAGCAGAGTGAAGCACATGGCTGGCAGGTATTCCTCTTGTTTAGATCTGGAGGTCATGCTGCTTGAGGATCCTGTACATTAGGATTTTGGTACTTTAGTCCAAATACTGCCTAAAGGGGAGGCATTTTGGCTAAGTAGAGCACAGAATAATTAATGATACATTGTGTTTTCTTGGGTATTTTAAGCTGTTTTTAAAGGTAGCAAATTATTGCATTTTCTGTCAGCTTGGGAAATGGTAACTGTACGTTCACTCCCACTAAACCATTCCTTCATACAGCCAGTTCAGAAAAGCAATTCTGTGTTTAAAATGTACTGGGAAATGTCCTGTTTAAAATCTTTGAACATATGTATTTATGGAAACAGCTAGACAAAAATCCAAGAAATATCTCTCTCATGCCAAAAAGTAATCACCTACTCCTAAAATAACAACTGAGAAGGGACATCAGGATGAAAAAAGAGAGGAGATGATTGGAAAACTCAAATCCTTCTTCACCAAAGAGCTTGTGCATGTATCATTCAAGCAAACCTGACTGGTAGTTTAAAATTGCTGTGCTCTTCTCTTCAGAGGAATGATAAGCTCAGCAAGAGGCTTGAGAGGAACCATGTCAAGTGATGACTTAAAAAGAAAAATACTGAACAAAAGTCCTGATAGGAAAGGAAGGAAACCAAACCCTCAATGCTCATTGAGGTAAAGGCTGCTACTGGCAGGGGCTGACATGCACAAGGTGCTTCCCCCTCCTCCTCTCAGTCATCCCCAAACAAGATTTCCTTGCATGGCTGGTTCCCAGCCCCCTGCCCCACAGCCCAGCCTTTCTGCAGGTTCTCAGCCTTTCCTGCCCCACATCTCCCAGCTCTCCACGCTTCCTGCCCCAAACCTGGGGCTGTGCATGCTTCTGGTAACTGCACTCAGTACCACCACACAAAAAGGGCTGGGTAGGAGAGATGCAACATTGTCTTATAGACTCTCTAAAATGTAAATGCTAATATTAGTTTCCACTAATTCCTGAAGACAGGCAGTGACAGTCCCTCCTCCAGGACACTTAGGACCTGAGAGACCTGAAGTGACAGATGAGTGAAATGAGCTAGCAAATACTAGGGGAAGACAGGCAGCATTAGTAAAAATAGGCCATTGGAATATGAACTAACTGAGTATAAAATTCTTGGGTGCAGCAAGCCAGTTCTTAGATGTAATCACAGCTTGCCACCTGCCTAGCTTACATCTGATAGCAATTATCTGCAGACTTCATACAGAGGAGAGCTTTACAGAAGGACCAGGAAGACAATTAAGGACTTCACAGAGTGCAGGATGGTCAGCTACAGAATTCCACCCAGCACAGGCAGAAGTTACAAATCACATTTGATTGCAAATAAAATGCAGTGTTTTTTACTACAGAGCCTTTGCCAGTTTACTGTGCAGGACCACTGTGAGACTGCCTGAACAACAGCAAGTGAAAGAAAAAGGAGAGAGTTGTAAACATTAAAAGATTCTGAAAACTCACCAGAAAAACCTTTTACTACATTATAAGGACAACATCTGGATGAAAGAAGCTAGTCTACTTCAAGCATTACATTTATCTGTAAATGAGGAAACCATTAAATATACAGAATTAAATAGGAGGTGACAGAATTACTTAATGTTAATTAACTTACCTGTGAATGTTGTATAGTGTTTGTGGAAACGACAGAAACAAACTGAAGCCTGGAAGAGAAAAACATTAATATGTAATTCCACACTGATGACCTCAGAGTTTTTTCATATGATAACAGACCTTGTGTACTATTCAAAAAATGATTTGGTATTCCTGTACTCAGTACAGGATATGAACTGAGGTTGGGGGCTTTAGACAATAATAAAACTGTCCTCTTTTTTCCCAAAAGCTAGCTGCTGGAAATAGTTGCTGATACCGAATTTCCTGTGTAACGAGTGACAAGACCAGAATTTTTTTAAAAAATTCTGATATAGCTAATAGGATCATTATTTTTCATACAGGTTTGTCTGCTGGACCCAGAACAGCCCTATTTTTCATGAGCTCCTGTTTATCCTGTTTATCTAGAAAAATCTGAGTCTAACACCAAAAGCCTTACAGTGGAATATAGAAAGACAATAAACTTCAAGCTGGGCTGTTCACATTAGTGGGGAAATAAGTTCATAGTTCAAAATATTAAGGGTCAACTAATGATCTATTTTGATAATACAATAACTGAAATTAATTAATTTTTATGGCATGTCCATCATTTGAACAAGTGAGAGTTTTTTACTTCTATTTTAACACAGCTGTGGTGTTTCTGGAGCTCAGCTGTAACCCACAAAGCACAAGGGTTTCACCTTTGCTAACGCTGTGTCTCCCTGCACTGCTGCTGGTATTATCAACCCAGCTGCCAGCAGCCCCTGAGCTGCCTGAAGACCCAGCTGTATCCCCTCTGACACCCCCATCCAAAATGCACTGGTCCACCCAAGAATCAAAGAAAACTTTCAGCAACAAGTGGAAGCTTGAGATTTAAACAAAAAACCCCACTATATGAGTCAGTCCTAACTAGGTGGAAATACATATGACTTTTTAAATCGATATAATTCCCTGTAGAGCTCTTTGGTTTGTATTTTTCCCCCCACTTTCTGTGTATTGAGGGCTTTTTCCTGGTCAATTTGCTGCTTGGAGATTGCTCTGGGTAGCACATTTCTGCACGGCTTTTTTATTATAGGGGATGAGACTTGGGTGTGGTGCACTAAATTAATACATTATTCCTATTTTATTATGGGCAAGAAAAGCACTCTGATGTATTAAACTTTCTGGTTTTGACCAAAAATAACTCCTTGAATTCTGTACAGGCACTGTGCTGCCTGTATAGAAAAGTAGAAAACTTTAATCTCATTATTAGCAATAAGGGGGTAAAAAATTAATAGAGGAAAGATATGATTTCAGATGACTTTGCACTGGGGCTAATGTGACATAGCAGTGTCTTGAGGAGTGTCCGTGTTTACCCTTCAGTCCTCATCAAGGACATACCCAAGTGTTCAGCATGCCCTGGCCACAGTGGCAACGCAAGAAAAGGAAATAAACATGAAAGTGGAGATCAGGATTGTTGGGGGAAAAAAAAGAAGTAAAAAGAGGTGCCATAGGTAATCTGTCTGTCCAGTCTTTCTGGTTATCTGCTAAAGAGAAGGAAACAAAGAATTGGAAAAAAAGAAAAGCCAACCTGTAAATAATTTCAGGTATTGCATTCTTTTTAATGTTTACCTTTTGGGTTTGCTTCTTAAAACAATTAAGAGCTCTGCTTCTTTACCATGGCAGAAACTCCCTATCAAACAGCTGAAGGATGTTCAATTGAAGTAATATCCCAAGTATTTTGTCAATATATTTCTAGAATTCACAGGCTTAGTGCCTTCAGAGTGATCTGTGTTTAATGTGCACTGCAGTTAGCTATGTTTCCTATTAGGCAGGGAGCGCTAGTTCAATAAAATCTTGAGTTACGTACAGCAGTTCCAACATCTGCATCACATTAGAGCAGACATGAGACAAAACATTGACTCTTGAGGTTAAATCTAAATTTCCTGCTGCAATCCTGAAGTTTGATTTGTTAGGAGAAAAGCAGCTGAGAGGAACAGAAATAGAGACTAGAACTAGAAATAGAATTCAAAGAGCAATGGTTGCCAACAATTTGTTATTTTTATGAAGTGCCATTTTAGTTAGAAATAACACACTGACCACAAACAGTCCCCCAGCTAGCAAAAAGCCACTTTCCAAACGGGGCAGTTCCACCAGTTACTCCCCTGTATTTTTACACGCCTTTGCTTTAAACACAGCGAGAGAGCTGAGGATGCAGCAGGGAAAGCAAAGGGTGTTTCCCCGTTTCTTATGGGATTTTCAGAATTCCATCATTTCCTACATGTTGCTTTCCCATCTTTTTTTAGCTAAAGAGGCCTGGTTTGGGGGCTGCTTTTGGTACTCATTAAGTCTGCTGTTTAATTGGCATTAAGGATCCCTTTGTGCCCAGGAGCTAAACTGCTGCATTCGCATTGCTGCCATTCCCTGCTGCTCTGAGGAACAAAAGGTGCAGCCTGGAAAGCAAAGCCACTGCTGGCTCTCTGGCGCTCAGCCACCCAGGCACTGCCCAAGTGATGATCATGGAGCTTTTGTTGTTGTTGTTGTTTGTTTGTTTTTAATGTCCTAAAAGTACATATTTTATTTTAAAATAAATTTTATAATTCAATTTCAGCGCATTAGATGTTTTAACACATATGGGAAAATAGAACTCCTCAAGTGTTCTTAGAGGTAGAATACTGCTCTTCCAGGATTTTTTAGTTTCTTCTTTAGTATTTTCCCATTCTTCAGCTGATTTAAAATCTGAGACCCAACTGTAAGAACACAGGCCTATATTAAAGGCAGAAATACCAAAGCACAGATGGGTGGCACAGATACACAGGGAATTCTTGTGTCACACCAGGCTGAAAGTATCAAGCCCAAATCCTCGGATTTAGGTACAATCCTATCGTCAGTACTCTGTCCTGCACAATGTAAACTCCCTTTTCTGAGAAATAAACATTTTTAAAGCTCTTTATTAGGAATTATTTTGTCCATATTAAAAAATGTCAAACATAAGCATAAACAAACAAATCCCAATGCATCCAGAAATTCAGGATTAAAGACATATCCACAGTGAAGAAGTGAAGGCATTATCTTGTTTTCCAAATATGTATGTGTATAAAAGCACACAGATACACACACAGACATGCATATAAATATGTGTGCACATATATATATACATATATATGTGTATATGTATATATACATATGTATAAAAGAGATCAAAAGGCAATTCCCATCAATCTTAAGGACAACTTTAGGTTTCATTTATGCTTTCAAATTCAATTCTAAACCACTAAAGTGTTGTGTGATACAGCTGAATAAATTAATAATAATTTTAAAAAGCTAGGACACGATGGGTACCATGATACCTTGTCACCCATGTTGTTTGGACAAACAGTAATATATTTTAATTATGTGAGGGCATTTTAAATGCTCATGTAACTAAATTTAAAGACTATTGATGATCTGCAGGAGGACAGGTTGTTTCCATGACATGCTGCAGTTACTGTGGCTGTTGTACTTGATTTAATTCAGGCATTTCTGCAAAATACAGACTTGATCATTGTAGAGAAAGAGAGGGTATGGCCAGGAACAAGCTGCTGACACTACTGTCAGCTCCAGAAAATGCTATTTCAGTACCCAACGGCCCCATGCTGGCACTCAGACAAAGCAAACAGCCTGATGCAGGTAGCCACATTTCTGAAAACACAAAACCTCACAGACTGTAAACACTGCTAAATAAAGAAGTGACTCCAAGGCACCTAAACCACTAAACAAGTTATAGTGCTTCAAAGGAAGGACAACCTTCACTGTTTATCTTCTCCACACCTTTGCTATCATAAATCCCCTTTGTTAGTAAATTCTTAACAAATCAATCATCCTTAAACTGTCCTAAGAAGAGCACTGAAATATTATTTGTTAAGAATTGGCTCTCCTGATAGCTAAAATCAAAAATTCAAAAATGAGACAGTGCGATACAGAGATGTAATTTTAGGTGAACACTGCACTGGGAATTGTGTGAATGTGTTCAGGAAAGCACCATCCCTGCCATGCTCCCCCCCACAAAAAATACTCCCCAGAGCACTCATCCCATTTGGGAGGCAGGGAAGAGGCCCGTGCAGACCTTCTGGGCATATCACAAAGCTGACCAACTCTCTTAACAGCAGGTGGTTGTACTTGCATTACAGCTTACAAATTAAATACTATCACTCTCCTCATTCTTCAAGTGCCCACACCTCTGCATGGCCTTCTTCAGTACACTGCTTGGCCTTTCCATCTCTAGATTAATAATTTGTCATAATCAGTGTTTGCTGTAAAGAAATGGGATGTTATAATTTACCTTTCTTAACCAGACAAGAAAAAATAGATTCCAAATATCCAGGCCTCAGTATTAGCTTGGAAGATATTTAAGTACTTTTTCCATGGTGTTTTTCTCAAATTCTTTGCACATTTAGAGCAGCTAGACACATGAAAATATCTTAACACACTGAATGTTTAGCACACTGATCAGTGCCTGGAAGCAAGCTTCATCAAAAGGTGAACATTTTAGAAGCACTTGTTTCTGGAACAGGAGCTTTCTATGGACCTTTTCTGGCATGTCTTGAGCAGACAACTCTTTTAATTGATTGTGCAAACACATAATTGCGTTTTGAGCTGTCCACTAAAAAACCATTATATTTTATTACTATGTAAAATAGCAGACTTAAAAGAACTTAGTAGTTGGGGGGGAAACCTTAGAAAACAAATATATAATTTGCAGGCTTGAGACTGTAAAGTCTGAATACATTAGGATGAAAAATACACCCAAAATCCACAGTATGAAATGGTTTTACAGGGATTGAGGGAACATAAGGTAAACATAAGCACTGTCTTCATGCACAAAGTTGATAGAGGTTTTGGGTGTTTAGCATCTAAGATATTTTTTCAGTATAAAGATTTTAGAGGGATGCATTTATCATGCTTGTTGAAAAGAGATGTGTTTGTTGATTTTATACCTTATTTTCAATATCTAAGGAAGTACACATGGCATTTATCTTACTGAGCTGTAAGATAACAAATAGCATTCAGAGGGATTTAGTATCTATTGAAGAATTAGTTTATGGATGTAGCTGCTTCTTTGATGTAGTTCTGTTCAAACATCATTCTTTTTCTGGTCACAGCAAGAATTGAGCACCAGAGAAACAGTGCCTGTATTTGAAAAGCCTGGACTGGCTTCCAGAAGGACTCTGCCAGGTGAGCTCCCTTGTGTGACCTTCTCCTGGGGGTCCCAGAGCCCCTGAAATGACTCCTCACACCTTAACACCACCCAACTCATTCCCACCTGTAGTCAGCATCCTGTGACACTGCTCTGCCTCTGGCCTTGAGCACTCTGCTTTTCTGGGTGATTGTTCTGACTGGTTCAGTTGAGTTACTCCAAACATGAACTCAGTGGCTTCTTAAAAATATATCTCAAGTGACAGGTGAGTATTTCACACCCTTTGCTTTAACGGAGCCTGGTACAATCTGTCACAACAATGCCTTAATAAATGTTGAATTGGTGACAGACATGTAGAAGCCAACTCGTGTTAATCACACTTCTCAAACAGGACTGGTCAAAGCCTGTCAGAGCAATAACATTTTGAAAACATTGCACTTAACGTTTAATCATTCAGCAAGTCATCACTAGGGCAGAACCATCAGCCACTTCGCAATGGGAACTATAGGAAATCACTACAGAATGACATCATTCCATAGGAGGCAGAAACAATTCCTAAGTTGACCGTGGCCTCCTAAACAGTTTCTGACACTGAAAAAGGGGCAGGCTACTGTATGAACACCAATGGCAAGGACTTGTGAGTCCTCCTTTGATACACAGGATGTAGCACAGGGTAAGTACAAGGCACTGTTTTAGAGGAGTAACAGTGCTCTGCTTTCCCACTATGATGGAATTCAAATAATAGGCATGTTTTAAATGTAAAAAAGCTTGGCCTCTTTGTTAGCTTTTTGCTGCTATGATCTGTTCATTTATGTTTTCACTCCTCATTTTATTTACTTAAGTAGATCAGGGAAGAGTGACCCTCAAGGAAAATACTCTGTAGAAGTCAGCATAGAAACCAAACCCATGCACATCATAGGAAAAAATTCTGAATGCTTTGGCCCCATCTCTAAAACAAAGTTCAAGTTTCAGATCTCTGAAATACTCAATTCACATTTCATGTTCAAACCTGCACTTTGAAGACTTATTTCAGCTTTGCCACAGGCTTCAGAAGCCAGATCTGGGCACTGTTGACCACACGTAGTAGACTCAAACATGACACTATGTCTGGATTACAGAATAGTCTGCCCCATATGCCACACACTGATGAAGTATAGCATATCCACTCCATGCTTTAAGTGATCCTTTTCCCATGAAGTCTATTCTTGTGGTTGCAATTAATACCAAGAAGGAGCAGGAAACTCTGTGCATCCAGGCATCATTTTTCCAATTTGCCTTCCTAAGGAATGAAGCTGATGTGCTAACTCTGCTTGTTTGTGTACATCCCACCACAACTTCCAAGCCCTCAGTCAATTCTGAACAAAAGAATATACCAAAAGAAATTTCTAGTAAGATGCATGTCTCCATCTTCCTTCTCCAGGAAAGGATTATAACCTGAACTCAAATTTTATTAGACATTATAAAATCTTCATAGAGAGCAAGTATGAAGGTCCCAAACACGGGAAATGCTTCATGCAGAGCATGCACCTACAGGTCGTTTAATAGCAACGTGAGACAGAAACCATCATCAATTAGTAATGCTGCTCCCTGAACTGCAGATGCCTACCTGTCAGTGAAAATCTTCTCACAAATTCTACAGCATCATTTGTGGGACTAGAATTTATGTGCAGAATTGACTGCTTTAAAATGCTTATTGTAAATATTTCATATTGCTCTCAACCTGCTAGCACAGTGACAGGAAATGTTAGGCATTTGGGATGCCCTGGAGGGGTGAAAATAAATGATAGCTCTCACCCCAGTGCTGCCCTTTGAAGGGACCCTAGTTAGCCAGATAATGCTATGGGACAATTGTGGTTAAATCCCAAGAGAGCTTTTGGAGTGTCATCCACAGGAACCCTGATGAGTGCAGTGTAATTAGTTACAGATGAGCACACAGGGTCTGTCTGCTCCCATGCTGGGAGAGAAAGGCATTTCTGCCTAGCAGCCAGGTCAGCTGCTCTGGAAATAGGAGAAGGATCTTCCTCGTTGATTCAAGGTCCAGCTAGGTGTGTGTTTTGGAGCTGAAGGATGGAATTGCATTCACTACCAGTGAAAATTACAGGATCATGTTTGCTGGGTAGCTGACAAATTCCCATAAAATTCTATGCTGAAGTTTCTCTATTTCACAGGGTCACTGCTCAGCAGCTCAAGACTTGGCTTTCCTACAGGTGTTCACAGCGTGCCAGACAGTTCCCAGGAACACACATAAAGCTCTCTTTCCTAAAACATCTAATCTAAACACCAGTATTGCTGCACTTTTATGTATATCTTTGTGTGTTCTGGCACCTGATAAAAGCTCCATTATTTTCAAGGAGTGAGTGTCACCTGGTGATACCACAGCTTCCTCTGAAGAGGTGCTTTCACAGAGTTCATCCCTAGGTTATACATGAGGTTTGATTTTTTTTTCCCCAGAAAACTCCAGGAAAGACATCTGAAAAACACTTTTGTGCATCTTGTTTGGAATCCTTTCCACCACAGAAGGTAGGAGCTGAAGCCCAGCTGCTCTCAGAGAAGCGATGGCTCAGCAGCTGAACTCCTGTTGTGTACAGAACAGTAAAAGCGCCCAACAAATGCCAAGTATTGATGGAGCAGCTACAGGTTCGTTGTTAGAAGGACCACTAGTGACTACTAAATGCCATCAGATGGTTAAGCACAGCCATTTATGGTTTAATGGCTCCTCTCAGGATCCTGGGAAACTAGCTTGTAAAAAGTATCAGAGGCACACTTTGTTTTTAACTAGCCACAAAGGCATTTAACTGAGCAAGCCAGAGTGGGCTCTCTGATACAAATGGTTCTGGCTGAGCAAGACACACTTGCTGCAGTCTCTCTAAGGGAGAGAATACTTGAATCTTCCTGGCTCCTTGGCCCTTGGAGTAGGTTAGACAGGTACTTTTTCTGCAGTCACAGTGGGGTCCTGCAATTTAGCACAAGCTTCTAAAAATTTTACATTTCCCTAGTCACTACACACAGGCTACTCAATGATAACCACCTTACTGGTGAGCTGAGGTTCAAATATGAAATGGCAGTGCTTTCTGGAACAGCATGACCCTTAGTGGAAGGAGAGTATTTTTTTATATTTAAATTTAGTGTCTGATTCTAACAGATTTACTAAGCACTATGATGACTCTGTAATATAGAGTCAACTTTGCATACTTTAAACCCATACTTAACTTCAACTAAGTTGCAAAAATTGTAATTGTGGATAGTGTGCTAGAGACAAGGTTTTTGAAGAAACCTTTTGCCTCCTATGCAAAATTAAGCCTGCTCTGCTTGGGACAATGGTGGAAGAAATACTATTCTGTGCTCACAAATCCATTAATACAAGCATACCATGGAAGACAGAAGCAGTACTTCTTTCTAGTGTTAATGGAACAGTCCATCAATTGTTGCTTTGCAGCTGGTTCTGGCACAATATGAGAAAGGATGCTCACACCTGCAGATCTGATAACACTGAAATGCTTCCCTTCCACAAATGTTCCTACTACATTGAACAGTTTGAATTAAACCTTCATCCATGGCTTCCCAAGTGCAGGGGAAGTAATCAGAGTACTCCCTGAATGGGTTGTCATGTGTCTTAGTGACAGGAACCCAGCAGTGATGTGTGCAGTACAGAACAAGTTGTTCAGTGGGCTAGCACCTAACGCTGCCCTGAGCTGCCCATTCTGCTCATTTCAAACTGCCCTGGGCTTGCTGTGCTGCTTCAAGAGCACAAATCACTCCCTGTCTACAGCTACACCTCTGTCAAAGGTGAATAATTCACTGGCTGTTGAAAAGGCAACCACTGTCTTTCCCCTCTTCCTTTCTTTTTTTTCCTCAGAGTGCTTAAATCAGGTCTGACTAGAAAAAGAGTGTATCATCTTGGTCACACACTGTTGGATTTTTTTTGTGTAAAGCACAAAACCACGTCCTTGCAGATACTGCTCATTAGAAAGCACAGCGTATGAACATGGGGTCCTTTCTAACCTAGGAATTCTGGAAAACAGTGTTGGGGCAAGTGGTGGTACCTGGGACTCTGCTAGCATCTAACGCTGCCCTGAGCTGCCCGTTCTGGGTGAGCCAGCATCCATCTGCCCTGGGCTTGCAGTGCTGCTTCAAGAGCACAAATCATTCCCTGTCTACAGCTACATCTCTGTCAAAGGTGAATAATCACTGGCTATTGAAAAGGCAACCACTGTCTTTCTCCTCTTCCTTTTTTTTTCCCTCAGAGTGCCTAAATCAGGTCTGACTAGAAAAAGACTGTATCATCTTGGTCACACACTGTTGGGTTTTTTTGTGTAAAGCACAAAACCATGTCCTTTCAGACGCTGCTCATTAGAAAGCACAGCGTATGAACATGGGGTCCTTTCTAACCTAGGAATTCTGGAAAACAGTGTTGGGGCAAGTGGTGGTACCTGCTGACAACCTTGCCATAGGGAGAGGGTGGTGAGAGCACACATCAGTGTAAAATGCTCAAATGGCTCCTATTGAGCTGACATGGGGGAAGCACCTACAACCAAGCCCTCCATTTGGCTCAAGGGCAGAAAATGTTTCTTGGGATGCAAGCCTAGAGTGTTTGTGTCAAACAGAGTAATGGTGCCCCTCTTCTCATCACATGTATGTTCATAAAAATCTCCAAAATGCATATGCTAATTTCTTCACCTTCCAAGCAACACATCAAAGACAGTTTGCATACACAGATTTCCAGCTAAGACATCTATATTTTTAACTCATTAAAATGTAACTGCTCTTGTTCTCAGTTTTGATATAGCAGTCAAAAAACATTCAATGCTCATTTCAAACTACACTGACAGTATCAAATAATGCCCAAATAGGCTGTTGCTGTGTATGAAAAATAAATCTCTTTTGTTTGCAAAGGATTTCTAAAGAAGAGGTTAGAAATCACCTGGCTTTTATTCATATTTACAGTTTTATTCATATTTACGGTTATTTAAATAATGTCTTCATTCCCTCTGTACATAATGTTTGGGAACATAATGTGCTCCAGGCCAAAACATTAAACTTAGAATATACATAAATGTAAGTGACATTTTACCTGAGTGACATGAGGATTTCCTGAGATTTTGGGAGCCCAGCAAGCCAGCACACTGCACTGAACTACACATGCAGATAAGGAGTATTTTCTATATTATTTGGGTGCAGCATACACTAATTCAGTGAGGAACAAATTTTCCAAAATTTTCCAAAACTATCTACTTTTTAAAAGTTTTCCAGTATTAACCCTTTTAATTATCTCTATTCATGTATTTTTGGACTAGCCAACACTTACAAAAGTAAAACCAAGAAAAAGACAGAAGTATAAAAAATATCAAATCAAAATTATTAAAAAGCAGTACACTTTTGCATAGATCTGGACACTTACCTATAAGCAGGATAACTAATACATCTGTAATATAATAACCAAACAGCAAAGGCTTCTGCCAGACCTCCACACCAACAGTACCAGTGAGCAGATATGCTGCTATTAACACCTACAGAAAAAAAGACAACTGATTTTCAATCCTTTACATCTAAAGGTAGAGAATTTCACTTATCATCTTAATACAAATGCAAAAGCTAAAAAAAAATCTGTTAGTTACCTCCTGCCACTACTTTACCTTCTGCTGCCATGGCAAAACAATTACTTCTAAGCAGTGAAGTAACTTGCAGGGTCACGAAGAGAATTATTTAAAATTTATGAAATATGGTAAACAAGCACCTTCCCTGGTAATGTCTGCATCTGTTTGTATGTGATAAGTATTACTGACTTACCTTTTCAAAATACCTAAATCCACTTCTATTGCCAGGTCTCCCCAGTGCACGTGCACTTCCCTGTTTTTGGATACAGACTTCACAATTGGCAATGTGGTTATTTTTGCAGCTCTGCCCCTTGAACTGATTATATCAAAATAACTGAGAAAGGGGGAGAAAAATCTTAAGCCCACATGAAACAATAATAAAAAATAATAAAAACATTCAATTAAATGTGAAGAAATAAAAAGAACGGGAAGGAGATTAAGTCTTCCCTGATTTTTCTTTGACAGATAACACCATTACAGGACACAAAAACAATCACGTAGATGTCATTAGGAGGGAAAGGACACATACACAAGACCACCAGCACCCAGCTAGAGGGACTGCTGCCCTTCTCTTTCTCCAGCCTGCTTTATTCTCAGCTGTTTTGTTTTGCCATAGGACCCATAAGGGGCTGTATGTTTCATGCTACACTAGCTCTAAATGAAATGACAATGTTAATTACAATACCATTTAGAAAACTGCATATTCATCTATTTATTCCCATGTAACATTCAGTAACCTTTATATTTTCTTCTCAATGCAGCTTCTTACTCTGAGATGAAAAAATTGTTTCCAGCTTTACTTGTTTTATAGATTTTACTATTTCTTATTTAGGTTTTTTAATGCTCTTTTTTTTTTTTCTATATTATGTGTTTTCTCCATTTGAACTTCAACAAGCACATTTCTAGTCTCCTATTAAATTTTAACTCAAAGATACACTGAAAATCTCTTTGTTAATTACCAGGCTTTTTAAGATCACAGATTAAGAGCAGAATGCTGATGTTGCTTAAACTTCTATTACACGTAGATAATACTACATTTGGTTTCACTTACTTCTCTCTATCTGAAATCAGGATTCTTGCCCTGTCAGTATGTAGGTCTTTATGAGGCTTTGCTTGCATTTTGCATTGTGGAACTGGGTGTTTTGAGTTGCCTTTGCAAGAGCAAGCAGCACAACAGATCTGCAGCAAGGAGGAGCAGGCACTAGTGAGTGCCACTATGTCTTGAGCCACTGAAGACAGTGAGTCAAATTTTGGTCTAAGTTAAGGACATATAATGGGTTTTGCAATCCACTGCATCAGAGCTAACATTTGGCTTCCTGAAGAAATTGTATTACATTACCCATAAGACATGATGGATGGAATCCTGACCCCATCAAAGTTGATGGCAAAATTCCAACTGGCTTTGATGGCGCTTGAATTTACTCTCACACATTGAATCCTGAACAGACATTTTGGCAAGTGATAAAAGAGGAACTTTAGTATTAACCATTGTTACAGTCAGTACTTTTGGCAGGACAGTCATGAGCATCACTGTCAGATGTCAGTGCATGTCTAGGAACAGGGGTGTGGATGCAATGGGCTCTCACAGGGAATGCCCTGCCCTGGGATTTGGTGATGCAAGACTCCCAGATCGACATTGCCTCTTAACAGATGTAGCATATGAAAAAACCCCACTCCTTGTCTTCAAAATTTTGGATTATTGTTTTTTAAGGACTCATCATTTTACACTGAAGCAGTCTCCAGCTTTAGAAAGCAGACCTCCTTTAAAAAGCCTGAAGGATGAGGAAATGGCTGTGTCCCTTGATCTAAGCTATACTGGCAAAAAATTGAGGATTGTCAAAATTAACAGCAAAGCCTAAGTCTGTTAGTCAGCTGTATAAACTCTTATAAAGGCACTGCTGGTGGAGAAAAAAAAAAGTAAAGCAATGTTCCCAAGTTCAGCTGAATAATTTTACTCTAAGAAAAGATGGCCAAGTTTTTTACCTATCTCTCTACCATAAGCCAGCTTTTTTATTTTCAGATATAAATGTAGTCTCTAGCAAGTAAAAATAATTGCAGCCTTTTGTAAAATGAGAAGTCCAAGTTAAATAACTGTATTTGGGTTGTGTGGCCAGTTTTTGGTAGCAGGGGGACTACAAGGATGGCTTCTGTGAGAAGCTGCTAGAAGCTTTTCCCATGTCCAGCAGAGCCAATGGCAGACAGCTCCAGGATGGACCTACCAGTGGCCAAGGCTGCACCAACCAGAAATGGTGACAATGCCTCTGGGACAGCATATTTTAAAAGGGAAAAAAACCCCCATATTGTGCAGCTGTAATTGATGCCAGAGAAGAGAGGAGTGAGAATACGTGAGAGGAACAGCCCTGCACACAAGGTCAGTGGAGAAGGAACAGGAGGTGCTCCAGGCATTGGAGCTGAGGTTCCCCTGCAGCCCATGGTGCAGCCCATGGTGATGCAGCTGTGCCCCTGCAGCCCATGGATGTCCAGGGGGTGCAGAGATCCACCTGTAATCCCCCACGGAGCAGGTGGATGCCTGAGAGGAAGCTGTGAACCTGCAGGAGGCCCTTGCTGGAGCAGGCACCTGGCAGGGATCTGCAGACCCCTGGAGAGAGGAGCCCATGCTGGAGCAGGTTTTCTGGGGGACCCACACTGGAGCAGGCTGTGCCTGAATGACTGCACCCCATGGAAAAGTTTCCATGGTGCAGGAGTTCATGAAGAACTGTAGCCCATGGGATGGACTCACACTGGAAGAACTGTCTCCCATGGGAGGAACCCACTCTGGAGCAGGGGGAGGACTCTTCTCCCTGAACAGTGACAGAAACAACCTGTAATGAATTGACCCCCATTCCCTGTCTCCCTGTGCCATTGGGGGAGTGGAGGTAGAACCCAGGAAGATGGGAGAGGTAGGGGAAAGGTGTTTTTAAGATTTGTCTTACTTCTTATTATCCTGCTTTGATTTTGATTCGTAAGAAATTCAGTTAATATCCCTGAGATGAGTCTGTTTTGCCCATGATAGCAATTTGTGAGTGATCCTTCTATCATCTCATGAGCCTTTCATTATATTTTCCCTCCCTGTCCAGTTGCAGAGGGGAGTGATAGAGCAGCTTTTTGTCTGGCATCCACCCACCACAAAAACACAACTGAAAACTATATAGCAAAGTGATGTAGATGGGTACAATTTTGGATTCCAATTCTCACCAGCATCTGACCAGGAATATTTTTGGCTTTTGGCTTTCCAAGACCTTCTCCGTGAGGATGAGGAATACTTATGATGGAAAAGATACGGAAATACAAGATGTTGATTTATAGGCTCTCTGATATAGCTGACAGCAGGACAGCTGGATTCTGAGCAGGAGCTCCCTATCTTGACACCATTTTGTAAATAACAGCAATATAGTCACATTTGTTCCTGTGTAAAATCAGAATAATTATTTGATATGGCATTGGGAAAATTCTATATATACATAAGGCAGTATAACCCCTCAAAGTCTTCTACCTTTTAGCCTCTTACCTGTTCTCTAAAATTCTTGATATTTTTAAATCACCATCACTTTCATGTCTTTTCACAATTTCAGGTATGAGTTTTGTGACCACAATATTTTAGATTGTGCATGTACATACATTTATTTTCTTACCATCAATTTACCATTTCTGTTTTACACACAGGCACATTTAGTTTGCTGTGTGATATTCTACACGATGAAATAAAAATTCTAATATCATGTCATCTTCTAAAAAATCATGAATATGCTTTAAAATTCTTTATGATTCCACAAAAACCTGGCATTAATTTTATTGTCATATTCAATTTCACTAGCATATTGCTATAGTATTAATTGCTCATGTGTTGAAATATTTTCCATTAGCACAATGCTCAAAATAAATATCTAGAAAGCAAAGTCATTTAAAATACAAGGCTATTTCATTCTTCTGATAATGAATGTGACACTTGCCTAAAAGAGTAAGAATGATTTCCTACAAGCTATTTCCATAGGAGTTAGCTTTAATGTGATGCACAATTTTTCCACTTTATTTTTTTCTCAGTTTTTTTTCTTTCAATAAATAATTGAAGGTTGCAAATCTTAGACTTTCAAAAATTTTACCTAAAATATGTCTTTGCATTAAGACATTGCAGACAAATAACTAAAGGCACATGGAAGATTAATTAATCAAGAAAGGTTTGTGGGGAATCATAGTCAAGTGGTTAAGAATGAAGCAGTCTGCTGTAGAAAAAGCCTGTGCACAGCAGGTTCTTCTGTTCAGATTTCACATGGATACACCATGGGGCTTCTCTCAGACAACTGAGTATTGAGATCAGTTTCCAGCCATGTCTGGAGGCAGCTTGAAGCAAACACCATGGTCTGGCCAGCACTGCTTCCTCACTGCTATCACTCTCTTACTTCAACAGTTCCATTGTGCTCCAACTTCAAAACTAAGTAATAATACTTTTTCTTCAAAAGAAAGGCTATGCTTTCCACAGACACTTCAAATTAGAAAAGCTCTGAAAGTGAATATCCTTTCAACTGAAATTAAATTGTGAATCCTGATAATGCAACCAAAGAACAACATATTTGCACCTTTATTTTGCTTTTTAATTTGCCCCCCAGAGGAGGTAGAAATTTTTTCAAGATGTGATGTGCACTTGCATTGTTTGGGATTTCTCTGCTAGCTCCTGAAACACTTTCTGCCACAGTACATCTCTGGAAAAAGTCATATGGAATATATTTCAGCATGGGTTTTGTAAACTAAACTTGTCAAAGAAAACATGGTATATGGCATCCATGAAAGAAACCTTCCCCATCTTTGACTGAAAGGAAGGAGAACAGGAAGTCCTACAATGTTTCTGTTGCTAAGGGCATTGTGTACTTCCATTTATTCAGAGTTCCAAGGCAGGCAGAGGGTTCTCCCAGAGGCTCTAGGTGGTGCTGTCCAAAGCCATCAGGCAGAAGCAGCTGGGAAAGCATCTTAGACCGAAACCCTGTGGCTCACAGTCCAAGCACCAATCCCTTCAGGCACAACTCTCTCTGTATGTGGGATTTCTGGTCATCCTCTCCTTGCAGGGCCAGGGCTGGGCCAGAGAGAGCTGCCTGTTGCCTTTGGGATTTTGCTGCTTGTGCTGCTTTCTTTGGTTTGTCTTGCCCCTCTGGCTGAGGAGATGGAGAGGAAGGAGAGTGGAATTGTCTGGGTCACAGCAGCTCTCACACAGCTCTTCACTTTTAAAGTTTTAATTAAGAATATAAAAGATATCTCCTGTTACACTTAAGGCAGCACCAATGGAGCAGAGGTATCATTATATCACATTAAGGAAAAATTTGTTCCCCTGCTATGAACTCAACTGCAGTGGCTTATGAAAAGCAACAGCAGGATTAGGCAAGTATTTCATTAGGGTAATATTAAATTCTTCAGAAAGAAAACAGATCTTTTTTTAAAACAAAACAAGATGATGTCAGTGAAAATTAACATATGGCAAGAAGCCAGAAATTTTAATTTCTCAGGATAGCATTGTCTTTTTTTTTTGTTTGTTTGTTTTCCAAGGAACTTAATTTGCAGATATTAGCTGTCTTTGGTTTGTCTTGGACAAAAAGAAAAGTCTTCATTTTCACAAGCTGTATCTAAGGGAATTTCTCACAGATCATAGCAGAGGTTTATTTTTTTGCCTTTTCTTCAGCCTTTTGGGGTTTCCAACAGGTGTGCTTACTCAAAAGTGTATGAAAATTGTCTAGATGCTATGATATAGAGGCTCCTCTCCCTGCACCTTTTTCTCCTACTCGGGAATCAGCACAGGATAGATCCTTGTGCAGGAGAGAGGAGAGACAGGAATCGCTTTCCCTGCTGCATTTGCTGCCACCTTGATTCTGGATCCACAAACATAATGATCCTCTGACCAAGCATCTCTCAGACACATTACAGCCATTTTTCAAGTTTACAAACCACAGCTTCCTGCAAATGATTGTCTGCTGTAATCAAAGCTAATTGGAGTGCCAATTACAGCCCAGCTAGCATAATTGGGTTACCAGTTCTGATGAGTCATCAAGTCACAGAAAAACGTGATGTACATAATTCCCACAATTTCCCTGTCTATAACAAGGTGTTTTTCATGAGGAACAGCAGCTCTTTCTGTAGCACAGCTGAGGCAAAGCCCGTGAGCAGGCTGTGTTTCTGTGCAGCAGAGCTGACTCAGCAGCAGTGTCCCGGGAGCCACAAGCCAGTTAAGTGCTCACTAAGGTCATCAGCCCTCTCTTTGCACGCTGACAGTAGATACTGGTTTTCTTGAGTTCTGTGGCAATAACAAAGCCCAAAGTTCCTGGCTACCAACAAGTTTAAAAGCAGAAACAGGGGACATGACCACCTGAGTGTCTGACATGCCAGTGCAACAGCATTAAGTTGTAGGTGAAATTACTGAAGACAGGACAGAGAGGAAAATTCCTGCAGCAATCCAGCTAAGAATGCCATGGAGGAAATTCTGAACTAAACATTGTGAATCAGTCTGGAAGCAGCTAGAGAGTGCTTTCACACTCCTTACTTCTAAATGTGACTGTGGGAATAGCTGGCAGAGAAGCAATGGGGAAAAAAAACAGCAAGGGAAACAACCTTTCTTACTCATCATCAGCCATTTGCTATTGTCCCCAGTATCCTCTATGTTACTGGAGATGAAGAGCTATCTTTAATAGTGCACATATAATATAAATTTGCTAAACGGGTTTACAAAACAAGAACAAATATTTAGGGGAATTAAGATCTTTTACTAGACTAATCAGTAGAACTGGGGAAAAAATATATTATGTACTTTTTGGTGTACATGTAGTGTATTTTGGACTAATGAAAAAAATACCACATTGAGCTACAAATCCTGCCTTCTCTTTGTTCATAGGCAATTACAGCATTTTTTGAATTTTTTTTTTACAGATGGGAAAACTGACATACAGAGATTTCAATAGTACAGTCTTCTACCCCTGCTGATGACTGTGCTAAAGAGCATCAAAAAATCCTCACATTTACAAGCTTATCACTTTGACTGTAATCGAGTCATCACAGAAGGCACTAAAAAGCAAGTGAGCAGGACAGCAGTTCAGCATCAGAGGGGAACAGGAAATAGCACTTGTTAGCACCTTGCATCCCAGTTAATCAAAGCAGTTTACAAACTTTACTGATATTCAGCCTCACCACAAATCTGTCAGGCAGGGAAATATTAAAAACAGGGCCACAGGCACAGGTCACTAACAGGCAGTGACAGAGTTAGCAATACTGCTCTGCCAGTTGATACCCATTCCCAGATTTAACCACTAATACAGTTTGGATGCTGCAGTGACCAGCAGAGCTTTCTAAACATTCACATGTACAGTGGTCATCTGAGCAGCAAGTGAAATAGGCTTGAACATAACTATTCCTCTCCTGCAGGAAGAACTTCATGGGGAAGCCTTACACAGACACAGCTGAAACTTGCAGACCAGCTGGCTGCCTAATGTCTTAGTCCTGAGCCAACTTCTTCTCCCAAAACCTATTTACTAGGGGACAACACAGATGCACCACAGCTGGACCACCATCTCTGAGTTGTTCTCAAACCACTGGATTCTGATTATGTTTACAGCATTACATCTGCAGCCATTAATTTGAATACTGTATTTCCATTAAAACACATATTTGAGTATTTGTCAAACTTCTTCTCAATTATTTGGCTGCACCTTTCATCCCGTGCCTGTAACAGGAAGCTCAGAAGACCGACTGTGCTCTTCAGGCTGCAAGACCTTGGCTATCTGAGACACAGATAAGCCAGCCCACACCAGACCAGTGCTGGGCCCTTGGAAGTGCACTAAGCTGGTTAATGCTGCTACTCATCTGTGCACTGAGGACACCATTCACTGTGGTGCCCTGGGCATGTTTTCTAAAGACGTCCACAGGGCTGAAAACCAGACAAGAACTCAGCTGCTGCTGACTGTGGGCTGATAAGTAATTTACCTTACTGAATGTCTAGGACTTTTTGACATCCATGATGACTGACTGATTTTTCCAAGCAGAACTCACTTGACAACAATTACTGCTCTCTGCATAGGTACAATATTATTTCCATTACCACATTTGTTGTAAAATGGAGTAGAATTGAGATGGTCTGGTAGTGTATAACTGTGTAATTACTGTTAATAGATACTACTTGGACTAATTCACATCGTGCCTCACAATCTGATATTGGGGGAAAATAGCTTGTGGCTTCAGATAGCATAGTAATTTTTGTTAATACCACAAATCAAATGCAGTTAAATGACATTCTCATGGGCACTGTCTGGCTGCTAGGCTTGCTGCAAGCCTTTTTCTCCTGCACAGCAATGAATCACTGATGCTGACAATTTGCTCAAGAGCAGCCCTTTATTGCAAATGCAGAAAATATTTCTGAATTACTTCTAGGGTTTTGCAATTTCACATATTTCAATATCTCAGCCAAATATATTTGCCTTGAACTCTATTTTTCTATTGCTTTAATATTATGAAAACAATTACATAGTTAAAAAACCAAAACAGGGATGATAAATACTTACCACTTGGCTTATATCATATCCCCAAGGAAGAAAAAGAACTCCTGTGTTATATTTCTCCCAGTGTGAACACATGAAGTTAAACAAGACAATGCTTAAGTATATATACATTGTATATACAGAAACTCCAGTCTTCCCATTGTCACGGGAACAGACAGAAAAAAAAGAAAGCACAAAAATGGAGGTAGCCCAGCTGTCCAGCCCATGGTCAAATAGTTCTCCCAGAGGAGTACTGGACTGAGTCCTTCGAGCATGTTTCCCATCTATGGAGTCTAGAAGGATTGAGAAAAGAAAAGAAACAAAGAATTAGAGCACAACAAAAGCAGTAGCTTTCTTCACATACAATTCACTACTGCCATATAGAACACACAGGAAAATTACACTGATGACAGCAAACTGAAGCACAACAGCCCCCTCAATACCAACGGGTTAGAACTGCTCAGATATTAAGTAATTTTTCTGTCCTTACCTCAGCTCTGAAAAGGAATGCTACCTTCCTCATGAGTTTTAGAAAGAGACTCATAATTACTTGCCCCCAGTGGTCTTGAAACATTTTTACATCAGTCCCTGCAATTAGTTTCAAGTGCTGAAAAGTGTCCATAGAGCTTCTTGCCCATCCATTGGTGCTGTGGACCCTCTGAGCCTTCAGACCTGTTGTGGAGTGGATTCACTAAGGCATTTAAGTTCCTTGATGCTCAATACCTCAATGACTAACAGTTACATGTCAGTATAAAGGAGCAAATTTCACAAAATTTATTTCTATTTGTGCCTACATATATTTTAAAGTGCTTTCAGTTTTCACACAAGATTCAGATTTCACACAGTGTTCAGATGGCCAAAAAGGCCAATGGCATCCTGGCCTGTATCAGAAAGAGTGTGGCCAGCAGGACCAGGGCAGTGATTGTCCCCCTGCACTCAGCACTGGTGGGGTCACATCTTTAATTCTGTGTTCAGTTCTGGGCCACTCACTACAAGAAGGACATTGAGGTGCTGGGGTGTGCCCAGAGAATGGTAACAGAGCTGGTGAAGGGTCTGGAGCATAAATGTGAGAGGAGTGTCTGAGAGAGCTGGGGTGGTTTAGCCTGGAGAAAAGGAGGCTCAGGAGTGACCTTATCACTCTCCACAACCACCTGGAAGGAGGTTTTAGTGAGATGGGGATCGGTCTCTTCTCCCAGGTACAAGAAGAAACGGTCCCATGCCACACCAGGGGAGGTTACATTGGACATTAGGAAAAATTTCTACACAAAGATGCTTGTCAAGCATTGGAAGAGGCTGCTCAGGTAAGTGGTGGCATCACCACTGCTGGAGGTATTTAAAAGGTGTGCAGTTGTGGCACCTGGGGATGTGGTTTAGTGGTGGACTTGGCATTGCTGGGTTAATGGTTGGACTTGACGACCTTAAAGGTCTTTTCCAACATGTACCATTATACGATTCTAAGAATGCATTATAGTTAAGGCGCATTACATGTTGATCACTTTTAGTACTTGAGTGCTTAAAAAATGATCCAGCACTGTACAGGAACTTACTCCAAAGATGTAGTTGGACAATGTGGTTTGAGTTGATGTGATAGTTCACTGCTGTTGAGCAGGGCAACCTGCAGCCTGTTCAGCTGGTGGAAAGACAGCAAACATTATGTTTTCTTCTGGGTCACTGAATTTGTACTGTGAATGGTACAAAATGCAAGGGAGATGGCACAAGGGAGGGATGGTGAACACAGGGAGGAGAAAGGTGGTCCAGCAGCTGTAATGTTTCTTGGTTGTAATGTCAGATACTAATACCCTTACTCTCTTTTCTGAGACTGTGCAGGTGAAAAATAGAACTATTTTCCTCTTAAAGTTAAGGATAAACATGCAGGATGAACCTGTTAGGAAAAAATACACAGAACAAACCCTACAGATTACTTGGTTTTGTCTTCAATGTCAAAATAAAATTGAGATGCTTTTCTTTTTTATATTACTTGGAAGGTGCTATGGATAACAATTATTAGCTATTGATAGCATTAATAACCCAAAACTGACAAGGAACACAACTCAACAGAGTGAGACCAAAGACACCACAGCTGCTGTAGATCATATGCTACTTACTTCTCTGGATTATTTGGCAGTACTGTGAGTTTTGTTTAATGTAAATATACTTCAGGGACCTAAACCAGGAAAAGATGGGATTTCATTTTGTACAGATTTTAGACTATATCTCTATTGTAATATGTAAACAGCTGTGATATATCCTCTGCTCAAACACAAATCTCTTGGGACAGTTCTCAAAACTCTAAAACTTAAATATCTCATAGAGGATTTCAAATATAGCTAGCCTCCTTCTAGAGACTCATTCTTTATTAACATTTCCATTGAATTTTCAGCATCTTACTGAAACATGTGGAAAGAAAACTGTATAAGCTTGAGGTTACTTTAAAGGTTTTGCAATAAAATTAGAAATTCTTCCATCCATTGGACAATATCTCTGAAACCTAACCAGCAAATAAAGGTAGAAGCAATCCTAAAGAGTTTGTGGTGTTTTATATTCCAAGAACACCTATTCAAAATCAGACAGGATTCAGTTACACAGGTGTTACTATTTAAAAATAAGAATTTAGAACATTTGTCTGTTTATAAATTTTACATTTGTCACATAAGTATATAGATACTAAAATATGTACCTCACAGTGAAAAGTGGTTTTCATTTTGTAAGTACTTGGTTTTTCTAAAAAGAAGCTTATAATATTGTCCTAAAATACAGTACTTTAATTATACTGGTTATGGAAAAAAATACAGGAACTATATGACACATACATCAAACTGGATTTTCAGAAATCCTTAACCATATTTTCCATGTAGTTTCATTAGCTTTTTAAAAGACTGAAAATATTTTCTGGTTTAGGTTTCAGTTTGAAATCATTCATGCCAATAATTGTGTGTTTTCATTGGTTAACATGCACTGTCTCACACTTCCATTGCTTTAGAATTCTTATATTATTATTTTGTTTCAAAAAGATTCATAAATACTCCATTTTATAAAGTGTATATAACTTTTGAAGAGTGGAATTCAAAGTAACAGCAAAAAGCACTCAATTTCACAGAAAGGAAATGATACCAAACCACCTTAAAAAAGCAGGAGGGATGGAGAGCAGCATGTTAGGGAATTTGGAGAGAGTAACTGTGTCATTAAAATAAGCTGAGAAAGATTACAGTTGCATATTTAGTTAGTTATTATGGTTCTTTGCAGTCTTCCAGAGGGAAAACTTTGGCCATGCAAAATTAAATCTCCGACTAAATATTTCATGAAGTGGCTTGGACAGCAGACATAAAAATCTACATATATATTAGTTCATTATAGCTTTGACTGTCAACATCATATTCCTTGTCTTCTAAGTTTTAGGAACTACAAGCTTCACTGGAAAAAACCTCTACATTAAAAATCTCAGAAGCTGAACTTCCCATGAGCCTTCTGGGGTGCCACACAGTAACAGTTCCAAGATGTAATTCCAATTCATGAAGGAATAGTCACTTCATTAAATTCCATACAATGACATAAAAAATGGTTTTCACAAAAGAAATCACTGCTTCTGAGTACAGAGAGCTGCTAGAGAAATCTGAGTAGTAGCCACCTTCAAGGGATTGTTGTCCCATTCCTTTTTATAGTACAAATACAAAGAAATTCTGGACAAAAAGATTTTGGCACAAGATCTCACCAACTTAATAGAAATGCCAAGGTATGTACAATGCCGACTGAACACCACCGTGACAACTAAATAATAATGCCATGTCCAGTAGTTTCTTGAACACTTTCCAGGGTTGGAGATCCCACCACTTTCCTGGGAAGCCCATTCCAAGCCTTAACCACCCCTTCAGAGCAAGATTTCTTCCTGATGTCACACAGGAACCTCCCCTGGCATAGCTTGAGGTTATTTCCTTTTGTCCTATTGATTGTTGTCTGGGAGAAGAGACCTACCCCACCTTGCTACAGCTTCCTTTCAGGTGGTTGTAGAGAGCAATAAGGCCATCCCTGAGCCTCCTTTTCTCCAGACTTAATATCCCCAGCTCCTTCAGCTGCTCCTCATAAGATTTGTGCTCCAGACCCTTCACCATCTCTGTTGCCCTTCTCTGCACATGTCCCAGCACCTCAATGTCCTTCTTGTAGTGAGGAGCCGAGAACTGAACACAGGATTCAAAGTGTGGCCTCACCAGTGCTGAGCACAGAGGGATGATCACTGCCCTGGTCCTGCTGGCCACACTCTTTCTGATACGGGCCAGGATGCCATTGGCATTTCAGCCATGGTCAACCACCACCCCCATGACCTCTCCCACTGAGCCAGCCCCTAGCCTGTGGCACTGCCTGGGGTTGTTGTGACCCAGGTGCAGGACCTGGCCTTTGGCCTTGTAGAACCTCACACCACTGGCCTCAGCCCATTGATCCAGCCTGTCCAGATCCCCATGCAGAGCCTCCCTGCCCTCCAGCAGATCAACACTCCCACCCAACTTGATGTCATCTGCAAACTCAATAAGGGTGGACTCAATCCCCTCATCCAAATTATTGATAAAGATATTAAACAGGTCTGATCCCCTGTCCTGCATGTGCTGCATAATAACATTAAAGATGATCTGCTCCATAACTTTCCCAGACACTGAGGTCAGGCTGACAGGCCTGTAGTTCCCCAGATCCTCCTTCCGATTTTGTATTATCTTTCACAGTGGTGACAACATGGAGTTCTAGCTGAGCCTTGACCAATCCAGTTTTCTCTCTACAAGACCCGATGACATCCTTGTACTCTTCTTTATTGTCTGCCCCTATTTCCCAAGTTTATAAACTCTTTTTTTTTCTCCCCAAATTCCAGTGAAAGCCCTCTATTCAACCAGGCCAGTCTTCTTCCCTGATGGTTCATCCTTCATCATCTAGAGATAACCTGCTCCTGCGCCTATAAGATTTCCTTCTTTAAATGTATCCAGCCTTCCTGGGCCCTTATTACACAGAACTGTGCAGTCCTCTAAATATACTACCTTTAGTCTCCCCAAAAAAGAATTCTGTTGCACCATGCTGTGGAAAGTCTAGTTTGGAACATGAGAGCTTTGGAAGAGAAAGCAAAAAAGCCACACTAACGTGGATCTCACTCCCAGGTCAGCATCATTTCAGGTCTGTCTTCACACCACTGCACAGCAACGTGCAGTGTACCTAAAAATACACTCATGGCACAGAATGAAGTAGTAAAAATGGAATATGAAAGTGAGGTGTAGGTGTTATGGGAGAAAAACAGCAAGAGGAAAGAAAAAATATATACTTATTTCCATAAGAAGCTGAGGCCTGTCATCATATCTGTCATCATCACCTCTCCTGACACACACTTTAAGCACTGAAGTGCCTAACAATTTCCTTTTTTCTCCTTTGTCTTTTATTTTTCCTATTTTTTTGAAAGCACCCTCTGCTAATTCTGATGTCTGAGCTTCTCATCACCATCAAGGGACAAAGATTTTTATGAAACCAAACAGCAGTGACTCTCCTGTGAAGGAGGCTGAGAGAGTTGGGGTTGTTCAGCCTGGAGAAGAGAAAGCTCCAGGTAGTCCTTAGAGCAGCCTTCCAGTACCTAAAGGGGATACAGAAGAGCTGGAGAGGGACTTTTGCCAAGGGCATGTAGGCATAGGACAAGGGGGAATGGGTCCACAGAAAGAAGGTAGGTTTAGATTAGGTGCTAGCAAGAAAATCTCTACAGTGAGGATGGTGAGGCACTGGATTGGGATGCCTGGAGAAGTTGGGAATGTTCCATCCCTGGAAGTGCTCAAGGCCAGGTTGGACGGGGCTCTGGGCAACCTGATCTAGTGGAAGGTGTCCCTGTGATGGCAGGGGGATTGGAACCAGACTGCTGCTATATAATGATTTCCATTGTTCCTTTAAAATAATTTGAACATTCAAGAAGGATAAGAGTTACTGTAATAGAGCCTCTAATATGTTACTTTACATGCTGTTTTGGGTTTAAGTTTCTGATAAACCATTTTTTTGTGTTGTGGTTTGGGGGTTTTTTGGGGTTTTTTTGGTTTTGTTGTTTGTTTTGTTTTGTTTTAATCTAAGACGCCGACGCCTTGTTTTGGAAAGAAGTCAGTAATTTATCCACAATGCCTCTTTATCTCAGAATCATCAATAGTAAATTTGAAGGTAAAATTACATGAAAATGTCAGACATGCAAATTATTTCACTGTACATTACCTAAAGCATAAGCACAAAAGGTGGTAAAAGCACTGAACAGCCACACCCATGTGGGAACAAGTCCAGGGCTGGTACCTGAAAAAAAAATGGGGTGGTGAGCCAGTGTAACAGGGGTCAACATCAAAGAAATCCACCAAGATATGCACACAGATACAAACTAGCTGCCACTGATTAACACACTGCATCAAACAGATCGAAATATTTGAGTCTGACCTTCAGGCACTGCTGAGCTCTATCAAAGAAGCACTCAGCAGGCTTGAATGTGTTTCCACCGTAAAGGACAAAAGGTAATAGAGAGGTTATTTTGTCCTGAAATTACTCTAGTATTGCACAAAACAATGATAGAAACTAGGCAAAAATACTCACTAGGTAAAAATATTCTCAGGGAAAGACTATCCATTGAAAAATTAGTTCATGTTCATATAATATATAGAATAAAATAAGTTTTCAAGCATTATTGTCACTACCAGTCTGGGCTTTGTATAGTACTCTTACCACACAGATCTGAACAGGAAGTTTTTGTCCTTAGGCTAGCAGAAATACTAGCACCCCTTTTTTTTTTTTTTCCCATGAGAAAAAGGAAAAGATAGTTGAATTGGACAGAGCCCAGAGTTCTGTTCTTGCTCTGCTGACAGCATTAATCCAAGGTTACTGTTGCTCCTTTAAAAAAATTGATCCTTTTTCCAAAGAGACTTCCATTTAACTTAAACATCACCCAATACTACATCAACACTAAACAACTGTAAATGTAAAGTCCCCTCAGGTTTCTGTCATTTGGCACCAAACACAGGGAGTTTCTGCATACAGAGCTGTGTCCTTGCCTGAATGATGCCAGGAGATGCCAGCACCTAAAGCAGTGCCCTGACTACCTTTCTCTCAGTGCCTCATCTTGCCATTCTGAAAGCAAAGATGACAATTCCTGACTCCTAGCTGCAAATCTGCAAACTGTACCATGAAAACCAACTGTGCAGGAAATTAGGTTCTTATTTCTGATCCTAGGTATAGGAATGGTATATCATATCCAAAGGCCCTTTAGGTTGCATGAAAGTTTTCCATCAACTGAGAAATGATAGGGACTGTTCTCATGTGGACTCAGGAAGAGCTTGCAAACTACACATACAGGTCTCAACTCTAACAACCTTAATCACCATTTCAAATGTCTTCAAGTTCCGTGTATATCTACTGAGAATGTGCCAAGATAACATCATACCATTAAAAAGATCTGTTCTGGATGTTCTTTTATTACAGGGCTGAGTAAACATGGTCTGCATTGATAAAAAAGCACCAGGTGTTCAAGAATGAGGTCAGACAACTATATAACAAGCTGGTCCTGAAAATGTAACTTCTGAACCAAAACTGCTAACAAGTATCCCTGCCTCTAGAATTGCTATGCTAAATGTACAACTCACACCAAAGGGTACCTCCTGAAGCTATCCACAGGCATAACAAAATAAAGGCAGCTAAATGAAGTTGTTTCAGGAAATAAAAGTGTTATCTTCACTGAATTGTCTAGTTTAAAGAAAATCAAAGCCTTTTATCCATCTATATTTTACATATTAATCACCTGGAAAATTCTTACTATATTCTGTGGGCTCCAACAGCTGGTCTGAGGATCCCAAAGCAAACATGCCCTATGCTCAGGAACAATTAGATCCAAAAACTTTCTGACTTGGTCTTCAATGAGGAGCAAACATGGACTTGGATTTCGAAAGTCATAATTTGAAGAGACATTTACTTAGAAACTATGTTTTTCTCTAGAAGCAGTCTTGAATAGGGGGTGTGAATATGTGGAGCAATGAAAAGAAAGTTAACTCCTTCAGGCATTGGTTTAGGTATTAGGAAATGTGAAACCAATTAAAATGTTATGAAGAATATTCAAGTTGATTTTGGCTGTGTATTTAAACCCTGGAATAAACTTTAAATGTAATGAGATCTTCCCAGAGACTTCAAGCAGCATATGCTGAAAACCATTTTAGGGATAAAATTAAATGAGATTTTTCAATAAAATTATTTAAATTTATAATGCTATGTGTGAGGTAGATTCTCCTATCTGCACCTATAGAAGCCTTATTCAGAGAATAAGTGGAAGATTTAAGGGTCTGATGCCTCCCTGTAACATTCAGAAGTATAAGTAGTTCAGTAATTCTGAAAAATTACAACATGAATATATTTACCTGAGGCAGTGTAGTCCCAGTCATAAAAAGATATTAGAAAATAATTAAATAAAATCATGACAAATCCCGAGAAAGTTAACAAGTTGGGAGCAATCCACAAAGGCACTAACTGTTAAAAAAATGAAAGGAAAATAATTAGAAAAATTATATTTCAAATTGTGCATCTTATTTTAATAAAATATTTTATATCAGGAAAGAAGCTTTTATATTACATCAGCAATATTAAGCTTTGTGTATATTTCCCCATTTTCAAATCAAAATACAGTTTTATTTTCTGAAATTTATTTTCAAATGCAATCCTTTTGCCTGATTTCTGTGACTGCAGTAAGAATGATATTTTGAAAACATTGTACTCCTTTTAAAATGTTGTACATTATCCTCATTCAGCTCCCAAGGAAAGCCTTCTGTGATCAGCTGCATCAGAACTGAAAGAAGACTGCAGCACCCCAGTGTGGTAATTCAGCATCCACGTGGCAGGTTTTCAAAGCATTGTATTCCCACACTATAACAAGGAAAGCTCTTCTTCAAAAGTATGTGAATAATTTCTTACTCAAAACATCAACTAAATCAGACCCTGAGTGCATTACACTTTTAGATTCAGAAGATCTCCCCGTTACAAGCATCTCCCTACTCTCTAGATAGTAACTTTCCGACAGGGTCTCCCTCTGTATTCATCAATTATTAACACTCCATTAATTCATTTTACTTTGGAGGGCACTGAAAAGGACTCTCTGCCTTCACCTAAACCTCTTTGTCCCAGTAATCATTCTCAGGCGTTCCCTCCCTGTGGCTTTAAGGTGCTCCTTCCACTGCAAAAGGAATCCCTTTCAAAAATACTCTTCCCAAGTAACACAGTTTCTCGAGAATATTTTTTGAAATACATTACACAGCTTTCTACATGATTTTTAGACAGACCACATTTGCAGAAATACTAAGTATCAACCATTACCATTACTCAAACACATTGTCAATGTATTTAAAACACAAAAATACTGGAGGCTTATAAATACATTATTTGGAGTGTCTAAGAGCTCAAAATGTATATAATGTACTTCAACACTATGAAATAGTACCAGAAAATATTAAAGAAAATCAATTCAAATAATTCCTGATACTAACAGGAATAATATATTACAATAGTATACTACAACTATACTAACAATAGTTTTGAAATCAAATGTTTTGTTAATATCTCTGGACTAGCTAGCTGAACAGACAGATAAATACATATTAATTTATTCTATCTTACCATTATATTTACTTAAATTTACTTTCAAAATCTGAATGCTTTGACTGATTAACTATCCTGACTAGATTATCTTTTTCAACTATAGAGCAATTTTTAATATTCAGGAGAAATTGTGAAACCTATGATGTACAGACTAAGTGTACACTTCCAAAAATCAGGTTAGAGTTCCTCAACACTCTTCCATTATGTTTCTTAGAATAATTTTCTGTAATTACATTGGTAAAACAATTATATCTGATATTTGCTTTCCTTATCAGCAGGATTTTATCACTGATTTTAAAACACTGTATGTCAGCTCTCATTGTATTTAAAATACACCATGGAATGCATACAGCAACAATTTTAAAAATTTAACATATCTATCATTCTGAGTGTTAAAAAGGGCAAAGCAACACCTCTAAAGAAAAGGACAGTAAATGTCCCCTGAAATTCCTTTTGGAGAGCGTCTAAGGAGGAACCCTTCACTGCATGGTCTCCCTTTCTCACACTGACTGCATGCTCAGCATGCAGCATCAGCTGCACATCTCCCAGCTTTGCTACCTGAGCATGCAGAAGATGGATCTCCTGCTGGGGATTATCTGGTATCTCTGAACTTTCATGAAATAAGAAGCACAGACACTAAAAAAAATCTAGATTTGTCTCTTTTAACCTAAATCATAAATCAGAAGAGTGCTTTAAGACACTCAGAATGAAGTGTTTACATGGATATACATGGATAAACTGACTGCTTTTTCCTGGATGATTCATAAGAATTGTTGACAATCAAATCAAGTGGGGCACCACAAACGTCTGCTTTCTAATTAGGCTCATCATTCTAAACAGTCACAATGTCATTTTTAAGTTATTACAGGAAATAATTCATGCTTCCATGGCACAAACATGAAATTATTTTAACCCACTTTCTTGCTAACTGTGTATTTTAAGAAGGAAACTTTCACAGGTTTTTCAATTTGTTATAGCTGCAATCCCTTTGGCTAACAGACACACCATGAAAAACACTCCTGTTACAGGAGTTCTGCCCTCAGGAAAAGAGACTCTCCTGCAGTTAAACCCTTAAGCCTGTTCTTTTGATCCATACTGAACCTAATCTGTCTAGGTATTTGGAAAGTATTCCAGTTGCAAAATCCCTTTTGTTATATTTAATGCTCCTTATCTTTTTAGTTGGCATTACACTACCATCACCCTATTTCATAATTAGAAAATCACAGGGTGTTCAAGATTAACTTCTTACACACCTTGGACAAATAGAGCCTGAATTTATGAGTATGCTATAGAAGGATGAGCTGCAATCTTTATAGTCTAATTAACAGACAGTAGAGGTCTAATATATCAATGTACTACATGATTAATACAACTGGAGGTGCCATGGGGCAAATCACATCTGCTTTCTGGCAAAACTCTTGTGTGCCTGAACCTTTTAAAGAACTCTTAATTCCACAAAGTATTAACTGATTTCTGTTTCTCTGGGTCTAGCCATTCAGTCTAAAAGCCTTAATAGAAACAGCAAATGCTTTAATACAGCAACTATTTGGATAATAAATGGTAAAGTACACATGTATATAAAGCCCTGTTCAAACTTCACTAGGTCACTTGAGACCACTAAAATGCTACTCTTGCCCAATTCTGCTGATAAAATCAAAGTTCATAAGGCAACAGAGGGGAGTTTAATTGATTTCAGTTACACTGGCATACACCTGTGTATTCCAGTGGGATTTCCTCCTTTTCCTCTCATTGTCCAGCATCCCCAGCAGATATAAATGAGCTGGGTTATGACAATAGGTTTTCAGTTCACAAATTCACAGATTTTTAATGTCAGGGTCTTCTTAATTTCTTATAACACAGGAAGTACATTTCACAATGAATGGTAATGACTTATAACATAGGAAACATATCTTCCAATGAATTCTGCATTGTGGAATACAGAGAAACTTGTGCAGCCATTAGGATTAAACAGGCATATGAAAGGCAAGGCCAGAATCTCAAGCTATTGTTCTCATGAGTTGTTTGGGGTTTTTTTGCTTGGCTCAGTGAATTTAAGGTTGCTTTTTTTAAACTCCTCTAGAATCTAATAAAAATAGTCCATGTGGAATTTTTATTGTCCCCAGTTTAGAAAGTAAAATACAATTAATTCATATCTGAGAAAGGATGTATCAGGATGTCTAAACTGACTGAAGGAACTTCTCCCAGTCATCAAGATGCACACTTGTACTGCCCAGTTTTGAATGAACATAGTAGATGCAAAACATTCTTTAAAAATTCTTTTAAAATGATGCAAATTTCCCTATTGCAATGCACCGTTCAGGAACAAAACCATTACAGCAACTTGCATTCCTACTGATATTTTACAAACAATTATATTGTGACTAAGCTATATGGGAACATTCAATAATGTTCTTCTTCCAGTAAAAGGCTGCAACTATTAGGAGAAAATACCTGCAGAGGAAGTTTTGCATTGACAACACTTCCCCTTCAATCTGATAGCAGATGAATACTCACCCATCTCCTAAACTAAAGGGCAAGTGCACAGTAAAGCCTCTACTCATCTCCCATGCCAGAATGCTGGAGAGGCTTTGCTGTCTCATTGCTTTCCTCAATATTATGATAGGAATAAAAACAAAGTCTCTGAATTGAATTACTGAAGTCAGTGTCACATCTTTGAATTTCTTTTTTCTCATCCCATGTTCAAATTGTATTTTAATTCTTCAGTTGGGTCATACAAACATTTTCCATTAAATTACTTTGAGGTTATGAATTAGAGATTAAGATTTTCCTGCCATATCAAGAATAATCAACACCTGAATTACAGAATCCAAAGATGGCAGATCCAACAATGCTTTGACCACATACATCCTTTTTTTGTTTGTACAAAGGTTTGTTTTCAAGTCTGCTCCAATCTAAACATTTCCTGTAATGAGGCAGCACAGAAGACAGTGTTTCCTTGGAGATCAATAAACTTCATATTTATTTGAGATACAGCTTGCCTTTATTTTTTTTTTTCCAACAACCACATAACTAATTGTGAGTGGTTTATTTTTAAAAACTGCAGATTGCAATGCAGTTTCAAGAGATGGCATCTTCCAATCATTATGGTGATCATGGTAACCACTCTCATTTTCAGCTTCTGCGAGGAATGCCTGGCTGTCTCAAGCAAGTCCCCTCGGGAGAAAATGAGACAGTGCTTGCATAAAATCATATGCACAGCACAGAGAGAAAGCCATGCTGTTGTTAGGCAGCATATGCTGCACAAAAATAATCTGTACTAAGTAAAACCATCCATGTCTGCAAAGCTGTTTAATGAAAGATGCAGAAAAGAAATGGATAACTTTTCTACAGCAATCACAAAAAAGAAACAAGCCCTTTCTTTCTAAAAAAAAATCTCAAAACAACACACTCCTCTTAAACATGGCTAAATATCCTGCAACATTTGTTCTCTTTTATCAGATGTCATTTCAGCTTTATTGATCAATATGTATTTTTAAATGAAAGTACACACTACATTTAAAACAAATTCTTGCATTAACATGTTATGTTTTATTAAATGAAATTCTTACCTTAATAATTTTATTCCAGATGGGCTGCATAATATACACAGATAAAGGATTTGTATCCACAGCACTGTACTGTGAGGAAAAAGCAAGCATGTTAAACAAAGCACTGAACAATGGCTATATCTCCAGGACTACATGTCCTTCAGCATCTAAGAGCACTCAGTGAGACTGGTGCAAAATTATTTGATTCTGATTCATACCAGTTTTATTTAATTTAAAAGCACTGGCCTGGTTTACAATTCCCTTGTTAGCAACTCTATGTTAGCAACTCACAAAGGCTTGTGAAATGGCAAATCTTTTACTTTTAGATTCTTATTAATTTTACAACCTTATAAAATTCTGCATTTCTACCATATTTTGGATTTAACACCTTTATTTCCACTACCAGTAATGCACAGTCTGAGCACCAGTTCATTGCTAGTATGTAGGACAGACAGTGAACTTGGAATGTGTTTGTAGGTGGAATATTATCTTGCAGAGATACTCAGCTTTTGTCATAGTAACACAGTTGCATTTGCACTATGCTAATTCATGTAAGGCAATGTTATTATAAAAATGAGCTCTAAAATAGCACAGTTCATTACCACAATAACATTTCTCTATTGGACAGACTTGAAAACACATGTGTTTTATAAATTCCAGTAAGTAAATATCTATATCTTTTGTAAACAAAATATTTCAGAAATCCAAGGCCACCCTGAATTGCTGTTGTCTCATTTTTTCTCAGAGGACAGTATCAAGTTTTATCCTGCCTTGAGACTGCAGAACACAGAATAATCTTAGGAAGAACAATCTTAAACTGACAATACCACTCAAAACAATATACTTGAGCCCTGGTAGGTAGACACTGGAAGAAGTTATCCATTATTGGGGTGGTACACGTAATTATTTCAGAAATTCTTGGACTGTGAAAGTTCATACATGGCTTAACGTTGCTAGGATGATGCATATGACTCACAAAGATTCAGATATATCTACATATAGCACTGTCCAAACACCACGTGCAGAAAATGGGAGTAAGATGGGATGTGTTAGACCACAGTTGGACAAAGCTGTTCACTTGCAGAAGAGCTGATGACAAAGTCTCCTTCCACATAACTTCAGCTAACAGTTCACTGTCCCTCCATATATATAGTTAATTTATTGACTTCTCTTACCCAGCTCACCAACTCTCTTGGATGAGACTGCATGCTGGAAGTACCTGTTCCAAGTCATTAATTATCAAAGCAACTTAGGCACTTGTCTTAAACTCAGGTACCTACATAAGAAATGCTTAGGAACTCTTCCACACATATCCTTTTTCTATCTGAATACAAAGCATATATTTTAATTACCTTCTGGACAAAACAAAGCATTCACATAGTAATTTTGTGTGTTCAAGTTTAAATCACAAAAACAAGTTTGTGATTTATGATCAAGTTAGATCAAGATTTATGATCAAGAACTTATGATCAAGTTTAGATCATAAACACAGGATCTAATAGAATTATTACAGCACAGCTATTCACTGTAAATACATACTGACAAATAGAAAAAAAAAATCACTGAGCAATAACTGGTCAGAGCAGACTGCCTACATTTCCAAAGAGAATAAAATTTTCAGTTTAATGAAGTGTACATCACTGATTTTAATTTTTCAAAAAATGCTGTAAGTATTCATTCTGATGTGTCATTTTTCTCTACTGCTGTACTTAAGACACAATGCAATTTTGTCATCAACAGATTTTCCCCAGAATATATATTAGCATTCTTAAATACACTACCTCAGAAAAAATTAATTTGCAGGTAAAACTTAAGTCTTCATTATTCTGTATGTATTTGCAGGTCCAGATGCTGTATTTATCATTCAAACACTGATTATTACAACTGTTTGAACTTTTGGTAGTCGGGCTTGCATGTGAATTACCAAAACCTGTGGGCTTTGCTTACATTTATGCCAAAATTAAAAATAATACCAAGCTATACAATACCTATGCCAACAGACCAGTCAGCTACTACTTAATTCACATGAGAACTATGGAAATCCTCTGAAAATGAAGAAAATTCAAGGTATCCATAAGCACTTTTGAGGTTCCAGGAGTCTGCCCAAAGTGTCACTGTGGCTACTGCCCATTTCCTTACCCCAGCTAGTATTCAAAGACTATGTGAAATATGGGACAATTTGATGACCAGCAAATTCAATGAATTCAGCCATACCTGGATAAGAATGTGCAAAGGTCAAAATAAGGGATTTTACCCTTGCTTTTACTCTGGCATTCTATTTCTCCCCTCACCCCCAAGTCAAAGTCACAAATAAAATCAGAAAATGCTAGTTAAACAACAACAGTAAAATTAGGCTTTCTATCCAAAATATTCACTGACTGTTCAGACCTACTGCTTGCTCTTAGGAGAAAAAAAAAAAAAAAAGGAAAATCAGTCTCATTTCTTTGAAATTGTTTTATTATAGAGAAAATATAATAGACAATATAGATATTATATAATTTTTGTATTGTCTTTACTGGATAATGTAAGAGATTAGGTAGCTTTCCAACGTATCTCTACATAACAGACACAAACAAGAGACACAGTCAGCTTTTTGTTTGCCTCACAGTTTCCAAAGTCAAGCACCAAAAATCAAAACAGACCTTACTGGAAAAAGGAAAAAAAAAAGGAGAATTACAGCCAGCTTTTGTCACCTAAAGACATTTCAGGACACACCACACTTCATCCTGTTAATTCCTATGTCTGTGGCTGAACTGTTGGTCCTCTGGGTGGGGAAGGAACATTCAGCAGATGTGCAGAAGAATGGAAATTTGCACTTCCCTCCACAATGATTTGTTTTAGCCAGACCAAAGGAAACACCCATGGAAAAATAGTTTTCAGTCACGGCAAAAAATAAAACTTGACAAATAAAGTCTGCTATACCATTTAATACTGTGCTTTGTTCTGCTCCCAAGAAGCTACTAACCTCAAGGCCATGAAATCCTCAGGAGTTTAATGTTCAAGGCTGCTCAGAAAAGCAAAGTACTGAGTAACATGCTCACATTATGACCAATGAACATGAATGCAAGAGTCCATTGAACCTGATGGAAAAAAAGCATTGCCATTTGCTATTGTGTAATTCTGTCATTTTCAGGGCACTTATACTAAAAGACAAAAGTGGAGAGGATAAGTCTGTTGGAGGTTTTTAAGTGCAAGGCTCATACAAGTACTAATCACTTCCCTGCAAACAGTTTCTGCCCTGGAAAGGGGATTGATTGTCCTTATACAAAGAAGAAGGGCTTGGAATAATCAAAAAGCTTCTCTCAATTATTTTTCAAAGAAGTTGTAACAGCTGGGAGGGAACAGCAGTAGTAAGGGAATAGGAAAAATGGCACTGACTTCATCTTACTCCCAAATTTAAAAATGCTTCTTCTGGTTTTATTTAATAGCTGATATCTCCTTGAAAGTAATCTGCTTTAACTCTCAGTGTTAATGGCTTCTAGAAGAGATAAAAATGATAATACAGACACCAGACATGTGCACACATACATGGTGACATGGGCAGCACACATGAAATGTGCTTTTAGTTTGTGTTCCTGCATCTTAATTTCCATCCAGGGGATCCAGCACAGCACGAAGGTTCTGCTGGTCACCTGTGTTAAAGGGGAAAGGAAACAAGATTTGGGGAGGGGGTAGGAAAGTGATAAACAATTAAGAAAAGTAACAGGAAAACAGAAGAAAGAAAAATGAAAGAAAATGAGTAAAAGCAAAGTTTTTGGCTACACAGTAGAAAGACAACTGTTCTGCAGGGACAGAGCAGAGCCAAACACCGAGGGGCAAAAGCACTCACAGTGATCAGGGTCTGCTCTGCTAAATACAAGACAAATGGTACCTTCTGGCTCACATCCACACAGCTTAGAAACACTTCCCATTATTGCAAACTGGTCACATCAGCACCACACAGCATCTGCTGGAGGGGTGTTGGGCCTCATCATCTGGCCCCACACACCCAACACATCATTAGCATTCAATATGTTTAAGTTCAAAGTATCTGAAACAATCTGGAGACTACACTGTAACACAGCAATATGGCACTTTCAGAGCATGAAAGTGAGCCCTGTCTGCTGTGCATGTTCAAAAACCCAAATGCCCATGTTGGAAGAGTGCTGAAGGATGGTGAAACCAAAAAATTGTGTGGACTACCTCCAGAACAGATTATTTCCAAACCAAAAGCCTAGCTATTGCCTTGGAGAGACTTTAGAGAAATAAACAAACAAAACTCAAACAGGGAATGAGCTAACCACGAATGAGAGCAGACACTGGATCTTCACTTCCCTAGTCCTCTCCAGCTTTGCACTTTGGAGGCATCACAAGAATAAAATTTTGGAATGAGTACGATTAAGAGAAAAATATAAAGCATGCCTACACACACTTCAGAGTCAGGAGAGAAAGCAAGCTGCAAGAAATGTAGTTGCATAACTACATTATATCATTATTTCAACTTCAGCTGCTCTTTATACTAACAGACTACTCCTTTCCTGTACTTAAATAATCTTGTCCCAGGTATTGTGCCACTCAGTCATTTACATTCACAACACCTATGTTTTGTAAATGACAAAGAGATGGGAGGCATGACAATTGCCTCTCTTTTGCAGGTAAGGGGTTTTTTTGGTTTTGAAACTGGAAGATGACCCTCCCAATCCAGCATATGGACCAGTCAATATTGAAGAGAGCTCAGTGGGAAATCACCCTTTTGGGCAATGTCTTATGCAATATGAACTTGGCTTCTGTGATACCTTACACTTCAGGAACCACATAAAAATTAAAGAAAATACTGAAATACTGGCACATCTGGTAACAATTTTCCATCAATCTTTCAGATTCCTAGAATACATGAAACATGTGGAGTTTAATTCTACTTTATATATGTTTTTACAGGTTTGTAGTTTGTATGGGACAGTCTTGGATCTTAACAAAACCTTCACAAAGGGAAGAAAGAGAAGCATGCTATAAACAACAGAGCTCCACAACACTGTGGATGCCAAATACGTTCAGCAGTTTAAGTGCTGATGTATTCCAAAACACAGTCCTGTTATTTCTAATAATAGAATTGCTTTACATTATATCATCAGTTAGTTAATTATTCATAAATAATGGCTTGGGTTTTCTATCTCCTGTACAATAATTTGGTGTATTCTGCATTTCCTCCTACACACACACACATATATATGGGGGGGGGGGTTTGGGGTTTGTTTCATTTTGGTCTTTTATTAGATCACCAATATCTAAGTCCAGGAGTTATAATCTCCTACACACACACACACACATATATATGGGGGGGGGGGGTTTGGGGTTTGTTTCATTTTGGTCTTTTATTAGATCACCAATATCTAAGTCCAGGAGTTATAAGCCTGTACTAGGGCTGGATGCAGCTGCACTGTGAAGGAAGAAGCCGCCCAAGTTGGGCTCCTGAGCTCTCCTCTCTCACTTTTCCCCTTTCAGTTCCTTTAGCTTGTGCACACTACAGCTAAGAAATATAGATAGATTTTCCTTCCACCTGATATTGTTCCTAGTAAATACTAGAATGTCATAGTTTGTGCAATTCAACAATTCTGACTGGTATTATTAAGTCATCAGGAAGTTGTTATTATCCAAACTGCTGTCCTGGGGATATTTTGATGCAAAGGTGTGTTCATTGTTCACCTCCTCATTTTCAGGAATCCTGACACACATTGAGTCCTGTGCCACATCCTTTTCCTTAATGAAGGGAGGCATTCTTACCTATAATGAGGTCATGGGCACATGGAGCTGTGGGTCAGGACAGGCCACTCTTAGGGACTCATGCCTGCCAGTGACACATCCCCTCGCCTGCAGAGCAGTGTCATGGCCTTAAGGTCACAGAACCATGGGCTTGGATCACAGGATCATTCAGGAGAGAAGGGAGCTCAGCAGTCTCCTCCTTCTCAACACAGGCTCAGCCAGGAGCTCAAAACCAAGTGCTTTATCCAGACCATGGAGAGGTGGACAGTCAGTGGGACTGGAAGTCAGCAACCAGTTTTCAACTAACAGTAGTTATATTAAGGATACTACTTAATTTCTCTTAAGGAGAAGGCTTACATGGAATATGTTCAAGCACTTAACAACAAAGCCAAAATAATTAAAAAGATCATAGAAATGTGATTAAACATTGAGCAAGGGATGGTAGAAGACAGCTGCATGTGTGCTGTTGTAAGGGACAAAGGTAGATGCTGGTCCAGAATGATGAAAACATAAATCTTGCTAAATCCAAAACCTGCACACTCTCAAGGAACTGCACAACTGATCCTTAACTTGCTATTCAAGGAAGCTCTAACATAGCAAGAAAGTTGATTTCTATGGGGTTTTTTTTGTGCAGACTGGTCTTCCACAGTTGGTAAAAGAAGTTGATTTCTATTGGTTTGGGTTTTTTTTTTTTGTGCAGACTGGTCTTCCACAGTTGGTAAAAGGAAACAACAGCAGGATTTTGTGCTACACCTATTTCTGCGCATGTGCAAACATGTATGTGCCAGCAGCCCTTTAAAGATCTAACAGTAGACCAAGTACCCATCCAGCTGGAGCTCTGCCAGAGGGTGTACCTACACATCTGGGAAACCCAATGTGGGGAAACCACTCCAAGCCCAAAAGGGAAGACAGATTACAAGCATGTTGTATTTTTTATAAGAGATGCTGAACGGTGATTCTGTAGCACATACACTGAACCCTTGTGTTATCTAATATCCTGATGCACAAGAGAGGGGTTACTTCATAGAAAGATCCTCCTTCTATAAAACAATCCTTAGAATAAGGGTTCCCTTAGGTTTATAACAAACAATACACATTCAAATCACAGACACATCTTTGCAATTAGTCTTCTACTAAAACAAAGATGAATAAACAAAAATACCTACGTATACATGCATATGTATTCTACACATAAAAATCCGAAAAGAATTTCAGAATGCTAACATCTCTTGATAAAGCAATGAAATAAAACTATGCCATTGGTATTTGCACTTTTATGAGATTCAACAAGGCATACAACTCTTTATATTGAGCATATTTGTCCCAAAAGTGATCTAATGAACCTTTGTAAACTCATGGGTGTAATATTGCGCTCAAAACCAGTACAATTTCCCATCATTGGGAAAAAAGTCCTGCAGCAAGTAATATCAAATGCAGCATCTCTGTGATGTGATTTCATTATGTTCTTCGTTCATTGGCATGTGATACATAGAAGGAAGATAATGATTACAGAACTCATTAAATGCTACATTATCAGCTACAATCACAACAGGATAAGGAAAAAGTGCATGAAGATTGTCCTGCAGAATGACATATTCAGTTGGCCCATGGCTCTTTGACATATGAGACACATGAATGCAGTGACAGATAATGTAAGAATAATGAGTTATTTTGTTTATTTCACATACTATTCAACAACAGTTAATTACAACCCCAGTCTTCCATCAAAGGAACATGAAGAAGACTGCAAGATTTTATTTGTAGAACAGTGGGCTGTTGACTCATGGTTTTATTGAAGCCAGACAACATTAGTTTTCACTGCCTCAAATATTCAAGGACACAGTTTAATAAGCTGTGGTGGTTTGAAAAATCTAACAACAGCAGACACAACTGATAACTTCTTTCAGACAATATTTGGGATTAAATATTAGTGGAAAAAACTTAAAAATACTATGTGGAAAAACACTATATAATAAACATGTAAAGAAAGTACTCAATATACATAAAATTGTTCATGTACAATGAGCATTATTAAATGTCTCTTAAATAGTTCCAGGTAAGCATGCAAATGGAAGGCCCTTCTCCTAAATTTTCAAAATCATGTAAACTCCTTGTGTACAACAGTAGAAAGCAAAACTACTGTTCAATAAAGGTGAGCAGAATCCATGATTTTTCTAAATCTCATAGTTACATTTGTAGCCTTGGAAAAGCATAGACTTCACAGAAATCCAATTTTGTATCCAGGTGAATCCTGAACTTCCAGACATTAAATTCACTAGATTATACTAAAAAAACCCTTTGCTCTTCTGGTATAAGGCAGTATAAGAGAGTCAGACCTTGAAACGTGATCACCATACATCTGATCTTGTTTCTCTAACCCTCCAAAATGAGGCCTGGGATGTAATTTGAGAGATCTTCTAGTCCAGAGCATTCACCTAATGCAAGATCACGTTCAGTATACATTAAGAATGCAGATCAAGTTTCCATGAGGTAATGGCCCCATTGCTTGCAGAAAGCAAACATGCCAGCACACTAAAAGAAAATACATTACCCAAAACTTTCATAAAAAGGTGTCAGCAACTGTTTGTTCATTAATACTCAACACTAGATTGTGGATCTTGCCTCAGAGAAATCAAGCCATTTCTTAAGACTGATAAAACGATTGCCCAATCCCCTTTAGTACCTGCTCCAGCAGGCCTTATCAACAGGACTGACATAGCAGATGCCTTAAATTTCTCTTTGTGCAGCCAAAACTCACATATTCTCTTTCTTTAAAAGGGCACTCTTGAAGACCAAATGGCTGCTAGGCTCTTACTCCCACTTTACTCAGACTGTCTCACACAATTCCTCTTTTCTAAGCCTCTTGGTATTCATAATGGCATTCTGAGGACTGCAGACTGTGGGCCAAAGCAGGCAGCACACATTATTCCAACTCATACCTGATCAGTACATCAGCTACAGGAGTAAATGTAACCCTTTGATATATTTATGACACTTCCAGCTTAAGAAGTGGCTTACATTATAAGCCCTTTATTATAACAGCCACAATGCTGCCAACACTGTGATCCCCTGGTATCTTTCTTGCAGTCTATTGTGTTGTCTCTTATGTTTTAAATGTTGATTTTCTTTCCCCTAAGCAAAACTTTGTTTACTGCATTTCTTCATATTGATTTCTGGCTATTATATCCCTTTTCCAAGTATATTTTAAACAATAAATCTATTCTTCAAAATTCTTTAGTATAGTGAAAATTTTACAATATTCTTCCTTCTGTTACTTAATGAAAGTATTGAACAGCAATGGAGCTGGGACAGAGAGACAGATGTGTAGGTAGAATCCCACTTGATAGAACCTCCTACTTCAACAGAAAATGTTTCCATTCTCTCTGAAAAAATATTTTAAACTTTTTAAAATGTTTCCATTTTACAATGACTTCCTCTTAGTTACCTCTACCTACTTATGAAAACATGGGACAGTAGCAGACCCCTCACTGAAATGAAAATACTTACACCCCATTTACTCTCCCCTCCTCACCACACCCCTTATTCACACAGAGCTACCTGCTGAAGATGAAAATGTGGAACCTTAGATGTTAATTTTTAATGTTGTATCTGATTTTTTAAATAATCTTTTCCAGGCCTATTGTTTGAGTCAAGCCTCTATAGCTTGTTCTTAGATCTCTTTTATTCTCAAACAGGATAAAGCATCAAAGTTTGCTGGCTTGAAGAACCTCTGTGCACAGGTACTGTAAAGAAAGGTGACTCAAGGTAAATACGCAAGGGAAATCCTAAGAATGAAGTGATGAGAAGAGACAGTGGCAACACGAGCTCACCACTGACATTACTGCATTCTGGTAAGAATGATAAAAATAAAGAACCAAATTCTGCTTTTATCAGTACTCATCCCCTGGGTGTTGCAGAACAGCTTGTTTCCAACAGAAACCCAAGCAGGCAGAAAAAAAAGCAGCAGTGTAATTCCATGGGTGCTCTTCTAGAACTACAAAATGCTGATAAAACATAAAAGTAGGAACGACATGACCCAAGCCCTACAATTCCAGATGGTTGTAGCTTTTTGTCTGTGTGCTCCATGTCCTGGAGAACAGGACACAAACCAAGGATAAGAATCTTCTGTGATACAGTGGCAGCAAATCACCTGAGCATGCAACTATCCTGAAATCAGCACCTGCCCCAGAGGCAAGCGGATGGCAGAAATACCACAGCAGTAATACTCAGGGCTGTGTCTGAACTGTCTGATCATCACATCTGCACCTGTTCTTGGTGTGCTTTTAAGCAGAAAAAGGAAAACTGAATCTCTAAAACCCCATTAACAGGCAGAATGAATGGCAGTAGCAGAATGAATGGCAGTAGGTTAGTAAAGTGAAATAGCTAGTCCTGAGGAGCCAGGGCCTGTGCTATAAGGATTTCAGAGGCAGTTTCACACTAAACTGGTTCCATTATAATACTATGGACTGAATGTACTGGGGGTACTTATGTGTTTGTAATCTGGTTTAGGTTCATCCTAAGGGAATGCATTTTTGTGCTCTGAGGTCACTCTGTGATGTAAGCCAAAGCTTGGTAATTCGGGAAAACTTGCTTCAAAAGCCTAATATACACGGACCTAACATGCTAAAGGGTGCTGAAATCTTTGCATGCATTAGAGGTCTGCCATTCCCTTAGCAAAGAACTGTGCTGGTTTTGTTGCCAAGGCCCTCCTCCAACTGTGAACAGGAGACAGACAGTGCCTGAAACATACAATTGGAGCATTCATGGCAGAGAAATGAATTCAGCTGTGTGAAAATTTTGAAAATTGAACAGCATTTTTTTTCAGGCCATATTTACCTTTACAAAAGGAGTTGATTGCACAAATTCCTTTTCAAGCTGCATTACACTCAGCAGATAAATTGTGCAAAGTATGGAGTACATTAAGTCACTGATAGTACCATGAGAACAATGCTGCAGTGTGATGTACAACAGAGATGGATGCCACTAAATCTACAGTGTTTTAGCTCAGTATTGAATGTATGCTCACATATCCTTTCAGAGATTACCTAGTTATTCACAGGGCCAATGCGCACATCCCTCCACACTACCCCACAACTGGGTCACCAGGAAACAGGGCAGAAATAGCCAGGAGGTTGTGAGTAGAAGCAACCCATGTGTGCTGGGCACAGTGATCAGAGTTTAGCACCTGTTGAGCAGGCACAAAGGAGGCAGCAATCTCCTCCAAGGACTGGGAAGGACCAGGATGCAGCAAGGCCCTAGGCTGAAGGGGAAGAGATGGCAGCCAGAGGGCAACAGGAGGTTGAAGAGCATGTGTCAGGCCTGGGAAGTGGTGAGAACAAAGCTGTGGTTGTGGCAGCCCTAGGTACAGGAGAGCTAAGGACATGAGATTGTGGTAATGATTAGCATCTCCTTGCTGCATCCCTCCTGTATTTTTGGAGTACTTTAAATCACTGTGAGCAGCATTTAGGAATAGGTCCTCCTGCAACCTGGAGCACCAGAAAAATGGTGCAGATACCTGACCAGCTCAGCAGCACCAGCCTCATGTAGCTGTACTTCTCTGTGTGAAGCACATGCCATTTGGATTTATTTCCAAGATATCCCATTCCCAAGTCACCTCAGGTAAAAGAAAACAATTTGATTTCATCTTTCTAAAGCCTGCACTTACTAGGATTTTTTTCAGAACACAGTAGAACAGATGCTTCTTAAGTATCTGCGTTGGCTGATTCTTGTACTTAAGAAAATTACCCTACATAGTTTCTTTGCAATGCTCTTGAGAAACCAATATATTCAAATTAAATGATTTGATATGTGATTCTGTCTTTTGGTAATAATTTGTCCTGTGAATCATAAGTATGGCACAATGATTACAGGTTTTTTAAAGAATGTTGTTTTGATTATTCTTCATCTGCACTTGCTTGAAGTTATTTTCATTCAAGTGATAATAAAGAATGTAATACAAGTGTTCCCGTATTTGTACTATGAACTCAATTCAGGAAAGTTACTTAAATAACGACGTCCATTTATCCTAAAAGTGTTTTTTTTTTTTCCTCCTGATCTCAGTCAAGACTGCAGCTCTACCATTCAAGCATAGACCTGTGCAACTCACGCCCTGTGGCCAGAAGCAGCTTGCAGAATGTTTTATCACACTCACATCGGAGACACACAAACAGGTTGGTACATTTTAATTAGCTTCTGTGCATAACAAGTTCCTAGGAAGCAACCTGGAGAACACTCTCGAAGCCACACTTCCTCCACCTTCATTCCTGCTGAGGTGAACAAGCAGAGCTGCTGGCCCAGGGAACGGAAGGGCTTGATAGGAACCAGGAAAAGCTGAACACCCTGGCTGGAGCACAGCCTGGGAAGGCACACGGTAAGAGCAAGAGGGCAAGAATATTTGGGAGCATGGTGTAGGGACTGCTTTGGCAAACTGAACATAAAATAAAAGGCTGGGTGTTGTGCTGGTAGAAGCTGGTATGCCACTCCTGCTTTTCACGAGGAAAGAGGTGAGAGTGTGTGAACAGGGTGGCATGGCTCATTTCAGACACCTGCACTGCAACTGGCACAAACCTGGATGATCCCCATACTGCATCCCCCGCAACTCCTAAGTCCATGATATAACCCTGCTAAATTCAAATATCTAATGATTCACCCATTTACCAGGATTCTGCATGCCGGCTATTTGCAAACATGAGGTTTTGATCAAATTATTTAAAGTAAGTTTTTCTTTCCCCCCCTCTGCCGGCTTTCTTAATTATTTCTCAAAGCCAGAGCATTCCTGTGTCCGAAGGCTTTGCAGACAGCCAGACAAGCAGCATCAACGCGTGCTTTCTTACAGAAACACCGCATGCCTCCAAAACCACGCTGCTCCAAAACGGGCACAGCTTTTACAGACCTTGATACTCACTCAAAACCCAGTTCACTCTGGCTCCACCGCGACCTGCCGCCCCGCGAACACCCCCCTCCTGCCCAGGGCACGCACTCCATCAGAGCCGGGCGGGCACAGGTGGAGGTGCGGGACATCCCCCTGCGGCACAGGTGGAGGTGCGGGACATCCCCCTGCGGGCACAGGTGGAGCCCTGCGGACCCTCCGGCAGCGGAGGGATGGCCCGGCCGGCCGGGGCCGCATTTCCAGCGGGGCTGGGACCTAGCTGCCCAAAGCGGAGCGCTCCGGAGCCGAGATGTGACCCGGGTGGGACCGGCCGCCCTCCCGGCCCCGGGGCTGCCCCGTACCTTGTAGTGTCGGAAGCCGTGCAGCTGCCGGCCGCTCACATACCGCCACCGCCACATCGCCGCCCCGCGCCGCGCCGGCAGCCAGGCACGGAGCGATGGAGCGATGGGAGGACGGACGAGGGAGGCGGCGGGGCCGGGGGCGGGCGCAGGGCGGCTCCCCGGCCGCGCCCCGCGGGCTGGACCTGCCCCCGGCTCCGGGCATCCGCGCCGGGGCTGCCCGCGGGGCCGGCTCCCGGGCGGCTCCCAGGACGCTGCGGTGCCCGCCTGCCAACAGGGTGTGTGTCACACCCGTAACGGCCTCACGGCACCCAGGCACGTCGCAGAATCACCTCCAAACTCTTTTTCTCGCTGCGGGTCTGTTAAAGATGCCGTATTTACGGGAGGACGCGCCCGTGAAGTCGCTGTACAAAACAATGCTGAGTAACAAATGAAAAACATGTCAAGTAACACTACCCAAACAATGTTAAGTGCCGTGTTTCGGAAACAAGTGACACCGAGGATTAAGGCTTATCTTTGCATTCCAACAATAATCTGAGTTTTGTATCTTGTTATTGCACCTGCACTGGAGCCTGCCACACCACATCAGTCAGCAGTGCGCTCTGTGCCTCCTGATTTCAGGGAAGTGAGGCACTGGGATAGGCAAAAAAACCCCCCAAACAACAAAATACCTGGAAAACATCAGGAGTAATGTTTCAGCCGCAAACATATTTCAGCATATGGCATAACACCTTGTGTTACCTTTGCTGTGTGCTACTGGGAGAGAGAGATGAAATCATACACGTCAGGGTCTGAGATTTTTATGGACCAAATGGAATCTATCCAGAAAGCAAATCAATTAAAATCCATTACTTGCACCCCACGAGGCATCTCATATCTTGTGAGAGTCAGTGTTATTTTACAAACTGGGCAGGTTTGATAGGAATTATGCACAAGTTATGATCGTTAAGTGCAAACTGTATGCAATGGTTCTTGTTCTGTATTATTAATTACACATTAATCAATTGAGATGTGCTTACACCTGCATTCTGCTTCCAGCAGCAGCAGCTGAACTTCTGCTCTTGAATACAACCCAGAATTTTAATACTCAGCATCAGGTTACTGAGCTAAAAGCTTGATATGAGTTAAGAAAGCTAAGGTGCATGAACTTTAGTTCATGAGCCAACTCTAATTTTAATCAGTGTTCATAGCCTGAATTTTGATTTGGGATCCCCTTCATTGTCATTATCACATTTTTAAATTGTGTTATGCTATTGAATTAATTTACAAGGGTACATAAGAAAAGATTCACAACCTGTACTGTACTAATTGCAGCTTTTTAGTGCTAGTTACTAAAACAGGCCAAAGCATTTTAGAATTATCATTTTCACTTCTTAACTCTAACCTTAGAAGCCTCAAACATGAATGTTGCTGTCCTATTGCAAAGGTTTCCTACCTTCTCGGTGATTTCCATGAGCAGCTCCTCACAGCACTGACTCCTTCTTCTCAGCACAGCCCATCTCACCTCTCAACCAGCCAACCTGCTCTTTTATAATACCCCTCTTAATTGGATCCAGCTGTGGCCTATTACAGGCAGGCTTGTTCTTCATTCTTGATAATTAGCACAGCTGTAACTCTTTAGGGGTGAGATTACTTTCACCACTATCTCTAGTCTCCTGCCTTCTATCTATCCACACATGAAAGCAGAAATTTGTCTGAACAACTATTAGGAATATGATGGACAGTAGTAGAAAAGGTGTTTGCTTTTCTGAAAGGTAGAAGGTAGACCAAAAAAAAGAATTTTTTCTCTTTGCAGGCTTCTGGATTTATGTATATAGATACAGAAGATGCATAGATATAGCAGACAAAGAATACAAGTTTTTTTCCCCTATTCTGTCAAAACTATTTTGGTGATAAATGAAACACAAAAACCCCCTCAAATCCTTATAAATACTCCACTAAACAGGAAATGTCAAAGACTGCCTACATATGAAAATGCAATTGCTTGAACTTCAGCATGTTCCATGCCTGCTAATGAGCGCATCAAAGGAGGCAGCATAAGTTATACTAAAGAGCAGGAAACAGTCTGGTGAATAAGTATGGAATATCACAGAGCAAGCTGAGACACAAGTAGCATGGGGTTTGAGAATACTTTGGAAATTATACTGATCTGCGAGCTGTTGATTTAAGGAATTTCCTCGGTTGAGGCATCAGGGTTCATATGAATAGTTGGCCTTTAAGACAACACACACAGACTAGCCAAGCTCAGCAATCCAAGCTCAGGCCATGTGTTTTACTGCTACACTGTGCTGTCTCCATGCATATCAGAATGGTAGGCAAATAGATGAGGGCTCAGGATGGCCCAGAATAAATGATAAATACATTACACCCACATATATATATATAGTAAATAATAAACAAATAACCAAATAAATCCTTGGGTTTCATTCTTCTCTCTCTGTTATAAGTTATAGTAATAAATTAATAATGAGGGAGCTTCTCAGATAGGGAAGACTGCCTAGTATGGCAACTTTGATTTTTAATAATTTATTGTGTCTTGTTTATTCCCCACCTTAAAGCTGTGTGCTATGCAATAGCCTTTATCTAGAAAGCATCTAATAGCACATTCCTGCCTACTTCAAGAAATGAAAAAAAGTAGAAAGAAGTCACATAGAGAGCAAATCTAAAATGATTTAGATGCCAAAGCAGTAGAAGAAGGGAAGAAGGAACTAATATATTACTCTACTCACTCTTTAACATACCATTCTCCCTTGGGCAAGGCATTTTTCAGGAACAGTGTTTGTAAAATCTTCAACACAAGGGTACACCACAGTCACGAATAGGCTAAAGTAGTATTAGTACTAGGCCTAAAAGAGGAAATTCAATATTCGGAGTTACTAAAATTTATAAAGTTCAGAGTTATCAGCCCCTCAGTAATTTTAAAATCTTGTTGAATTTAATTAAGAGGAAAAACTTTCATGGCAGTAAACTGGTCTAATGATTGAAGGTTAAAATATGTCACTTTTCTCCAGCTCTGAATATGGGCCTGCATTTTTTTCTCAGCAGCTACAGCCAAAAGAGAGTACTTTTATGACAGATGTTCAGTCTCAGATTGGAAAATATTATTTTATTTGCACTAACCCCATTAAACTACAGAGGCATCTCATAAAAAGTAGGCAAATATGTTTCCCAAATGTTACTGTCTGCCAGAAAGTTATGCACTCATACTTTTATAGCACTGACACAGAGAAATAGCAGGAGATGACAAAAATGTCAGCCACTGCAAGATGCCAGGGGAGCACTTGGAGCTGGGATGCTGGGATGCTCCAGCTTAGGCTCAGTGAGCAGCCAGGACACTCCAGGGGCTGGAGCCCCTCACATCTTTCTGACCCAGGGGCAAGGGCTGCTAAAGAGATGCTTGCTGGGTGTGCCGATTCATTTAAAACCTGGTTTTGCTTTTGATTCTTAAATGATCAGCTATTAATTTTTAATTTGTGTGAATGTTAGAAATTGACTCTTTGATCCACTGCAATCTGGCATCCCCTGAGGGGTTTTGTGGGGGTTTTTTTCGCCGTTTCTTCCACAGTTTACAGCTCGCCTCAGCATAGTGATGCACTGTACTGTGAAACAGTACCATTTAATTTAAAGTGGAACTGACATCATAGCTTGAGGATTAAAAAGATTTAAGTGTTTCATGTTATTTCCTAAAAAAAAAAAAAAACAAACAAAAAACTTAGAAAGCCTGGAATAATCAAACTGCAACACAGTCTGCAGAAGAAAATGTTATTTTGGATCTAGACTGTGATAAAAAAAAAAAAAACAAAAAAAACACTTAGCCTGGAATAATCAAACTGCAACACAGTCTGCAGAAGAAAATGTTATTTTGGATCTAGACTGTGATCTGTTTAGCCTAGGCCTTTGGATCACCTCTTGCCTGACAAACTCAGAAAAACCTATCTGACCCTGAAAGACAGACTCTAAAATATTTGATGAGTTTTTCCTCACCTACTTCATCCTAGTTCAGTATGTGGGATACTTGTGACTTTTAAGACTTTCCTGAAGAAAGGACTCAAACCAAAAACCTTTTTATGTGTTTGAATTTGACACTGTCTGTACCACACTTTGTACACTGGAAAGCTTTTAAAGCTCTAACTTAATGCTCTGTAAGAGGAAATGAATCCATAAACCCATATTAGAATGAAGGACAGGCACATTCAATCAATAGAAACAAGTGCTCCAAACTTCAGTAATTTAAGCTTTCTTACCTTTAACTCTTCTGTGTAAAATACATTTTGTTTCTTTGAAAAAGTTCTTTCTACATGTGGATTAAGGAACATTGGTGCAATCAACAGTACCACCAACAAATAAAGTCCCTTTTTTTCTGGATTTCACTAAAGAAATAAATTTTTATTCCTAACAGAAATTTTACTGTTTTCATAGAATTTTCATGCAACAAAAATACAAAAAGTACACCATTTCTTAATGTTCCCTGAGCAGCAGTAGATTTGATCTCGAGTGCAAATACAGTCAATCAGTATATCAGATAAAACAATGGACTCAAACCATTATTTAAGCCCGTGAAAACACAGATATGCTTGTATATGTAGTTGAAAAACCAGTTCATTAAAAAATGACCAATTGTGTTATTACTTCCAAAATATAATGCACACAAATTTTTAACTGTCTTGAAAAAGAATGTAGCAGTATTATGAAATTTCAGCTTTTGTCAAGGAGCCTGGCTTTTATTAATCTTCCTTCACATTATTTCTAATAATGAAATTGGGACATTATTTTTTAAAAAGCCGCGACTCTGTTTTAGTTCCTGTGGTTTTCTCATATGCTTCCTCTACTTCGATGTCATTTCAGTACTTGTTTGTGAAAAACATGCAAACAAACAAAAAAAATCTATAGATGGGGTCACCTTCTTGGGATTCTACAGAAGTAAGTTCCTCCCAGGTTTGAGCACCTTGGAATTCTTGGAAAGAGTTTATGTACAGAAAAAATACACTCACTAAAGTAGACCAGACTTCTGTGGTCCATTTCTCTGTGGTTTATCTCTAACATAAGATTGTTTAGCTAATCAGTGTAATAACATACATTTAAAAGAAAAAAATCTACCTTGAGGATATATAATAGAATTAATTTGTCAGTCTGGTAATTTCAGAAGAAATACTGCAAATTTTTGGAAGGATGAGAACCCAGTGCTTTTAATTCTGTTTTGAACATAAAAATCAAAGGCAGTATGGGGTTTGGATGATGATGTTTCTGCCTCTTCTGTTTGCAAAATTCACTTTAATTAGAGGCAGTTTTATAAAGGGAATGCCAGACGGATGTTTGCCATAGGGTGCTTTGGGAAAACTACAAACTGAACTATAGACGGATATATGTAATTAGGGCTCAACAACAAAAATGCAGTCATGTAGTACCTTCTATCAAAATCTAAGTACTTTATAAATTCTAATCAAGCTATGAGATACAACTGCCTTATTTTACAAGATTGTTTATTATTACTTGTGTTTAACAGCAGCACTAACAACCAAGGTGACCTTGTCAAGAACATACTATAAGCAATATAAAAATAACCTATCTGTACTTTTTCTGTCAGTGTTTCCACTTGCACCAGTAAAACATTTGCAGAGGTGATCAGCTTTTTTTCCTTCTGTTAGCTGCAACTTATTTTATGGAAGACAACGTCCATGCAAAGCAGTTCTAATTCCAAGTCAACATCTTGGCACTGACATTACCCTTTTTGCCAGTACATTTATCGGCTTATTTTTTGTTTAGGAAGTTAAAAAAAAAAAAAATCTTATTTTAATGGCGTAACAGCAAATGTATTTTGCATCAAGCACCTTGTGTTTTGACGTGACTTGCTTAGGTATCTATCCAGTGTTTCCATCCCTGTGCTTCCTTTCCTTGTGGCGCTAAACACTCGTTTCAGATTTACTTCTGAGTGAATCCGGGTATCCCGAAGGATGCATGAGCGACCTTGGCTATCACGAAGGACGCAGCGGCGAAACCCAGGCTGAAAAACTCAGAGAAGGGCAGAGCTCAGACATCGCGCTCCGCACCGCGCCCTCAAACACCAGCCCTGCCAGCTCCGCCCGTGCCAGGGCAGAGAACAGACAACCCAGCTGGCGGCTGCCGCCTCGCTCGCGGCACCCCCAGCTCCGCCTGGGGCCTCGGGGCAGCCGGGCAGGGAAGGCAGGAGGGACGCGGGGGCAGCACGGGCGTTTCCCGCCGGGAAATGCCCCCAGCTCCCGAGGCGCGCTCCCGCCGCAGCGCCCCGCCCTTCCGGGAACCCCGCCCTGCCCCTGACGTCACCCTGCTCTGCCCAATCACAAGCCGCGGCCCCGGCGGCGCCAAAGCTATAAAGGGCGGGCGCGGGCCGGGGGTTCCCTCGGCCCCGCCCCCGGTGCTCCCCCGCCACGTGACCGGGGACGCGGCGCCGCGCCGGGGGCGATGCCTGGCGGGAAGGTACCGGCGGCGGCGGGACGGGAGGAGAAGGGGCTCGGCCGCGGTGCTGGATGCTCCCTGGCCGCCGCGCTGTGCCCTCGCTGCCCTTTCATATCCGGCCCGAAGGCGGTGCTTGTGTTGGGGACCCGCCACGCTGGAACGCGGGCGGGAGCCCGGGCCCTTCCCCGCGTTCCCGCTGTGCGCGGTTGTGCAGCGCTGGCAGTGGGATCCATCCTGGCACCGCTGCACCGAGGGTGGCGGGGAGCTCGGCCTTCCTACTTGGCAGGCGGGGGAAAAGTGCAGGGAGAGTAAAACTTGAGAGGAAAAGAGAATTGTGGGAATTGGCCGGGATTGATACTGTTTTGAGCAGCTTCGCTTCCTTGTCTGGGTGTGGAGGGAGGAGAAGCGCCCCGTGCTGTTTTCCTGTCCCTTTGCTTTGGTCATTTGCTTGGTCCTTTGGATGTTCCCCGCAGAGGAGCAGTTAGGATGTGCTGGCTCTGATGTGCTTAGGCTAATATAGATATACCGCTGAAAGACGGACTGCAAGTGTTGTTTGATGTGTAGAGCTGACAAATGACAGATCTAGTTCCTAAGGAATTTTTTCTATACTGGTGTGCATGTTCAGCCACTTTTTAAATATAAGCACATTTAAAAGAAAGTTTAAAGGAAGAAAAAGTCAACAGCTTGAAAAAAGCCTACAAAAAAAAGGTTCAAAATAGCCTACTGCACTTCACGTAAATTAACCTGTAAATTGACACTACACGTATTTTTTTTCTCAAAGGTTTTGCGTTCTTGCCTAGTGAGAAAATGCAAAATTAATTGAAACAGGATTTAACCAATTCTTGTTGCAATGTGGCAACAGCCTGTGATAATCTTAAGTCCTTTTGCTGACAAAGATAATGTTCCTTGATGAATGAAAACTTATACTGATCAAGGGGAAATAGAGCACTTGCTGACTGTTAATTAAATTGATTAAAAATCCATGCCAATCTAGAAGTAACAAAAATGTGCGATACTGTTATTGTATCCTAGCCATTTTGGATAACTTAATTTTGTGTAAGCTTTTCTAAAATATTTCTGCTTTAACTGCTTTCATAGATTGCAGATTTCTCTCTACTTGGTACTAGTTAATACAAAGTATACTTCAGTAGTATTCTTATTACATAAGAGTTGGGGTTTTTTTTCCAATGTAAGCATATAGTAATTTATATTCTTGCTTTTAAAAGGACGTGTAGGTTAAAAAATCCTGACATTCAAATGGTAATCTTATATATGTCAGTGTAAGTCATTGAGGATAGTCTTTTATCTAGTATAGTAAGCCTACAAAAAAAAGGTTCAAAATAGCCTACTGCACTTCACGTAAATTAACCTGTAAATTGACACTACACGTATTTTTTTTCTCAAAGGTTTTGCGTTCTTGCCTAGTGAGAAAATGCACAATTAATTAAATCCTGAAACAGGATTTAACCAATTCTTGTTGCAATGTGGCAACAGCCTGTGATAATCTTAAGTCCTTTTGCTGACAAAGATAATGTTCCTTGATGAATGAAAACTTATACTGATCAAGGGGAAATAGAGCACTTGCTGACTGTTAATTAAATTGATTAAAAATCCATGCCAATCTAGAAGTAACAAAAATGTGCGATACTGTTATTGTATCCTAGCCATTTTGGATAACTTAATTTTGTGTAAGCTTTTCTAAAATATTTCTGCTTTAACTGCTTTCATAGATTGCAGATTTCTCTCTACTTGGTACTAGTTAATACAAAGTATACTTCAGTAGTATTCTTATTACATAAGAGTTGGTTTTTCTTTTCCAATGTAAGCATATAGTAATTTATATTCTTGCTTTTAAAAGGACGTGTAGGTTAAAAAATCCTGACATTCAAATGGTAATCTTATATATGTCAGTGTAAGTCATTGAGGATAGTCTTTTATCTAGTATAGTAAAAATCATGAACACAAAGAAAGGTTTTGAAAGAGTGTTTTAAAATTTTGGTCTCGCACATCGATAGCAATGGGGAAATTATTTTAGGATTTTAATTTGGTTTTAGTATTTCTTTACCATGAGAGTAGAAGAAGGTATAGTATGGCAGGTTATAATTGCTGTCATTAACTGTGATTCTACAGCATCTATTTTTTTATGAATGATTACAGCTTGATGAGATCCTTTCTAGGGACCACACATGTCCTTGTGAGTCATCTTTGGAAAATATGCATACTGATTTTCACAGGAGTAAAAAAATAATCTTCACTGGAATAAAATACAAACCATGACTTTAAGTCTGTGACCTTTATTTGAATGCTCACTTGAGAGTTTAAAATGCAAGGATTAAATTAGAATTAGAACTTTACTTTTAATCTAGGCACTAAAAACAGTAGTTACACTTTTAACTCAGTATCATGGAATGGCTCTTTGCTGAAAGTGTGGTGCTTGTTGTCAAATTTGTACTCTCTTGAAATTGGACTTTTGAAGGCCAGCACAAGCTGAAGTGTTTTAGTTGGAGTATTTTCCTGTGAAACTGATGACAACAAAGGTGAAAGATGAGGATGGCTGTTGATCAGTGTTGGATATTTGTGTACTTTTATGTGATTGCTCCCATCAGTTTTTTTTTAAAAAACATTAAAAGTCTCTGGCAACTAGAGCTGTGATTTTCAATACTTTTTAATTCTACTCTGTTCAGGAAGACTGTAACAGTTGTATTTTAATAATTCTGACTGATGTTTAAGTGACATGACTAATTTTTGGATTTGAAAGCCAGTAGCAGGAATAGTTCATGTAATGAAATGTTTTATCATTGGTTTTCTCCTTCAGCTTATGTTGCTTTTTGTGCTAGAGAAGGTGATGTGTCAAAGAAATGCCACTTGCACATGAGGTAGATAATATATTGGGTCATGTGTTCCTGGGAGCTCTTCCTGTGGTTTCTGAAGCAGCCCCAAAGAAGTGGGATTGTCTGGAATGCAAAGGGTGTGTACTGAGTAGCCTTTGAGTATATGGTCCCAGTGACTTTATGTAGGGTGTTTCTGGGTAACAAGTCTTGGGCATAAGTAACCTCACAGATTGGTTGAGTGGAGATGTTCTAGGTAGGAATATCTATTTAAAAGTCAAATCCAACACTCCAGCCCTGTACTTGCTGTTGTGTAATCCCTATGCATTCTCAGGGTTTTTTCAGAGTGTGCCTTCCTTTTCCTCACACATGCACCCATGTAGGCTGACTTACCTTAATCTCACTGGAAATAACTAAAGGAGTAATGGGGTGAGGTTGCTTGCTGTGCACTTCATGAGGAGGGCTTGGTCCTAATTCCACTAATGCCAACAGGAGTAGCTCAGGTTTTTTTCACTCATTTAGAAGAAACTGCAATGCTTTTGGGAGCAGAGGTCAAGGCAATTGTTATATGAGGTAGCCATCTTAGCCTTCCCCTTTTTAACTCAAAATTTCAGAGGTCATGTTTTGGCTTCTGACACCTTATGCAATTTACAAGGTTCTTTGTCTGACTCTGTTTTGTAATAAATCTTAATTTTGTGATGTACGGCAGGTCTACATGCTCTAGCTCTTTTGAGCCTGATTCAGTGATTTTTATTTTTTTTTTTTTATTCCAGTACCTTGATTCTGGACACTTCGTGCATTCTTCAGTAAATTACACAAGTTATTTTTTGTGTGCCCCATTTTTATTTCAGATTAAAAGAAAAAGTTTATTAACTTTGTGACTCAAGATTAAAAGAACTCACATTTGTTGCTGCATTTCTTTGGGAACAGCACAGCCTTTAGATTAGTTTCATTATAAATATTTATTCTTGAGAAGTAAGCTTCTTAAAATGTTAGTTTCTCTGCTGCCATGTAGCAGGCTGGAGCAGAAGCAAAGAGCCCTTAAAACTTGCCATTTCTGCATGCCAGCAGATGTATTGCTGTGACAGAGGTCCTTGGACACTGCCCCTCTGTGCCAAGGTGGCTTTGCAGGGGAAGGGTGATGGTGCTGTCCCCAGCATTGGCACTGTTCCCATCTTATCTGAAGGCAAAGAGCCAAACAGGCCCTGCAGGCTGCTCCCAGGCCCTCTCAGTAATTGTGGACTGAAGCTCTAGGTCTAGTTTCTTGAATTCACATCAAACATTTATATGGAGAGATTTAAATTGACAAGGAGTTTGGGATGGGGTAATTGGCTCTGAGGTTTTTTTTGTTTGCTTTTTTCCCCCAGTTTTTTTAAGATGATCTTGGATGTGGGAAATGGTGGCAATGTATTTCTATTAAAAATATGGAACTCAAAGCCATTGCTGTCAGTATCAACAATCATAAGTCTTTCTCTTTTGTTTCCTTCCAAGTGGAGTCTGCCAGAATTTGCAGTAGCTGAGGAATATCTCATGTGAAGGGTGTATTTCTGTACTTTCTTGGTTTGGGACTTGGGGGAATGTTTTCAGGTATTCTCAGTGATTGTAGTGGCTATAAATTTCTGTGTGGTGGTAGCAGGAACTCTCAGATTTTTCTTGAATCTGAGGAGCAGGATGCATGGTGAAACAAAGAGCTAATTAACCAGAGCTGTCCACAGCACTGATGGTTCTTCAGGTTGTAATTAAGCTGCCATGGTGTCAAGCAGCTGCTGGACTGGTCCCACTGATCCTTGTATCCTTTCTTGTGCTGCTGCACCAGCTGTAGGTAACAAGTGCTTCTTCTGAAAGAAGTTTTCTGTCAGTTTGGTTTATCATTGCTGTGACTGCACAGAGTCTGGTGAGTGCCAAGTGCTCAGAAAGAAGGGGAAGAGGGGGCTCCAGTGGTTTCTGGTTTGTCAAGGAACCACGTGTCCTGAAACAGGTCTCTAGTGCTGCTCTGAAAACCTGAGCAGCCCTGCCTTTAGTCAGGCTAAGGAAGTGCAGGGTTAAATAAAACTCTTCTGCTCTAAAGTCATCAATTATGAAAAGTCTTCTTGCCTGTCACAGCCATGACTGTCTAGTACACTGAATTTCAGTTGTTTAAAAGTCACTTCTAGTACAACTTTAGCTTGCATTCTAAATAGAAGTGTAACCATCTAAGCATAAACCTAGCTATTTGTTCTACTCAGTTTGCTTTTTAAACCTTATTGGCTGTAAGCATGTCTTTTCTATTTCCACCCTAACCCTTCTTACTTAGGGAGAGGGAGTTAACATGTAGCTTTTATACTGCAGATTTTTATATGGTGTCCCCTTCCCAAATCTTGGCAATTGTGCAGCAATGGCTGTCTCAGCTGCCATGTTCTACTGTTCATCCCCTGCCTCTTATGTCATGCTCTTTCTTTCCTGTGTTGGTATTGGACAGCACTGAGAAATTGTGGTTTGCTGTCTGTCAACAAATGTCATGATTTTAAGAATAATATGAATGAGAAGCTTAACAGAGTAAGCTTCTGTGCTTATTAAGCTTGCTAACAATAGAAGTATATTACAAAACCCTTTTCATGCAACTTTGTGCATGCAATTATGTGCATTTATTTTCGCTTATTTGCAATCATTTCTGCTTTTAACTGACCATCTGAAGTAGTGTCCTGTTGCAAGTTATGGTGCTGCTGTTGGCACAGATGTGTTCCTCAAAACTGGAGCATCCCATTCAAAAATAAGCTTTAACATGAACTGTATTTGATACTGTAAGTCTTTGTCTGCAAAATATATCTCGTAAAATCTTCTAGAAGATACAAAACCAGGCATGTAAGCAAGACTCCCAGCACTGACTAAGGTTAAAAACCATCACAAGCACTTGCCAAGAGGACAGCCCAATGCAGAGGTTCCTGTCTAAGCGCTGTGGAAATCGAGGCTTGGGCCAGCATCTTCACTGGGAGGGAAGCAGCATTTAAATTCTGTGTCGTAATGTTAACCTTTCTTGTTAAACTGCTGTAGTCTCCTTACCTGACATCGTGTCCTTACCAAAGCCCTGTTGATTCTGGATTTAATACCATGTCAGATTCAAGATTGTACCTTTCATATATCTGTGGGAGTAGTGATGGGGACAGTATGACTTTGGTGATAATGAGTAGGTGCTTTGAGGTGTAAATACCCCCGGCAGTTTTAGAAGAGGCTCTTAGCAGGGTCAGTTAGCATCAGTGGAAACTGCAAAGTGCATTTGTTTTGCTCTGAATTCTTACTGTGCACAGCAGGACTGTGTGACTGGAGGGGTGAAGTAAGACGCTGCTCACTGTACGCTTCTGCAAACTGCTTGTTTCGTTCTCAAGAGCACTGAAAAAACCCTATGGAAAACAAATATGTATTGCTATGTACAAAATGGACAAAAAGTGCCAAATGCTTGTGCTCTCAGGCACGTGGTGTGATTCTTGGGTCAGTGCAGGGCCAGGAGTTGGGCTTCTGTGATGCTTGTGGGTCCCTTCCAACTCAGAATATTTATTTTATGATTCCACACTACTTTTGTTGTTGTGCATATGTTTGGCATGTATCCTACAGTCCTGATTGACCAGCCTGGCAGAAAATGTGTGCTGATTAACTTAACTTTGGAGTAATAATTTTTTGTAGGCAGGAACTGCAGTTGCTTGAGAGAAGGCATATCAGAAGAAGACAGATGTAGTTAGATGATACAGTCAGTGCTTTCTAAGATAAATTTCAGTAGCACTGTAGGATAAGATGTTTATCGTGCTCAAGTTCAATTTCTATGTGTAAACTGGTGTTGAATCTGAGAGATAGCTTTGGATGTGATAACAGGCAATGCTCTCATCTTCAGCTATTTTCAGAAGTCACAATCTCTTGCATGAAATTAGCACTGGATGCTAATCAGCATCCTGTTTCGTGACTTATCTATTGCTCCAAATGACTTCTGGCATCCCGTATAAGGGGAAGGCAACCTTTTTGGTGGGGAAATGGATGTGAAAATAAGTAATTCCTACAGCTGAAAGAGCTTGGGGTGGTTTTTTTTAGTTGATTGGTTATTTTTAGTGGTCAACTGTAAGTGATACCTAGTGTGACCTGCATAAACAAAATTAAAGCACATTAAATATGACTTTGAAGGCATTATTTAGTTAAAGTGTATTTTAGTGACCTGTTCCTGTGTAACATAATATTTTCAGCTTCACTGGGAAGCTATCAGGTGTTATGAGATGTAACTTAGACCAACAGAAAGTGTACTTATAAAAAAATTTAATTTTCCCCTGACCTTGGTGGTGGTGTTAGTATCTAGAGCTGCATAAAAGATGCTTGCAAATGTTTGAGACTTTTTTCTTCCTTGAGCTCATTAAAAATGGGAATTTGTAAACATTCAGAAAATACTAGGGGAAATCTAGAGTAAGTAAATTTAACTTGAAATTGATTATGTCTACACTGTGTTTTTAATGGGTTTGTTTTTCCTTTCTGTAGCGGAAGAGACTTTGGAATGCAGAACGCACACCATTCCCAGATGAGACACCCCTAGGTCTGAAAAAATCAAATCTCAGGACATCAGTGTCTGCTACATCGATTTCCAATGCGTGGCTTAGGTGTGGGGATGGTTTTGAGAGCACTTCAGTGCTGGAGGTAAAATGCTGCCTTAGTGGTGTAACAAAGAGATGGAAACTGACAGTGAATTTCCATGCTCGAGTAAATAATAAGATGTTGCCTTTTCTTTTGGTGTTGTTTCCAAACTAACAGCATGCTGTTGCCACTGTCAAAATAGATAGAAAATGGAAAGCACAGTTACATAAGGACATTGTCTTGACTTGTTAGTGTAACTTGCAGAGCATATGTTAGTATGTTATGTTCTAGATAGCACTCGTCACTTAGAAAATTTCAGTAATACACTGAAGGATGCAAAAGTAATTTGATTTTTGGGATGGAGTGCTATATTTCCTAAAAAATATGGAACAAAACTGCTGTAGTTTGCATCTGAAGATTTTTTTGGCTAGACCTAAAGAATGTGTTTGTAATAGTAAATTAAGTGTAGAAAATCCTGCTCGATCAGTCAGATCTGAATGAAGAGTATTTTGTGCTGGCCCAAGCTGCTTTTCTGTTTCTTCCTCTGGCACTGAGCAGTCACAGTGTTGCATATCTTATGGGATATAGCAAAATCAGAGACAGGGCAACCAAGTAATTCTTTCTGTAACTTTTAAAGAGGACACATGCTTTATCAAGCATGTTGTTACTGCCCACTTTTGACATTTTAGTGCTGAAAATACTGGCTCCTGTTCTTCTCAAGAGTCATGTATGATTTCTGTCATAGTCACAGAAAGTTTGTATTTTCCAAATCTATGAAAATTCAGATTTTTTTACTATTCTTATGCTTTAATACTTCAGTATATTACAGTCTTGTAAAAGATTTTACATTTAATTTGAAATTGTTCTGCTAAGCTTTGGTATGTGAGTAACAACAGCTTTGAATATATTGATACATGTTAAAATTATTTTTAATGTCCTAGTGATTAAATCTGTCTCTTTTTAATATAGTCCCAGAGGCCTTCTAATAAGAAATCCAGGATTAAGAAACGTCTTGGACCACTGTTAACATCTGCTGAAAGTGCATCTAGTATGTTTTGATTGTTTCATGAGACTATTGTTACTTTATTTTGTTCTGTATTGGGATAGAAGTTGGCTCAAAATACTGGTTGCTTTCTTCTTCTGTTACTGTAATTAGAAGCTAATTTTGATAAGACACACACAGTCTCTCGCTGTTGTGGTGGGGCTCATCCATTCACCCATAGTGCCAGAAATTTATTCACAAAGCTGCAGGCTCTCAGCTATTGCTTTTGAAAAGGTGAAAGAAGCATCACTAATGCTGTATATGGTGTGTATTATAAAAGGGATGGGATATTTTAATCCTTCACATTTTATTAGTAGGGAATGAAAAATAGCCCTTAGCTGTATAGATTGAAAGTGAAATTATTCTGTCGTCTTCTAGACAGGCAAGCAGGCATGAGAGCACACATATTTTGTAAATATGAGCAATAGGTAGCAAATCAGAGTTTTATCATCCTCCTGCTTTTGCAATTTTCTGTATGCCCCCAAGTTGCTTACTATTGGCATTTTAAAAAAAAAGAACTGTAGTCAGAATAAAGAGCAGGAGGATTTACTGACTCTTTCTAGTTCTTTCCCTTTTTTTTTCAGCCCAGGGGAAAGGAAAGAAAGAGGGGGTGGTATTTTTCAGTCTCTATTTCTGCTTGCTCCAACAGCTGTGCTGCTTCTGTTGGATGCAAGTAGGTGACCTACTGGGCACTTTTTTTTACCTTTTGGGGTTCTAGCTTTTCTGGCTTTCTAAGAAGAACCTCTCTGTGTTGCAGGAGGAAATGTGGTGGTGTTTACTCTTCTGGGCCCTTCTGCCTGATTCCAAACCCCAGTAATTATCTAAATTCCCACTTACTTATAACATTTTAGAAGTGGTAGGAAATGGAAAAATTTGCCTTCCTAGTTCTGTATGCTCCATGCTAAGCATAAATCCTTTTCTCCTTGCTTTTATGATTAAAAATAATGTAGAAATATATTTTAATCAAAATGTCTTCAAAAACACACCAGCTTTGCAACACCTGAGAAGTTGTTTGTTTTTTTTCCTGAAAAAAACTGAAAGAAAACTGAAGAGTAATCTCTACTGATGGAATACTTTTATTCCTGTGTTACTCATTGGATATTCATAGAGCTCCAAAACCCAGAATTCTAAGGACAGTCTTTCTTTAAACCACTCAGCATTTTACAAGGGTACATGTGGGGGAGTGGAGGAGTGTTAGGACTGTGTGGGGGGGGTCTAAATGTCAGACAGTCATGACTTGTCCTCACACTGCTGAAGGACATAGTGGTAGCCTCATTGTATAAAATGAAATGTTAGCATTTATTGTGGAGAACTAAACTGAAAATAATGCATGTATGAATAAGAAAATACATGTGAGTTAATGCTTCAGTATTAATCTCTGATGCCTAGTAACAGAATTTATAATATTGCCCTTTAAAAATAGTACAGTTTAATTTTTAATACTTTTAAATTTAACAAAACTGTGTTTATGTAGCAGTCTAACACTTTGCAATGCTTTTTCATAGGAGCTGCTGCTGCTGAAAGCTCTAAGGAAGCTGAGGACATAATATGGACCTCTAGTGGCAGTGATTTTTCAGATGATGGAAAGAAAACGTTGATTCCAAGGTTGGACAGCAAAAGAAGTGACACTTCCAAAGCAGAGGAATTGCCTAGCAGATGTGATTTATTATTAGAGGACAGAAGTAGTGAAGGTAAGTTCAAATGCAAGATTTAACAAGAAACCTTCTGTCAGTTTCAGTGCTGTAATGAAAATATTCTTGAGGGCATTCTGACAAAATGGCATGATCCATTCCTATTTTGGTTAGATCAGTTGCAGGGGTTTGTTTTTGTTTTTTGGGGTTTTTTCATAAATTTCATCTGGGTATAGAGTAAGCATTTACTATAAATTATGTACAAAACATTTAAACCTTGGAGTAAAGAAACACAATTTTCTGCATCTACTGACTAGATATGGCAGGCTTTGCAGCTGCTGATAGCATCATCTTCTGTGTCATCTATTTTCATTTCAGAACACAGTCTTCCTTGCTTCCCCTGTTAGCTGCACTATGTGAACAGACATGAGTTTTAGTTCTTAGAACTTCCTTTCTAATTAATGGACCAGGAAATGACAGAGGGGAGAGAAATTGATTAAAAAGTGCAGCTGAAGACAGAAAAATTATATGCTCTATTATAGAAGTAGTAATTGGGAGAATGTATAAGTTGCATTAGAGCTTGTTAGGAAGTCTTTACAACATAAAATAAGTTAGGTTAACTTTGTAGTACTTCAGCTAGATCTAAAATATTACAGTTAGACTGGATCCTGGATGTCTGGCAAAGCATTCAAATGCTGCTGTGAGCTGAGCAAATAGATTGACTGGTTGATGACTTTTTGTTTCATATGTGACACTGGTGAAATATGCTCCTTAGGTTTAAAACAAAAATGCAAAATCTTCCTCCTTTCATCTATATGACACTGTCATTGATATATCTGATGGCTATCTTTTGTCATTCCTAGTCCTTTTCTCCTTTTTGAAAAGGAAAGACTGTTCATTTTCTAAACTGCAATCTGTTGCTGAATAGGAATTTTTCTAACCTACCATTAATATAATTCACTTGTCCTCCTGCAAATATATCCTGCAGGCTTTAATATTTCTTTTCTTTTTTTTTAAGAGACAATACACAGACATATTTTTATGCTTATAAGATAGCAAAATTTGGTTTCTTTGTGTAATTGAGGAAACCTGATGTGTTATGTATCTGCTTAAAGGTTACTGAGAAAATCCAGTTGTCATGTTTTTCTGCTAAGCCAAAAATATCCTGAAAGCAGTGGGCAGTAAAAGAACTGTAATTTCCATGTTTTTTGAAGTAACCATGATATACACTAATTTTAGCATTATACCCAGTGTTGCCTCTATGTGTGTGTGCTTATAGAGGTACAGTTGTAGGTGTGGTGACAGTAGGGAAAAAGTATTTTTTAAAGGGATGTTCCCTTTCATGTGCAGTTCACTTTGAGTGTCAGTACTTGAGTGTGACAAAATGGATTGCCTTGTATTCATCAAGGAATTTATTCCAGTGTCACAAGTTGCATGCAACTTGTCCCACAGCTTCAAATGAAACCTCTTTGTGCTACCTGGTAGCTGATGTCTGTGTTTAAAATTTCTGATGAAGCTTCTTCATAGCCAGAAACAGAAATGCATTTGTGTGTGTGAAAGGAGGTAGCACTAAAGCTGTGTGTTTGTCTGGGTGACTTCAGAGTCTGAAAGGTCAATGTAGAAACTAGTATTTAGATTATAGTAGCACTGCCAAGTACAGAAGGTACTGCCACAGTTCCATGGGTATGTACAGATGCCTGGAGCATGGTGCAGGTGCTGCCTCTCCCCTGTACATGACTATTTCAGTGTCAGAAATAGGACATTTACAAAAGCAAAAAAGCAACCCCCCAAAAAGCTTTCATCCTTTCTCCTTCAAACATGCTCATTTATGCAAAACACGTTGAAATTATCTCTGTCAACACTTTGTGGCATTTGGACCTAAAGGATTGTGAGGGTGCTACTGCAGCTCAGGTTTCCATGCCCTTCAGTAGATCCTTAGAGTTACAAATGGAGTTGCATTAAATACCAGACGGTGCTGATGGTGGTAGAAAAAAGTTCTGCATTTCTGTCTGCATCTCTTTGTTTATTGACATTGCATTGAGAGTTTATTTGGTGCTTTTTTTATTTGTTGGCTTTTTACTTCCATCTTTTCTTATTCCTGTTCCTATTAATTTGTCCTCAACAATTCTCTCTTTGAAGTGCTTAGAGATTTGATTTGCAGACCTGTATATTTAGGCATGGTGTTTAGGAGGTGACCATTTCAACTAGCTTTTTTGTTCCTCTGTGAGGATTATCACTAATAGCAGATGTTAGTTAACATTGCTTAAGGCATTTGCTTAGAACAGTTAATTCTGAACAAGTACACATGGAAAATCCAATGCAGCTGGGCAAAAAAAACCCTTAACTAAACCAAGGAAAAATTAATAATAGTTAAACTAAAGAGAACATCCTACCTACCTGTGCAGTTAAATGTACTGCCTCTTTGCAGACAGGACACTTTTTTTTTTTTTGTATGTATGTGATTTTTATCCTTCCTCACAGAACTTCTTCAGCTAGTTGGATTTAGCCTTTATGAGACACAAAATACTTAAACACAAAGATCAGTTGAACATAGGTTGAAAAAAAAGTTGCAATTTTTCCCCCAAGTTCAGGATAGCTGTAGTATTACTCTGACTTTGTGCTTATGGTGATTAAGAAAAACTATTTTTACCAATCTTCTATTTTAGATGAATTGAAGCTTATTGAATGGGAGAAGGATACTGATTCCACCGATCAGTGCAATGGGTCAGAAAAAGAGGACAGCTCAGTAGAGATATCAGACTCGGACTCTTGCACAAATACTAATTCTCTGCCTGTCAAAGAGGAGAATGATGAGCTTTGTAAGGTGAGAAACTGTTCCAAATTTGAGGAAAAAAAAGCTGCTTCTGTAATTATGGAATGTATTCATATTTGTTTGCGTTTGAATTGGGGCAGTGTGAGAATTTTGCTTACCTTATCTTTTCAGAAGGAATTATGTACACAAGAATTTCAAGGCATTTTCTTTGACTGCCAAACCTCAAAACCAAGCAGTGCCTGTCACACAGAGCTTGGTAGTGTGGTCACTGAGTCACAGGATGACTGAGGTGGGAAGGCACGTCTGGAGAGTGCCTTGTCAAACCCCTCTACTCGCATCTGGGCAGCTGAAGCTTGCTGTGTCGGGTTTTGGTTTGGGTATTTCCAAGAGCATAGACTCCACAACTTCTCTGGGCAACATGTGCCAGTGCTTGGTCACCCTTGCAGTGGAGCAACTTGTTCTTATATTAAAATTTAATTTATTGTATGTCAATGTGTCTGCAAAAATTATCAGGTGGATGGGTTTCTCACCAGAGATGATCACCTCGACTCTGTACAGTCCCTGGCTGCTTGTGACAAGTTGGTGCCCAAATTTCCTGTAGTGTGGTGGGTGAGAGACCATTCCCTATTTCTCTTTAGTACTTTGAGACTGTGACTCTCTAAAAACCCAGATGTTGGGAATAGAGCATGGTGAGGTAAAGGAGTATGTGCAGGACTCCCTTTTCAGTGATGAGGATTGCAGAGTCCAGAGAGGGAAAGCAGTGAGAATGGAATATTACTGGCTAAGATATAGTAGCTTTTTTTTTTATTTATTTACTGCAGAAAATGTAAGTTTATTTATAAAGAAGCATGCTGTGTCAGCTATAGATCTTTATTTAGTATCTTACAGTGAACTGACCTGTGTGAAAAGACTTGAGATGTGATGGTACCTAGGCCACAGTAGCATTTGAAATGGGCTGCTTGGGGTCACTGTCCCTGGAGGTGTTCAGGCAAAGACTGGACGTGGTGCTTAGTGCCGTGGTCTGGGTGATGTGATGGTGGCGTTTGTTCAGAGGTTGGATTCGGTGATCTCGGAGGTCCTTTCCAACCTAACTGACCCTGTCACTCTGTGATTTCCCCTCTCTCGGTGCCGCACCAGGGAGCCCCGTGCCGGAATGTGGCGGAGAAGGCCCAGCCGGGGCGGGCAGAGCGGAGGTCACAGAGCTGTGACCCCCAGAGGGGCAGCCGGGGAAGGGGCAGCCCTGGCCTGGCAGCCGGGGAACATCGGCCGGAGGAGGCGCGGGTGTGGGAGCGGCGGGAGCAGATCCACCGGGGATCGGTGCTGGAGCAGCCCGGCAGAGGGCACCGCAGGCCCGGGAACCTCGGCCGGCGGGGCCACGGGCAAGGCTGTCAGCGAAGCGGATTAAAGCTTTATTGAAACTCGTTTATGTATCGATTCTGTATTAAAATGCTCGGGAGTGAGTGTGACAGGGAGTCCTGCTCACACAGGAGGGAGAGCAGCCTCCAGTTTCCCAGGAATCAGCCCCATGGCAGGGTGCTGCTGCCTTGCTGGGGCCGGAGGGTGGCACGGTGGCTCTGTCCATGGCCCCTCACCACAAAAAGGACATTGAGGGGCTGGAGTGAGTCCGGGGAAGGGCAGCGGAGTTGGGGAAAGGTCTGGAGCGTGATGAGGAGTGGCTGAGCGAGCAGGGGATGTGAAGTGTGGAGAACAGGAGGCTCAGTGGAGACCTGATCCCTCTCTAGAACCAGCTGAAAGGAGGCTCTGGCCAGGTAGGGTCAGAGTCTTCTCCCCGGGGACAAAAGGGGACAAAAGTGAGGAGACAAAATAAATTAGCCTGAAGTTGTGCCAAGGGAGGCTCAGGCTGGACACCAGGAGGAATTTATTCACAGAAGGTGTGGTCAGACATTGGAAGGGGCTGCCCAGGAAGGTGGTGGAGTCACCATTCCCTGAAGGTGTGTAAGGAAAAACTGGATGTGGCACTTAGTGCCATGGTCTAGTTGAACATGGTCAACTAGACCTAGATTGGTGATAGGTTGGACTTGATAATCTTGGAGCCTTTTCCAGCAAATTGATTCTGTGAAGCAGCAGGTCTGGCTGTGGCAACATGTGTGACCTGGCACTCATCAGGCTCTTGTGGGTGTCAGTCCCACTCTAGCATCTGTAGCTCAGAGTTCAGCAAGGGTTAGTCAAGTGTTTTCAAGTTTTGAAGACGTTATTTTATATAGCCTAAATCCCAGGCTGCAGCATCAGAAGAGGCTGCATGCTCTGCATAAAGCTGTGAAAACAGAATTGAGATTTATGCCAGTGGTAAAAGTTGTCCTGTTTTTATTACACCAGCATGACTTATCCCAGTGTACATGGAAAGTTGGATAAACGTTATGAGGCACGTTCATGTTAATGATGCTCGTGAGAGGGTTTTTTGGGATGCAACCATACTGTAATAAAAAGTTTTTAAATCTAACCAGAAGAGTTATACTAGTACAAAAGATGTGGGCACATTGGGAAACTGAGGTTGTCCCTACAGATTTCCTCTTCCCCCATCCCAGCTGGAGTGCCACACTGTGGGAATTTTGCTGGGTGGTCACCCTCACCAGAAAACTCTTCTGGGAATTCAGTGTATGCAGGAGGGTAAATCCCCAGTGATTGCTCTGCCTCCCGGAGTCTTTGTTTTGCTTTACTTGGGATATGCTGTTTTCCAAGGAAAAAACTGCTAGAAAAAAAACTGCAGGCAAGCCAGGAGGTTTGCAAGACAGAATAGAAAAGCACTGTTCACTATAGGAGGTCATTTGCTGTATGAGTATTCTTTAAAAAGGCCTGCTAATTTTGTGGCCAGTTCATGGTGAGGGAAGGGAAAAAAAAGCCAAATGTTGATATATCATCATTTTTGTGGTATTTACTAAATATCTAGAATCTAGTGGAGTGTGTGGATAATCAAAAGACCATGAAATTTCTTTTACGCCACTTCAAAATATGCCAAATACCAAGAGGTTCTGGAGGGTTAGGATTACTGCCAAAATATCTTTATGGTAGTATTTACTTTTGGTGGGAGTGTATTATGTTTCTACTAGGAAATCTCTTCCCCTACTCTCTTATATACTAATATATCTAGTTTAAAAATTACTTCTATTCAGTGATATTAACTGCATAGAAAAGCTTCACGTATTGTTTTGGTTGGAAGATAAGACTCTTGCTTATCTCTAGGCTGTTAAGCTGCAGTCACGACTCAGTTTGTGTTCCAAGTCCCTGTGCTGTGTCTTTCCTATCAACTATCCACTTCTGATGTGTAAAGCTTCTTGATAGAGGATAATGAGGAAGGCAAGTTGAAGCTGGCCTTGTGGTAACAGCTAATTTTTGTCTTCAGCTCAGGATTTTTGGAGGAAGCATGTGCAAGATATGACAGGACCATACTTTAGTTTTTTTAGCTATTTTTAGGGAATGAGGGAGTTATTTTGTTAGCTTTCATTTGACCTATAAGTGGTTGAATTTTTGCTTAAGATGATGCAGGACAAAGATCTGACAAGGTGACTCCAGATGGTTCTATTCTTACAGTTCCTTGATTTCCAGTTACTAGTGGTGGATACCTATGGGGAACTTTTTTCTTGGAGAGCATGGTACTGAAATAAAGATTAACCATTAATGATAGTTTTTCAGCATACTTGTTTTCCAAAAGAGCACCATGTAGTCACTTCAAAATTGAAAAACTCCCTATTTTTATGCACTGATAGTTACCACTTTTTGCCAACCTTATCTTTTGAATAAGTTTAAGATATATTTTTTTTGTCTCGTGAGCTGAAGTTCCATATTTTGTAAGGACTGCTTATCTATTAATTATTTTAAACTTACAAATATTTAAATGCTAGGAAGTAAATGAAAATGTGTGCCCCTATAGGTAAATTCCTCTCTCCTTCCACTCTACTCTGAAACCGGGAACTTTCTCTGGCTCTGTGCAGTGAGTAGCATTATTTTCCCCACTTGAACCCTTCCTCAAGACACTTAATCCCTAAAGTTGGCCAGCATTTGTATGGAGTATGTAATTGTGGTATCTTACAAGAGCATGGTCTTTCCTTTGTGCCCTCTCTGGTAAATCCACTCTATCAGTTCCTAATGGGTAGCCAGATTTGCTTGCTTACATGGGGAGCAAGTGAGGTTTATCTCAGAATGGTGTGAGGAATTAGTCTTATGTATTTGCTATGTAGCATGAATAAAACTTAACTGGATACAGCAGATCCTTTTTATTTGCACAGCACACTGATAAGTGCAGTAGACACTTTTCTGATGATTTTAACTTCTGGTTTGGGTGAAAATTCATCAAAAAGTCACATGGTTAAGAGCTTGTTCTCTTGAATCTTAGAACCATAGAATGGTTTGGCTTGGAAGGAAAATGAAAGATCATCCAGTTTCAAACCCCTGACATAGGCATCACCTCTCACTAGACCAGGTTGCTCAAAGCTCCATCCAATCTGGCCTTGAGCACTTCCAGAGGTGGTACACCCACAACTTCTCTAAGAAACTTTTTCCAGTGTCTCACCAGCCTCATGGTAAAGATTTTTTCCCTAATATCTAATCTAAAGGTGCCCTGATTAAATTTAAAGCCATTCCCTCTTGCCCTATTTCTACAAGACCTAGTAAGAAGTCCCTCTCCAGCACTCTCATAGACACCTGGTAGGGACTGGAATACGTAGAGAGTGGTAATATCCCCAAACTATTATGCTGAATGAAGACAGAACTGAAAAAGAGAGTTGCCATGTGTTGTGTGTGTCAAAACTCTTTAATAAATCCCTACCACATTCTCAGCTCTCTATTGTGCTGCAGTCTGTGTACCCTGACAGTGGATGATCTGATGTGAAACTGAATAATGTGCAAAATCATTTTAATGTTGTGCAAAAGGTTTATTTTGGGGTTTTTCCTGAGTGAAGAACACATTGTTTTAGGAGTCATTCCTGCATGGATATATGTAGGTCTGTGTCTTTTACTTGAGGCCTTCTGATCTTTGAATTTAAGTTTCATTCAGTTGTTTAGTTAGTGGATTTATTACTGTCTTAACCTGGCTCTCAAAAAAAAAAAAGCCCTCAAAACAAATTCTGTGTCTGTAATGCCTTCTGTGGCATTACATTGGAGGGAATTCAACATACTTCATGAAACTCTGAAGAGGTCACTTAAAAGATGAGCAGGCCAAGATGTGCTGTTATGTCTGGACTTGCTTTTGTGTCCTGGCTTTCTTGATCCATTACAATGGTAATTATAACTAACATTGGCTTGGTAATTAGAATCGAGTCTAGAACTATGGTTGTGTAACAGAATTTAAATCAGGTTATCTCAAGGTAGGGAATCATTATTATGGCAAATGGAATTTGTGTCATCCTGTCAGACTGATGACTTAACATGGATAAAGGGTGATGATATGACTGTGTTATTGCAAGCACTTACTTTTGTCAATTCATTATTGAAGGAAGTGTATATACAAAATACCCACCATTTTTCCTAAAAGTGTGATTTATGGAATAATTCAGGTTGGAAATAATTTCCAGATTTCTCCAGTTCAACCTGCACAAGACAGCCTCAGATACAAGGTCAAACAAGGTTGCTTAGGGCTTTATCTAGTTGGATCCTGGAAAACTTGAATGATTAAGACAGTGTACCCTATCTGGGCAGCATCCTTCTCCCTTCCCTGTGTCTCTCTTCCATGTCTTTCCAAAACCAGAAACCTTATATTTGTGGGGAGAACTGGGCTCTTCAGCTGGGCTTTTTAGGCAAAACCTACAGGTCAGCAGATTGCAAGTCAGTAGTGGTACAGAAACAGACACCTTTTGCATTCATGCCTGCAAAGTGAAAGGATTTATTCTTGAATGACCAGAAAAAACTGAACCTGTGCACCAGCTGCTTTCTGCTGCATCCTGGCTGCAGGGATATCTCTGAATCTTCTGATACAGGAATCAAGCCTTGAAGCTTTCTTCCTTAGTCACTGACAATATTTTGTCTCAACTTTCTGTTTCCATGATTTGGTCAGATTATCAGAATAGGAAACAGGATGTTTCTGGGGGTGCTATAGCTATTTGTGTTATAACTAGCTTTTTTTCAGTCTGTAGTTGAACAATGACCCCATTAAGTTTAAAACAGGACTGTTGACACTAGTTCAACTAATACCTAAGTGGCTCAGATATTCCTTGCTTTGATGGTTTAAACCATCTTGGGACTATTTTTCTTCATAATTCTGGGACACAGGGGTTCAAATGTCAGTGTGGCTGAATTGGTTCCTTATCTTCCTCAAGGACACAGTTATATGAGTGTCTTAATGCACGTTGTGTGTGGTTTTGGTAGTGTCAAAATGCCTGGAGTCTGTTTTGAAGGAAGCATCTTTGATCACAGTTTTCATGCATACAGGTGCTTTTGTAGGTGATTCCACAGTGTCACTGAGGTAGCTGTGCTTCTTTGTGCCTAGTTTGTGAAATTCCTGGATGACTTATTAATTAAGCTTAGCAGAGATTTCTGTGTACCACATCCTGGATTCATGAAATCTGATGGATCACAGCACCTATGACAGGGACATAAACAGACTTTGAGCTGTCATTCCCAGAGTGTATTTTTATGTTGTTTGAAGCACCAGGCTGTTTGTGAATGCTAATCCAACCCCTCTGCTTTGTTTAACTTAAGGCTTCAGCTGAGCCCCATATTCTTTCTTGCACAGCTCTGGAGAGCAACAGCTTTAAGCGCAGCTGACAGCATTGCTGTCTTGGCATCCATGTATTGAATGCCCCTCTCTTTGTGGTCTTCCCACATCCTCCCCAAGTCTGCCTGGTGTTTTAAACAAGATTCAAGAGGCCTGTGTTAGCTTTCCTGCAGCTGCATGCCACACAAGACATCTGCATTTCCTCAGGTTTGGCACCTCTCTGGGGCATGGCTCTTGACAGCACCACAGAGGATCTTCAGGAGTAATGGGGAGAAACAAAGCAGTATGTTTGCCCTGTCAGGGCCCTGACCTCCATCTAAAGAGCTGAAGCAAAGAAAGAGGGTCTCATTTGTCTCCTGTTGGTAGATTGCCTGGTGCTGCGGCAGAAGAGGCTACAGGGATGAGCAGAGCATGCACTGCTGGGAGTGCAATGCTCTCCTTTGAAAGGAGAGACAAGATATCGCCAGAGGAATTAACAACATCAATAGAAAGTTAAAGGCTTTTGTCTTGCTGGTTTGCTCACCTCTGATGAGGCTTTCTGTTGTTTGCTATTGTGGATAATTTGCTAATAGTTTTGTGTTCTGCAAAGGGTCATGAGCACAGTGAGAAAGCTGCTGAGTTTTGATTTGTCTGACTTTGTCTTCCAGACTATCTCGGGAGTCTTCAGAATAAATTGGAGGGGAAAAATTTGAATTTTTTGTAAATTCATTTTTAAGAAATGGGGGAAGAGAACTTTAATGGGACACATAGGACCAGTCGTAATAATTTCTCTTTCTTATAAATGTGCTTTCTAAATACTGTAGTTCTGGAAGGAGATCTGAACAGAGTAGATTGGCTAATGGCTTGAATTCTCTAAAAGCCTTTGGTTATGTCTTCCTTGTGGGTTGTGACAGTGCTTTAAAAATAATTTTATGGTCTTTTAGTGGCTGGTTCTGTCACCCATTTTGTTAGTTCATGGTGTCAGGAGAGGCACCTAATTTATTGGGAAAAGTAAAGTTTTCTTTTACTATCAAGGATGCTTGTTGCAACCAGTTGTGGAAAAAAAGCATTGCATATCATTTCAAGGTTCCTAGTGCAGTTGCAGCTTCCATCTTTTCACAAGTGAATTTTACTGGTGTTGAGGTTTGTGACAGCAGTATAAGAAAGGCATGCATATGTCTGTCTCAAAAAAAAAGCATGTGTAATACTGCCTGTAAAATGGCTTTTAAGTGAAAATAAGACACCTAAATGTCCAAGGTCATCAAATTCCTTAGGGAACAAGCAGAGCAAATAAAGCATGAAGTGTACCAAAATCATCCAACTATCTTTGTATTTAGGCTTCTCCTTCTAATGAGTTCCATGTCAATTATCACCAAAACAGAAAAGTTCCTTTTGTAGTAAGGGTTAGTGCGTGGCAGCTCTTTGTAGAATCTACTGCATTGTGAAGATCTAGTAGTAAATTTAGGTTATCTTAGAAAGCACAGGAATACCAAAGTTTAGAAAGAACTGTAACCTCAGGGTTATTTAAAACCCCTGAGGTTTTTCCCAGTGTGTTTTTCTTTAATGGATGATGCTTTGTGTATCTCTCTTTAATGAATGAAGCTCCCTCCATGTCTATATATGGAAGAAGTCAGTTATGTAGGGTTTTGTTTTGTGGTTGATTTAGGAGTTTTTTTAAGTCATGGCAGTGTGTCTTTAGCTTGAAAAGAGTGCAGCTTGATGGTAGAGTATTGGGAACATGACTTTTGTTCCTGGCTCCCATTGCAGTGTGGAAGTGTGTTGGATAGATAAGAGAGGGGCAGAACAAATGGAATAAACCTGAGACTATGTATAATAGAACTTGAGAAATTTGGAGGCATGAAATGTTGGGCGGGGGCAAGGGGTTGACTTTCTTGGGAACAATGAGAAGGGATGGGAATGGTATGAAAATATAATGCCTCTCATATCCAGTTTGTCAGGGTCTGTGTCATGTTCTATGATAAGCAGTTTCTATACAAATGTCTGAATCATCTGTAGATGACAGTTCAGATTTACAGTTCTTTTGTTATCAGGACACTCATGTTCCAGACAAACAACCCTGGTGACTTATTAACCCCTTCTGTGGAGATGGTCTCTAACTCCATAGCTGTAATATATTAAAGTATGTTAAAGAGGATTTTGCCTGCTCTGCAGGAATCTATAGCACATTCTTTTATATAGGGCAGCTGCTCCATCCCTTTTTATCCTCCTTGAGATAACATTATTTGCATTCAGACAAGGGCAACAACCTTGACTACCTGCTGGTTTTATCTTTGTCCTCAATCTCTCTGGAAATATGCTATGAAATTGTTACTTCATATGATATCTTTCCCACTACTCACAACTTCAGCCAGGCTTTGTTATTCCAGCTTCCTGGACACATGGAGAAGCTGTTGCACATGGCTGTTGATTCACTGCTCAGTCCCAGCACAGTGGCATTCTTTTTGACTCAGTCCCAGTCGTTCTCCTCCCACTCTGTCTCCTCTTCTCAGCACAGTCACTATTTCATTCTCTTGTCCCCATTCACCTTCACCTGGCCATTGCTTGGTGTCAGTTCCCTGGTTCTGTCTTGCCTAATGCAACATTTTAGTCCTGTGCCACCAAGTACTCTTATCCGGTTGCAACTCTTTAGAAACACTGATTGCGGCAAACTTGTTGCTGTTTTGCAGACACCTTGACACCCTCCTGTGCATGGGAAAGGGAACATTAAAGCTAAGTCAGAAAACCAGACTAGAACTGTCTGCTTGTGAAGGCAGACACAATGGGCAGAGCAGCTTTGTCCTGACCTAAATAGTCAGATATGAGAAGGGTTGAGGTTTGTTCTGGATTTTAAGTACTCTGAAAGGCTTCTAAAAACACCACAATTTTAAGAATCCCTTAAGCTTGCACACAAACTGTACTTGTGGATAGTAGCTTTGGTCGTTCCATTCATAAGAAAAAAGGTGCAGTGGAACTTGAAAAGCTTCCGAGCAAGTTGGTAGGAGCAAAACGTTCTAGAGAATAGAAATCTTCAACCTCATTTGTTATGAGATTGTTATGGAGAGGGCAAGAATGAAACCCATGCCTCATAAATAGATAAGAAGTAAACTGAATGACTGGGCACTGTCTCGTGCTAGGATGCATCAAGTGAAACTAGCAGGTGATTCAGCATTAAAATGGAGTTCATTCATCCAGTTGATATGAGCTGCCAAATTCTTTGTCACAGAATGACACAGATGCTGAAAGATTACATGAGTTCAAGACTAACTGGACAAACTCAAGACAAGACAAATCTGTTAAGAATTAAATACTAAGATCTTGCCTCTAGTTGTAGCCACAAACTGGAATCAGGAAGACTCTTCTGTAGCTACCCTGCTGCATGCTTGTGCTGTTTTAAACTCTTCCCTAAACATCTGACATTAATCATAGTTGGAGACAAAAGTAGGGGGGGTAGAATGGTCCTTGGTAGACTCCCCTACAGCTATTCCCATGTTTGTGTGCTGTGGGCTTTTCAGTGTGTATGATTTTTTGTCCTTTTTACCATCACCACCCTTGGTGCTTCCTTTGCAGAGCAATTGAGAAGTCACATACCAAAAGACAATGCTGCAAATGAGTGTCCTCTTGGTCAGTCCAGTGGATACCCCTTGTAGCTGTAGTTCTCTACCACCTGCTGCTCTGCGTGGCTTCTGCAGGGTGTTCTTTCACGTAGCCTAGTTTATGCTTACCTCATGGTTTTAATAAAGCTTTCTGCACAGACATAGGGAAGGAGAGGAGCTTTTGAGACAGCATGGCTTTTGTAGAGGGTGATGGCTCTAGCCAGACTTGTCTAGAGAAGAGTTTAGCTTCCCTGGAGTGAGCATCACTGACTAAAGTTTCTTTGGTTTGCTTGATTAGGTGAGGGAGAAGTGTGAAGGTAAGTCTGCGCTTTTTTGTTTATGGCTTGGGGTTTTTTTTAAATTTAAATCTTTAATTTTTATGGCTAATTGGAAAAGCACTGTGTTGGGGTTTTTTAAACATAAATATTTGTTGAACTACATTGAAGCATCATGAAAGTAAAAAAATTGGTCATGCCAAGTTGTGAATCTGGTATGTTCCAATAATAATGTGATTTGTCTAGGATATGAAACACTTCAGTATCTTTTAGAACGAGAAAACAGCATAACTACTTGTATAAAAAGAATAAATAAATGCCCCAGTCTAACAGTGTATTAAAGTAAAGGCAGAATGTGAAAAAAGACCTTTTATTTGTGACAGTTGCAGGTAAAGCATCATGTTGCCTTTTGGCAAGTTCTTTGCAGACTTGTACAAAGGAAAGAATTGATATTATGGACAGTAATGCAACAGTTTTACATAGCTGCTTGTAAAACTCGATTGTATAGCTGTATACCAGGACACATTACAGAAGCTTTGACTTACTTGTTCCTCCTTTATGGAACTCAACAGATTTATCCTTATAATATGAGATATTTGTGGTGTGTTGGAAGGCTGTAAGAGTTTTTGTATGGCATTTGCTTATTGGTTTAAAAAGGAAGGGCCAAAGCATCTCTTCGGACTAAGAAACTGTCATCGCCCTCAGTCTGTAGTAACTGGAGGAGGAGAAGAGATTTATTTTCTCCTGAATAGTTTATGGGTGGAATGGTGGATTTAAAAATATCAGGTGAAGTAGACTTTTTGAAGGGTGCAAATTTAGGATGAGGAAATAAAATAGGACATAATTGCCGTTCTTATGACTACAAAACAATGAGCCGTACAATAGATAAGACTGTCAGTTTGAACATCAACAAAAACAATGTTTTTACATGAAACAAGTCTGAAATAAATGCCAGGAGGGTGATTATTCCCCTATACTTGGTAACCTTTATATGCACTTGAGTCTAGTTTTCCTGTGCAAGCAGTAGAGCTTGGTTTGATCCTTACATTACTTTTGACATGTGGCTTACATTATTTACAATTTAATGATTCTGTGATGCTTTTCTCACCTGAAAAATCTTTCCACTAATTACAGAAGTTGTGGAGGAAAAAAGGTAGTTAAGAGGGCAGCAGAACAGGGCAGAGAATTTTTTTTTCTTTTTGTATGGCTTTACAATTTTAGGTAAATGATACCCATACATATTGATGGCTTCTCAAATCTAATGAACTCAGAAGAAAAATCTGTGGTGAAATCTCTGGTTTGGTTTCTTCAGTGTTAAAAAAAAAAGAAAGAAAACCTGAATGTATCAATCATTGTCGTTGATAATGAAGATGCTGAGTTGATTCATCACTTTAACAACTCTAAGTGAAAAATATTTCACATATCTCCTTAGAGGATCATCTTTGTGGATGCTGAGTATAAATTTTTAAGTTATAATAGTTCATTTTGTTGGGAGGTAAGTAGAAGAAATCATAATTCAGGAAATAATGGAAATATAATGGAAAGGAAAACTAGGACATGATTTTATGTAGGATTGGAGGGGAACATAACTTCTATGCCACACTTCTGTGGTACAACTTACTGTCATGGTTTGACCCTAGCACAATGCCAAGGCCTCCATGACGAGTATATTTCCGAAAAGGTTGCTGTGAGATGTGACCCAGGAACAGAACAAAGCAGGCTTCCAATCGGGGATGGAGGGAAAAAACACAACACTTTAATAATCTACAACACAGAAACATAAGGGAAAAAAAAGAAAAACAAAACACACACACAATGATCCACAATGGAACTCCCAAAACACTCCTTTGAGGGGGAGGAGTTGCACTATGTTATAATAAAGGACCCAGCATAATTTTTTCTTATGTGTAAACTTTGCAGCTACTTTGAACATTTCTGCACTTTTAATGCAGAAGTTGCTTGTGACTTCAAAAATTTGGTTGTGAAGAAGCAAAACTTTTTACATCCTCTGCACGTGAGTTGCAGGGTTTTCAAATACTAGTCAGCTGTTAATTGCCATCAGTTAATTTGTAGGAATTTTGGAAAGTGGTGGTGGAAGTTTTCTCTCTGCCTTGCATGCTCCAGATGCTCTGAACAGTCAGAAGTAACAATGCAGACAATAGTCATTCGCCTTTGACACAGTCATGATCCTTGTCGTCATCACAGAGCTGAAAAAGTAAGACTGCTGGTGATATAGTGTGTGGTGGTTTATTTTCACATTTTGAGCAGGGAGGGGTGATTTAAGAGACCACTGAATGCTAATTTCTGTTGCTTTGTTGCCATGCATTTTAAGTGGAAGAATAGCAAATGGATTTAATTTTTATAAGACTTGCAGCCAGTAATTGTAAAAATTCTCCATCTGCTTATTAGCAGCACTAGCTCTGCTTTTGAAAACAAGAAAGATGCTGTGTTTTCCAGATCTGGAATGAACTGGAATGAATGAATGAAATGTTCTGAAGGAGATTGCCAAGTGTTGGTAGTATTGTAAGGTTGAACTGCAAGAAAAATATCTTTCAATGTATTTTTTTTGATCAGCACAGTGACTCTTTAAAAAGTCACTTCATTGCTTAGCTTCATTATCTACCACAAATTCATTGAACAGAGGTTGCCACTTCTTTTTGTACATTTTAGTACAGTTTTCAGCATAACACTCATATCTTTTCTGAGACTTCTTTAGATGTTGCAGCACTAATAAACCACGATGACTTAATCAGAAAACTATGGCTGGTAACCTACCTGTGATCTCTTCCAGTGACTTTCTTTGCTGACATTAAAAACATTAATTAGAATATAAGAAATTCTACAATATTACCAGGATTCTGCAGAGTTCAGTTTAAAAGTGATTGGATTTTTTTTTTCTGGAGAAAATTCTCATCACCTAGTAATTCAGATTATGCTCCCTTAGGAAGTTCTAGAGCTGCACCTCACTCCTCAGGAGTGTATCAAGGAAGAAGCATTCACTTGCTTTGTGCTTTGCTTTTTGCACTTCAGATGAGCCACTATCCCAGATAGATGCTGAGTTCAACAAGTCTCTGGCCTGACTTGTTCTTGCTGTTCTCACTTGGTTATTCCTTCATCTCCACAATTTTTTAATTGCTGCTTTATTGTGTGTTTAAGTCCTCAGCTTCCAGAGCCTTGTTAGCATGTTATCTTATGTGGCATTATGCCAGTGTTGATGGGATTAAAGCAAAAGGAAGCCCTGGTTTGATGCTTGCATCTAAAATGAGCAGCAAATCTGATTTGGTATTTCTGTTTAGTGAAACTGAAGCTTTGTACCTGGTGCCTCAGTCTCTCTGGCAGGCGTTAGTCCCAGTCTCTGCAGTTTCTAGCAAGAATAGTGTTTTAATTTCTGCTACGTGAAACTAGAATAATTGCATGCATAGAAATCTAAACAAACAATGCTGGAAAAAGTTACAAAGGAATTCTTTTGTTTAGTTTTATGAGCTTAACTATGTAGTGTTAGAAAGAGAAGAAACTGTTCTGTGGAAAATCAATACTTGCTAAAACTCTGAAAGACCACACAGAGGACAAACTAAGGCAAACTAGTCCATAATGAAGCAGAAACAGAAGATTAAAGTGAAGAAGGTGATAATTATAGACATAAAGAATTAGCAGTACATAAGGATGAAATTAAGACCGAAGACACCAATTTGACATTTTACTTAAGATGTGAGTACAAATCTGTTTTAACACTGTGAAACTGTAGAATCCAGAAGCCTGATGGGTTGTATCACTTTGTTTCTGTGGTTGAAATGTGGTCACTGCTACAGGTGTGTATGTTTGTTTTTAGAAAAATACCTCAACCTGCACTAGCTTTTGAAAAAGAAAACGCACACATACACACATTAACCCTAAGCTGTAATTGGTAAAAATAAAAACAAGCATCTAGAAATATGTTGCCATATGTAGCTGGCAAAGAGCATCACCTCCTTTCCTGCAAACAGTAATAACTTCTATTTAATAAATTGAAAGGTCTTGAGTTTTGTATACATAGTCAGGTCCAATTTGTTTGCCTCAGTCTGTATTTATCGTAACCACAGATGACATAAATCCTGTTGTGTTGCCCTGTAGGTAGCTTGACATTTTTTCCTTTCATTTTCTGTGCATTTCATCTGGTAATGGAAGTCATTTCCAGACCAAAGTGTTGCGAGGACTGACAGATTAGGTGTCGTAAAAAAGCAATAGAAATAAAATGCTTCTAGTTTAAATGTTGTAGAAGCTGAAATGCAACACCTGTCTAATTGTGGCATTGTCCCGGGTTTACTCACCTATGGATTTGATTGCATCTGTCATGTGCTACCACACTTCCTGCTGCTCTGAAGTCATGTTTTTGTGTTGCTTCTGCACTTAGCAGCTCACTCTTGTTATGGATATGTCCTAGATTCTTTTCTCTGACCCTCCAAATGGGTATTTTAACTATGTTTAAAAAGGGGTGAGGAGAAAGTAGGCAAGCGTGTTAAATTGTCAGGTTCTGCAACATTACAGACAATAAGTGCTCTTCGCTTTATTAGCAAATGACCCAACTCTCAAATTAGTAACTTGGCATGCTAACGGAACTACATGATATTTCTGTGCTTTTTCACTGTCTGAGTCGTGCTTACACTTGTTTTTAAGGAGGATGACACACCTGGTAGGCCTCACTTTAAAGTGACAGTGTTGTGTTTAAGAAAATAAAAGTATCCCTCTTGCCTTCATTTTTTTTCCTACCTGGCAGGTATGTAACTAGCTGTAGCTGTGTGCTGTTGTGGTTGCTTTCATATGTACATCGTTCAACGTGGTTAGAGATGGCTCAGGATTCAGCTGTGCTTTGAAAATGGAATTTTACCATTAAACTTGTGGATAGGTGGGGTTTTCTTTAGTATGTTAAATGAGAACATAACATGCTTCAGTTGAAAGTTTTAATTCAAACGGTATATACCAAAGTCAGGGAATGTGTTATTCTGATTTTGATCCTGGTGCAGCTATCTGCATGCAATCACTTGAGATTCCCTAAACTGGAAATGGAAATATGACAGAACTTCGTGTTCCAGAGACATGAGGTGGTTTAGGGGAGAGAGAGGGGCTATGGATGGCCTTGGTGGCTTTTGTGGTCAGCTGCAAAACATGAGGACTTGTTTTGTCTTTTAATTGTTAGAGATCCCAGCTAATTTTTTTTCCATATGCCATTCACAGATTTGAAGGGTGTAAGAACAAACGATTTTAATGAATGCACACTTTAATAATACAATAAAAAATGAATCTCACCCTTTTTGAGTGAACAGTCCTGTGCATTTGCTTAGAGGCTGTAACCACACTGGGTGTTAGGAAGACGAGTAGCCTGCGTGATTGCGGTAAGTGTGTCACATCCTGCCCTCAACTTTGCCCTCCTTGGAGGCTCTGGCAGTCTCTCTGTGGTTTGCCCACTAGCCAGCTGGGAGTGGCTCGAGAAAACTTCTCTAACCTGTGGATCTGGTTCTCGAGCAAACTTTCAGACTTAACAGTATCTTGGTGCTCCTTGCCAAACCCAATTAGGAGAGAGGCGAGGGTACTGGGGCAGGCTTTCAAAGTTTCACGGAAGACTCATCCGTAATTTTGTGACAAATTTAATTGTGTGTATTCAAAGCATGTAGTATGAGGATTGCTGCAGGGCTTTTTCCTCCTTGACAACCCAGTCAACTCCTTTGTAAACATGAGACTACCAAAGAGCTTCCCTCTTCTGTGAAAATCTTCCCCCCATCTCTGCTACAGGAGTAGTGTTTCTAGCTGTGTTTGGAGGGAAATGGGCAGGCAGTTGCTTTGACATTAGAAATGTACAGTGTGAATGCCAGCACATCTTTGGTAAATAAATATGAACTTCTCCTTCCATAAGGATTCTTAAAGATAACTATCAAGTCAAGGCATGTCAGTGGAAATGTGTGTGTCATTTTAATTCCCTGTCATTTTTGTTATCAGCAATCTTTGTATTTCTTACTTGAATGTTTCTTCCTGTAACTTGCCAGACTCTGAATTCACTTTCTCTGCTACTTGTGCCTTCTTGGATCTGCAGTCTGACCATAAAAAGAGGACATTAGAAACTGAGTCCACTGTTTTTTCTTTTGCTCTGTGAAAATTTTCGCTTATACATGGTTATGTCAAAAGATTGTATATTGTTTATAGGGAGCTTTTAAGTTACTCATTCTTCAAGTAGTTCCATTCTCTGCTTTGTCCTGATTAGCATTTGTGGTTTTTTCACATGTGAATGTGCTCTTGATGTATCCCACAGTAAGGCAAAAGAAAATAGTGTAAGAAATTTTTTTAATCTTTCTAGACTTTTCTTATTTTAAGATGCAGTTTTTCAGAAAATGGCATTTTGAGCATCAGGAAATTATATGCACAAAACATAAACAATTGAGGTCTTTATGAAATTTTTTTCACCCTTGGGGAATTAAAGCAGAATTCTCTTTCCTACTGTTACAGTATTGAAGCTAATACTGTTATAATTTGAAAGGCATAAGCAGAGTTCTGGGTGGAAGAAAAGGTGTTTTGAAACACTGTTCTGTGATACTGAGCAGGGACTCCAGAAAGGGCCTAATTGCTTCCTATGCGAGTTTTCCCATCTCTCTGGTTAGCAGATGGTTTATTTCTATATTTGTAAGTGTGTAATAGTCAAGGTGAAAAATAATCAGTGCAACTTTCACATACAACATGGGCTCAGGATGTTGGAAGGACTGTCCAGAGATGTGGATTGTCTGCTAGATGCATGTGTTTTTAGAGAATCTGTAACTAGACAGAAATGTTGTCATCTCTCAGCTGATGGATGAGGGGTTGTGGAACACGGGATAAGATATTAACTGATGCAGCTTTTCAGGTTTGCACTGAAATGGTGGAAGCAGCAGGGACTGTCCAGGTAGGGAGAAATTTTTTCTTGCCATCTCCTTATGTGTTCCACTAATGGTATGGACTGGGTGCTAGGCTGAGGATGTGTGTGCAGAAGGTAATCAGGATGAAACTGTGTTCCTGTAGTCATCAGTGATGGCCTGGCTGTAAAGAATTACTGGAGGCTTGTGCCATCAGATGCTGGTGTGTCTGCTGGTGGCAGGTACAGGCCTTCAAGAGGTGACTGTGGAGAGTCTCCTCAGCAGGTGTGTGTAAGCTGGTTTTGATCCTGCACTGAGAGGTGTCAAATGTCTTGATCAGTCACTGAAGAGGAGACTAGGGTGTCAGTGAGATAAGAGATGACCAGCAAGAAGAAGGAAAAGGGCTTGAGGCCTGGCTTTGGAGAGAAAGAGGGGTAGTCTGGGAGGGAGGAAATGCAGAAAATAGCAATATGGTGAGTGAAGGAAGCACATAGAGTTCATGGTTCCTTAAGTTTATTTTGCCTGTCCTCCTTCTACTTGTGTGCTTGTCATCTCGTGACAAAGTGTTAGCACAATCCATTGGTGAGTGGCATAACTGTGTCACCAATCATCCCCTATAGGCTTGGGGTGCCTGCTGTGCTGCCTCTGGGTGAGGGCTGGGCGAGGGGGTGACTCAGGGGCAGCCCTGGCAACGCAGCCGCTGTCTGCCCTCGCTGCCTGGCTGAGTGCTGCACTGGAATTTTCCAGGTAGGGCACAGATAGAGGTGAGAGGGAGAGCGCGTGGGACGGGATTTGGACAGGGAAGGGCTCGTCCTGGGGAGAACTACCCATATGCCGGGCCTCTGGTACATAAGGGAGCACCGGTAATAAACTAATAAATCAGGGGGAAAATGCAGCAGATACAATTAAAAACATCTAATGCTGCCTTTGCGTTTTATTACCTTTTCATTACCATTTTCCTTTATTAATTTGAAACATGCGCTGACTTTTTTTTTTTTTTCCTCTCCCTCTCCAGCATGGATTTCAACACATACTTGTGCGGGTGCCAAGAACACTGTGTTCTGTTAAGTCACGGGGTGACGTCGGGCGCTGGCCGCCCGCCAACCTGGGTCAAGTTCATTCAAATAAGTTTCAGCGGCGGCCCTTGCTGCCCCAGCCCCGACAGTCCTGCCTTCGCATGGTAGATGGCTCTCTTGTGTTAGTTTTCCAGAGAGCTTGGGATTTCATGGCTTTAAATTTGATAGGCTTTTGGATTTTCCGTAATGTTTGCAGAAGGATTAACAAAAAAAAAAAAAAAAAAAGCTTGACCTCGCATGAATCTGTGAGGAGAGAAAAGGAGATGGCCATGGGTTTACTGAGCAGAACAAGGTCTGCAAGTTGGAGCATGTGTTCCTCTGCCCACTGATTTTTATGATTTTTTTTTTTTTTTTACTCTGTCCTTGGATGGCTTTTAATCATGATGTAAAGACTTCGTGTCTTTAAAGCAGGAGCTACTCCTGAGTTTCCAGTGACAATCCTGTTCATGACAGAAATAGAAGAAATGGCACAAAGTGTGTAAAAGTGGCAATGGCTGTGCTAGATTAATTACTTCCCTTTCCTACAGGATTTTGTTTTTTTACTCTCTTAGCTCTGCAACTTTGAACTGCTCTTAAAAATGCATTAAGCAAAAAAATCTCTTGGTCGGGGTGAGCTTCCCATGTATAGGATTATCCCATGTCATGGTGTTAAAAAATCAGACCAGTTTTCTCAGTCTCTTTATTCCAGCTTCCCTTTCAGAGGACTGTGTTGTTGCTACTTTGCATAGCAGCATACTTTTCCTTCCTGTAACCCTACCAGAAATCACACTAGATCCCCTCCCCTTCACTTCCAGTAACTGCTCTGTGAGCAATAATTTTGGGACTACTGGCAAAATAAGAGTCTTTGACAAGCTTCTAACATCCTTACAACAGGACAGCATTTGTAACACCAGAGACATCACTAACTGGTCTCTAAGACAGCTGTTGATATTTTAGTATTTAATGAGAAACCCATTCTTCCTGTTTGCTTCTGGGATATATATTTTTAATTAAGAATGAGGTCTCTGGGAAAACTTGGTGTTTCCAGAGAGAGCTGATTGGTTTTAAAGAGAATAGAGAAATGAATTTGCAGGTCACGATTTAGATCTGTTTTCACTATCTCTCATTTGGACAGATTAGCCATTTAATTTTTATTCTTTTTAGCTGTGCACCAAGTTTCTATGTCTTGGCTCACTTGATATTTGGCTTTTAAGGGAGAGAAACATAGTAGTGTCAGGTTCCCATGATTCAACACCCACTCCTGAAACACCCACTCCTGAGTTACCTGTTGGTGCTTGCTGGCTTATCTTCTCTGTGTGGGAGAGTGGAGGATGATCAGATTTGTGTTCATCACTAGGTGTCACTCACTTGCAATTACTTAAAGTACATTTCAGGGCAAAATTAAAAAGAACAAGAAACTCTCTTGCTTCCTACTTCAGCCAGTTTGGGTGTGGGGGAGGGGGGGGAAGAAAATTGTGTGAAATCTGGAAAAAAATATTTTCTTATCCTCCTTTCACATAAAACTAATGTATGTGGTGTTCTGTAATTTTGTTGCTTTAAGTGTGTCTTAGTCTGTTGGCATTTTTTCTTGTATAGTTCTGTTGATGCAAGATAGTGTTTTCTTGTATATTTTCAATTGTCTTTTCTGCTCCCTTATCAAGTGTGCAAAAACTTGAACAGCAGATAGCATGTAAAAGATATGGAAATCTAGCTCAAGGGAGGTGCAGTGATGTAATTACAGGATCATTTGAGAGAATGCTTGGAAAAGAATGAGATGACAGGACTCAAAATTGTTCCTGGAACTTGACCTCTGAGCTGTGTTGGGCAAATGATGCTGATTAAAAACTGTGCACATATAAAGATGATTTATCTTTGTGTTATTTAACAAATTATGTGGAATGTGATGCCTCAGCTGGGTCCTGGTCAGCCTTCTCTTTCATCAAATGATTAGTGTGGGGAATGTATGTTCAGTTGTTGAAATATAGAATATTTCAAAATTCTAACACCAGTGCTGAATAAATAAAAGTGAGGGAGATGAGGAAGGTTAAACAGTGAAACTCAATAGATTTGTTCAGCACACACCAAATTCTGTAAGTATTTTAGTCCAGAGGAAGATTTTTCAGAGAGTGTTCAAGTGTCCATGTGGATAGCTGGAAACTTTATTGGCAAGGATGACAAAATTCTTTTCTTGTATTTCTCACCCTTCCCCTGTACTTTTCCCTTGAAATGGGACATGTATTTTATCCAGCCTGGTTCTGTCATTTCATTTGAGGGCTGGGACTGCTGTGGATTAGAATGTTTTGTAGACTATGCCTTCCCTCCTTTGTGTCCAAGTGAACTAGGTCTGGGTTGTGTCTGTCTCCTTGGGAAATTGAATCTCATGGAGGGTCTGGAGGTAGTAGCTGCTGGGCAAGGTTCTCTAAATGGCTTCAGTGGTGTTAAACATGGACTTGGATCGTCAGTAAAAAAATATGGTGAAAAACCAAAGCTTGTCTATTGTGCATTTCTTTTTCATCCTCTCTCCTGTGTAACCAGAAGCATCAAAAGGTATAACTAGATACTAAAATCACCGTCCCCCACCCTGTCTTATACTAGAATAGTAGAGGTTATTTGAAATCACCAACTTCTCTGAGAAAGGTGACCTAAGCTAAGGAAACCCCTTCTAGACAAAGGTCATTATTCCTGCAAACCTGCAATGATGATATGCTGAAAGTAACAATAAGAGAGCAAATCTGCTGTGTGGATATCCATAGGAGGTACGTGCTAACTGTATAAACACATAAATCTCTTAAGCTCTGTGTCAGACTCTGTGTTTACAACGTCTTTGCTCATATTTAGGCCCTAAAACCAGCATGAATTTCTTATGACAGCTGAGAAGAAAACACGCAGCCTCCACTGATACCTGCACAGATATGACAGAACTCTTAATCATAAGATTTAGTTTCCCTTTGCAAAGATTATAGGTTGAGATTCATCTCCTTGTTCTATCTTGGATTACTAAGTGTTTGTGGCTGTGTGTCACTGTATTTATCTAGTCCACATGCTGTATTTGAATTTAACTGAGAGTGTGTTTGAATGAATAAAGTAGCATAATTTCCTTCCCTTCCCCTGAAGGAGAGGTGGGTTTCTTTTAAAGTATGGCAGCTATTATGACTAACTATATAATTACACCTTTAATCAGACTAAACTATTTTAGATACACAGTAGCCCCATTTGGCCCCTCAGTGTTGAACTGAAAACCCTCTAAAGATGCATAGTATGGCTCATAGTCATCATCGTCACCTTTAATCACTCAGCATATTAAAGCCACTGTGCAGGAGTGTACATGGCTATGTGATTTACTTTTGGGGGTGGTGGTGAGGACAGGGAAGAGATAAGCGTTACAGAAAATTCCTTTTTCTCATTGAGTCTGTGGGGACACTATTGTATGTCTCTTCTTACTGCCTCTGATCATTTTACCAGCATTCAGTGGATTTCTTCTACTGTTGTATTGTGCTTGAAGGTGAATGTGGTTCTGATGATGTGGGGAAGACTTTTTAGTTTCTCTGGGCTCCTGAAGCTGCTGATGGGTGTGGAAAGCAAGTGGTTCAATGCACAGTTCAGAGGCATGGCCTCCAGAAAGCCTCTCTGTCTGAGCAGTGAGAGAGGTGTCATCCTCACAGCTCTTCAAAGACACAGCAGAGCTGCTGAATGTTCCACTTCATGCAAGCAGAGTGCAGGTCTCTAATTTCTGGCATATTGGGATTCTTTATATAAGAAAATGTACTGCCACCACTAACATATCAGTATTTTTGTTCACACATTCCACGTCCAGTGTTAGTTCTGTGACTTTAATAAAAGTGCTATTTCTTGCAGACCCTGATTATACTAGCATCTATTTTTTAAAGAAATCTTTTGCTCTAGTTGTAATACAGTTGCTTCCAATATTTACTTCAGTTGTTTTTCATGTTTTACCTGATATGGGTTGGTTTGTTGGTTTTTTGGGGTTTTTTTTATGTCAAGAGGAAGAATAGAGGAGGAAAGGGAGGGGCAGATGCCACATAATGGAGGGATACCACCAGAAAGGCAATTCTGTCAAATGCAGCCAGATGCATGGATTGTACAAGGGGGCACACATGTTTTATTTTTGTTGTCATTTCTGAAACTAACATAAGCTAGTTTCAGGCTAAAATGTTACATTTTGTTGGGAGAAGGCTTGAAAATTGCTGAGAATGGTATTTAAGAAGGTTAAAAAGAGCTTAGGATCTCACATGGAAAGGCCCAAAGTTCAGAAGTGAGCAGATCTGTGGCTCCAAGACACACACATGCACCTGGCAGAGTTCTCAGTCTTAATTATGCAAGGTCTATTTTACTTCACCATGAGTGAAAAATTCTGAGCATCATGTTTGCAAAAGGGATCATGACAAGGCTAGAGTTCCTTGCCTCTTACTGCATATTTTCTCACAGCTTACTGGGTATACACGAAGATTACATTGGGATGTTGGTACAACACTAAGATAAGGGCAACAAATTAAAGTAAACATCAGAAATGGGAGAGCCTTTGTAAAAATGTGCAGACAACTCATTCAGCACAACTGTTGATGGCTTGGCCTTGAGCTCAGTTGGTGGAGCTGCTTCTGCCTGGCTGCCAAAATAATGTGTGTGATGTAATTGTGCCAAGCCCATACTATCACAGTATTAAAGCAAAACTGTCTGTGAGCTGGGCACATTCCCAGTTACATTCAGGTGCAGTAACAAGGTAAATGGAAAGGTTCTGCCAGTACTGTATATATGTAGAGTTACAGCTTGAAGTGGGTGTTTTGTGGCAAAAAGGGCAATGTGTGTTTTGCTGAGAAGGGTAGAGAACAAAGTCTTTGCTCAGTGCCAGTGTTGTCTGTTTTACTAAATGACCCTACAAGGATGCCCTTCTCCCTAGCTGCAGATGAGCATTACAAGCTGCAGAGGAAAGATGTGAGAATGGCTACAAAGAATATATTAAAAACCCATCCAGCTCACTGCCCTGTCTGTGCTGGTGGCTAGATGCCCACAATGAGGACACTGCGTATAAGCATAGGTTAAGCTGAAAGGATTAACTGGTCAAATAAGAATACCAGTTGCTTTGTTGCTGGCTGAATATGAAATAATCCCTGATCTTCAGTGGAAAATAGATATTTGAATGCTAGGAAGTTCTGAGTGTTTTTTGTTCTTTTGGGTTTTTTTTCTTGGAGACATATTCTTGAGATACTTATATAGTCCTAAACTGAGCTTGTTTATGTGGTTGCATGCAATTTCTTTATGCAACCTTCACAAGCCCTTCCTGCTTTCCGAAGTTTTTGGAACAGTTAGTTAATTCTAACTCTTCATCTTCCTCTTTGACTGAAATTTGCAATTTCCTTTCGAGAAACAACTTCCTATTGAGTACTAACTTATCTGACCACTTTGATGTATTTGAAGTATTTTTTTGAAGTCCTGAAGGCATTGCAAAATCCAGTGTTGTCTTCACAGCTTGAATTTCTGCACTGTCTGAATTGAGGAAGTACAGAAGTGGATAGGAACTCATCTAACTAACAAATGAAAATACAATTAAATTGTGCTTGATTGTGCAGTGTCATTGTAAATTCCAAACTGTGGTAATTGAAACCTGGTTAGGCAGCTCAAGAGGACTGAATTGTCATGTTTTTGCTGTGATCAGCATTGGCTTTGGGAGATTTGGGAGTTGTATGGATTTCCAAAAAACACTGCAGCCTATTTGGAGGCAGATGCAGAAATGGGCTGGTTTCTGCGGTGCAGCCCATCATCATGCCAGAGCTACAGGAATCTAAGTCCTGGCCTGCAAAATAGCCATTAAACTTCAATTTAGATGCCTGTGTTCTATATACAATAAACAGATGAGCTTAAGTGCTAAATACCAGGATTCCCAGCTACTGTCTTTCTGACCAAGGAACACTTAAGCTCCCTGGTGTTCCTGCACTTTATCTAATGCCTGTTTGATGTGGAGCAGGGACTGAAGCTCTTCAAGATCCTTTGAATCTTGTGGGGTTTTTTTCTGCAGTGATAGAGCCTTTGAGGGAGAGGTAGAAATTACCTCCTCGTTGCTCTGTTTGGTGGATTGGGAACTTTACTGAGAGGAAGGGATTTGAATTCCCTTAATATAGAGATTGTCTTGTTAGAGTTGGGGCTTCTCCGTTGCTTAGGCTGAAATGCCTGGAGTGTTATGGAAGAGCTGTGTTTACTGTTGTGGGTGTGCTTCCCAATGCAAGCAATGCATGTACAGCGTGCTGTCAGTGGAAATCCCTGCAGAGTATAAACTCACACCTACTGAATCAAGCCCCTAAACAGGCCTAGGTACAGAAGTACCAGCTTTGTACTCACAGGTTTATATGTGACATAAAGCACGAGTCTGCAGAGTTGCAATGCATCTGCTTATGTCCAAAAGAACTGACCTCTTGGACTTTGATGTCTAAATGCCGTCAAAACGCCTCTTGGAGCCTGAGTCTTAGCTTCTATAGCTGAAGATGTATTCTTATGTATTTGCATACATAGAACATTTTTAATGTTTTCTTTTAATTGTCATCTTCCTGAAGTTATCCAAGTGATTACCAGTCTGCTATTGTTTTGAAGAGGGAGCCAGTTAAGTGAGGACTTTCAAAGGTCCTTTAAATTTGAACATGTGATTACACTGATTTTAAATATAAATGCTTTCAGTTCTGCTTCCCTCACCCCTAAATGCTAGCAGTGCTCAGTGTTTTTACACTGTTTTTACATGGGAGTCGGTGTCCAGCACCTGTGCAAAATATATTTCAGAACAGAGTTGCCAGATACATTTGAGAATCACTTGTGAAAAATTTGTCTTAAAGAACATGTCCCCAAACCACAGGAGATGCTAAACTGAGTCTTTAATGTCAGGCTTTCTGACTCAGTCCTGCACTTACACCACACCACTAGATGATGACATTTTATTGTGAAGGTTCACCAGTTCAGGCAGCACTTCATAAACATCATCTGCTTTTTAAAGTAGATCCTTGGCTTTCTATTACAGCTATTGTTTCCTCTTCTGTATCTGAAACAGGGAATTCCCCAGATTTCTCCCAAGAGCTTTTTTTTTTTTTTTCTTTTTCTTTTTTTTGTAATTCTGGGCTGTATTATCTCCCTGGAAATCTTCTGGTTTCATTTTATTTCATCCATCACAAGCAAAGTCTTATGGTGGTAGTTGCCATCTACATCTACAGAAAATTATTTAAATTATTTCCTCTGCTTCCACCAATGTGGTTTTATATGTTGTCTGTCAAACTACTTTAGACATCCTCTGTGCTTCTTTGTGCCAGGGGTGTATCCATAGGGAAGCCACATTTGTGCATCTGGTCTTCAGAGTCTTGGCCATGATATGTGGTAGTAGTATAAGAGCTAGAAAACCCATGAGCATAAATCAAGTGGTGTTGCTATCATAGCAAACCTGATTTATATGCTTTCTGAATCCCCTCCCTGCACTGTGCTTTTTGAATGGTTGTCAAATGAAATAGAGGAGCTTTTTTGATCTCTGCCTATTTTTCCTGGACTACTATACTTGCTAGGACACGAATAAGGTATTGCTTTAATGCTGTCCGAATTCTTGTTTATCAGTATAGTATTACTTGAAACCATAGAACTAATTATGATACTGACCTTAAGTTTTGAGATTTTTGAGTATAAGAAAGCATTGCTGCCTTTGCTCCCTGTTTTTGTGCAATGTGTTTCTGTAATCCTTCAGATGTAAAGATAACTGTCATGAATGTCCTGCAAATATTTTTTATATATTTGGAACCAATTTCTAGAGGATGTATCCATGTGTAGTGGGTTGTGAAAGGATGTGGAGTTCAGTTTTGGGGCAAATAGGAGTGGATATGTAGGTGCATGCATCTGCTTTTGACATATGGTCATGTTTCCTTTTCTGTTTAGTAAAATTTATCTTGAATTATTGTAGCCTTACATAGAAGAAGTTTGTGAAGACAAGTTTCTATTCTGCAAAAAGTGGAGTGAATTAAGGAACCTTTTTATAAGCCAGACTACTTATTAGGCAGAATAAGCGAACAAGTTAACATTAGGTGCATAGAAGTACACAAAGAGAATCCTATAACTGGGGAGAAAAGTATGTGACATTTCTTAAATGGAAATTTCCTAAATGCAAAATGACAGGTTTATTTAAATATAAACAAACAAATATAATTGCTTGTGTGTAGGATGTAGTGCATTTACATGGGGTTTTTTTCGCTGTGGTGTTAGAGAGTGTGGGTGACTTGTTAAATTCAATTTTTAATTTCTTAATAGCTTTCTCCTTAAGAAGTGGTTGTCTTGTTAGGTAGTCTAAATGTAATTGTACAGTTTTGCTGTTTTACATAGGGTAAGCTTTCTTTTCCTTCAATAACTGCATTCCAGGAGCAGTATGACTTCTACTTGGCTGTAGAGATGCAGTTTTGAAGGACTTCTGTTGATAGTAAACTGAAAAGAAAAAAATAAAATCACTTATTTGATGTTACTGTTGAAAATTTACTCAAATGGTCAACTTTTGATCAGGAAAGTCAATTCTTCCTCCCTTCTAAGTGATTAGTCCATAACAGAATGAGTTGGCTTTTGGCAGTTTGGAGGGAAAATGCATTTAACGTGTCTTAGATTTCCAAGTGTAAATTTGGGTGTAGCAGATGTCAATAAAAATGTCAAAAGGGTTTTTATCCTGAAGTCTTGGTATGTGTTCAAGTTACATTAATGTCTGAATTGTAGTAGCTCCAGTGTAAAATCAGGAGGATCTTGAATATCAAGGGTTTAATTGATGCATTCGTGATTGAGTTTTCACATTATTTTGACATAAGTATGAAACTGAGAAGTAATCTTCTCTGCAAGAATATTCAAATGCTTGTCTGAATCCTGAAAATATATTTCCCTTTATGCCTAGACTAAATCATCTTGTACCATTATGACACAGCTGTGTTTGTTCTTATTCTGACTTTTCTTAACTACATTTTTTTGCTTTATTTTAATAACATAATTAGTGTGTAGTTTGCTTTTAATGAATTGACAACTGTAGAACACAATGTGATACCCACCTTTCCTCTGATATGTAAAAACTTGCTTTAACTTTGGCTCTCAATATTTGAGGAGTTATAATACATTGATAGATTTGTGTAGTTACTGTCCTAGCACTGAAAGGAAAATACTCTGAATTGTAGTCTAAATCATTAAAACATCAATATAGGTACTGTCCTAGCACTGAAAGGAAAATACTGTGTGAATTGTAGTCTAAATCATTAAAACATCAATATAGATTAGGCTTTTGATAAGTAGAAAGCAAGATCTTGATCCACTGCAGTTCTGCTGTATTTTGTACCCTGAAAAATTACCCTAGACACATGTGAAATTGTTGAGATTTTGAAAGACAGATTTTTTTTTTATTATTATTATTGTTATCATTATTATTGTTTTTATTCAAGCCACATCGTCTGCAATGTCTCATTTTTCTGACCAAAATGAAATTACTGTTGTTGTGAGCTGGGGAATGCAGATCATCCAGGCAGCAATTTAGTTTACTCTGTGCAGGAGTATCTCTGCTGATTGGGAGTGGGAGATAGAAAATCATGCAGTGTTTTAGTTGCTATAGACCCTGATGACCACTTGTTGCTGCTGAAGTAATATGAGTCCATGCTGCATTGTTCTCTAGACTAAGAAAAGAACTTCTGATTAAAATATTTGCCACTAAGACAAGCACAAAATTGATACAGTGGGTGCCAAAATTTGCACTTCTGCATTTAGGCAATAAAGCTGCCTGTCACACAATTCCTAAAAATGGTGCAGCCGGATGCCCAGAACTGCCTGAGCACGTCTTCAAAGCTGCTGTCACTGTCCCTCTCCTTTCCAAATTTGGGTTTTTTCGCTTCCCCTGTCCCAAATTTTCAGTGCAGAGCACAGCTCCCAGAGCTTGCTGGTGTTTGAGAGTTAACTGCTGTTTAATGAAAAGTGTTCTTCTTTTTCTTACTTCTAGTACAAACTTTGGGCTTGGGTTTGTGGTATTTTTAGTTGCTTTATCAAACATTTGCAAGTTTTTGATCAGAATGCTAATAGGTCACTTCCAAGTTCAAGAGAAGAAGATTTGCAAGACTTTTAAAAAAATCTTGGTAGCTGCAGAGTTCAGTCTGAAGGACAAATATCACATGAGCATTTTTACTTTGGGAAGAGGAAAATGAGGAGAATATGTTTAGTTTAAAGGACAAATTTCTAAATGGTCTTCTGAGATGTTGAAGTAACTTCTATGATTTCAGCATTATCTTATCAGCTTTGAGCTTCTCTTATATTGTAAAAAAAGGGACACACACATCCCACACATGAATTTTGCATTTTCCATGTGTAAATACACATTGACACGTGCTAACAGAATAGAAAAGAAAATGACAGTTTTCCATTATTTTCCCCCTCACTTTCTGAAGCATTGCTTTAAGAATGGAAGTGAAATTGTACCATCATAATCTCTCAGTCTTGAGATAGTGGAGGCATGAATCCAAAAGCTATTGGTGACTGCCATAGATACCAGTCAACTATTGCTTTTTCAAGTATGTTAAAGTATGCAGACATGCACTTAGAGTCTTTTCTTTCCTCTTTGCCTGTAATTGAGAAGAATTAACTTTAATTCTTCTTAATCATACTAGTTGATGGAAGCTTTATAATTCTTATAAGGAAATGCTTAATACAACTTACAGATGTTTGTATTTCAGGGCTCTTTTCTTCACAAGTTCTCCATGTCAGCTGCTAGCCTGTTCTTAGAAAATTACAGTCCATTGAGTTTAGTTGTGTAAGGATTGTATTTGATTACTGGGACATTTCAAGTGTATCTTCCTGATAAGTTTCTGTGTGTGCTTATTTTCTGCAAAAGTTTTAAATATCTGTGATTGTCTCCATGAGTCTACAATGTTATATTATACCCATATTATGGCAGTCATGTCATTGCATGTAATGTAACACACCTATATTACAGCACAGAGATTTTTATTCTAATCTAGATCTCAAAGGAGTTTTAAAGTCTGTACTTTGAAATCTTTTTATGTACTGTGAACAATCAGAACAGCTAAATGTGTCAAACTTAAGACAGTATTGTAGCAGTACAATTTTGACTCTCTATAAAGTGTGTATTTGCAGCAACATTGCTATTTTCAATTACAGTGCCTTACCCTATTGATGGTTACTTTATTTTCCTTCTGTTCCCCCAAAGTTTAGGCACATGATCCGAAAGAAAATCTGTAAACTTCGTGTTGGGCTTCATTTTCTTCATTCTTTATCCAAATAGAACTAATTTTATCTGAGTACATTTAATGTATTTTTCAAAGTAGTTTCATTGTTTGGTGTCCTTTGGCTTACTTGGAAAAGCAGTTAAATGAGTTTTCTGTTTCTTTAGCCTGCACATAGGTGCTCTCATCAACATTAGAAATCAGTTTAGGTGAAGGTGGCGCTTTTGAGTGCGTGCACATGCTGTCATCACTGACACAGTATTTCAGACGTGGTAAGACATTTCCTGCCCCAAAATGTTTGCCGTTCAAAATAGTTTTAACAGTGCAAAACTGCAAAATGATCTAGAAAAGGTAGGCTGTGGAAGGACTTCTGGAGAGGAGGGAAAGGGTTGAAAGAAGCTGGAAATGAAGAGGAGGGAAGAAATGAAGGGACTATTTTAGGCTTTGGGGGCAGTTCCGCAGGAGTTGTGAAGCAATAAATGGGGCAAAGGGAAGCACAGTCAAGTGAGAAGAATGTGGAGTGAGTGGGAGTAGAAGAAAATGAATGTAATGTGCTGCACTGCCTGGCAGCCTGGTGTCTCCTTAAGCTGCCAGTGCTGCAGCCATGAACGCTGGCACTGCTGCAGCTGGAAGTGCAGAATCTCAATTTCAAGATGTTTCTGTGTGTCCCTGTGGATATTGTCAACAAAAATTTTTCCACTAAGTGCTGAGCATTATTGCAGAAATTATGCCTGTATTGCATTTGTGTTATACCACTGTGCCACTTGTGTTTCCATTCTCTCTCATTTTCTTTTTTCTTTCCTTTTATGATAAGTGCTTTTCTAAGGGTTTTCACAGGAAACTGCAGATCAGAAAAAGAGATCAATTGGTGTGAATAATTTGTACTTTACTGAATACCTGTGTGCAATCCCTCATTTAGCTGATTATTCTAGAATTGCTTCCTTTAATCTCAAAAATAACATGCTTGCAGTTATCATCTACTTTTGGAAAGAATTAATATGAAAGATTTGAAAGTCTTTGTTCTCTGATGTATCTATACAGTGATGTTGCTGTGAGAAGCATTTTCTTTTTTAGAAACAACTTTTTAAAAAGCTTGCAAGATAGTTATACAGTTCATAACTGTATTGGCTAAAGATAAGAGAGAAGCAATTTTATAAGGAAAGATTTTATTTGCTTATACCAAATTATCTGTTTGGAGAAAAAAAACACCAAACTTTTGAGACCTGTAGAAGGCCTTAGTGCTAAATGCTTGTCTGCTTTCCCAGATTTATATCTGTTTGTCTAGTAAAAGATATTACCTTCCATTGCAAGTATTTGTTCTCTCTGAAGGCTTGGGTTGAAACAAAACAGTTGCTTGAAGATGGAAATGTATTTCCTCCTTTAACAGTACCTACTGAATCCTGCAGGTGTTTAGTCTAGGTGCTTTAGGATTTAGTTTAGCCAAATAATAATTTGGCTTTTAATCATGCCTTTCAGTTGAGCCCTCTTGTTACAGCCAAGCTTTAACCGGGATGATTACCATAACATCACCTAAACCAGAGACAATAAAACTGAGGTTTCATGGCACGGATCCACTAACTTTAATAAATGAAACTGAGTGAATAACTATAAACAAAGAATGTGAAAGTAGGTTATCAAACCATGTGATAACATCTGTTCCTTGGAAACATGAAAGTAACTATTTCTGTGTCAAGAATGAAACCCTGTTTAAGTGGTATTATAAGCTGACTGCAATTTTCCTGTGTGCCCAAACTTCAGTGTATAATGTTGAGGCTTCTGTGCAAAATGATGTAATTATCTGCATGCCCTATCAGAGTCAGGTATTTATATTTGAAAGTCTAGGTCTCTGTCATCTGAAGGATCCTTATCAAGATGAGAGCTCAACTGCGTGGGATAATATGCAGTTGCATGAGAGGAGACCTGGTTCTGTCCCTGAATAGTTTGCAAGATGCAACACGTGAAGTGGCGTCTTCCCCTTCCCCTCTTTTTTTTTAAGAAGGGAATGGAGAGCAAGGGTTATGGTAATTCACTTGAATGTAACTGTTGGCTAACAGTATGCACAAATTGTCCAAACTGTCTCTAACAGCCAGTCATTTTCCCTGAGAGAAAATGAAGATGTCCTTGTATGATGGAAAAAAAAATAAGACAAAGCAGGAAAAGCACTTGTAGGTTGTCCATGTTAGCATTTTTCAGCATTATTTGGTCTGCTAGAAGTTGGCTATTACTCTGATTGCAGACTGATGGTGAGATCAGTGGTACTGAGATAATATTAGGAAGCAATAGATTGAATTCTTAATGCTAAAGAAGTCAAATAATCTGCTAAAACAGTGCTTTTAAGAGATGCAGCTGCAGTGCAAATGCTACAGATACCAAGATTGGAGCAGGGTCTATACTCTAAAGAGTACAAGTCAGTGTCCCTTAACTAATGTTGAGTAATCTTGTTTTGTGCTCATTTTCCAGTGTAGCAGCTCACTGTCCCCTACTATTCTTTCCTGTCCTTGTGCACACCAGATAGCAGTTTTGTTCAGTCTTGCCTTTGGGATCACTATTTAATTCTACATCTACAGAGCACTGTCAGAAATAAATAGTGCTTCTTCTTGCTTTCCAGCCTGATTTTGTGTAAAAAGGCACTTGGGCTGAGACGACAGCCTCACCTGTTTCGGTCGGCTGATCCATGCCTTAGAACAACCTGTTCTGGGAGAGGCAGGCTGGAACAGCTTGTGGATGTATCTCCAGAGGTATAGCCTGCTTAACCTGTTTGCCTTGTGAAAGCTGAGGTTTCTGCTCAGGATTAGAAGTTATGGCTTCGATTTCATCTTTCCTACCACTTGTGCATTCTTTACCTAGCTTAAAAAAAAAAAAGTCAGTAAATACCATCTTTGCATTAGGTCTATTAAAAATCTGGTTTGTTGTAATTTTAACTACTCTTCTCCCGAAGTTCTTATTTGAAGATCAGATTTTCATGTTGATTTTTGTGTGTCTGTGCAAAATCTTATTTTGAGGTTATTTTTTCAGTTCTTGTTTTCTACAATGATTAGTGCTACATGCAGGGTACTGCCTGCCAGTGGTGTATGTGTACAGGATTGTGTGTCAGAGAGCTCAAAGCAAACAAAACCACACACCTCTCCCCTGACAAAAAAGAATGCACAACCAAACATACTGCATGCAAGCATAATCGTCACCTCATTTTCCACTTCAAGGCAGTACGATCTAAACAAGATATGGGAACTGATAAATGATGATACAAGTTATTTATTTTGTTAATTATTATTTCATGTGTGACATAAACCACCATTTTGTGGGCTTATGTACTGTGCTTCAACTTCCTCACTCTCTGAAGTGGAAGTGGGAGTTTTCCTGTCCCTCTACAACTTTCTTTTTCAGAAATGATGGAGGAAGCCCAACATCAGATAATTGGCTCTTGGATCTGACAGCAGTCATACCACTCCATTAATTTCTGCAGAGTTCCCTGAAAGTTCTTTCAACTCCTTCAGTGTATGAAGGCATCTCTGAAACTGGCCCATTTGCCTTCCTTTTGATAACAGCTACTGGTATTTTTTCTTTGGGTTGAATCGTACTTTTGGGGTTGCCTTTTAAGACAGTAACTAATGCAGCTGTATTTTGACAGGGCTTAAAGAATGAATAGTGTCAGACCTGGGTAAGACTTCCCCAGGAGCTCTTCAAAGGGAAGCCCAGCAGTGGTGTGTAGGGTTTGGTAGCTGACCTGCTTCCTCCAGAGATAATCGTTAATCAATTTCCTTTACGATAGGAAGCTCTGGGCTGCTGGATGCAATGAATCCTTTTTGATTAGTCATAGAAGAGAAGTCCTAACCACTTGTTTAAAGGTCTCAAAACACCATTAAAGAGGAGATGAGGGTGCAGTCTGTGACCAAATTCTGCTTTGAATAATTACAGTGTTGCTGCCTACACTTCTCCTCCATATTCAAGTAGATACCACATTCTTCTTTGCTACTTGGCATAAATGATTTTGTGTGCTAATAACTACTGCATTCCAGCCCTGGGGTGGTGGCAGCTGGGAGACAGAAAAATCATTCCCATGTCTGTGTGAAGGGAGATGTTGCTGAAGTTTAGTGGTGACCAAGCAGGGAGATAGAAGCTCGGTGGGGCTTGCTCTTGGAGAATCCCGGAGAAGTGCTCGAGGTGGCTGTCCCAGTGCTTGAGGGGCACACGGCTCTGTTTCCTGTAATGGCAGCCACAAAGTGCTAATGTGTGTGGAGCAGGACATGTCATTTCCTAGTGCACTGAACCAACACCACTGATAAATATTTAGGACAGATCAGATGGTCTGAGTGCGTGTGCTGGGGAGGAATGCAGTACTTGGCTAAACAACCAGGCATTATCTGAGATCCATTTTAAATATGTGCTGTCTCTGTAATAACACTGGGTGGTTGTTCCAGATACAAAATTTCAGTTAATCTGCTGTGTCAGTTTGGGCTTGCAAGTCCAAAAATACCTTATTAGTGATTTATGTCTTTCATTGTTCTTTTTTCATATGATTATCTCTGCCCACGCACTGCTACCTAATCTCGTATTTTTGCGTGCTGTTCCTGTGGTTATTCCATGAGAAGAAGGCTTGGTGTCACCCACAGAGCAGCACATGCCTAACTCTGCACTTCAACATAAAGTTTCTTGTATGAAGGAATATTTGAATTTTACCTCTCTAGAGTGAAAGTAGCTAGCTTACCCAGAACCAAATTATTTCTCAAGCTACTAGGAAACTATATCTGGCATAGACTTCAGTGCTTCAGTTAAAGCTTCAGAAAACAGAGAGCTTTGAAGAGAACTGCAAGCTTTAAATCCTTTGTATCTTTAATTGTCTTTATAGAGCTGAATAATATCCTGTACTATCTCTGTGCACAATGCTTGAATTAATTTTATGTTGATTAATTAAGGGAAAACTTATTTTCTTTTACCTTTACCCTACTCCCTGTAATCCTGCAAGCCAGCTTCTGGTGGAGTTAGCTTCGAGCATTCATTAGCATAGCCTGGGCCTTTGACATACTGCGCTGGTGATTTATGCTTGTGAATATTCATTGTGCTAAATCCAGTGGCTTTTCTGCTCACTCTTGTTTTTTAGAGAGTACCACGCAAGATACAAAGTCTGCTTAGAACCCATAACCAGCTGCCTGGGGTAGAAGTTGGCTGCATTTGAATCTCTTTGCATGCATGACAGCAAAGTACCTGCAGTGCAAATGCAGGGAAAACTGGGTAAAAGAAAAGGCAGTAGGATGGTCACCTGAGTTCACTGTGTGTTTGTTAATACTGGTCATATTGTTAATATTGGTTAGCTTCCACCATCCTGTCATGAGAGGGCAAGTAAGAGAAATGCAGATCAAGTCTGAAAAACATGAGTGAATCATGAAAGGGAAAAAGATAGTCCGTGAAAGAACAGGCAGGGGTTAGAGAAAATGCTTCCAGAACCAGAGGCAAAGATACGTGAAGGAAAAGTGGGAAGGAGATGCCACACGATTAATTTTACTCTGTATGTACAGTGATCAGAGTCTGAAAGTCTGAAATACTGTTTCTGCTTCTGGCATAACTTGGTTCTGTGACCTCAAGAAAGCCTGGTTCCCTAAGGGTGCTCTGAGAAACTCTGTTAGTTCTGCCTTTTGAGCTAGGCTATGGTAGGATAACAGGAGGGAAGAATTTGATATTATTTAGGGAAGGAAATGACAGACTAAGTGACCTCCATCTGCAAAAAGTTATATCAATGTCTATATAGGATTTTATACCCATTTTTTGTCTCTAAGACATACTGCAGCATGCTGAAGTATCTTAGTTTCAGCTGATAACCTTGTTCATAGTATCTGTGAACTTTTACTGAGCATCTTATCTGCAAAATCTTCATATCTACTGGGAAAGATTTACAATATTAACTGAATGTATGACAACTGAACAAATGAAAGTATTTAATGAATACAAAGGTGAGGTGTGCGTAGTGATGTTTTTCTGCAGAAATCACTGAGTGATGTATTTTGGGAGGAGCGACAAGGGAGATGAGAAACCTGCAAAACTGCTCATCACCTTGCCTCTGATTAGCAATCAGTGAGAGCCTTTTTTAAAAAATACAGATTTATTATTTATTTTAATAGGGTTGATCTGTTAGCTTTCTTTTTGTACAAAAAGCTTTGTAAGGTTCTGCTTTCTGTGCTAAAGCTTCTAAATGTAACACTTCTCATGTTAACTTACTGCAATTTTATTGATAAGAAATATCGAGTGCTTATTTAACTCATCAAATACAGATATTGCTTGCTTCCATCACTACTGAAGTGAAAAGGTGATTTTTTTCAGACCTTTTAGAAGCAAACACTGTGAAGATTGCCAAGGTACTGCCAGAGAACTCACAGGATGTTCAAGGTGAAGCAAGAGGTAGCTGAAGCAAATCTCTTGAGGATGAGGGAGGGAGTACTTGGTCACAGAAGTAACAGCATGGTATCTTCTGTGCTGCACGTGTGCAAAATCTATGTGCTTATGGATGCCATGTTCATTCCACTGAAGTCAAGAGTTTTGTCTTTGAACACTTTGGGTTAGGATTTTAGAATTTCTGTGGTTGTTTTTTTGGTTTTTTTTTTGTTCTTAGTGAATGCAAATCGACACGGGTAAACATATATTCTTTAGCAATCTTAACTGCTTAGTTGGGAAGGTATTTGCTGTTTCTGATTTTGATTTCTAATTTTACATGTGTACTCTTTGTTAACTAGTACCTGTGAGTGCTGTCAAAAATACATAATTAATTAATCTTGAGAGCTCTTTCTTTTTTGATGTGTTTTGATTTAAAAATGCATAACTTTAAAATATTGGGTTCTGGTTGTTCCAATACAGTACTCAGTGACTTCTTTGCTTTCCTATAGTCAAATCTTGACAGAAAAAAATGGCAATAGTCTGTGCATTTATACTTCTCATTTTCCCTTAAAAGAAAGAGCCATTAAAGGGGAGCATTTATAGTTTTTCAGATGACACATTCACAGAGAAAATAGATTTATTTTAAAATCAAACAAAATGAACTGTATTTATTGTTTTAGTGATAAAAATTGAGGTCAACCCCTGAATTTTTTTTTCAGTCAGATCCTGGATATAGACAAATGGCTGGCATGATATAAAAGAGGGTGTTGTGAAAAGGCCATCATTGGAAATATACCTATATCTTAGTGAACAGTCTACTACAGATTATTTGGAGGTATTGGAATATATGGGAGACAGTCATGAAAATCCCCTGGATTGGGAATGATTACTTTGGGATCAGGGGTCAGAGGAAGGAATTGAGGTGGGGAAACTGAGGCTGTGTGCAGTGGGAAGCATTGTACTTTCAGCCACTGTAACCAAAATTACTGTGTTTCAAAATAATAAGCCATGTAGGAAAACAGTTTTAATTGGACAATTCTTTGTGCGTAGCAGTGGCGCTCTTCTGAAACTCTAATGATATTATTGGGGATATTAGTTTTTAAAAATCAACAAAATAACCACAAAACTCTTAAAAATTGTTCTTCGTGATGTTTAAGATATTGATAAAAAATGAACAATTTCTTCACTATTTATCAATGATTGTTTTAAAGTGAATCAAATAAGTAATTTTTTGCCAGCTTTTCCCTACCATATTGTTGGTAGGTTTGCCAGCTTGTTTACTGGATAGTTGAAAAATCATGTTTGATGTTTTGAAAATATTTTTCCCTTTAGACTAGAATTCTGATGATGGATACAGTTAAAAAATATACAGAATTGGAGGGCTAAGTTTTTGTTCTTTGTTTTTCTTCTCCATTTTTACAGTTTCCTCTTTTAAGAAAAATTTCCAACTGACCAATTAAAAAACCATCAACAACTAAAAAAACACTAACAAGCAAACAAAACAAAAACCCCAAAGTATGGTTTCCTTGGGGAGGTTCAGTCTAAACAAGTACACAGTAATAAATATTAGCAGAAATTATTTATTAGACAACCTTTAGTTAGGAAAGCTTCTTAACGCTTAAACAGTCAGTGGGATTAAAACGTGCTTAATTTGGAGCACTTCCCAAGGGCTTTTCTCATTTACATTTTACTTGCTCAGAGAACTTCAGGTTCGCATCATTTTTTTAGGTGCAGTGGCTATTTGAGAAAAATTAAAGCATTCCTAAAGCAAATGAATGCATTGGAATGGTGTTTTAAGAATGAAGTGCTTGCTTACTGCTTTCAGAGTCTTTGAAATCTTTTATTTCTGGCTCATTTCCAGTATGGAAGGAGTTTGTTTTCAGAGAAATATTGTTGCCAAGGGACAGATGTTGACTGTGTTGTGTTTAAAGCAGACTGATATTAATTACATTCTTTTAGCTATTCTACTTCTCTGGATAACTTTAAAAGGTCCTTCCAATTTCCAGAGTACTTAGGTAAGCTCTCAGAACATGAACACAGTGTCTCGGCATTTACGTGAAAAATGTATCAGAACTGGCAAGAGCTGAACTTATTTTTGTGCACAGTTGAGAAATGCTGTTTTCAGATGATTACACTAATTAATAACATGGAACAGCTTTAACAAATTTAGTGGATGCTGTGATTTCCCTCCCTTTCTTCTTTTGCCTTTCAAGTATTTATCTGAGCCAGTTGTCAAACAACCTGTGTGGAGCACTACTTACTGCATTTTACCAGAGAATGGGGTAATTTTTTTCTGTGATTGAGGCAACATGATCTGGAGCAATGTCAGCCTTTGGGGTTTCCCAGTTTCCCACTGATAATGCAAAGTTAATGTTTTATGTTTGGCGTTTTGGTTCTCTCAAGGATCAGTCTGAGTAACTTAACTTGCCTTGTCTACAGTTTTATGCCAGCTTACTTGAGCTGGCCTAGTGCTGGTGGTCCCAGTGACAGGACTGTCACTGCCCCACCAGAACCTGCAGACAGTGTTGGTTTGGTTGTTTTGGGATTTTTTTTTTTTTCAATTAGCTCCTGAATACTGAGCCCAGCTCATGTTTCCTAGTCCTCTGCCTATTTTAGTGGTTTAGATCATTTTGTTCTGTACTTGGTAAAATGTCACTTTCCAAGTATTTTTGCTTAATACTCAGTACTTTAAGAAACACTGGGTCAAGAGAACATAATGCATGTAACAGCTGTGCAGAGCCCACCTTAGGGAGCCAACCCAGTAGTCTTAACCTGCTTCTGCAGGAGCCCTAGAAGGGAGTAAAATAAGCTCAGCCAAAGCAGATGAATTTTCCCCCCCCAGCCCTTTTCTCTGCCTTCCATATCTCTGCAGAGTTGTTTTTTCTGCCCTCTCATCCCTCTTTCAGTGGGATGAGTTCCGTGTGTCCTTTGAGTTTCTGGTAGAAGAGCTCCAGCAAGGTTCTGTGGGGCTGAACTCCAGCCCTGCTGGCTCCCAGCCCTGACTGCTGACCCATGATTCATCCTCCTTGGAGCTACCTGGAGACAGCCCAACAGCTTAGGCTCAACTTTTGAAACCTTCCTGGGAAGCTGTAGGCCTGCTGGATGTGGATGAAGGCTTGCTTTAGTGTTCAAGATCATGTTTTAACAAAAGGTTACATACTTGTTCACAGCTACAAGCTGTCAGTAGAGGCATGTGTTTCTTCCTTCCATTCAGACTATGGACGCTGACCTTCCTGTTTGCTTGAATCCCAATATAAAAGCTCTTTTTCTTTCATCTGCCAGTCATGATCCCTGTCACTCATTAGTCTCTCTCTGCTTCTCTCAAAACTTGCTTTAGATAAAAACAGTAGCCTAATTCTCCAGACCTGGTTATTTAAAAAATAAAAATGTTACTCATCTCAGTTGTCCTTCAAGAAATGATCCTTAAATTCAGGAGTTGATTTTGACTGACAAAAGATTAATGTACATTTACAGTGAAGTTGTCCAAGTTGTCTTAATAAATTGGCACAAATGCCATTTGTGGGTTACTGGGTAACATAAAACTGCCTACATAAAGCTATACCACCTCATTAGCATTCTGTTCAAATAGCTTTTTATCTTTGTTCATTTAGGCCATTTCAACAGAAATATCTGAGTACTCCTCTGATAATGACAGCGAGGGAGAAGGAGAGGTGACCCTGGCAACCACTGCTCCAGGATCCAGTAAGGGATTACAGCCAGGGTCAGGAGGGGACACGAGGGATGTCACAGCACGGCCGGCCAGCGAGTGGCTGAGGTCAGCACAGGCCCTTCTCCACACCCCGGGGAAGCAGGCGGGAAAGACCCCCAGAGCCCCCGCCGAGTCGGCCAAGAAGAGGAAGCTACTGAGGTAAATGAACTGTCCACCTTAAGGAATTCTTTTTGCTTGCTTATTCTTAAATTATAAGTAAAACAATACCTGCCAACGTGTTGGAGTGTGTTTCAAGGGTAAACATTTTAGACATGCAAATATGAAGAACTTAAAGAATGTAATTTATCTGTAAACAAGCAAAAAAGGCAAGAAAGAATAAATTTAACATCTCTGGTGAAAGCTCTCAATCTTGAACTCATGTCCAAATTGATTGGTTTTTGCACTTCTAATAATGCCTCACAGATGTGTGAGTGGACATATTCTATTCTAGCTTCTAATAATTTGATTGCTTTGTGTCTCTCAAGAAAGTCTGCAAAAATGTTGTGCCTCAGGTTTTAGGATTTTTTTTGGTCCTCTCCAGATTTGTCAATGCAAAATTATCCAAAACAATGTAGGAAAGGAGTGGATGAGCAATAGTTCTGAAGAGTGTAGGACAGAGCATTATGTAGGCAATGGGAGGATTAAATACATTAGAAAAATATGTAACTGCTGCAAGAAAGTAGCCTGAGATGGAGCAGTTGAAGCCTGATGTTCTAGCTAATTACAGTGCAGAAATGGTCACTTCCTATATTGAATTAATGAAAGTTGTGTTAACTTAAATGGTATATGTGAAGATATGCCTCAAGCTGTGGAGACCACAATTACAAATGGTGCTGCTCTACTTCCCTATTGTTGTTTTAACAATGTGCTTCTCTGACAGCTGAATTATGTACAGTAATCAATCAATTACTTAAAAATTAAATATTCACTTAATAGGCATACCTTATTTTTCTCTGAAATATTCTTGGCTATTTCAAAATGCTCTCTGAGGAAACAGGTTTGGAAGTCCTAATTACTAAGGATGTCTATACTTAAAAGTGCTTTGCTTGTGCAATCAAGCTTTATTTCTTGTCACTTTAGAAAACATGCATACACAGCTGTACTAGGTCAGACCAAAGCTGTAACCCCCAAAAATGCCTTATAGTGGCCAAAAGCAAGTATGTGTGAATGTAATAAAAACAAGACAAGTGTACAGTGGTATTTTGCCCAGGTGCTCTTCCAGCTTTAAGCAATTCCTGAGCTGTTTGTTACCATTAGTGGGTTTGTCTTTTTCTAAATTCCAGCTTCATTTTATGACCTCTACTATCAACAGTCTAAATGCAAAAAGTGTTTCATGGGAAAGATACTCTGACACAAGTGTATGAGAGAATAGATTGCTTTGAAAACAAACAAAACAACAAGACCAAAACCATTCACAATTATATAGAATGTAATCTGTCTGGAGTGGCCCGGAGCTTACAGGGTTTTTTACCTTCCATCCTGTGGTTCCACTTTGGATTCCTTTGGGAACAGGGAAGCAGGCAGGAAATTCCATAGTTATGAGTGTTGTTTGTCTAGTTATTTTGCTCATCCAGGTAATTGTCATCTTTTCACTCTTCCTGTTCAGGGCATTAATTCTATGTGTCTCTCCCATCCTTCCTTTTACTGCTGACAGAGAACATTTTCATTGGTGTGATAACAGTGGATGTAAGTTTGCATCCTCAATAGGAAATCCACAGGTTTTCAGTGCTGTGGATTGAAGGCCAGTTCAGTGAAAGGTTTATCAGCTTCTTGATTGATTGACTGACAATCCCTTCTTTGTGGTTAAATAGCTAAAAGCTGCAAAGCAGTCATTTCTCCTTGTCATTTCTCCTTCCTTCCTACCTCTGCTGCAGATCAAGGCTGCAGCAGGAAGAGCAGTGAGCAGGGGAATCATCCTGAAGCTGGATCTGGCCATGAGCTCCCACGCAGATGGGACCATTTGGAACTGCTCAGTAGGTGGAAGAGAGCCACGAGTCTCTGCTTAGCTGGGCTCTCTTTCTCCAGCCCAATGCCTAGGGAAGCATGGCTGAGCAGAGATGGTGCAGGTGTAGAGCTGCCATCTTCCTGTGGGAATTCCTCTGCAGTAGGTTCAACTCCAAATCCAGACTGTGTTGTGTATGCCTCTTTCGTGGAGGAGTCCTGATGTAGGTAGAGTAGGTCTCCTCCCATTTTGTTTCCCCTTTAAAGAAAATAGGAAATATTTATATTCTTATATCTCTTTGCTGTTTGACACGCATAAATCTATCTTCAAAAGTAGAGATTCAAAATCTTGCTTCAAAAGTAGAATATTTTCAAGAAATTTTAGCTTATATTTTCTGTAGCAATCTTAGTCATTCTGCAATCTGCATTTTTATTTGCATTGCCTGATTGGAGCTATGCCTCTGTTACATCAATGGGTACATTTTTCTGTGCGACTTCAAAGAAGCCCCCATAAAATATCCCCTCTAAACCCCCAAATCCCAAGCAAAACCAAACCAAACAAAGAAGAGTCTTAACAGTCTCTGGAAAAATCCAGATAAATTACTTTCTACTGTCCTCTCTTCCTGGAAACCTTCTGGTGCTGAAATGGAAATGGGTTGTTGCCTGGATGGGAGAAAAGAGTATTGTTTATTTGACCCTATTACAGATGCGGTTGTCATACACTAAAAAAATTGAGATGCAGCCAAAGCAACAGAAATCTTCAGATGTAAGCTAATTATGGATGATTAAAATAATTTTTTTGTGATCCTAGCATTGGAAATTTGACTGTAAATTCAACACCTTTGAGTGTAAATAAAATGAGAAGACCATCTATGTCCCCAGATCAACATGCACAATATACAGTGCTGCTGCTGATGAGCCAGATTTGAAGGGGCATGTTGCAATTCTTCTCTGTTAGGGGTTAAGTGGGGTTTTGGAAAACAATTGATGTCTGAAGACAAGAATGATGTGGTGAAAGCAATTTCTCCCCCGCCATATCTACTGACAGATTCTCATATGTTTTCTTGTATCCCCTGTAATGCTAGTTTTTGTTTTCAAAAGTGTCCTAAGTAAAGATTATTCTTCTTTCTGCCATGGTCCCTAGGGGAGAGCAGGCAGTCTGGAAGGTGAGGCTTGTCCTTCAGGGGTGTTGGTGGCTCTGAAGAGCTGTGCTGTAGGAGATGCCAGCTTGTCACACTGGAAACAAAGCAGATCATCTCTTGCTCACAACCATCAATGCCACTGCTTGGGAAATCCTCCCCTTAAACACTGGTATTATATGGTTATATAGTTGCCATCCTCTATTTAAACAAGACTGTTGGTGGATGCAGTGGGAATACATAATTTTCCCAGGTGCATTGCCAGATCCATGGCCTTGGACTGCACCTGTGAGCTACTGAGTTGAGAATTAGGTGCTACTAGTGATACCTGGTACTGAGATGAAGAGTCATGGTCAGGTCAAGAGGAGTTGGGTTTGCATGCTCCTGCCCTTTCTCCATCCCAAAGCTTCAGTTTCTCAGCACTTCGTGGGAAAATTATGCAAATGATTTGTAAACCTGAGGGGAGGGAGTGTATATTGCAAAGAACAGTTTTCAAGAAGTTCTTCTTGTTACATTTGAAATGCATGTTAATGCTATGGGGTGAGACGTCTAAACTGTATTAGTTCCAATTCTTTCAAAGTTTCTGTGTGGAAGAACAGAGAAATGTAAAGTATTGCAAGTTTTAACGTTTCTTACATGGATTAAACAAATAACTGGGTTAAATCAGTATTTGTAGAGAAAAAAACTCAAAGGGCATGTACTCAGTTTCTCTTGTCTGCAAGTAAACCTTTCTTAAATGTTTTCTGAGTCATTTACTTTTTCCATTAAGATTTTTTTTTATTTCCATCAGAAAAAAAAAGTCTGAGGTTATTGTAGGAAATAAATAGCTTAAGTTGTAAAATGTTAACTCCGCGTCTAAATCTGTCACGTTGCAAGAGCTTATAGTTGTGAAGAATAAGTTTTGGCTTTTTGTTTGGTTTTTTAAATTCTTGAGTGGCTGTTTGTAGTTCAAGAGAAACAGGATTTCTCAAGATTTTATTTTAAATTATCTTATATCTGTTTGTATGCAGACCACATACAAATCTGATCAGCTAAAATTAACTTTCATTATCAAAAGAGGAGAAAATCACAGAATGTCCTGGTACTATGTGCAGTAAAATGAAACCCAGTTGTCACATGAGGCCAACTGAGGTCCTGAAAATAAAGGAAATTGCCAAGGGAAGAGGGAGCTGGCACAAAGAAGCAGATTTCTACTCTAAAATTGGGACTGTTCCTTTTTACATGCATCCACAAGTGGCATGAGGGTGTAACAACAACAGACTAGCCATTTGGACAGTCATGTTCTTATGCTAATTTTAACTATTTCTATAACTATTTAACTTTTCTTTGCTAGTGAATTTCTTGTTGAATTAGGAAAATATAAATGAAAGAATATCATGGCTGCAGTACAGATGTACCACTGTCATCACTGGCAGTGTACACAGTAAAATTATTTTGCCCTTAGAGAAAGTTAAAATGTATTTTCTCTTTTAGAAAGTGTAGATGGTTTCACTGGGCCAAATGTTTGGTGCTAATGGGGAAAAAAAGTGCCATTTTGTCATTGGCCACAGCCAGCACAGCTTCATGAGGGAGAAGTCCTGCTTGTAAAACCCTTCTGTGACAGGGTAACCCACCTAGTTGATCTAGGAAAGCCAGTAGATGTGATCTTTTTGGGCTTTAAAAGCAGAACTTTGGTACTGTCTGTCACAGTGCCCTCCAGATCAAATGTCCAGCACACAGCTGGATAACCATGCTCAGTGATGGGTGAGCAGCTGGCTCACAGGTTGGGCACAAAGGGTTACAGTGAATGGGGTCAAATCAGACTGGGTCTGGTCACTAGTGGGGTTCTGCAGGGCTCCATCCTCAGCCCAGGTCTCTTCAACATCTTCATTAACCACTGGGATGCAGGACTCAAAGGATACTAAGTGAGTTTACCAATGACACTAAAATAAGTAGTGCTGTCAACTCTCTTAAGGGCAAGGAGGCCCTGCAGAGAGACCTTGACAAATGAGAGCACTGGGCAATCACCAACTGCATGAAGTTTAACAAGGGCAAGTGCCAGATTCTGCACCTGAGCAATCCTGGTTCTGTACAGACTGGGGGAATGACTTGCTGGAAGGCAGGGCTGCAGAAAGGGACCTGGGGTCCTGGTCACTGGCAATTTGAACATGAGCCAGTGGGGCCTTTTTTATTTCTTTAGCAAGAGCCCCCTGGAGTGGAAAGGGGCTCTTTCCACTAAAGAAACAGCTGAGTGTCAGTTACTTCACCAGTTAATGTGAAAGTAGGAAAGAAGATTTCTCCTTGCTTTGAAATGAGAGAAGATGGAAATTGTCCAGTCTTGAGATGGGGATATATAAGTGCTTTGAATTATATGGAGTCCTGTATATACTGTGTACAAGGAGACAGCTCAGTAAAGAGTGTTGACTTCAAGTTAAGTCTGTAAAGGAGTAAATGTGGATGAATAGGGAGTTATTTTTGGTAAGTGCCCTGCTGAATGAAAACCTTACTAAATAAACACAAGGAGATCTCCAACACTTCAGAAAGATTGAAAATTACTTTTCAAAGCACAGCAGACTCACTAATGCTCTTTTGTTGTTGCTTTCTATTAACCTCACTGGAGCTGGGAAATAGGAACCAGCCTGGAAGTCACAGATCAGGCTCAGTATTACTTTTTGGTCATAGCTGTCACAAAACTTGCTAAGTCTTGCTATTAAATTTTGTGGGTAGGGCAACTACCAGAACATGAGCTGTTATACAGGATGCTGAGTTTTCTTATGGTCATCAAAGCTGTTTTTCATGTGGATATTGCTGGACATAGACAGTAAAGGCAATGTGTTGTTTTAAATAGAGTATTTCAACAAGCTCAGATTTAGTATGGAAATAGGACATGAATTGCTGCTTTTAAATCTGTCTGACTTCAGGGAATTAAAGGAACAAAATAGTTGTACTGGAAGTTTTGTGATTAAAAATAAAAAGGTTGTGGGCAGTGGAGATTGTATCTGAGCAGCTTGATTTCAGCAAACAGCATTTGCATTAACAATTTCCAAATGTGTTTGATTTGCTCATATTAAAACATTTAGGGGGCAAGTTTGAAATGCTGGTCAGGAAAATATACATCCTAAACTAATTTTTATTATTTCAATAAAATAGTTTGTTAATTCCCTTGGTTACAGAATTGATACTGTAGTAATCAAAATATATTTGCCAATTACCCCCCAGAAGCTGGCTTACCTCTTACTGCCCAGCCAGGAGTGACTCTGTCTCTGTCTAGTTCACAGTAGCTCACAGTCCATGCACAAGTGATTTACAGTGTAGGCACCTGTACTGTTTTGGAAGGAATGAGTAGTTTTCAAATGCTGTTGTCAGCAAATCTGTTACCTTGTGTACCAGAAATCACCTTTTCCTTTGTTTTATGTGTTTGAGCTACAAAGGGGGTTGACCTGCTGGGTTGCAGTGGTGTTTAACCTCCTTTGTTTCTACCTTTTTTAAAGAAACAAACCATAAAGTACCAACTGTTGCTCTGGCCATACAAAGTCTTTTTCTTCATGGCATGTCCTTGAACTGTGTTTTCTAATTTCATGAGCTACGAAACAATATAAAAACAACATTTCTGATGACCAGCTGAAAGCCTCTCATGAATGCATTCTTAGTTATATTTTATGTTCTCCAACCAAGCAGATGCAAACTGCTTTATGGTGTTTTCTGTTTAAACTATTTTTAACCACATTTGGAATGTGAGTGGAAGGATGATGGTTAATAAATATCAGTACACTTAGCACAGAGGGCTACTAAGGAAAGTCAGAGTTTTATTTTTCATGGACGTTTGTGATAACTGGTATCCTAATGCAGTCATGGTCAGCAAATTAGTAATGAAATTGTGAGCATCAGTGGAACCTTCTTGGTAGTATTATCAGGCCTGAAACAGGCATGATGTCTTGCTGTTGAATGCAGTAGCCATGGAATCAGAAACTTGCTTTCTTTCCTTCACACTACAAGGCATTCCTGCCATAGGTGTAACAGTAGTAGGCTTGCAGAAGAGTAGGAACTGATTGACTGAACACAGCAATAGCCCTGTTCAGGATAAAAAGGGGAAATTAGGCTGTAAGCCAGTAATAGCTTCTCTTTTCTGTAGGTACTTTAAGGCTTTCTTGCAATTTGAACAAATAAAATACATTTCTCTCACTGGCATCTGTGGAGTGAATGAAGTAGGAGTACACTCATGTGGAACAGTTTTCTTTCAGCAAAACAAGTGTTTGAGCTACTAACTGTATGTTGTATTGCTCCAGTCTGACCACAGAGTGCAGATGCATATTCATGCATGCAAGACTTTTAAACAAGCAATCTGAAAATGCATTTTACTGCTGCATTTTTAAGCCTAGCTGAGCTGGCATCTACCAATTCCAGCATGGCTCATGTAGGCCACCCAGCCAAGCTGAATTACAACTGCATCTGAGAATGGTTCCCTGATAAGAAGAGAAACTGGGTCTGTAGAGCTGTTTGCCCACAAGTGTTCTGGTGTGGTAATGCTTCAGTGCTCAAGTTTGGGGGGAAATGTAGATGAACACAGTGTTATCAGCAGAGTAGGTTATCCTGTATGAAGTTTTGTGCTTGGCTGTGCTGCTCTTGGAACCAAAGCTTCCATTGCACTTCTGTATTAGTTGTCAGTCTTAAAAGTCCTTGCTGAAACCAGTATTAAACAAGGTTGTTTAAGCTTACTTGGAACTTCACTGAAGCCCAGTATTTTCTAAGCATTTTTGTTTGTTTTCCTTCTTAATATAGCATGGTTCATAGCTTGATAAGTGTGGGTTCATAGCTTGTTAAGTCTGGGTTCTCTATTTTGAGGCTTTGGGGATTTTCTTCCTCTGAGTTTCTTTCCTCTCTGTCTGACACTGGCCATAGAGATGTAGCAATGTAAACTGCAGAACTTCTATAGGTCATTTTGGCTTAAATAAGGTTTTTGTAGTTCAGAGTTCATTCTGTGAAATACTACTTACATGTTTAGCCACTGCATCTGAAAATTCTTCTGATGCTTATAATTTTGCAAAGGATATTGTTGTTCATTAAAAATTCAGCTGACACTGCTACCTGCTTTTTATATAATGTGTTGACTTGTCTGTAGATGAAATTGCTTAATAACTGGTAACCGAAAAGAGATATTTTTTTTTTACAACTCACCTGAAGTCCTGCTTAGCCTCTTTAGCTCCTTCTCAGTTTCCATATGTGTGTGTCTTCCCAGTTTCACATTTATTATCTGAGCCTTACCAAGCTATTTGTCTTTTTTAACTAAGCCAAAAAATGTTCATAATGTGTGCAAACTGTCATAAGGTGGTTGTATGCTATCTCTGTTGATTTCTAAACTAATTTAACTCAAGGACACATTTCACCTTGGTAGAAATCTTTATTAATATTTTTGGTAGTACTTGTGGAGAAACTTTACACTGCAACAAAAGAATGAAGTAGGTCTTTATGCAAATAACTTCTTTGAAGCCAAAGAAAAATGCTCAAACACTCCCACAGTAGTCCAGAGCTCTTTGTAGTAGCCCAAAGACAGCTTCCAACACATACATCTTCTTGTTCTTAAAAGTGAGAGATTATGTCTTCTGGCTTTGAATCCAAGGGTAGGAATTGCTTTAGTGTTACCTTAAGTGTATTTGTGCTAGATGCCACTCCTCTGCTCCTCACCTTGGGAATGCTAAATTAATTTCATCTTGGAGAGTGTTCAGACCACTGAAACTGCACACTTGACCCAGCTTGTGAAATGAATCATAGGGTCAAGTATGGGTAAAAGAATATTTTTGTGATCACTCCTTGCCAACAGACAAACAAATCTGTGAGGGAAAAGAAAACCCAACCTGTTATAACTAGTGGTTACACTGGTTTGTTTTGAATTTGCAACTGTCTCTGGTTTCTAATAGGATCTGTTCATAAGTGCAAGGGAAAGTTAGAAACCATTTTTTACACTCCTCATACTGGAGACAGGACTGAAAACATGAAGATTTTGAACTCCCAGATACTGAAAACGTTTTGTTGCGTGTATTGACCCTAGGTGTATGTTTTGATGGGAGTAACTCTGTTGGAAAACTCAAAATTGGGAGAACTAATCTACAAAACATAGTTTTACTGTATGATTCTGTTTCTAAAGGGGAAAGCATACATACATATATATACATATACATCTGTCCTGTGGCTTGTCATTTGGCCAACCAAACACTGATTCCTGGCAAAACTGAGCATTCCTTTATTCTCTGCAGAGGTGGGCTAGCTGAGAGGTTGTGTCGGCTCCAGAACAGAGAAAGATCTGCCATTAGCTTTTGGAGGCATCAGTGTCTTTCAGATGATAAAATCCCCTCAGGTAAGAAGCATAACACAATGCCACTGTGAAAGTATTGTACCTACATGTATGTATCTATGGTCTATGTAGGGGGAAAAGTGAAATTTATATTATTTGCTGGTCATTCCTGACTTAGGTTTAATGTTATAGTGATGGTCTTCTGAGCTAATAATTGCATTTCTGGTAAATATGGCGGTTTCTAACAACTCAGTCATTATTTCAATGTATAAGGTAAAGGATATATTTTAAGTAGCCTCCATCTAAGTTCTTCACAGCTTCTTGATATCCAGCAACACATGGAAAAAATAGTGTTTTCAGCAGGTTTTAGGACAATTAAAGTTTTAATTTATGGGTGCTCAGATTTTTTTGGTGTTTTTTTTCCTTTCTTCATAACCAACCTTTCCTCTTGTTCTTTTTGCTATGTGATCACTTCTTGACAACAAATAAACAAATGGATAAAAATTAATGGGTAAGTGCTGAAATTGTGAGTGGCACTAAGTGTGAACAAATAGTGTACAACTATGAAATGAGTGTGAAGCATAACTACAGTGTGCACATCACTTAAAAAGAAACAGTGGGAGTCATGAAAATTAGTTGCTGGTGACTGATAGCACCACCTTTCAGTAGTGTTTCTTGAGAGGCAATGGATTCATAGAGTTTAAGTATTAAGAAGTTTTTTAATCAGATTCTGTGTGTGTGACTATAGTCTACAAAATGTCAATAATTTATTCTATATTAAGCCGACTGCTTGTTTTTGAGCATATATTAACTTGCATTTATTTTTCAGAAAGTCTTCTGGTCTTAATTTGAAAACACATGGATAAGTGAATCTATTATTTACTTGGAGAGTTTGTCCCCAGTTCTACTCCCAAATTTTTAAAGGTGGTTTTTCTTCCAAATCTGAATTTGTCTGGCTTCAGTTTCCCCTTTTGTTTCTTGTTTCTCCCTTAAAGAGCTCTTTAGTATGTGACATTTTCCCTTTCTGGCTCTTACATAGCAAAACCTCTGCTGCTTCCCAATTTTCATAAACTGAACAGACTGAGCTATTTAAAGGTCTCTAAAGCATTTTTATCAGTGTTCAAGTGACTTTCATGGCTTTTACTGTACCTCTTGAACTTTACAGAAGGGTCTTAAGATCAAAGATAGCAATTCTATGTGTTCTTCATACAAGACGTAGCAATTCTATGTGTTTAGTCTCATTAAAATCATTGGCCAGGTCCAGTTCACTTCTCAGACTCCAGGATATTCGAGGCCAGTGATAAGTATTTGAGTCTGGCTTGGCTTTGCTCACAGCAGGGTGCTGGGACTTCACCTCAAACTGATTGTCCAATATGATTTTGTAACCTCTACAGCTATTTTTTTTCTGAGATGCTGTTTCCCACTCTCCAGCTACTCTTTCTTCTGCCTAAACACAGGGAAGCATTTGTGCTGTATCATGGCTGATTTTACTTAAGTAGTGCAGATAACCATGCAGTTCAGATCACTGTATAGCCAAAGCCGGTCCTCTTTTAGTCACAGATTTGCTTGAGTTTGTGGTATTCACACAGTTATGTCACTGGTGAAACAATAGCATGAGTCCTGCTGGAACTGATGTTACTCAGTTGTAATTCTCCACTGGTAAAAAGCTCTAACTGCAATTCACAAAGTTAGCTCTCAGGATTTTAATTTTTTTTTCATTCCACTCAAAGAGTGCATTACTCATAGTGAAAATGGTTGTTTTTTCATAAGAAGGTTCTATGATTTAAAGTTACACCCAAACTGTTGGCTAAAGCTCGATCTCAGTTTCTCACTGGAGTTTTAGAGGGCTTACATCCCTTGGCCATTTGCATGCTGTGTGTTCAAAATGCCACCCATGTGGAATAGCACGTTGTATTTCTGAACTTAATTCCTTACTTATTTTTCCAGCCACTTTGCCTAGATCTGATGTCAGGCTAGTTGGTCTCCAGTTACTGTAAGCCACTTTTTTTGCCATTCCTGAATAGTAGCACAATATCATTGTCCTTTCAGTCCTCTGGAATTTCACCAGTATCTGAATACATTCTAGAAAGTGACATCAGGGAACCAGAGATGTCTTTAGCCAGCTCTTTTCAAAAATGCTATGCTGAAAATTGTACAGGCATGCTTACTTAAAACCATGAGAGGTTACTTCATCATTCTTATGTGGTGTGAGGACATCCTCTCACTGCTTCTCAAATATGGAACAGAAATAGATATTGAATAGGCTTGCCTTTTTTAATAAAATGAAAAATTTTAATGCACTTTGTAGTAACAGACCTCCAACATTGCTAGTATTCTTTTTGTCCTAGTTTCACATGTGTCATTACAAAACCTTGTGTTTGGCTGCTCACCATTTTGTTAGACCAACTTTTAAGCTGAAATATTCCACGCTAAACATCTGCCCCTGGCTGAATTCCTTTCTTTGATTCTTCTTCTTTCTTTCAGAAAATGAGTCAGAATTTGTTAGCATTTTATGAGAAAAAAGGCTATGGGAAAATACCTTGCTCTATTCTTAAGTACATTTAAAAAATTCTGATGGGTGTCTTTAAGATGATTTAGTTTTGGCAGAAGATGAACTGTTTCTGGGATATGCCTTTTCCATCATAACAAAAAATGTACAAGAAGTCTTTAGGACAAACTACTGTTTCATTTACCCTGCAAGCATTTGCTACAATTTCTGAAAAATGCTGAGCATGCCATAAATTTAGGAATAAACTCCACAGCTTCAATTTCACTTCCAATTCTCAATCCTTATTCCAAAGTATAATGATTATAAAATAATCATTAAAATAGCTGTGATAATATTTTGGGGATACTTTTTTGTCTAGAGAAAAATTTATTTTTGATAGTTATAGTCTTAGAACGGCCGTAATGTTTTGTAACACCAAAATGAAATTGGTGTTTGGTTTGGAGAACATCAGTTGGAATGGTTGAAATTTTAGTAATGTAACTAGATAACCTTCTCTTTGCTTCTAGTCAGGAATGTGAAGTGTCAGCACAGCAAATGCATGCCACTTTCAGCTTTCATCTCTTTAGGTTCAAGTTAAGGCTGTCTCACTAATCTAAGAATCTTCTTGAATTTTGTTTCTCCTCTGTTTTGCCCAGTAACATTTCTAAGCCACACTGTTTCCAGGACTGTTTCTGACTTCAGCACAGAATTAGAGGAAAGAACTTTTCAAATAACAAACTCATTTGAGTCACTAAAGAATCCTGAAGATTAATGTGGAGGATTGAAGTAACTTAGTTGCCGGGAGAGCTGTCACGTCATTTTGGATATCCCATAGACATGCAGACCAGAAGTTCATTGCTAAAGCAGCGGGGAGCAATTTCAAATGAGATTGGTTTAAAGTCCTCCTTACATATGAGATTTAAGGAAAAATGTTTCCAGAAGTTCCAGCTGTCACCCCTATTAGACATTTCAAATTGCAGAATTTTATGCCTTTATTTTGCTGTTGCTTACTTTTAGGTTGCATCCATGTCCATATTACTCAAAAAACCCTAGTTTTTTGCTTTGTTGTTTTTTTGTTTTGTTTTTTTTTTTTAAATCCTGTCTGTTACCTCCCTGACCCCTCTCTGTAAGTAACCATTGTGGTTTGGCTGCCTCTTGGTCACTGGGATGAATCACTGCCCAGAAGAGAGCACCTCCTTTCAGAAAGCACGCACTTTCTGGTGTTTATGCAGCGCACAGGGTCTCACTTTGGCTGACTCATTCTGCAGGGTAGAAGAAGCCTTTGTGCTTTCTCAGATTTTGACAATTTTGGGCCACAGTCACATTATAGAGCTGGTCCCTGTGTTGGGATAGGCACTCACTAAGGATATGGGTTTTCTGTAAGGTGAATCCCACTTCTGTAAATCAAGGTAGCCATACCAGGCAGAGGCCTGAAGGGAGGGAATACCAGAGTTTGCCTGTGCTACACAGCATTGGGTGGATGCTTTCTGTGGTTCATCTCTAACAAAGGTGAATGTCAGGCTCTGCCACAAATCCAAAATGTTCTGTTCTTCACACGATGTAAAAGGGGGGTTGAGGTGCAGGCCATGTAACAGCAAGTCTCTGATCAGCCAAGCTGATGGTTTAAGAGCACTCTGTGCAAGGGCTTGTAGACCATTTGCAGGCTTTTTTCTGTATGCAGTGCTGCAACTTCCCCATGAAGTTTCCTGTTTGGGCAAAGAGGAGATCTGGACAGCTGAAAGAGAGAGAGAGAGAAAAAAAAAAACCCACAACAAAAACCCAAACCTTTTTCCTGTCAACATCTGCTGGAAGAAAAAATAGTGGTTTTCTGAGTTACATTCAGACAACTTTCCTGTCTATAGGAGGGGACACTAATAATATTTAAAGCAAACTCATGTAGATTTCTACTGTAACTTCTGAAATTCTGCTTTCTATACATCCTACATTCCATTGGTTTTGTTTGTCTTACAGCTACTGTCAAAGCAGTTCTTTACCTTAAATGCAGAAACATTTTATTCTCTAGCATTTATAATCTGCTGTAAGATTTGGTATTTGTTGATCCAAGGTTAAGATTCGTGATTGTGTTACAGCCAAATTTGAGTCGTAAACTGACAATAAAACAAAACCATTGATTTTTCCTTCCAAACTGCTCCTTCCTCTCAGGGAAAAGTGACCTTCAAGGGGCAGCAAATTTTCAGTTTACTGAGGCAAATGGAACACATACATGGGGGGAGCAGGGTGAAGCCCTGGAGATGAGGACAGAGTTTCATGCCACACGTTTTCAGGAAGGCTGAAAGGCTTACAGAAGAGGATATAAACAATCTCTCCCTCTCTCCCAGTTTCATTGACTAGTTAAGATGATGGGAAGAAATTATTTTAGCAGCTTGAATGCCAAGAAACTTGCACTTGATGAAGAAAACATGGGTAGCCCTTAACAGGGTTTCCTTTACTATGTAAAATTCTTTTAAAAAGACAGAAATCTGAGATTTGCTAGTTGTTGCATATTTCTTAGTTCTTGATAGTTTGTTTTATTACTTAAGAGTTAATACTATAAATTAGAGACATGGCAAGTAGCCAGTTTTTGGTTTGGTTTTTTTTTCCTAGCTGTCTGAACTTGTTACAGTATTGGAAAGGAAAAAATCAAATGTGAACTTGTCTTCTTCAAACAAGAATTCTTTGTATTGTTTTTGTTTTCCTATGAGAAACAATGACATGCATAGTCTCTTTAAGTGGCTCACATATGTTCTTATAAAGAATTTGTAGTGTTTAAAGCACAACCAAATTCAGCAGACTTTTAAAAATGTATATAAATGTGGCAAGAAGCCATCATGCCTATGAGAGACTTGGTGTGTTTCTGAGAGAAATCTTCTTGAATGGCTTCAGAAGTTACCAGCCCAGGAAGAATAACAACATGTATAGATCAGAACAGCAACCAGATGGTTTTGTACGGGCTGTGAAAACCTTGAAACCCAGACCTGCTTTTCAGCATTGACTTTGAATTATAAGGGTCTTCTTGGTATCTACCTGCTTGCTGAGTTTGTTATGCCTGCCCCTGCAAGTTATAAATGAGGGAAGAGAAAAGCAATAATGGGATACCAAGCAAAAGAATGTTTTTGTTTTGATTTATGCCTGTAATTTGACATTTTATACTTTTTGCACTTAAGAATGAAAGTAAAACTTTGTGGCTTGAACCAGAAAGTGGTTGGCTATTCTTCCACTGCAGATAGTATGTGATGTCCCAGGAGAGTGTCTACTAACTGCAGTTTTGGAACCACATTTGACAATTAGAAGTTAAATTATGTTGGGATGAAATAATGCCTTTGAAAAATAACTGAGTGAGACAAATTTGGAAGAGTGTTGCTAGTTTGCTTTATTAAACAAGGCATAAAGTGGAATTTTCTTTGTTTCCTTTATAATTCCATAATGTGTGTTTGACCTATTCATCCGAACCAAAGGCAAAGAGTGACTTTCATTCTTTGTGCAGTGAGTACTATTCCCAACCTTAACTGCCCACAATTCTTTGTAGTTTCAGTGGGAAAGTTTATTTTATGAAAGCTTTTACCTAAGATTAGTAGAAATTTGACTCATGTGTAACACCTGCATTTTACAAAATGCATATTTCTAAAGAATTTCCCAGTTAAGAGAAAGTATAACTTAACTTATTAACCATGTATTTAGAAATGTCAAGTACAATAAAAATTTGCTTCTAAACTGCAGTTCATATATACTATTTGTTTGATAGTTCTTTGAGCAAAAGTAACAGTAATTTGTTTTTCTTAAAAGTATCTGTCCTTTCCCCATATCATTCAGAGATCACTAAGATGAAGAATTTTGACTGTTTAGCTGATAAGAACAAGTTGCCTTCACTATTTTTGCACAAAACATGTATTTGTTAGCAGTTTTTCAAATACTAATGTGGCTTCAAGCAAGCTCATCTTCCTCCCTTGTGTCTTCTTATGTGTTTGTAATGGCTTTATTCAGACAGCTCTACTTGCATCAGGGTAATTTTTTAATTTATTTAAAAGGAAGGTGGTGAAATAGTGTTCCTTTTGCCTCTTGTTGTGCTTGCTTGGTCTTTTTTATCCATGTGACTTGTGAGGTAAGTCTTGTGGCTGAGGAGTTTTATTTTGTCAGTCTTGCTTTTCATGATAGTTCACATGTATATTGTAGGTATGCATATGGTCCTTATTACTATAGGATAATAATAATATTAGACTTTATTATCTATAGACTTTTTATTATCACAATAGTAATAATTTCCACTCCATTCTTTTTCATGCTTGGATATAAGTTGGGATTTTTTCTGTAATGCTCAGTGGAGCAGAGCCATTCACTGCTTGACATTTTCCTATGCTTCAGTTTTCTTTTGTGTTTCTAAGTGGTCTATGTTCACCGTATTCTGCATTGCTACTGTGGCCTTCATGAACTTATTTCTGCCTGGTGTCATGTGATTGTTATATTCAGATGGGCACATCACATCCTTCAGCCCTGTGGGTGGGATGTGTTCTTACAACATGGCAAGATTTTTACATTTTCAGGAAGAATGGAAAATTGAAAAATTCAGGTGTACCTGCTGTCATAGACTAAACCTGGCTTTGTTTTGCTCTTGTTGATGTGGTGGTGTTAGTGTTGGTTCTGCTGGTCTCATCTGCAGGGACATGCACTGGCCATCCCAGCTGACATGTTCAAACCATGCAGAATTCAGTTTGTAGTCCTGAAACCCTTTGTCTCACTCTATAAGTCTTGCAGAGATTACTCTGCTGCTGGAGTTCTATTGACCAGCTCTAAAGAGAGTTTCTTCCCTTTGAGAACTTTCCATTTAAGGCTACAGGTGCTCTTTTGGAACACTTGAATGGTAGCATTTTAGCAAAATTCACTGGAGTGGGGTGAAACTGCATGCAGTCTTACTGATATTGACATTTGATGCATTTCCATACATCAAGCACCATGGAGCCACACCATGGATCCTCTTCAGCTTCCTGTCACTGTGTCACTAGAGAAACATAAAATTTGTGGCTCCCAAGAGATCATAATTTCTATATTTTCCTCCTCATTTGTCTTCCTTATTGGTAGTAACAGAGTTATTAAAACAAACTTTAGAGTTGTATTTCAGGCACTGAAGCCAGAATGTCTGAACATTTGGGGTTTTTTTTAAATTGTGCTCCTCAATGGTTTTTTTCCTTCTCTCGTCTCCAAACTGCTTTTTGGTTGTTGAGAGTCAAAGCAGGCTGGCTTTCTTCTTAGCCTTGCTCCTAGGCTGCCTTTGGCATTGACCAGTGCATCATCTGTGACCACGTACATTCAGCGTTGATGTGGCTTAAATACATGTGTCTGCTGTGAAGCCACTGTGTTAGGTCTGAAGATTAAGGGCATTCATTCTGCCAGAGACTGTGGAGTCATCTGAAGTCTTCAAAGGGCTCAAGACCTCAGGGTCTGTGAGCTCCAAAGGAATGGGGAGCTTTCTTTTGCCCTTCCCCCCCCCCTTTTTTTCCTTCTTTTTGTTTCTTTTTAACCCTTCTGGAATTCAGAGTAAATGCAGAACATCTGCAAAATACTGCACCAAAATATATTTTGATGTCATGATGTATGACATATGGTATATGACTGAAGGGCAGCATCACCCTGTGTTCTAAACAAAAATGAAAATAAGTACCCAAGGAAACTGATGCATTCAGTGTGAAATTTGTTTGTTCATCTCCCAGGTACTGGAATTATCTTTGAGCTACTTCATGTCTGGGTTGCAGATTGGAGTGAGAAACCAACATCCCAGAGGACACCTGGAATTAAATAATTAACTGTGTATGTCAGAGCAGATCTCTTAGGTGGTTAAACCAAAGTGCCTCTAGCTGAGGATCCTGTTTCTTGCAGTGACAAAAATGCCTAGAAAAAATTATAAAATGGCTAACACTTGATGGTATTTTCCCAAAATATTCTCCCAAATACTTCCCACAGATCTCTGACTCTGGGACTTTCTAAACCAGAATTACTGTGTATGTTCTTAGTAGTTCTTAATAAGTTTTTCTCCTACCAAAAAGTTACTGGTTGTTTTTCTGAACCCATGCATACAATATAGACCTGTTGATCACACAATTATGGATCATCAGGCTTTTTTGGAAATTATGCCCAAGGTCCTTGCCAGGTTTGCTGCATTACTACTGTTGCAAAAAAGACCTTTCCCTGTGATTTCAAAGGTTCTGCTAATAGTAGCAGTGAGAGGTTGATGTTCCATATGCCCAGATTTGGATCAGGATTTCTTCATCTTTGTCAGAGCTTCTTGTTTCTTGTCTGGGAGGTAAGGAGGGTTCCTGCCAGTCACAGCAAGGCTCCACCAAAGATGCTTCCCTGCTTAAACCCACCAGTCAGTCTCTCTCATGGATTTCACTCCTTCAGGACAACTTGCAAAGTGTGAAGGAGCTAATTTGTTTGATCATGGTCCATCTAGCAATGGCTTCTCTCTGTTGCTTTTCAGAGGGTGGCATTTATCACAGTGGTGTTCTGCAAAGGGTGATTAACTAATCTAGCTCCTAACTGGTGCCTGATTTTTCTTGTACACTGTCCTTTCTGTGACCAATATGTTGATTCAGTAGTAGCCAGCATGTTACTGCATGTCTTTGTGAAGATTTCTCTTCTTATGGAAAATGCTGTGAGAAGTGAGGGAGCATTACAGGCCTTGGTGGCTGATCCCCTCCTTTCAAGTGGTGTTCTTTAGAGGTCACATGTTGTACATCTCAAATACCTCTGCAAAATTCATACTCAGCCAGATTTATTAGTGCCTTTCTGGCTTTCTTTGTGGCACCTTAAGCCTTGTGTATCAGTGATTGAATTACACTTCATGCCCTGGCTCGTTCCTCCCACCAGTCAGTCTCTGTCATGGATTTCACTCCTTCAGGACCACTTGCAAAATGTGAAGGAGCTAATTTGTTTCATCATGGTCCATCTAGCGATGGCTTCTCTCTGTTGCTTTTCAGAGGTTGGCATTTATCACAGTGGTGTTCTGCAAAGGGTGATTAACTAATCTAGCTCCTAACTGGTGCCTGATTTTTCTTGTACACTGTCCTTTCTGTGACCAATATGTTGATTCAGTAGTAGCCAGCATGTTACTGCATGTCTTTGTGAAGATTTCTCTTCTTATGGAAAATGCTGTGAGAAGTGAGGGAGCATTACAGGCCTTGGTGGCTGATCCCCTCCTTTCAAGTGGTGTTCTTTAGAGGTCACATGTTGTACATCTCAAATACCTCTGCAAAATTCATACTCAGCCAGATTTATTAGTGCCTTTCTGGCTTTCTTTGTGGCACCTTAAGCCTTGTGTATCAGTGATTGAATTACACTTCATGCCCCTGGGATGAATAAACTCTCTGTTTTTACTTGTAGGGCCAGATATTTCAAATGATCCTTGTGTCAGTGGATGTTTTCTCTGACTTTCCAGCTGACTCTGTGAAGGCTGTGGAGACATGCTGGAAGGGGCAGCTGTCCATGTTAGGCTGTGTTCCAGGACCAGTGAGCTGCAGCAGCACTCTGTCACCAGAGCTCAGGGCACCCAGGGCTTTGCTGAGAAATGCACCTGTGTCTCCCACTGGTCAGGCTGATCTGGGTTTCCATCTTTATCTCCCCCAAGCATTTCACTTTGCAGAGGCCTCTGGAGCCAGACTGAATATTTGGAGCAGGTCCTTCACTGAAAGCATGGTCAAGAGCAGGCTCCCCACAGCACCAAGCCTGTCATTTCAAGGAACATTTGTTGTATGATTTAGTGTTAGGTGATCCTGTGAGGAGCAGGGAGTTGGACTTGAGAGTCCTTATGGACCCCTTTCAATTCAAGATCTTCTATGATTCTATAAGAGCTTTGTTAAGCAGTCCTTAAATTACTGATTGCTGCTTCATGGAAGATGCATCCAGGCAGCTGTGTGCTCACTCTCAGTGAGTGTGCATGTGTACTTGCCTTTCAGTGGGAGAATAAAGGTTACCTTGAAGTAAGTAAACTGAAATGGCTTTGCAGTTGGCTGAATTAGCTCCTTAATTCTCAGAGGAGCTAACCCTGAAGAAATCCATAAGTATTCTGGGCAGCAGAATGGGAAATGACGAAATGTGCAGTGTAAAAATGGTCACAATTGCAGCACATTTATTGATTGCACCTTTTAAAATGCATACAATTTTAAGGTATTCTTCCTTATTTAAGATTACTAGGTATTGCCTTGAAACATGCACATCTCTTGTTTCTGAATTTCTTGAGCTGTAATTCTGCTTTGTAAATGAAAGTGAGTGAATTATAACTTCAGCAAGCAAGTGGAATTTGTGTAAGTTATCTGAGGGTGAAGGAGAACAATGCAAAACCCTAAAGTGAGCTTTTCACATGGATGAACAAACAAGTAAACTCTGGAAACTGTAGAATTTGCAGTGATCCCGCCTGTCTCCTCACCCACAAATTTGCCCTTCAGTGTGCAGCCACATATGTTTGATTTATTTTTGATTGACATAACAATACAAGAGCCAAATGTATTAAACCAAAGCTACATTCTGAACTTTGGTGTTTCATCATGTGCCAGCAATCCAAAGTGCTTTTCCATGTTGTTCAAGAGAACACTATCATCAGCAGTAATAATAATTTCAGAGTAATTAAACTAAACTATCTCTGTGCATCTAAATAAACAAATAGATTGTGGTTCTGTAGAATGTGCATGTGTGCCAAGTGTGAGACTTGGCTACTGGTCGAAGTTGAGATGCTTTTAGTGTAGAAGCATTCTGCTTCATTTAGAATCAGCTCCCAGTGTTTCCACCAGCTTTAGGCTTGCAAGAGACTCTGGTGTCGTGGTAGGGTATTTTTTACTCCAATGTCTTAGAAACTTTCATACAGATATAGTTCTTGATTTGCCTAGTATTTTTAACTGTTTTACAGTCAGAGGTATTTAAAAGAAAAATGTTATTTGGCTGTCATTCATTGTCTTCATCCTGCTGTATAAAATGAGTAACATGTAAGCTGCTGACCAGTAAGAATTGGCATAAAATTCTGCATGTAAGAAATGCTTGGTTCAGAAGCGATGAGCAGTCTCTCTCACAAGCTGTCTTAATACTTTTTTTATAATAAGCTGTTGGTGCATTTGAAAATTGAGACTGATTTTGTTTTTGTGACTTGGTTTCTAAAGTGGATGTAAATGCAAATTGCGCTGTATGTCTAGAGGGAAGAGGTAAATGCGTAGTTACTTTAAAGGATGAGAATTTTTGTGGTTAGCAGAATTTGTTTATGCGTGCCAAATGACTTGGGGTTGACAGAGGACCACAACTGCAGCTAGTCAGGCAAAACAGAATTCAAGTGTGAATATTCTAAGCCCTTCCCTTCAGGCAGAGAAAACTAGTCATTGCTCACCCTTGTCAGAATTTTCACATAAGCAAACATTACCTCAGTGTAGTGAGTATCTGCAGGGGCAGATCTGACGTTACAGCTCTCTCCGAGAAGGTGACAGCAGTGAGGAGCAGCAGCAGGCTGCAACCATCTCTCTTCATCAGTCAGTTTCAAAGGACTTGGCAAAAAGGGTTCATTCTCCTTCTTCTCAGATCTGGAAAAGGAGGTCAAGCTGTCCTGGCTTGGACAGAAGTGGCTTATGTACATTTTGTGTCAGACTGTCTGGTGGAACCCTTTATAGAGCTGGAAAATACCAGTTCAGGGGAAGCAGAATGCTTTGCAGAAGCATGTTGCATGTGATGAAAAATGGGTTTGCATGAAAGTGGTTTTGAGAACAATTTAGTTTTATATTTCTAAATTGCTTTATTTCAGTTTCAGTATGAAATTTAATAAAAACAGGGACAGAATTTTTTATTTTACTTTTGTATAATTCAACTTTATTTAATAAATTTGAAAGGTTTTAGGGCCCAGTTTGTTTGGTTTGGGTTTCTTGAGGGTTGGGTTAATTTTTTTTTGAAGTTTCTCATAAACTCAAACTAAAATATTTTGATTTATTTTCCAGAGGAAAAACATTCACAGTTGTGAAATGAGCCTTAAAATAAACAAACAAATAACTAGTACAGCACTGCTGTTAAGTTCCAGTATCACGTTCACTGTTCCTCCCCTGTTTCTTCTTTGCTGTGGGAAGACAATAATTTATATCAGCTGTTTTTCTTGGAATGTTGTGTTTTTCCCAATGCAACTTGTAAATCAAAAAGGATGGAACGGGGTCTCTGCTGCCCTTGTCCTCTGGGACCCTTTTCTGCCCCACTAAATGCTTGTAGTATTCAGCAGGGTAACAACATTTCTCCTCTCAGTGACCAGAGTGCAGATCTGAGTAAGGCTAGGTGGGAATGAGAATAAATCTTACATAATCTTACAGCTCAGACCCAGGTCTGTCTGAGTAGCTGCTGCCCTGTGCAGAGTGCAAAGGGATCCAAGGTAATTTCATTTCAGTATAAAGTTGTTTCTTGTTCAGCAGAGACAGAATTGCTAAGAATTGATCTGTGTAAATGCTTGTATCTGTTCATGTTGCTTTAAAACAACAGAGCCTTCTGGCTACCCTGACTGCCTACTGATAAAATGGATGATCAGTTTTGCAATAATTATTTTTAGGCAGTGCATCTTACTCCTTCTTTCTCCACATTTGGCCCTCAGTGTGAATCATCAGCTTTTAGATGCTTTGTATTCTTCTAATTTGGTTTTTGACAGCTGCTGCTTTGAGAAAGGTCAAGGAGGGCAAACACAACTTCATTTTTAACAGTGTTTGATTATTCTGTTTTTAAATAAATGCATTTTCTGCAGTATCTAATAAAAAAGACTGAACAAAGTCAATGAGTTGCAAGATTTGAAATATGTGGTGGGAGAGGGCTTCTTGTAGGGAGTTTGTGAATTCATTGGTATTTGGAAGAAATGCAGGTGGGATTTTTTTTCTTTACAATTAATAGTATCTGTAGAGAAAACAAAAATTACTGCAAAAGCTCAACATAGGTCTTTCAATAAGGCTGTGTATTCTACTTATATGTGGATTTATCATGGTCGGACAGATGTGGAGAGCACAGAGGGATGCACATCTTTAGAGTGCCAGAACTTCTTTCATTCTTCTCATCCAGACTTCACATTTTTATTTTTAATTTTCACTTTCTTCCCAGATAAATCTGGTGTTTTAATTGTGAAGATCTTAGAAATATTTGAGGAGTGCACGATACAAGTTGCCATCTGCCAGCAGCTGGAACAGTCTCCTGCTATGCTTTCACCCGAGGATGCTGTCATCAATGCAGAGGAGCCTATACTCAAAGTTCTCTTCACAAGAGAGACAGCAGCTCACCTGAAGAGCAGACCACAGGATGTCATCCACATTTATCCCCCGTGGTGAGTAAGGAGAAGGGCCACACTTGCTGTAGCACTGCAGAACAAAGTGGAGTCAGTAGAGTGCTGGCTGCACTGCTATAGGAAAAACCTTGGGGGGTAACGGGAGAACAGGGCATTCTTGTGGTCATCTGTCTCTGGCAGCTTGAGAGACTTTGACAGATACCTTCAAGACAGCTCAGATAACAACTGTATGTGTATCATGATGCCTCTAGTGTTGCTCAGGGCTTCAGTTGTGTTTTCACTTAATATTTTCATGTTTAGAGCACTAGGAAGGCCTGAGCAATGTCTTATCAATGATAAGGCCAATAAAGTGCATACTTTCTGGTAGCAAAGTAGTTCAGGAATGCTCATCTGTTGTTGGGAGCATGGGTATAATATTTCAGTGGAAAAGTCTCTATTAACTGTATAGCATTCAGTCTTCAGTTCCCTGAGTTCCTCTTCAGCGCAGCCTTTTCTGGAATTCTTCAAAATGTTTGGTCTATGCTTGTGATTATTTTCTGAGTTGGATTATTTACCTGAATTTAAAGGGTACCAAAAATTATGAGATTTCTAGTACAGCAGCTGTTTGGTAGTGGCTGTAGGCTGGAAGGACTACCCTTCATAAAAAGTTAGGGGAACTTTGAAGTGGGAACATTACTTCTCTCTTCACTACCCTCCACCCCAAATTATAAAAGAGGAAATACTTTTCTTATGTATTTCAGCATTCATTACCTGAGTTTTAGCCTCCAGCTGCCTCTTATGTTTGACCATATCCTTTTGCAAAATACTTTTTCCTGTTTTGCAAAGGTCTGTATCTGGTTTTTATCTTCATTGATAGCTGCAAATCTTTTCTGAGTTCCCCAATTTGTAATCTTTTGCTTCTGAAATGTTGTTAACTCTTTTTGGATGCAATTCAAAAACTAAGGGAAGATATTTTATTTGGGGTTTTTTTATGGCTACAGACACAGCTATTGATAATTTAGATGTAAATAGATCGGTCTGATGTGATTCTGATTCACTGCCTTTTTTTGTTCTCATTTATCTTTTCCTTCATAAGCTTTTTTTAATGCTTTACATTTGGTTTTGTTTTCCTGTTTTCTTCTTGTTTCTCTCTCCTACAAACTTAGTTCCGTTTTTCTCTTCAGGTTTCCTCTGTCGTTTTTAAACCACGAGGTTTTGCATTTATGCAGCTATATCCTTCTGTGTAGACCTTAACCTACATGAAAATTTTTGTACCAGAAAAACTGTTTTAAGTAGGGTGTGATTCAACTTTTCTCTTTTTCTTCTTTTTTTCTTCTCCTGACCTGTTACTGTAGAATGCTTAGCACGTGTAAGTCTCGGACTGCTGCAGCTTGTTGCATGTCTGCTTTGGGAAGATGTAAATCTGCACTGATCTGATCCTTTCCAGACTACAGACATCTGCAACTGTACTAGTGTACTCTTCTCATTTGTTTAAATTTTAAGACGTTCTGGACACAAAGCTCATTCCTGTATGCATGTAAACTGAGATTTCTTTAGGAAGCTTCATAGCTAGCTATCTGTCTTCCTAGAAACTCTGCCTTTTATTTGCTTTTAAAAAATATATATATATATATTTAGTAGGATGTGCATTCCATGTAGGAAAAAGGTTATTTCATGAAACCATAATGTTTGAACAGAGGATACATCTGCATTGTCATGGTTGCTTTCCTTACCTACATGTCCCTCAAGGTATAAATACATCAGTTAATTGTAGCAAAACTGCGCTAAACCTCATCTCTAGTCCTATTTTCTATCTTTTTGAAATTATCTTAATGTCAGTTGTCTCTTTGTTTACTCAACCAACTTCAGAAAAAGTTGGGCTGGATACTGTTAAAATACTGGAGGCAGGGAGGGGAGAGAATGAGGGATGTTTTTGTTTTAGATTATAATTTGGCACTTTTAGTTTACATTAATTGGAAATTGGACTTGTGTACTTAGTGGAAGTTTCCTCTATCACAGTTCCAAGCTTCTATTCTCTTAAACTCTTACTTGAGAACTCTGAATGCTGAAATCTAGTTCTTGTTACTCTGCATTGAATTTGTACTTCTGTTAAAAACAAATGCTGTTTCTGTTAAAACGCTTGTCTGTTAATTCAAATGTGTGACTAGTGAAAAAACAAATTAACTAAATCTAATCCTGACATGGTGAAATAAGCATATTTATGTATCTTGTTAACATCTTATGTATCTTATTAAAATCAGTCAGGAGCAAAAGGGATGGAATTAAAAAGTAGATGCAAGGGGAGGCAATCCTTGAACTACCTGTGTGCTTTTGGGATATATAATACACTGCACATTGTTGTCCTGTATTTTGAGACAGTTGTATGGCAAGACAGAGTAGGATGAGATGGGGTGTTTTGTAAGTGGCCTGTCTCTGGTGCTGCTGTGTCCTGAGAGCAAAATTTCCCATCACCTTTTAAATAAAACTCCAGAATTACATTCTGACTTTGCGTTTTGGTCTCTGACCAGGCGACCAAGTAAAATGTAGACACACAGGCTGCTGGCTCCTGGAGGTGATTATTCATGTCAAAAATTGAACACATCATTTTGCAGCCTTTGTGAAATTAGACTTTGCTTTTGTAACTGTACTTTGTTGTGCTGTGAGCTCTGTGCATAACCTGGTATGTGAAACATCTCCAGCAGTAGACTTGCATTAAGTACTTCAGGAAGCAGTGTTTGGAGAAGTGCTGATATGCTTGTTGGTATTTTTTTGCATACAGAATCCCATGAAACTTCAGCACTGCAGTATAAGCAATTTAATTTCAAAAATAAAATAATGACAAGGGGCTGGTTGTAAGACTCTTACCACTAGACATTGCTCATGAGAACAGACCCACTGGATTTCAGAGGAGCTTTGTGTCAGGGCAAGAATTACCAGGACTGAACCCAGATTTCTTTGTAACTAGATATTAATTTCTTCTGGTCCAATGTCTTAAGGTACATGTTTACAATCTTGAAAGCAGGGGATTTGATGTAAGAATTGTCACTTACTATATGGAAAGCAACCTCCATAAACTGATAAAAGCTTTCAAACCAGCATGTGTGGTGCAGGATAGAGCTCAGCTGCCTGGCCACTGAGACATCTGACAGGAGACTGCTCTGATCTTGTGGCTATGTGGAACTATTATTGCAGTGTTGTATCTAAATAAGGCCTATTAGCTTGGACACATCACATGAAAATGATTGTGTGTTTTGGGCTGGAGCTGGTTTCTGTCTGGCCAGCTGGGAACAAAACAGGCAAAAGAACTCAGCCCTGCCTGCCCCTGCCTGTGTAGGCTTGCCTTTGGTTTTCTTTGCAGTACCTGAGCAACTTCTTGCATTGAGATTTTAAATGAACACCTCATAATTCTTTACAAACTAAATCTGAATCATTAAGTGTTTTTAACACCTGGAAAAGAAAAAAGTTCATTACTGAGTTTAATTAAATTGATTTCTAAGTCTTTATTCACTTTGCAGAAATACATATCCAGCAAAAAATAAAGATTGCCTGCAAAGACATGAGAGAGTGGAAACAAAGGCTTCCACTCTTGCACTGGTGGTGATTTTATGGCTCCAACGTACCTGGGTTTTTTTCTGTTTGTTTCATTGTAAAAATTATAGAAAAAAATTACCATACCTGACAGAAAGTAATGAGAGTTGGTATTTTTAGAGATTCCTGGGGTCATTTGGCTGCTGACGCTGCAAGGCTTGGGGATAGACTGTTTGCCTTAGATACTCCTGTCTTCTGCTCATAGATATGCCTACTAGTTAATATTCAAGATAAACTGACCTGAAGAAAATGGTGCTGATTAGAATTCCTTCCCTTGCCAGTAAATTTAACAACTTTGAAATGTTTTTCATGTATTTCTGCTGTAAAACTACTAAAAGTATGTGATATTAATAGAGTTCTTGGCAATAGCAGTTTAAACCACAGATCACGTTTGATTTGGACAGGCTCAGAGGTCGATCCATACCTATTCAGTGTGAATGTCTGGCATGAAGCCTCTAGTTTAGGAGGTTCATGTGGTGCTAGTTACTGGGGGCAGGGGCAGTATGAAGGGGACATAACCACTCTGTTCTGTTCTTACACTGCCTGAAAACACTGCAGAAAACAATATCCTTGGCTGGACAGCCGTTATTCCCTATGCAACTTCTCTGAAACAGTTTATTTTAGGAACTTGGTATGGCAAGTACATAAAACATTTAAATCTGTGACATCAACAAGCAACTTCAAAGTTGTTCTTTAGTTTCTCTTAACCTGTGAAACCACGGGGAGTCATAATTACTCAACTTTGAGTGTTCCAGTGCCTGGAGAAAGTGTTTAATGTGGACTTCTCATTTCTGTTTGCATAACGCTAAATTCAGTCTCTCCTCAGTGAAGGAGTTTTAAAAGACTTTGAATTATTTACTGCCAAGAAGAACAACTCATACAAAACATTGCCACAGTTCAGCTGTGCAGGGATGAAATCTTGTATCTTAAGTCCTTTAGTGTAGGACAATGGTGGAAGTTGCTGTAGAAACATGCAGGCAAGCTCTGAAGAAATTTATGTATGAGAAGCAATCTGGTTTTGTGGATTCGGGTAATATTCTACTTTAGAATTATCCTGGGCATGCTGTAGGCTGTGTTGTTGACTCAACAACAGCATATATGATAAATGAGTGTGCTACTGTGATTTTTGCATTGCCTTACCTAACACTGTCTTACGTCATCTGGGTGAGAAACAACAGGAGCAACACAGGGAGCTCACATGAAATAGGTGTTTTGAGCTAGCATGGCTCATATTAAAGAGCATTTGGCTTCCATTTGATGATGTTTTTTTTTAGATTTTTTTTTATCACTGTTGCTCTCACCAAGCAAGGGAAACATTTAAGACCATTTACAGAGGACCTCCCTATCACAAGAAAGATCATGTGAAAGCAGCATTTAGACTTCGCATATTAATGAAATGCAGCAATTATCTCCTGCTGCTCTGCAAAAAAAGCATCTATATCCTCCTAAACTCTCTCAAATTAAGGAAAGGCGTGTATAGAACATCTTTTACATATATTCAGTTTCTCTGGTTACTCCACAGAGAAGCAGATCTATCAAGCATTCTGAATGCTTGATAGATCAGTTTTGTCTGACTGATCAATGTTCATCATCTTCCTCTCATGAAATCTGGGCACTTTATATACACACATAAATATTCAAACTGATGGAAAAGGGAGAGGTGGGGGGAGATCACCAGTCAGATCCCTCTCATTGGAAAGACACTGGCTCTGCCTTAACATCTTCAAAGAAAGAATGTAACAATAGCAGAGTTGGAGAACCTGATAAGAGGGATGAGGCTCACTCAGAAGATAAAATTCTACAAAACTTCAGAGCTGTAAAGCCAGTGTGGGCACTATTTCTAAAGTACATATGGGAATGGCCTTGGAGCCAAAGATCAGATCATATCATCTCCTTGGAATTGCTTCTCGGAGATCATGCAGTTGTGAAAATTGAAGTTCTTTTCAGAAGCAGCTGAAGCAGCAGCAAGTTTTTTGCAAGAATTTATTTTTTGTTTTGTTAAGATATATTTTTCCTAGTGCAATCACTTCAGAAGAGGTATTTTGTCTTTTGAGAATGGAAATACACATACTTTCTATGATCTGAAAGTGGTCCCTAGCAAGCTTTTAATATAATTTCTTCAGTGTTTCTTTTGCTTTGTCTTTTCTTGACAGAATAGTCCTTAGGATTTTTCTCCTTTCCTCTTTTTTCTTTTAAAAAAATATTATTTTTCTTTTGTCCATCTTCTCATGGAAAGGGAGAAAATTTTATCTGTACAACTGCTCAAGTATATGCTGTTTGATATCTCTAGAAGTGAAGAGATGAAGCAATTAATATTATGAGTTTGTTTACTTTGCATGTAGAAAATCAAAACAACACAATTTCTTAGTAATCTAATCAATGAACAGTGGTGTTCCTTCATAGGTGGATGACATAATTGGAAAAATGCAAAATTGCACAGCTTTGATTCCAAGAGGAAAAAAAGTGATTGATGTCATTTCTGTGATCTGCCTCAACCACCTGAAGCAACAGATACCTGGTATTTTGGATGTGGGCTATGTCTAATAAACACAGTAACATGATAACATTTCTACAGTGAGGCAGACATGCTTATTTTTACAAGTGTGGCATGGATAGACACATTATACAAATGCCACATAGAAAATATAAGTACCCTGAAAAACAAAGATTAAAAACCTGCTCTCTATAAAAGGAGTTTCCATGGAGAAAAGAATGGAAACACAGGAAGACGGGAGCCTCAAGTTAGTAGATACAGAGTTGTGTAGAAGGTTGAAAGTGGATTTTTAAACACGACTGCCTGTCTCTGGATTAATAGCTGATGGTATCTTGACACGCTGAAAAAGGGGAATTTCCACTGCATTGTACCAATGAGGTGCGGGGGTTTGTTGATACATTTGTTTGCTTTCGGCCAAATCAGGGGGGTCAGAAGCGAGCGGTGTGTTTGCAAAGCAGCAGCTTGGTTTGCAGATCAAGGTTGAAATGCGTTGTTGCTGGCACAGAAGCCTCCATTGGGGTAGAATACCTCTGGGCTCCCTGACCAGATGTGTGTCTGAACTGGGCACATCCAGTCAGGTGATGTGCTCCTGCCTCACACCCCCGCAGCCTGCACGGAGCTCACCCGAAAGGAGCACTGCATGTTGTTCTCTGGAGGGAGTCTCTGCCACGATGACTTTTTCCAACATGGGCTTGGAAGAATAAAGGAGTTGTAGACTAGAGGCAGGGGATGTGAGCAGCCTGGTTTATGCTTGGGATGTGTTTTTCTACATTTTTCCTAAATAATAGATACCATCCAACTTAGGTCCTACTGGAATAACTGTGGTGTCCAGTTAACGGGAAAAATCTGAATCACCTCACTGTGGTGCTTCCATGTTGAGGAATTAGCGTACATTTGAGTCCACAGCTTTTAGCAACAGAATAGGAAAATGGTTTTTAAACATCCATTCCATACAGTCAGTGCTGTTGTTTATGTCCGAAAAATTACTGGAAAAAATATTCAGTGAGAATGAAAATTCTTCTCCTAATATTCACGAAATAATCTTATCCTGAAAAATCTAATAAAGTTTTGCTTCATTTTGTTTTTTAATGAAAAGTCTGTACTTGAAACTTTCCAGCTTTTATAAGTGAGGAAATTCCAAGCATTTTGCAGTGACAGATACTGTTAGTGGGTAGTTGTCCACTGACGTCAAAACCAGAGGATGGTGAACAGCTTTGTTCAAGTCAACGAAAAATGTACGGTCTTGGATAAACTCTGTGTTAGCAACGGAGCTATCATTGATATACGAGCAGCTTCACATGAGTTCCCATGTGTATTCAATCCAATGCTAAATTCCAGATCTTGTTTAATGAGCAACTGATGGAGCCAAGACCTGGCACTGCAGTCTGCTTTATCCAGTCATGAAGGAAAAACAAGCTAAATAAGTTCAGATGAACAAGTTCAGAATTACTGCAGGGTTATTAAAAAGTTGTGATTTGTATTCCTCTGCTAATGTTTATGACTAACAGATTTGGGACGTGTAAAACAATACTTAATTTGTAAAAAGAATATGTGCCAAAATTCCTTCAGTAGTTTAACCACTGAAGAGCAAGTTTTGACTTTGTGAATGGGTTTCTTTGAATGTTTAAGATTATCAGTAATCACTAATCTTTTTTAAAAATTTACATTTTGAAGAATTATGATTTCTGCTTGTTGGATTGCTGTTCAGCACTTTAACTTCATGAAATAAAATGTATTTCGATAGCTTACTGTGAAGAGGCAATTTTCAAGACAAGTGCCAGTCTCTTTGTTTAACAGATGTGATATGCTACTGTAATGGTAGGTGTGTATTTGGAGTATGATTTTTTCCAGTTCTGTGTGCAGTTAGGTTGGGGCTTGAATAAGCTGGATATTTTCTGGATATAAGCTGGATTTTCATGCTAAGGATGCTTTTGTCCTTGGGCAATTTTGTGTGGGCAAAGAGATGCATAAAGCGTGAGTTTGCCAAATTATCCTGTGTGGTCATTCCCTACAATATCAAGGTATGCTTTGTCAGATTCCTCCTCCTGAATGTCATATTTAAGTGTAGGTAAGCAACAGTTAATTACTGTAGTCCTAGCAGAAATAGTAATTAAAGCCCCAAGTATTTCAAAAGGGGAATGTGGCTTTCAGATATTTGAAAGATTTGGAATGTTGCTACCCAAAATACAGTATTTAAAACATCTCAGCTATCCTGGGGGGCGGGAGCATTGGAGGGCAAGGGGGAGAACAAATTTTACTGTTACTTCTACCAGGCAGATTACTTCTCTTTCAGTAAAAGCTCGTGGAAAAAAATACCTGTAGTTTTATGTATTTTTGGCAGAAGAATATACTTTGGTATATGAAACAGTTCAGCTGTGAAACATTCAGTGTAGCCTTTTGTGTGTTTGATGAAGCTTCTCTTCCAACCACTCTTCCAAGTCAACATTCACTGTGCAGATTGCAATGTGTTACTTCTCCCTGACTGGTAGGCTTCTTTGACAGTGTCCTGAGATGTCTTGAAAAAGTACTCCTCTAGTTACTGCCTCAATACAGCCTTCTGGAACATCAAGTTTCTCCAATCAGAAGTTTCAGAACAATATTTAGAGCATTAGAAGTCCTGTACAACCACTAATTTTACCTTTGGGGATTTGTGTTCAGAAAGCCAAATCACTGATGTGGCGCCAAAAAAAAAAAAAATCATTACTTGGCAGTATGTGGGAAGGGGGTTGGTTGTGTGTATGGGGATTTTTCATTTGTTTTGGTGGTTTTTTTCTCTTTCTTTAACCTCTTTGGGCTTCTGGAACATTACCTGTTTTCTCTCTCCTTGGTAAAAGAGTTAAAGAAAGAGTTAAAAATAAAGAAGCCTAGTGAACATTTCTATGGATGTTTTTTGTTTTGATGGTTATCTTCCCATTTTCTAAGTCTTGTATTTTTTTTTCTCGTAAGCAGCATGTTTGCTGTTGAGTAGATCACGATAGTGGACTTTTGCATGGTCTTCCTGGCAGTCATTGTCCATAGTCAGTCCAAGGTCCTTGGCTGTCATAAAAAGCAAGACTGCATGTCCACCTTGACTCTGCTGTTAGTGCAAACCCAAACATGTCTGTTAGTGCAAACCCAAGTCTGTCAGCATCTCCAGCTAATCCCTTGTAATGTGAACTGAGGCTATGAAGAAATATCCTGAGGTACTCCAAGGTATTGTTGGGACAGACATTAAGGATCATAACTACTCCAAAAAAAAAAAACCTGGCAGAATATTTACAGTGCTGCATGCACACACTGAAAGCACCAAACTTGGGAACACTTAAGATTCAGTATAAAACCATAAATTACATTGCTTTTATTTGTGTTTTCATCTGTCTTCCCAGCATGGCACAGCATGTCTCTCTTTTGTGTTTCCCAAAACCAAATTTCTCCTCCAAGCTGATGTTCATTTTTGAGAAACGTGGGCAATGCAACTATGTGAGATTTGTACATTGCATTTGTGCCTCACTGCTTGTCTTCTGGTTCACTGAGCTTGTCATAAATATTAATTTTATAGGGCTGGTGCTTTTTTATGCATTGTGAATGTACAGATTGAGGAAGAGATAAATTTTATTGATATGCGCTGTCACTGGAATTTACAGGGTTTGTATGGTTAAAGGAGCTCAGATTTACAGTATATATGTATAATAATAATTCTTAAAATTATTTTTGAAGACATTTGAATGAAAAGATGTTTTACACAATGTAAGATTGTTTTTTTATTGTATTCCCAAATATTTCTTACCTTCCATCCTTCACACAAAACCAAATAAGTTGCCCAGTATTTTCTTTGTCTTTTTGCAGCCTTCTGTGGTTTATAGTTTGAGAAGTTGTGCATGTGGTCATTGTCCAATTTTCTGGGAGATATTTGACCCTAGGAGTTTGCTTTTGAATCTTGCTGTACAACAGGGACCTGTTTTCTAGCTGTACTCAAAAGCAAACCCATTTTAAAAACAAACTTCAACATACCACATGATCAGCTTCTAGAATAGTCCAGCCAAGTCTTGAGAATTGCCTTTGGTTGTAGGTCACTTCAGATACAACTGCAATTTCTTGATTTTTGAAGACTGATGCTTATTTAAGAAGGAATGGCATCTTATTAGGTTTACTGGTTACCCTGAAACCGCCCTAAACACAGAGGAGAAAACAAGGGGGAGATTTCTACAACCCAAATATAAATTGCACCTTTTCTGGAGGAGGGAGGGAGCAACTTTTATGTCTATTTATATTTAGATTAGACTGCATAGAAAAGTATTCTTTTCCTGTGTGTTCCAGTTAATTGGTTGGGATTCTTTACCTTTGATCATGAATCTTGTTCTTTGGCAAAACCTTACATATAGAAGAGCTCTGAGATTTGGAAATACATATAATCTTGCATGCAAAGCCCTTCTCTACTTATTAAACTCTGAACACCCATTTTCTACATTAATATAGGTATTGCTTGGGTTGCCATGTTGAATTTTTTGAAGCTTTTCTTTTGGAAAGTAATTTCTTATCACACATTAACGGCTCCATTGATGTATTTTGGCTGTGTCTAAGCAAAGGCATTTTCCATTCAGAATGTGCACTAAATGTATTGGTTAATATATTTGGTTTGTTATTAGTTGTATTTTAACTGCTGTCATAATGCTACTGCTTTATTAACTATACTTGAACTGTGGATGATTTGGAGGAAAATACTCCCCTGCAAGCTAGCAAGACAAATTACAGCCTTTAAACGTATAACCTCATCAGATGTTCAAACTTATGCAGAATGCATATATTGACATTACAAGTATGTAGAAGCCAGGGTAGGTAGCACATGTGTTTTGTGCCCCCTTCACTGAAACTGGGCACGACGGCAGTCCAGTGCTCGAGGGCTGGAGTCGGGAATGAGATGCCCTCAGGTCCGGGCCTGGAGACAGGGACATTTGCCTCCTTTTGACTTCTGCTTTGACTTTCCCGAGCTTCCTCAGCTGTTTTGGAAGCGGCACGAGCAGTCAGGCTGGCGCTGCCTTCACTCGCTCATATTGTGCGAGTGGTGCAGAACGCGTTCCCTGTGTCGCGTTTCCCCTCCGTGTGTGCGCTCGGCTGGACCGCGCCAGTCCTGGGGGCTGTGCTGCAGCCATTCAGTGTAATCCATTCAATCGCAGCCTTCGGAAATAAATTATTCTGAGTGACCAGGGGGGTTACAGAGGGCACTGGTGGGAAAGCACCTTCCTGAACAGCACCTCCACGGCGCTTCCCGGGGCGGTGGGATGCTGCCCGAGCCCCCCGGCCGCAGCTCCGTGCCCTTCCCGGCGCCTGCGGAAGGTGGCAATGTTGTCAGCAGGAGCCCAGGAAAAGCTGATCTCACCGAGACAGCGGCAGCGCGTATTTGTCCACAGCTTTCTCTGGCGTCAAAGCTCCACATCCGTGAAATAGGAGCCTGCAGCAGGGGTATTTGTTCGGGTTTGTGCGCCATCGCTTCTGCACAACTTGTAATAACTCGGTGCGCTCTCCGTGCTGGATGTGGGGATGCGCCCGAGGCAGGCACCGCGCTGCTCACACGGCTTTGCTGCCCGCAAGGCTCCTCCGTGCTGGCCGCCTCTGAACTTGCAGACCGACACCCATCCTCCACCCGGGAGAGCGAAACTGAGCTCTTTAAGTGAAGTTTCATTTCTGCAAAACACTTGTAAATGTTTCTGAAACGCGGTGTCGTTTACTGCCCACTCCCCCGGGATGTTTACAAACTTTGCTTTGAATTGAGCTTACATGGGGAGAAGCAGAGAACTTCTCTGCATGTCGCAGTCACGTTAAGAGCTATCTCCTGGCTCTGACAGGCTTTTAACCTATTGAAAACCTAACAGACCTGTTCCAGGCTTTGTGGGGATTCTTCTCTTCTCTTCTCTTCTCTTCTCTTCTCTTCTCTTCTCTTCTCTTCTCTTCTCTTCTCTTCTCTTCTCCCTCTCCTCTCCTCTCCTCTCCTCTCCTCTCCTCCTTCCCTCTCAGTGAATCTTTTTAACTTCTTCAAATTATTCCCTCAAAGACTTTTGTGTCTTGGGATTTTTAACATTTTTCCTGTCTAATGCTGATTCTTGACACTTGAGGGAAAGTATGAGAAAGTTCTTGGTTTATGTTATCACATTCCTTTCCTTTTGACTGTCTTGATGCTGCACTGGTAAATAGAGGATTGATTTTAAATTATCATGGAACCTTTCAACATATTTAATTACTGGGCTCACCTCTCATTCTGTGTTCCTTACCAAGCCTTTCTGACAAGATTTAATAGATTTAAACCATTTAGGAGGTCAGATGGGGGAACACAATTAAATATTCTTGATGTACTTTACAGTAAGCAGAGAGCAAATAGGATGATATTACCTGGTATTCCCCCACCTTCCTCCTTAACTTTATTTGCAACACACAGATGACAATTTTTGTTGGACTTGTTTCTTGTTTTTTGTAAGACGGGAAAGCAGAGCTAAGGTAACTAACGTTGTACAACTTCTGAGATGGTGAAGTTGTGTATGTGTGTGTGTTTGTGTATCTCCTTCCTGACTCATGTATTGGACATGCTACTCCTTGCATTAAATAGGCACTGAAAGTCTCTAGAATTGCTTTGGTCTCTGTTAAGCAAAGATTGTTTGCTGGGTACCAAAATCTGTTACTATATGGATACTTGCCTACCACAGCTCTTCACTGCATTGTACAAATGGCCCAGGAGTTGTCCAGGAGAACCATAGGCAATGACTTCTGAGTTGTAAAAAAAAAAGTAAGGGAAGTCTTTCAGAAACTAGTTGGGATTTTGAGCAGTTAGTCTGGCAGAAACTGCTATATTCTGTCTCTCTCCAAATCAAATGACAAGCCAGCAAAAGCTTTCTGTTTTGCTCTGCTGTGTGGGAGAATTTTCCGTTTCAAAATTGAAACTGGAAAAAATAATCTCTAACTCCAAACAGGAGAATTTAAGATATGGTGGGTTGTTACCTGTAATTTTTGTAATTATTTCTTCTTGTAGTAATAGTCTTATTACTTTAAGAAGAAAGTGAAATATTTCACCTTGGAACTTTCTTTAAACACTGCTGAGTAATGCAGTCTCGCACTGTTGCAATAATAATTTGGCTGAGGAAAAGGCTTTGTGATCATAAAATTTTCATGTTAAAGGAAGTAGATGCTACACACAATATAAAGTATGGAAATAAACACATTTAGAACTTTGTTTTCTCTTTTCAAACCAAAGGAAAAGAAAATACTTCCCTGTGATTTCAGAGTATTGTTAACAAGCCTTCATAGCTATTAGGAGCCTAAAATGGTAAACAGCTTAGTAACAAAATTATATTAATAAACCTAACATCAAGATGATTCTACAAAGTTATTTACATACGGTTCCATTTTACACAGCAAAAGCAGTTTTCTGAAGTCCATCTGCCTTAAACAAATGGCAAAAAAACAAATGGTAGAGATTTGACCTCATCTCTGCTTATCCATTTTTTTTTGAATGTAGATATGAATGCCAAGACAATTAACTGGGTAATTTACCTAGGCAGACAGAGCTGAAGTTGTGTAGGTAGGCCCTGCTTTAAGGGCAGGTTGGGTGCTGTCTCCTGCTCAAGTGCATATCGACCTTCAAAGTGTCTTAGCGCTGGTGATAGTTCACCCTCAGGAAGTTTAGTTTAGATAAGCATCTGGATTTTTTGGGTACCGAAATCTGGAATGCAGCAGCAAAATCTGATGAGCACGGGCTCTCTTATCTGAGTCAGCAACGGGGCTGGATCCACTCCTGGTGTTCAGCACTTCCACTGCCAGGCCCAGCCAGAAGCAGAAAAGAAGAGATGCGTGAGAAGAAAAACCAGGGAGAAGAGCAAGGAGCATACCTCAAAAATGTATGAGCAGTCTTCAAAACAGAGTTTGTGTAGGTTGTGAGCAAAGGTGAGGAGCTGTGAAGAAACTCGCACCTTCTCCCAGTGTGGCCTTCCAAAACCTCAGGGCGAGTTTGGTTCTCAGGAGGCTCTTGGCTTAGCCCTCTGTAGGCAGGGCAGTGCATCATTAGCACCTGGAGTCTGGGGGGTTATGCTTGCCAGACGTAAAAGTAAACCTGTGAAATTAAGGGTTTTTTCCCCCTGCTTCTGATGCTTTGTAGTTAGCAGTATTTCAGGTGTCACAGGGCACACTGATATCAATTGAAGTTTTAGACCTGGAGAAAAATCTATGCACTCAAATGGATAGTTCTTGCTTTGATCTAAGCAAGAAAGATATGGAAAAGTAACCAGGAAAAGAACTGATCTATTTTTCTTAGTGATCTCTGGGTACCACTCAATTTTCTGATCTTTTTTCCTCTGCACCTATTGTCTTCTAAACTTTGTTATTCATGAATTAGACTTTTTTTTTTTCTGTAACTTAAAGAAAGTGGCTTCTGCCTCTAGAACTCAAATGAACTGCTGTGGTTCTGCCACAGCAAATATCTGTCACTTTATGTAGGTGTTTCGCTGAAAACGAATCTTTAAAGTATTTGTAGTCTTCTGAGGCTGAATTTCCAATCTAGTGTCCATTTCATCTGCAGAGATCAGAGCACTTGCCAGATTTTGACAGGAGAAAGTTGGCCGTGACTGAATGGCAATGCATGCCTGGAAAAAGGCTTGTGAACCACAGGTTCGTGAAGCAGCCTCCTGAAAACACACCTGAAGCTCAGTTCTGTGTACCATGCATAGAAGGAAGTTCTTGCTGTGACTTCATTCATGCTTTTGGCATCCCAGTGTTATTTCTGGTGATAAAAGAATAATAGAATGAATAAGCAGCTGAAACAGAAGAGAGTGAATTTAATCTTCAGGGAAGGTGAGAACACACCCCAGTTCTCATCACTTCTGTATGCGGTGCCTGTTCTAATCTCCATCCAAACTTCAATACTAGGGATTAAATTGTCAATCATTTTTAAAAGTTCATCTTTCAGAAATTCTAAAGTCTATTTTTTGGAAGTGACCTGGTATTGATTTGCATGTATTTACATTTTAGTAAAATGAAATTTTAAAAAAATCTGAAGAAAAAAAGGGAAAATTTTAAAATCCCTAATATTTACCTGAAAAAACCTCTGTGTACATCTAGCTTTACATGTAGTAAAAAAATACAAATGAAATAAAATAGAAATAAAAAATAGAAAAGGGAGAAAAATATCAAGCACTATAAAGTGTATAATATTCTTCACTGGTTACAAGCCACCTTAGCTTGGCTTAATTTCAGAAGGTACTAATGACATATTTAACTTTCTTTGCTATTAAGCTTAGGAAATTGACCAATTCTACTGAGCCACTACTTTTTTTTTTAGGTAATATAATATTTTTGTTACATTTCTTCCTGCTTCTTTGTGATAGAAACGTCTTGTACTTTTTTCTCACTTTGTTGCAAAATACAAAAAAAGGGTATTTTTTTAATAGTCATGTATACTGATGGCTGGCTGTTGACATCAGTGGACTTCAGTTAAAATTTTTTGGTGCATATATTAAAGTATAGAACAGCTGGTGTTTTTTCAGCTGATGATTTTTCAGGGCCCTATTAAGTTTTATGAAATAAAATTAATGAGTCTTGTTGTCAGCTTCCTGAACAATACCAACTTGCTGGTCACTGGAATACTCATGACCTCTGGAGAAGAGCGCAAAAAAGGTGGTTTTGGGTTTTCTAGCTGGTCAGATGTGGCCAGCTGGTATAGCAAAGGCAAGAACACTTGGAGGATGTTCTTACCAGGAAAGCAGTGTGTTTACTTAGCCTGTGGTTCTTCAGAGAGCAGGTTTCCCTAAAAAAGTTGTAGGTGGCCTGAGGTTGGTCAGAGGGCAGACACTTGTTTGACCTTTTGGTAACAAGTCCTTACACTAGAAGAAAACCCAAACATGTTTTTATTTCTTAAATTGCCACTAATCAAGGGAGGAGCTAAGGAACTGGGACTGAGAGATCGCCTGCAAGTTTTAAACTCATCTGGATCTTCATGTGTAGAACTGCAGTTGCACAGATAGTATAACCCTAACAGCTGATTAATTATGATTAATATTGAAAGTAATGCAACTGTTTTGCTTAGTGTTTCCAGATCTTTATTTTTTTCATTGTGGTCAGTCAACATTGAGAAATTTGTATTTATTGTGTAAATATTTTGGGGAAAGTGATATATGTGAACACTTTACTACCACCAGTGATACGCCTTAGCTCATTCACTATGAATTTTGGCTTCCTTCGTATTCCCTGAAAAATTATGATTAAATTAACATCTACACATTAGGGTTTCGTTGGTTTTGGAATGGTGAAATTATGTATTTACACTTCTTGTTAACAATTAGAGATGTGAAATGGAAAGGTGTCTATTGAAGAGCTCTTTCTTTGCACCCTCTAGAAGTGAAGGTATTTCCATACGTTCCCCCCACCCCATATTTCCTAGCCTACCATCCTGCTCTTTTGGCATAGTGGAATTAGGATGCTCTCAGTTTTATCATGGATCTGGTAGCAATTACGGGGGGTTTTTGTAACAGTGTCTTTGATACAGTGATTAACTAAAATATGCAGAGATTCTATTTTTCCAGGCAAAACATTTTATGGAATTTTCAAAATATATGTCTCAGGAATATCAGACTAAGTGGACTAAACGCTGATGAAAGGAGTAAACTCAACTGAAGGGCTGCAACTCAACCTAGAATCTCTTTTGTGTAGTTTTAGCTACCAGCTAGTTCAAGAGCAGAATAAAATAATGCCATTTAATAATGTATTCTCATAACTGAAATTAGAGAGGCGAAGGATTGAAATCCCACTCCGTGATGTGTTAGAGGCTGGATACTGAATGAGGAAAGAAGGAAACAGAGAAGATCCGGCTTGGATGCAGGCTGCCTGCTTTGGTATCATGTCATGTCTCTCGTGAACGTCTTAGGAGTGAAAAAACAACCCACCCTGCAGCAGCGTGTCCCTGTTTTCCTTGGCACCCTTCTGCCGCCTGCCTTCGAGTGAAGAAGTCAGAAGTAAAGGGAGAGGATCGCCAAAGTCAGTGCCTAAGCTGATTTAAGCCTGCGGGGGCCTGAAGTTTATCCGGAGCACAGCCTCCTGGTTTAGGGGAAGGGGTGAGGGATACGTGGGTGTGGAGCGGCTCTGGTGCAGCGTGAGCCCCATCCCAGGCTCATTCTGGCTCAGGGATTGTGGGGAGAGCAGGAAAACCCCGGCAGCGGGGCACGGGCTGCCGGCGGGACCAGCCCTGGACTTTCCGGGCCCGGCCGCGGCGGGAGCAGGAGGAGGAGGAGGAGGAGGAGGAGGAGGAATGCTGCCGCCCTGACGTCAGGAGCTGCTCCTGGGAATGTTTTGCATTCCTCTTCCTGGCAGTGGTCAGGTGGCTTCCAGCAAGAAGGAAGGAACAGCCGCTTCCAAAAAGAGAGAAAAAAATTAAAAAAAAAAAAAAAAAGGGGGGGGGGGGCGACGGAGGGGGGGGACGGACATTGAGAGCGCGCAGAGGAAAAGAACACTTTATAATAAAAGTATTGTGGGGGAGGCACTTTTATTAAAAGCCAGATTGGGAATTGGAACCAGATGTTCTGCATTCGAAAGCTGCACGAATGTTAAACGCGTTTATTAATGACTGTGATGGCTGAGGTATTTGGCTGTCCGCCTCGCTTTAATCTCATTGCTGCGTATTAAAAAACAGTTGAGAAAAACATTTTTTTTTTTGTACCCGACTTTAGGCAGCTTCCTTTATACAAATATTCATTAAAAAAAAAGACAGGATTTTTATGGGAGTATAGCAACATATATGAAAGCAAGAAACAAGCAGGGAAATGTCAGTGTTTGTCTTGTTCTGTTAGTTTTAACATATATGTTGTGCTGAAAATTATTTGCTTGAAATTTGATTTCCTTCTTGATTTGTGGTTGTTGGATAACATGCATGATGTAAGCTGGAGAGGTCAGAACATGCAATTACTGCTGTTCACAAAGTACTTCCTATTCCCTTAACTCTCCCTCTTTAAAGTCCCTGTCAAAGCCTGTGTTTAAAGCAAAACGAGAGTAGATACTCAGTCCGAGATGAGTAAAGTAGGAATTGCATTCACCACAGTCAGTGCTTGTGAAATAGCTGCTTTATCTCCTTAGATGGACCCAAATGTGTGCTATATCTCCATTTCCAGAGCAGTGTCTCTCTCTACCTTGGCAGTGCTGCACATTTGGGAGTACCAAGCACCAAGAGCTTCCATGGGCACTTCTGGTTTGTGTCTCAGGATGGATGAGAACTGACAGCACCACAGCCTGTACAGGCAGATTTGGGGTATCCCCCAGGCAGGCATGAATCTTCCTCCCATCCTTGGGCTCTGTTGTGTGCAGATCATAAGATTTTTTTGTGTGAAGCAAGGACTGTTGGAGGGAGAGATGGAGTTGTGCCGTGTGTGTGGCAATGTCCTGAACCTGTGCCTTCTTTATCCACTTGAAAGGGGAAAAAAAAATTTTCTCTGTAAGCACCAGGGACCCACTCTTTACACGGTGGGGCATGGCTGTTTTGTATGAATTCAGACTTCTGTGGACAGGACACAGATCCCTAGGGCTGGTGGAGCTGAGCTCTGGATTCAGGCTGGGAGAGGCCATACCAATAAAATTGCACCAAAGAGACTTGCCCTTGTCCAGCGTGATGGGGTTTTTTTTCCTTAATTCGTCCTATATTTTCCTTTTCCTTGACATTGCCCGAAGTTGTATTTGGGTGGAGTTATTCTTATTCACAGGCAGTGTATTTGATGGTGTTGCAGGAAGCTGGTGGGATGGGGAACATTTGGGAGTTTTGGGGAAGTTTCCTTGAGCTCTGTGCCCGGGTCAGGTGAGGCCCAGGAGCACCCATCCATTTCCTGGTACCCACTGAAGTGAGCAGCAGCTTCCTGCTGCAGGGTGGATGCTCTGCTGAGGAATTTCCAGAAATGCTGAGAAGTGCTGACTCATAGCTTACGGCCTGTCTGGGCTGAGGGGAGGTTTTCAAATCCTTGGCTGAAGCCAGCAAAAAAATGTTGCTGTAATGTACTGTTTTATTTTTAGCAAGGGGGGAGGCTGTGTTGCTTAGGATGAAATGCTTGTGAGTGGTTTCAAAATGACAGACACTTTTAATTTTTTTCTCTTTTCTATTTTTAGAACTTGGAAAACAGGTTGTTTTGCTAAAATACAGACACTTCTCTGTTTCCCTAGTAAATGGGTTGTTGTAAAGGAGCCTTAAGGATTTCATGCAGGAAGACTTTTACCACCACTGCAGTTCAAAATGTCCTTCAGGGTAGGAAATACTGAAGTATTTGAGACTGAAAGTCAGTTGGCACTTACTTGCATATATTTTTCACTTCTGCCGAGGTGGGACTGCAGCTCCAATTGTTGGAGCTGAAATGTAGCCAGATATTTGCTGCTATTACAAGATCATTGTAAAAGCTTGGTGCTTGTGTTTCGTCCTCCCTTGTTTTTAGCAGTCATTTCACAAGTCATGTGCTGTGCCTTTTCGTTTTTTTCTTTCCGAACAGAAAATGCCCTATAGTGTTTTCTGCTGACTTCTGCCAGGAGCAAGATTGAGGGAGGAGTTCTTTCAGGCTGTACCACCACTCAAAACACAATTTTGGTGATTAGATTGTAGGGGCAAAATTATTTTCTTCTCCCTCCTCCACTCCCAGCCCCTCCCCCAGTCAGTACTTTTTTTTAACATATTCTTGGGGGTGTGTATTGTTTTTCTGTTGAACAGGCAATAGTACTTTGGGATGATCTCCAATGTATGCACTGTCCCAGAGAGTATCATAAATGAAATACAAGTTTGTATAAACTCTTTTACTTTTGCTTCTAATTTCTGACATTTGCTGTCTCTTCTTCTTTATTCACAGCTCTGTACCTCTGTCTATAGAGCTGTTTGCAGCCCTTTTTTTTTTACACCTTGATAGAGAACTGTGATTCTACAAATGATCTGCAGACTGCTTCTAACCACAGTGCTAATCATTTTTGAACCTGTAGCATAAGACAGAACATTTTGCAAATATGAAGGGAAAAAAAGCCAAAAAACCCCTCACATCTTTTACACCAACCCTGCAGTGGCTGGCTTGAGAATAACTGGTGCACAGCTTCCCTGAGGTTGTTGTTGAACAGTGTTTAACTGCTCTCCTTAGTTTTTGTCCTGGGACTGAGTGATATTACCTGTCCAGCAGGGTCCTCATCTGATAACCACAGAAAGGAAAAGGATCATTCTATGCAGGAAGTAGAGGAACATAGGACAAGGCTGTTTCCATGATGTGCTCATTTATTTGCTCATCATTGTGCAAAAATCCCAGTCTTAGTAATTTTAAAGTAAATACAGTGTGTGCACGTGAGCTGCTGGTGTTTTTTGTGGACAGCAAGAATTGTAGGCTGCACATCTATCACAAAATTTCGCAATCAAATCCACTAATAACTCTAACCTTGCCAGGTACCCACCTCTAAGAGAAAGCTTCTTTTCCTACCCAAATCTGCCAGTTCCTTCCAAGATTTTATAGCAGCTGCATAATCTCTTTTGAGAGAGTTGTGTCCTGGCACCTGCCACTATAGTGGGAAAATAATATAGGTCATACATTATTTCTAGCCACCTGTCAGTAAATTCAGGACAAGAGCCATGAACTAACAGCCTTGCATGTGCCCCTTTTTAGATTGATGTGTCATCCGACCTGGGTGGACATGCCTCAACTGGATTGCCTGACTTCAGATAACCCGTGCTACAATCCTCAGCTGCTTGACCCTATTCTAGTTTGGATGAGGCACAGAACGTACCTTTTTGTGAAGATTCTGTCCCCAAACTTATTTTAAAAAAATTAATTATGCATGAATGTTGTCCAGCTTTCCAGGGAACATCTTGGTACGACATGTATCAGTGTAGTGAGAACATCTCATTTTACAGTCAGCTTTTTGAAATTGAATCTGCCCTGCTCCTTTCTAGTAATGTTATGCTACACACTCTGGTTCCTGTCTCTAATACAGACATGTCCTGCAGAAAGCTTTCAGCTTGTGGCAGTGTAAGCTTGTGCTTTCTCACTTATCTTTGTCTCCTAATGCTCCCTGTTCTTGCATAGCTTTATGATCTCTCCACTGTTTGCTGCTAGTTGCACTACAGTCTTGGTAGCTGTGCCAAATCTGAAAAATTCATGTCTATGTTTCAGTTGTCATACTACTTTTTGTTACTGTGTCATTGTCTTAAATAATTTTTACTTTTGATCTTGCAGAATTTCTCTTACACCCTTCTGGTAACTTTGCTTAGGGTCACCATGACAACATATTTATTTTTCTAGATTATAGTGAGTGCCCAAAAAGAGCAAAAAAGACAGGTTAATGGTAAATCTTGAGCAGTCAGTTGCTTTATCATTATCATCACTTACGTGGTTGCATTAGCATTAATTTTCTTTTGCACTGTTTGTCCATTAATCTCTGTTGGTGTTCAGAACAATTCAGTTCAAGAAATGCACTGTGTAGTACTTTACTGTTTGCTGGGTAGGGTGGGTCATACATTGATGTCTAAATAAAGATGAGATTCCAATGGTAAAAAATAAGATTTTCTAAAAATTAGTAGTCAGAATTTGAGAATCCTAAGCAGTGCAGTTAAGTCAATCCAATTGTTTTGGTAAAGATTAGAGGAACCCTTTGTGATAAATTTTAAAGAATACACACAGTAGACTGTATATATGTCTGAATATGTGAATGATAAACTTTGGGAATGTAGGCTGATACTTACAAACGGTTTAAAGCAGTGGGTAGAAATAAGTCACATTTTGTTTGAAGCAGTAAATAATCCAGGGAGACTGAGGATAGAAAGAAGGAAGAGGTGGTTAAGGAAAAGTAGCCTACCATTACTTTATGAGGTCTACAGGTCTTTCAGCCTCATCTCAACTGCTACTAAGCCTCTTCAGTCAACTTTTCCAGTTCTCCTGGTTTTTACATCTTGTTTTTGAGTTTTAATCTTTTTCCAGTATTTACTTTTGATTACCTTATGATTCCATGGTGTAATTTAAATTAGAAGCTCTGTCACAAACTATCGGTTAAAACTTAGACTAAATCAAGGTTTGCCTCTTACAAAGAAGCAATGATTCAGATGTGGCATCTGCTATGTGTGATACATCCCCAGTAATCAATATGTCAAAAAATGAATGTATGTGCAGCTGCCAAGAGGACCTGTGCCAGCATTGCAGGTTGTAGGCCAAGGGCTTCATTATTAACTCATTAACTGTATATTCACATCAAGAGTATTGTGGGGTGTGGAGCTTCAGTGCATCCCAAAATCTGGTCATCCCTGTGCCTGCCACTTCTATGTACTGCAACTATTTTCATTTGGTGATTTCCATTCTGTGCAATTGATTCCCCAGCCTGGGGACTCAAATTTTCAAAACGTCTGTGCTGCTGTACAGCTGGGAAAATGTATCTATCTTTCTGCTCTCATGGCCTTCCACAGTAATATACCTGTCTGAAATGAAGCTATCAAGGGCTGCAGGTGGGATTGTGCATATGGAAGACAAACTTTCTAAGGAGCAGGAACATAGTTTTTGACACAGACATGTCTGTGCTAGCAAATGATGTGGTAGGAGCAGCTTTGTGGGGTAGAAGCTGGTGTGGGAGATTTGGTCCTGCTGTAGGCATCGTGGGCCTTTATTGCAGACAGGCTGTAAGGTGGTCACGTGGACAGAATGCCTTTTAGCAGTTGGAGCACATCTTCAAGTTTAGTTCCATATGAAAAGAATCCATGGCATGGGCTCAGAAGGCTGCTCCACAATCCAAACCAAAGCTTGGGAAGATGGAGAGATTTGCCACAGAAACACAGCCCTGATCTGAACCGCAGGACTGGTGTGGACACACCCATGAATGACCAGACATCAGACCAATCCATCTTTCTCAGTTTGGCTTGCTCTAAGAATTCCTATTGTCATACACATACGCAGATGCACAGTTGTAAACAGAAAAACCCAGACAATAAGCTGCTTTTTAAACACTAAGGAGAAGAAAAAAAAAGGTGGATGTTCGGCTTCTAAATACCTGGGTGTTGCTCCAACTGTGTAGCCATTGTTGCATCTGTCAAAATTCTAGACCTTGTCTAACTGCGTCCTTTCTCTTGTAGAGTCCTTAAAACTGCAAAAATACTGACATTGTTCCCTTGTAGCTGGTATGTATTAATTTGAAAAGAGGTATGTTTTCGTTCCCCTGGCTACGCTGGAAAGATCTGACAGCTTTTGCCATACCATATTGCCTGATGGTACAGCAAACAGATACTTGGAATGATAAGTAGGAAAACCAGTCTTAAGCACTGTAACTTTATCCAGAGGAACAACTTCAGTTTACTGTGACATGGACACCTAGAAAACACTTGTATGTGTGAGCTATGGAATGTGAGACCATTTAGGCAACCCCATTGCCTAAATAAAAAATTCGTGGTTGTTTCAGGCTTATTTTGGTGGAGTGATATAATAGAATTATGCCCTAGATAGAAGGAAGTGCCCACACAATTGCAGACTAGAGGAACAACTTCAGAGTTTACTGTGACATGAACACCTAGAAAACACTTTTATGTGTGAGCTATGGAATGTGAGATGGTGATCCTCTACCCCATTGCCTAAATCAATAATTCGTGGTTGTTTCAGGCTTATTTTGTTGAAGTGATAGAATAGAATTATGCCCTAGATAGAAGGAAGTGCCCACACAATTGCAGACTCTTGATTTCCCAGGATACAGCTCCAAGTTTGTTTCTAGGAGAAATGAGCAGGTTCATCTGGACTTTTACCTTGTTCCCTTACATGGCCAGGTTAGAGCCAGGAAATATAAAGCAGAGCACAGCAACAGGTCAGTGAGACCCCATCAGGTGCCTTTGAGCACACTGTTTACATCTTGCTCTTTTGAATAGAAGCTGCAAATGGCCAACCTGCAAGTAGTAGATTTTTAACAAATATTTATTGTATGCAAGTGAAAAACTGACTTGTCAATATGTATTTCAATATATATATATTTTTCAATATATATTTTCAACCATGGAAACATGGTTGCAGTAAGATTTAGTATTAAAAACTGAGCTGAGAAATCAGTTGGTGTAGCATACGGAACAGAGGGTTGCTTTACAAATTTTTCCCTTTCTTGTTTTCCTCCTTCCATAGAGAATATGCATTGCACTGAGGACAGAGAAGCAGAAAGTCTTGGCAACTTTTAGTGTGCCAGAGACTTTGTTCTGCTCGGTGAGGAGGGGTGCAGTTCCCAAGAAAGATGTCAAATGCAGTTATTAATGTTCTTCCTTCATATGATGGATCCCATCTGTATTTAGAAACATCTGAGCTTGTGCTTCAATAGAAGTCACGTAGCATTTTTACTGGTATAGTGTAGAACTTGAGTGTTTTTATTCACGATACTTGAGGCTTTGCTCCCAGACATAGTTTACAAATGCGTGACATTCCTTTTACGTTTCTAAGTGAAAAGTGAGCCAGGGTGAGCAGGAAGGACATTCTGTAGCTTGGTGAATCTTAGCAGTTTTTCATTGTGTCATATTTGTTTTTATAGAAGCAACTTCAAACTAGGTCAATATGAGTAGCAAATGAGTTTTTGCCTCATATAAAAACAAACATGATCAGAATCATCTTGTCTGTAAGTTATTCATGGAGTCCATTAGTGTCAGGATATACAACTTTCCTCTTTTGACAGCCTTTCCTCAGAGTTGTCAAAATATAGTATCTTCAAAACAAACAATGTTTTTAGTTTTTACTTCCTTCTTTGCTTCCCCTATTTCTCAAACAGTGAAACACTAGTAACCTCAGTTGAAATAATCTGTGTTTGTATCTGTGCCTCTTACAGCTGGGATGTGGCTCAAATAATTCTGCAGTGTAGCAAGTTACTTCCCATCTTTGTCATGTAATATATCTTCTCAGATTATTACCCTTTGTTTCAGAATATAAACATGAGCAAATATTATCTTGATTAATCCTCTCCCTTCCTTCCATCTCCTCTTTCTCCTCTCCCTTACTGTTTTGAGAAGCGGTAATAAAATGCAAGTTTATTCTTTGCCAGCCAAGAACTACTAGTTTCTATAGGGAAGAATGTCCCTTTGGTCTTAAACATGATTATTTTGTTTTGTTTTCCAAACTGGTAAGAAAGAGTTAATGGCCTGGAACAAAGATTTTAGGTGATAGCCTCACATTTCTCAACAATATACTGTGGCAAATGGACAATTCCATTTTCTGGCAAATATTTGGAAAAATTTTTAAGATTTCGTGAATCTGATTTTGGGGTCAAGAAAGAAGATGCCAGCTAACCTGAATACCTAACTGTGACAGCATGGAGCCAGAATGTTTTCTTTAGGCAAACCTATATTTATGACAGTGCATGAAACCTCAACTCTGCCAAAGCTCTCCTGGTTTCACAGTTTGTCCAGGGACAGAGGAGGATCGTACGCTCTGATCTCATGTTCTGCCACTGTGTCATAGCAGTCCATGTCACAGAGCTGGCTTTATGCCAGCCACGTGGTCCAAATCTCATCCCTTTCTCTTCCAACTCTTGACATGTGCTCAGATGTCTTGTAGAATAAGGCAGAATTATAATCAAAGGCTACGAGATGAGGAAAACCAGACTTTGTTTTCAAAATATTCTTTACATTCCTGATTTCATTTGGCTTATGCCACAGGCTTCCCATAAAATCTTCAGCAAGATATCTGTTGTGAGTTTTAATCTGGCATATAAAAAAACTAGAATAACAGCGATTCTCAGTGATTTTACTGGAATATTAGTAAATAAAATTAATGCTAATCAAACACTGGCTTGGGCTTGAGGGATGGCCAGAGAAGAGGGGACTGGGGAGAGTCAAAGTTTGCTTTTCATATGGCCTTTGAATGAGCTATGTCAGAAGAGCCAAGAGCAGCAACACATTGAGAGAGACTTAGAGATGCTTCTGGGTGCTCCTTCTTGAGATCTGAATCTTGTGCCTGTTCTCTCTTGAGGCATGTGCAGTCTTGTCCTAAGGATGTATTTGTTCATATGGAATGTGAGAACTTAGAACACATCTAAATTTAATTTCTGCCAACTAGCCAGAGAAATTTGTTTTGGATTTGAGAGGAAAGAGAACTTCAGATTGTACTGAGTAATTTGTCTGTGTTGTAAGCAGCTAAAGAGAGACTAATTAAGGAAAGGGTAGGTGGAACATAAAGAAAATTGGAATTAAGCATGTACAGTCTGTGTCAGTGGGATCCATTTTCAGGCAGAACATGAATACACTGTGAACTTTGAGACATTTTAGTATATATATTTATGTTTACTGACTAATGCTATGTTCACTTTCTTCATTTTATATTTTCTGAGTATGTACAGGTGTTTTTACCAAAATCTTCAGCATAAAAATCCCAATACTAAAGACCAATAAGCATGACGTGTAATATTCAGAATATTACAGAATTAAATCATCATAACAAACCAAAGCAAATTGCTCTTAAGCAATTTCGGAAGCTTCTCTACCAGGAAAACCTTTCTTGTGGGGGAATTGCTTCAATAGCCAGGCGTGAAAAGTGAATGAGGGGATAGCCCATCCTTGGTTTTGAGTAGGTTTCCTGTTAAAGTGGCGGTGGAAAGCGTTTTCCCGGAGGAGGATGTATGCAGTTCTGCTGAGTTTGACTGAAACTGCTGAATCCAGGCATTGTGCCTGTATTTTGGCTTCCTTCCCATTGTGAAAGTACAGCGCAATCTCCTGCCTGCTACTCCCTCTGAGCTCGATATCCTCATTAAAGATCAGGGGAAAAAAAGGGGAAAACCCGAGGAGATCAATGAGTTCATTTGCATACCATGCCAGGGCTGGCACATGGTTCAACACGTGATGCAGTAGTGAACTTTTTTTTTGTGAGCTTGCTATAGCCACTGAGAGACATTTCAGACTGCAGAGATAGGAGGCTGCAATTTTGTATTCAGAATCAAGAGTGAAAGTGCTTAATAACTCAATTGCATAATGTAAATAACATGTTTTGCATTTAATCACACAGAGAGCTGTGACAGTATTCAATGTTTATTGATGTTTACTGTTTTGTTTCTGTTTCTTGTTACTACTATTAATGCCTGAAGTATTTGATACTTATTATCATTCCTGTCTTAATGACCTGTGTTCCTGGGAGTCTGCAGTCTAGCTGATGACTTAGTGAGGGGGAAAGGCCAATGAAAGCACTTTAAATGATCTACATTGATGTTCATCTTATGCTGTGACATCTGCTTGGACACTTTTTTTTTTTTCCAATTGGATCTGGATTCTTTTATGGTGCTGTTTAGCTCCATTCCTGAGCAAAAGCCCTGGCTGCTGCCTGGAGGGTGGGGTGTGTGTCCTTGCCATTTTGCCTGTCCCATCTCCAGCACACATCACACCCTTTTGGGAGCAGTTTCCATTCACCAGCTCTGCATTATTAATTCCCTGGGTTAGCAAATTCAACCACAGCTCACAGACAAGCAGGGAGCAGATCTGGCCCACCCCCCACTCCTCCCTTTTTAGGGTTAAACATGATATAGATATATTTCACTGAATCACATAGCCTTCTGATTTTGTCTGAGAAATATTTCTTGTGGATGCAGAAAGAGTTTCAAGATAGCATTTGTATCTTGTTTTCTGAATTTACCTACATCCATTTGACTGAAAATTGCCTGTAACCTGTTACACACAGTGACACACAGGTGGGGCGTTAACCTCTTTGCATCAGCCAAGCCAAGAAAGAAGGCCTCCTTGTTAAAAAATACGTTTAACACATAGCAGACTCATACCTGTGAAGACTCTAGCTTGTAGCACACCCTGATTGAGAATAAAGTGTCTACTTACACAGATATAACTATGTCTGTATAGTGAAATACAGTGTTGGTTACTGAACTGGTGAAAATGAAGTGCAAGTTCATGTAGACAGGTAAAATGTTGAAAGGCTTGCGTGGACACAGGCTTGTATACAGATATCTTGGCCTTCATTATAGCACTCTCACTATGGGAGGTCCATAGTGGGTTTGAGGGACTTCTGGAGAAAAAGTTTAGTTTTTTTTGGGCTGAGGGAAGATGTAGCTGAGAGGAGAAAATGAGCAGTATGACACACAATGGGAAGAAGTTCCCATTTACAAGTTTGTTGCAGCAAGGTGTGTCTAACTCTTCCGTCCTCATAATTTTTTATGTCGTAAGAATACCTTCATGGGACATACATTACTAAAATGACTGTTTCTAGGTAAGAAATCTCCATTGTTTCCCAAACAAAAATGAAATTCCACGTCTTGTGTGGCAGCACAAAACTGTTATCTATGTCTAGTCTACTGTATTCTCAGGTTGTTTTGTATGTTTTTGGTGATTATTCACATGGTTGATTTTCAGTATTAGTACGTTTCTAACTTAGAGCATATATGAGAGGGGAAAGAGTGCACAGTAAATTGAGTCTGTTCTCTTCTCTGTTTTCTAACATGTCTGTTTTCTAATGTGTTTTTAGTTACTGTGAACACTAATCAATTTTATGTGTGCTTTAAGAAACTGCGTCTCCTGAGGCTTTTCAAGGAGCCGTGAGACTTCTCTTTACTTGGACTCAGCTGAAAATAAGAGACGTGTTTATTATGATCTCAGTTGTTCCTTAAAGGTCAGAGCACCAGTTTAATTTATGACTCAGCACTCTAGTTACTAGAGTCTAGGTAAAGTGGAGACTGTAAATAATTTTCACCACTGTTTCTGAATTTAGAAATGTGTTCCTTTTCCACAAAAAACCCCTGCTTTTCTTGTGAAGTGTTCAATCAGTGAAGAAGTTATAAATTTCTTTACTTTGTAACAGCTAAGTAAAGAAGGAAGCACTTCAATCTTGCTTGGGCTTTCTTTGTGGCTATATACTTTTAAATAAGTGCTTTAGGAGGTTGTGTTACAAAAGACAGATTTTGTTTCTGGTTGTTGGAAAGATGAAATTTTATCTTTTGTTTGGGAAACTGTATCTGAGTTAAAGTAGAAATAAAAACACGTTGCAAAGATCAAGATTTAGAGGGAAAGGTTTAATCACAAAACAGTAAAATACAGTTTTAAAACAGAGTCTGTATAGGCTGATCACAGAATCTTGGAATTTTTGCTTGTTTTATGGTTACCATTAAAGCAAAACATCACCACATTTCTGGGAATCTTGCGTGATCAAGGATTATAGCATTGAGACCATGTTTATATTCATTTTTCATGGAAATTTTTTAAGTGAATACTTATCAGTTAGATGATTAAAGTTCCTGTTGCCTGCTACCATCCAGGCAAATGCCTGGCAATTTTTGCTCTTGCTGGATTTTTCACTGTTACTTTGAAAGGCGCTCCTTCCTTAGTATCTTTGCTTTAAACAAAGAAGTTCAAAGCTAGTGGCTGGATGACAGTGAAATGAAGAAATAGCTTTAAACCATTGTAGTTGACCCAATTCCAAGTAAAGATAAACCTTTCTGATTTACAAGGTGTTGCGTTTTAGCTTGGTCTGCTCTCTCGGGAGTTATGTCTGAAAAAAATAAAATGTGAAGTGTATGCTCAGCTCGGTTTCAAATAGAAAAGCTCAGAAGCGGCACTTGTCAAAACTCATTTTGGCCCAGGCAAATAAGCTTTCTGCTGAAGGGGAAAAAAGGAAACTGAAAGCCTGACCAGCTGTAGCAATCCTAATAGGAGCTAATATGTGCCAACCTCAGCAGTGTCAAGGCTGCTTGCTTAGAAAGAGGTGGGGGTTTGCCCAGTACTGACGCTTCTGGCTGATGGTTTTGGGAAACCAGGCTCTTTGTTTCTGGGACAGAAACCCCTCTTGTGACACAGCACTTTCCTACTCTCCCTTGAAAACTTGAACTCTGTGATAGAGTCCTGCTGTGCTGCTTGTGAGGTTTTTAATGCCGTGGTTTGATCCTTTACCTCAAAGGTAACTTGAAAAAAGTGTGACCTTGTATATTTTCTCCAAGGCTTAAAGCATCATTTCATATAGTAAGTCCTTCTGCTGATGGAAGGGTTTGTGCAATAAAATATCAATAGCCCAAACTGAAATGTTTGTCATATGAAGCTACTTGAACGATTTCACTGTACTTTTTTTTTTCCTCACACTACTGAGGGAGGAATTTTTTTTTGGAGATTTTTCAGCATTTATTGAACACTTAGCTTCAAAGGGACACCAAATGCTACCAGATTAATAAATTAAATTCCACTGGTAGCTATAAGCTCTCAGACCTTTAACAAATTTTTATAATAAGGCATTTTTTTAGTCCAAATAAATTGTAGTTGTCTCACTGCCTGATACTGGAGCTTGACATTCTGTTATTAGGACTTACTGTGTTATACCTTTGCATCACAACTTAGAAGGATACCCATTATTTATACCCCTGTTTCCATTGGAATTGAGTGGTAGGTTTTCTTTTGCCTGCACTTAATCACTGGTTTGAGGAGCAGTCTGAAGCTTCCTTTGTTTTCCTTGCAATTTCTCCCTTGTGCTGCCACATCCCTTTGTACTTTATTTATTGCAAATTTGCTTGATTAGATTAAGGAAGGATTAAGGAATCCAGAACCCTTAACAAAAGGCAACCCATCATTTATAAATGTGTAAACATAATGTAATTGCTTCTTAATTCCTTGTGTTAAACAAAAAAGGGGATTCTCCAGCAGATAAACCCTGAGAGACTTTTTGAAAATCAAATGAAGGCAATTTGCTGACTCAAAGATGTGTATGCCAAAGATGAGAAGTTATCACGCACAAAGCTCAGGTTTTAGTTGATATGAAGAGCTTCAGGTACTTTGATCTCCTTGTGATCCAAATATATCTTGTCAGTCCACACTGATTTCTAACCATTTCTGAATTCCTATGGTGAAAGGAGGTTTTGGCTCTGCTTGGGCAGTTTTGGATTGCCATTAATTTGCAATTTGGTGTTCTTTAGGTTAGCAGTGGTAAGGGTTATAGTAATAAGAGGATTCATCTTTTATTCAAAAACTTAATGTCAAAAGCCCTTAGCACTTGTTTTTCTTTTATCTCTACCATTAGCAGAGCTTTACTAGTGGTGATTCTGGGTGAAAAACCCTCATAAAAGCTTATTTAAAAAGAAAGAAAAGGTAACTCCTTCCTGTAGGCTGAGTTGGCCTTTTTGCATTTGGGGGTTTTTGATTTCCCAAATTAAAAAAAATTCTGAAACAAAAGAGTAAGTATAATTCAGTTGGACTTGATTATTGAGAGGATAATTGAGAGGACTTACTGTGTGCAGTCTGTCCTGACTGACTTTAAGAGAGCATCTCAATACAGAGCAGAAGAATCCACTTGTGCAAGTCCTGTCAGTTTCAATTTTATAATCTTCTACTATTTGAAACCTAGCATCTTGATCCCTAGATTTGTTGTAAGATGTTTTTGCTGTCCCATGTCAAAAAGAAGGTGAGAAGCCATTCCCTGGACAGGACCATCCTCTTACACTTCCCTAACGCATTAGCAGTAGAATGTTTCACCTTCATTATTCTTTCATGTTTTGGCATGTGTTATTTTTTTTATTTCTTTGGCTTTGTTGCCTATACATCTTATGATCAGGACTGTTTATTTGTATTATACCTCACAGGTCTGTAACTGAGCTGGCTACCTGCAAGAAGCTGTCTGTGCAAACAGCAAACAGCAGGGCTTTGCTTACATGTCTCTGCCTGGCTGGTGTCAAAACAGTGATATCAGGAATTAAGACAAGTCAGTAACAAAGGTTTCTGTTGTCTTTTTTTGGTCTTTTAACCAAAGACACTGAACATGGACTGCTAAGAAGCCATTGAGCTTTTGCCATGATCACTCATGTTTTTCCCAAAGAGTAAATAGCTACAGCTTCTCTGGTGTCCACAAGACAGCTGAAAGGAGTTGCAGATTCTGCTCACTGCTTTGGATGTAATAATGAGCTTCCTTGTAATGAGCACTACATTAAAGAACAGAGAGTGTAAATTATTTCTCTAAAAGACCTGAAATTAACTCTGGATCAATTGTGAATGACATACGCTGACATGAGATTATGCAGAGCAGTTGGATGAAAGCTTTTAGATTGCAATGTTACTGCTTATGCTGTCTTACTTTGCCTCTTGCTGGCTTGGGATTGGTACTGTTTGTGCTTCTAATGGAACTATGTTCCATTAGGAAAGCAATGGGAGCAGTTTTTGCATACACAGGCAGTTGGCTGTCTATTCCAACTGCAAAGGAACAAGTTGCAATTAGCACAAGCCTTGAAGAGCATGTTTTCTTTGGAAGTTGCCTTTTGCATGTGTCCTTCAGTGTAGGGAGTTTTAGGGTATGAGGTAGAGGATGATACATTAGATGATTTCCCTGGGAACCAAGCACTCTGACCCCTCAGGCCAAGATCTGTGATACACATCCTTGCCTCAGCTAGTCTGGCCTCCTCTGACTGTTCCACTTGACCCTGCTCCTGCTCCCTGGCACATCTTATTTCTGCCAGCCTAACAGTGACTGGGCTCTGCTGAGACCTGCATCTGACCAAGAGGAGTGCTCCAGCTATAAGCTGGTGGGTTTTTTGGGTTTGTTTTTCCTTTTTTGAAGGGACAGGTTTTTGTTTCTGTTTTTCCAAGCTGGATGAATCCTTGACCTGGTCTGCAGCACAACCTACAGACTTGTCAGCCGAAATGAGGGTTGGGGGCAAACCATGGATTGAGGGTATTGTGAACCTAGAGGTTCCTTTTCTGTGTTCCTTTAGGCAAATTACTATCCCCTTTACCTTCTATTTTCATTTCATGAGGTAAAGGAAAAGAACACTTTTATTAAAGCAGGAGTTGTAAGATGCTGTTAGTTAGTACTGCTATGTGAACTTTTTAAGTTTCATACATTACTCTAAAATCTTCAAGGAATAGCACTGTTAAAGAACTAGACATAATTTTTAGGCAGCTTACCAACTGCATCTTTAGATGCTGACACAGTAACAATTTTTATTTTATGAAATGCCTTGTTCAGTAGAGGAGACATCCTGCACTCTTAGACACAGCACTACTTTTGCTGGGTTTCCAGTTGTGCTACTAGCTCCATCTTCTTCTAAAGCTAAGTGTCCTGAACAAGGTTGGTTCAGCAAATCTATCTGTTTAGCAAAGAGGTTCAGAGAATTCACTGATGTTCTCCTTTCCGTTTTGAACCTGCCCTAGGCATGATTGCCCTCTTAAAATCTGCAGGACTAGCTCAAACCAATTTCTTATTTCCAGATTTTATGTAGCATATCAGCAACAGTGAAGCAGTAAGTAACAGGTAAGCAAAAAGAAATAGTTTATTAGCATAAGATACAAGTTTTCAGAGTTAAATTATGTTTTCAAAATATTGTTGTAAAGTGAATGGTTGCAATACAAGATTATTGCACTTTGGAAACGCAGTTCCAGAGTGGCACTGCAGCATATTTAATTTGAGTGAGTTGAGTGAGAGTGCTGGAACTGCTAATTGTTCTCAGTACTAAATGGGAAAGTCTTTCTTTCACTTCAGCTTCACCTGGATTTCCTTATGCACTTTCTTTGTCTGTTGGAGGCCAATACACCCACGTATGCCCACAAACAGTCAACAAAGCAGTGACTGAAGGCTGGGAAGGGAGGGATTGCTATTGCCAGGACACGCTGATACTGACAGGCTCATGGAGCTTTACAAATCTGTAATTCACAAAATGTGAAGCATTCTGCTGCACACTTGACAACTAATATCTCTAGTGTGTGTTTCAGTACACTTCTGTTGAAAATAGGCATTTTAGATTTGTGTGGTTGGTTTCAACAGAGAGAAAAAAGTTGCCAAAGTGTCTGGGCAATTAAGACTCTTGCTGTGTGAATAATACATAGCAGAGGTAATAGTTTGATCAAGGTGGAGTTCAAGTTCTCCTTAAGCTGTATACTGGGCTCTTAAATACTGAAATATGGCTTACTTTATACTCATGGTAACTTTCCCTTTGATGTATCTGGCTGAATAATTAGACTTAACCCTGTCTTTCAGACTCTGCCTCCTCGTTATGTTGAGCAGGCTCGAGAGAGAGCACTGCCAAGAGCACAGGCAGGCCATGGGAAAAGCACTGTGTTCTGATTTGTGCCTGCAAATCTTTCTCAAGAATTACTGCTGTGAAAGCTGCAATTGCAAAGATTTCTGAACAAATATTGTCAATTGCTTTTCTTCTTTGTTGTGTTGTAATGACATGAGCCTAAATAATTTCCCCTCAGCTCGAGAATCAGCCACCCTTATGTTGAACAGTGATGGAAAAAAACCATGGAGCCATCCCGTAGGTGAAACAGGCAATTGATATTTTATTCTGAGTTTCAGTCATACACATATAGTAGGATCAAAAATTTAGAGAAATTGCAGAATCAGTCATAATGCAAATTCTGAACTTTTGAGTTTTGTAAGATGAAAATGTAAAGAAACCTCTAGTTCACTGTATTCAATAGCATTCCTGAAAACAGCCAAGGAAGAATCAGCCACCCTTATGTTGAACAGTCATGGAAAACCTGGAGCCATCCCCTAGGTGAAACAGGCAATTGATATTTTATTCTGAGTTTCAGTCATACACATATAGTAGGATCAAAAATTTAGAGAAATTGCAGAATCAGTCATAATGCAAATTCTGAACTTTTGAGTTTTGTAAGATGAAAATGTAAAGAAACCTCTAGTTCACTGTATTCAATAGCATTCCTGAAAACAGCCAAGGACAGACCGTGTAGCTAAATGATGACAAAAATATAGCATACCAAACACTCTTCTATTTGCCATCAACTGGCACAAGGCTTACCTGTGTTAAAAACTTGAAGTTCTGCTTTGCATGGGAGCAGCTGTACTGTGTATAGCTGTACCAGTTTCAAAAACACTAGGGAGCTGTGACTCTGAACTTAGATTTTAGTGCATTATATTAATTTTGTTCTGTGAAGTAGTAATTTCATGGCTGATTTACATTTTGTTTATAAAGTAAAAATAAATTATTTTGATTCTATTTCTTAGGCACCAAATAGCTCAAACCTAAATCTTGCCAGCATAACTGATTAACCTTGTAATAGCATCTTTGAGATACTAATGTGCGCACTACCTTATCTTGTGTTTTATCTGACCTTTATCTGTTGATTTTAATATCCTTTGTGGTTGCTAGTGACGTGTTTTTGTTGTAGACAGGGAGAGATTTTGGCTCCTGTTTATTTCTCTGCTTTATCCTCATTCACTCTGTTCTCTTCTCTCAAAAAAATAACTGCATTGAGCAGAAAAAAAACAAGATAATAAACTGTAGCCCAGGAGCACAATAGGAGCCATGTCTGCTTGAAGTGTTCAGAGACCATTCTGCAAGCAGCAAGTTACCAGTCTAATGTGGATTGACAGAGGAAAAAAAAAGGGATTGATTGTTCTGAACAACAGGAGTATTTTTTTACCCCTTTACAGCTTAATTTACTCATAATTTGCAGCATAATTTATTTCAGTGACTTACATAAAGTGTTTCTATAGGGCAAAGTTTGGCCATTCCATGTGCTTCCAGCATTGTATCATCTTGCAGTACTTGGGTGCTGGTGATCCATATCACTAAACCAGTAGAGGACTAATCAGAAAATAAATTATTAGAAACGTGGGGAGGGGGTAGAAGTATGACTTTTTTACATACTACTGAGTGAATTGGTTCAGCAAGATCCAGCATATCCCAGAGCAGCTGAGAGACAAAGGCAGAGAGGAAGCTGCAGCAGGTCTGTCCGCAGCGTGAATTGCCACTGACACTGCCAGCCCTCACTCCTGATGTCTTGCTGGACACCATTGCCCCATGCCAGCAGAGAGTGGAGATGAATGTGTGAAAGTCCTTCATGCACATTAGTGTGAAATCTGAGAGCTGAGTGGGAACTGATGATTGAAGTCAGTTCATGATAACCTGGCTGCCTTTGCACTGAAATGATTAGAGCTCTGCCATGGGGATGGTAAGGTCCTGGCAGTACTTGTGCTGAGCAGCTGAGAGGGGCAGCCATCCTGTTCAGCCACTGCAGCTGGGTCTGGAGGAGAATGAACTGCACACCATGTGCTCCTGGGTGTGTTACACTTCGTGGCTCAATGGCCGTGGCTGTACCCTCACTACATCTGCTGTGCTCTTTGCTTCTTTGCCGTCACTTGTGCCTTTTCTGCGTGGGGCTGTGCTGGACGCCAGTGTTATTCCCATTTCTACAACTGTTCTTCAGTTTATCTCATGGAGTTTGGATGCATTTAGGAGAACATGGGGTGCACTTCTTTGGTGCAGTACTGTGCTAGTTTTTAAGTGGGTTTTTTTCTTGATACATAACGTCTGATTTGGTTGGACATGGAAAAAACTGTGTGGTTTCTCTGTGAGTGATTTAGTTCGATTTTCATGCAATTCTACAGCAGCATTTTTATGTTTGAAAAGTGAAAAAAAACCCCAGAAATGGGAATGAAGTTTTCTTCCCTTAGCTGTCTCTCTCTATCCACAAAAGTAGATGATGAAAAGACCTCCCTGTTCCTAGCATCAAGAAGACATAGATGGGGAAGATCTCCCTCTTGGGCAAGAAGTACATTTAATTACAGGAGGCAGGGAGCAGTTTGTAGTAAGATGTCATTATGATTTTTCATAAGCCAGTGAAGCCTCCCATGATGTGATGATGGAGCTTGCAATGCTGAGAGCAGCTGATGCTGTGAGAACCACAGCTCATCTCTCCTGTTTTGACAAGGGGATTGCTGGGTTACAGATTGCCCCTGTGCTGTGCTGGCCCTGCCTGAGCAGCCTGGCAGGCAGCATTCAACTCAAGGCACCTGTGGTACAGCTGTGCAAGTATGGGCCTGCCATCCTTTTGCAGGAATCAAGGAGAAGGAAGTTGGCATTTCTGAAGTGTGTCTCCTCTCCTCTTAAGGACATCATATGAACCTCATTCTGAAGTTTGTTTTTGCTAGACTTTGTAAAGACAGTCTAGGGGACCGGTTGATAAAGTTAGCTAGGTAAATCCCAGTCTTGAATGTCTGGTAAGTGTTTAGGCTTTGAACATCTCCAGCAATTTACTGATGTCTTTGTAATACTAATGTAGTAGATTACATTTCCCTGCAGACTCTACCATGCTACCCATCCCCGTGACACAGTATATCTTAAGCATTTACTTTTGTGAGTACACTATAGCTGAAATGAGCAGCAGACTTTCTTAGTCTGTACCTAGTACATGTGCTGTATTTTATTTTAGATACACAAATAAATTACTATTTTTATAAGCACACATTTTCTCTGTTGGTGCAAGTGATTCAGGTGAATAAGGTTTCTGAGATTTGGAAAACTGCTTTGCTTATATTACCTCCTTTTGTTTAGAGGTGTGCTCAGATTTAATATATCGTAGTTATAGTGCAAGAGAAGGCTAATTGTAATCCAAAAAACTCAACAGGACAACTGTCATCTTGTCCTGCTGACATGTAGTAGATGTGCTGCAGATCCCTTTATCTTATGAATGTGAGGTTAGCAAATTTTCCTTAGTACCCAGCCTGAAGAGTTGGCAAACTGTAGAACAAACTTATTAATGTAAGCATTTTTTGTTTGGATGCAATGATTATAATTTGTTCTCTTGAAGAATCACATTCATGTTACATCCTGCTCTTAGCAGAGCTCATGGCAGTTGCAATTTGTCAAAATTTGCCTTCTTTATGAACTTTGGTTTTGCTGACAAATTAAATTCTAAATTAAAACAAAGAATGGAGTTTACACTCTTTTGCTGCCAGGATCCTTCCCCAAAGAAGGTTAGCCTCAGCATAAAGTCAAGAAAGAACCATATTCTCTTTCTTTCATAAGAGGTGTTTTAATGAGCCACCTGAAGGCAAGGAGTAAGCAAAATTACTTCCTTTTTTCCATCAGGATTATCACTTAGGGCAAGTGTTTTCAAACAAACATTAGAAGTCTCCTGCTATGTTTACAGTTTGGGAGGAGGGCATTCACAGCTACTGGGTTTTCTATGTGTAACTTTTATATCCAGTTTCTGTGAAAAGCACGGAGATATTTCCATGGCATAAAACAAACACATATGTATATGCCAGCAGATATAATTGCTTTAATCAAATACTGTGTGCCCCATAGCAACCTTAATCTGGCAGTGAGGAGCACTGGCAGTAAAGCTAACTGACTTGCTTTTCAAGATAAGTGGGTGAGGTTATGGGACATAACTCGGGAATTTATTTATTTCATTGCATTTGCTTAATTTGTTGTAAGTTATAGTTGTCTAAGTGGTAATAATTATTTTGAAAAACTATTTGAAGAATGTGCCAGCCTGTGGAATATTTTCCATATTGAGCATGACAATACCATGGCTGCACATGCCTGTGGTGTTTATCCCACTGGCCTTCATCTGAGCTGCATTTTCCATGTATAGGTTTCCCATGCATGCATCAGCACAGAACTGGATTATGTTTTTTCACTGGGGAACCAGACAATGCTCATAAGACTCAGTGTTGAAACTTTTTTGTCATCCTAGGGGGACTGTTCTTTCTGGAAGTGCCATCCTTTTCCTGGCTCTGGGGAGAAAAGGGTGAAAATTTCAGTGCTCAGGGGCATCTTGAGTGGGGCCATGAGCTCTCAGCCACAGAGTCTGGTTTTGTGGCTGTGTCTCTTCAGCTGGCACTTAATCATAACACTGTTAATTTTAATTCTGCCTTTGAGATCCAGCACCACATGGTGATATTGGGTTGTTGATGGAATACTGAGAGACAGCAAAACAGCTGGCAAGAATATTTCTGGGAAGAAAGAAAAAATAGTGAGAACAAAACAGAAAATGAAAGCAGTATTGAAAAGTGGGTCTGTGTTTAGGTGGATTTTTAATTTTTTTTTTAATCTTCCCACCTGCAGTGTTCTCTGTAAGGCAGAGTTTCTTACGGCAGCAAAAAGATATTATTACCCTTTCAGAAAGGGTAACTTTCTTGATAAAGTCCAAGACTAGGTGCAGTGGAAGCATGATAGAGGCTCACCCTTACAGAAGATAATAGAAGTGAGCACAGAGGCAAAGTGTTTGCTTAAAATTTTGTCAGCCATTCATTCTGCTGCTTGAATCACTAACTTGGAATATTCTTTTGCTATGTTTTCTCATCTAGCATAGTCCTTTTTCCTGTCTAAGCCTACTCGAAGTTATAGCTACCTGTGCTTTCCATGTGGACCTTGTTAACATTACAATTTTATTAAAATGCAACAGCAATTTGTATGCAGCTGTATTATCTAAACAGAAGTAAACCAACAAAATCACATAAGTACATCTTTTGTAATGGATATGTGATTTTACTGCATTTTAAAAATTGTTTGGTGGCTGTTAGACAGGGCTTTTGCTGATTTAAGAACCTGAAAAAGGTAGTTTGGAAAAACTTTACAAATGACTGCTAAGCTGCCACAGTTGTGTTTATTGTGTGTCCTCTGACAGCACAGGAGAGAAACTCCTTTTTTTAACCTTTACAGAGTAGAGTTAAATAAAAATGGCAGTCTCAGAAAAAGTTCAGAATAAAAAAGGTGAAATCTGCTTGCATCTCAAGCTTTCGACATGTTCTGTGACAAGCTTATAAAATTAGGGAGTTGTATACTCATACACCAAACTTAGGTTCATTACTGTCATTACATGATCAGTTGTGGTCATGGTCTGTGGCAGCAGGAGGTATTATACAGACCACTGGCATGACAGGATGAGCCTGAGACACAGAAAAATGCACATGATGCTTTTGACAGTCATCTTTTCTGTTAGCTTATGTCCTTACTGGTGTGGAGACAAACAGTGGTGGATGTGATGAACAGATCAGCCCTATCAGGTGAAACAATAGTTCTGCTCATCAGGGTACCCCATCTCCAGGAGTGCACATTGGGTGGGAAAGCAGAAGGACTGAACAAACACAGACTGATTCTACCCTGGATTAATCTGGCAGCCTTCAGCAAACTTTAATTCAAGGACTTCCAAGGGCAGAGGTTACATTTCTGCACTTGGCAACATTCATTTTAAAATGCACTTAGGCAAGTTTTTATGGGAAAGGCAGTAATTTAGATTCACTTTAAAATGAGTGCTCCGGTAGTGGAAACAGGATTTGAAATAAGATTCTGTAATGCTGCTTGGCTCTGCATAGCTCATTGCCCAAACAGTATCTGAATGATGAAGCTGTGTTTAAATAAGATTCTTTAAAGGATTTTCAGCCCACATGGACATGTAACCACAATGTAGAAAACAGATATGAATGTTTTGGTAGATGCTGAAAGAGGGTGGTGGTGTAGGAATTTGGAGGTCAACAATGATAAAGAAGAAATGGAAAGACAAGTGATCTGAGGATAAGGTTCTCTAAAGAAAAAAAATACTCTTTCCCCAGATTTAGGGCAGTGGAGTTTCTGCTCTGTACGTCAGTTACGCAGATGTGGGACTGTGCAAGCCAAGTCCCCTGTGTGTGCCATTCACCTCCTCAGTAGTCACCAGAGGGACTGCTGACAGTGTTAGCAGGGGATCTGACCCTCTCCTCTGGGACAGCAGCTCTGTTCTCTGGCAGGCATCCCGGGGGTGCTGGAAGGCAACGCGCTCTGCACAATCTCTCTGCCTCCTGACCAGAGACAGTCAGGGTCACAGACGTGAATATTATCTTTGTGACGCTTCAAGCAAGCAAACAGATAATATATTTTTTTAAAGGAATGTTGCATGCAGTCAGTTGAATGTAAAAATGTCATATCAGATCTCTCAAGGGCTTGTTCCCTTGAGGGGATGTTGCGCCAGCTCTCCCACCCCACCAGTACAGAGGCAAGGCAGGGAAGGGAGAGCACACACATGTGCCTGCACTTCTTCATACACACATACATATGTGTGTATGTGCACGCACATATGAGAGTCATGAGCTGGCCTCTTTTCCCTGCTTGAGTCCCTGTGTCTTCCTTCTGATGGTAACTGAGCCAGGGAACTCCTCTTTTTTCCTGTACCGTAGTCTGGGAATCATGCCCTGGACATTTTTTCAGCTGAGCACATTTACATACAGGAAATCAGCCCAGAGACTCCTCTTTCAACAGTATTTGTACTAGACAGTTTCACAGTGGTTTCAGGTATGGTTCTTTTTTTTTAACCAACTGATAGAGGGGAGAGTAAAGAACACAAGTACCTTTGTTTTAAAAACAGATGTATGAATACATGTCAAAATACAACATCCTAAATATATATACTTGTGGAACTTAAAGCAAAACTGCTCTAGTATCATTGTGTTTATATATGTTTTTTTCCATGTCCTGCTTAGTGATGCAGTTGAACAAGTTCGTTTTTATTTAGGTCCATCTTGAATTGCAGATGAATGAGAGTATGAAGCAGAGCAGCAGCATCAGGGGGAGCACTGAGGGAAGGGTGTGGCAGGGCAGCTGTGGACCACAGAGGATGCACTCTTTGGGAAAGGAGATGTAAGAGAAGCTGGCCCTTGGCCTGGATGAACAAGAAGAGGAAACTCTTTAAATAAAAGATTAAATAAATGCATAAGCAATCAGGGAGAGTCAAGCCACCACAATGGGAAAAAATAAAGAATTTCAGCTTGTATGTGAGGACCATTATCTGCTGGCACAAACTTGTTTCTTTTGGAGTGTAGAAGGTGGTTTCTTACCACTAGTGCTTCAGCTGTATTGGGAGAAAAGGCAGGTCATTTTGCTGGAACTTGATAATTTTGTCCTTTTTTTTACTTCTCTCCTGGTTTTGCCTGTGATAGCCAATGACTTGACTCGAAACCAGAGGCCATTCAGATCTTGTCTATGTCACATAAAGCCTGGGATCTTGCACAGTGATACTGTTTGCTGTTATTTTAGGTGAAGGTACGTAGAGAGTGGAAAGTATTGAAAAGAAAAGTGAAATGCATGGTGATTCTTTTATAACAAGTCAGTCAGCATTCCTTCTTTAGGTTAATATTTCTCAGGTTTTCAAATCTGGCTGCAAAATCCCTGCTTCCAAAACTCGCCTCCAAGCCTGAGAATAGGGATGGCATCCTTTGTTAAACACTATAGGATATATTTAAGCCCTCGATTAACTCATAGTTGTTTGCTTAGGAAATGTGTGTGTAGTGGAGTTGTTTCACCCTTTATTGCATAAACATTTCTCTGGACTGGCAAATTTCACTATTGTTCTTGGAATGTCATTCTCACTTTAAATGTCAGGGTTCTTGCCATGGCCAAGATGTCTGTGATGGCACACCTTCCACCTTATGTCTCTCACACCAGTTTTCTCCAAAATCTGTATATTTTCACAGGTGTTTTCCCACAACTTCAAAGACTTTGTTTCTGCTTTTTTGGCAAGGGAGGGAAGTGCAGTAGTGAGAGATACCCCTGCTCCAAAATGCTCCTCTCCTTTGGAAGTGGGTTACTTCTGCAGTGAGCTTTAACTGAAGGGGTTTGTCAGAAAACTGTCCCTTGTATGATAATAAGTCACATTGCTGTGCGGACTCTTGCCAGTTTTCACAAGTTATTGATGGTCTTTTTTTTTTGCAGGTGTGTGTGTATCAATATTGTAGAGGTTTTATTGTGATAGTGCTTCAAGCAATGACTTGAGTTGCAATTCTGTTTTCTTAGATCCCCTTAAAAAATACGGATCTCTTTCTTGTTCTGAAAAGGTTATTCTTAGGTTTTATTTTTGTAATGATATGTCTGGTGTTTCCCCACTTCTTTCAGCTTAGCTTATAATTAGTTTTGATTGATTAGTTTTATGGAGTTGTGTTCATATGACTGTGCAACATATAGAATTGTGATAGGGAAACTTGGCTTTTTGGGTTGGTAGATGTTGAAGTATTTAAAATATAATGAATAGAGGCAGAACTTTCTGATTTGGGTTGTTTTTTTTTTTTTTAAGTTTAATAATAAGGGCTTTCATCTTTCCACTATGCCTCTAAAATTTTTCTCTCTGAAGCATGAAAGACTGTTTCTTTCTAAAAATAAATATTCTTTGAAATGGAAAAGTAAACCTAGACCATGCTGGAGCTGTGTAGACGCTGAAGTCTAATGGGATCACACAAAAACAATCCAGGGGTTCATCCATCTCATTGCATTATTGATTCTGCTCTGCTGAGTCACCAGCCCTCTTACATGAATCTAAAAAAGAAATTTGGGCATATAAGAATAGTGTGATGCAGTATGAAAACTCCCCCAAATGTGATGTGATCTGGTTGCTAAGTGTCATTGCAACTATTCAGTTAAATAAAACAAGCCAAGTTATCAGTGATCTCCAGACCATCTAAGATTTCAATATTAGAATTAGAATTTTTTGCTTGTTCAGTACAATTCTATCTTTAAACTAATACAGGAGTACTAAGCTTGCTCTGGATTCAGAAAAGGAAAAAAATAACTTTAAGGAGAATGTTGAATTTAAATGTTATTTCTCAGAATGTTTTTCCTTGTTTTCACTGAGAGAGCTGTGCCACAGAATCCACCTGTGGTGATTTAATGGAGAAGATACGTGGTATTGCATAGAAGCAAAATGAAGCTCTGAAAGTTACTCTTGGGAGTGATAACTTCAAAGTACACACACTGTTGAGGGCTGTTTTCTAACCTAAAAAGAAGAAAGGTATCTTGTTTATCACATACAATCGGTGTTTCTGTGGCAGGCCAAGGCGCTGAACTTCTTCCCTTGCAGAGAAGGTTTCACTTAGGCGATGTCTACGCCAGGATGTTTCGGTAAAGAAGTTTCCACTCTGGCCACTAACATTGTTCTCTTCACTGATGTGAGTGGATTACTGCAGAAAGGACCTTGCCTAAAAGAGGTTTCTGTGCCACCTCACTTATCCACAGCACCTTTACCTTTGTTGCATGTTTGCCAGTAGTTGTTGGTGTAACCTGTTGTCTCAAATCTCCATGAGTGAAGAAAATAGAGAATTGGACACCTTCTGTACAACAGAACACATTTCCCTTCTTTTCAACTGTGTGCTGTCATCCTCACAGTCTTATGGACAGGGGAATGTCTTCATACTCTTAGTGCTCTAGAACTAGGGCTGGAGGAGGGACTCAGGCTCTCCTACTAGGAAATTGTAGGTAAATGTGAAGTGTACGTGTGAAGTGATGGACTCTAGATGGTTGGTATCCAGGAAAGTGTTTTTAGTGTTTCAATAGCTTCATTAATATGTCAGCTTAGTCTTCATTTAATGATCAGAAGAATACATGGTAAAATAAGACTTGACTAGAAATGGAGTCAAAACCATCTTGATGTCACTGTAGAAACTCATGGTGCATTTTTACATGAGGATTTCAGTCTTCCAAACCAAAGATGTGTAGCAGAAGTGGAAAAATATCAGAAGAGCAACAAGAAGAGATGTATGGAGCAGCTTCCCCGTGAGAAATGACTAGGATGACTAGGGCTCTTCACCTTGAGAAAGCAGTGGCTAGAAGAGGATGTGATAAAGGTCTGTATTAGGAAGTGCCGTCAGGAAGGATGATTGTTCACTGCCTCTTAAAAACAAGAAGTGGGGGGCAGCAATGTAACCACTAGGTGACAGATCGAAAAAATCAAAGGAAGTGGTTTCTCAGATGTGTGTAATTAGACTGTAGAGCATGGTGGATGCTGCAGGATGTTATGGATGCCGTCAATGTACAAGTGGTCAAAAACAGGCAGATAAGTTCCTGGAAGAAAAGTCTACTAAAGACTGTTAGATACAGAGATATTACTTCTGCCTTAGGAAGTCCCTAAGCTGAAAGTTTTTGGAAGTTACCAGAGAGTTTCTGAAGAACTTTCACTAGATGCTTGCATTTATTTTCGTAGTCTTCAAATATTTGCTGTTTGCTGCTCTAAGTTAGAGTGGGTGGGCTTCTGATCTCACACCAGGGCAGTAATTTTTGTTCTCTAGCACTCACCACAAGTTTTAACATGATGTCACTTTGCAGTTTGCTTGCTTCCTTTTTTTTCTGCCTTTCAGAATCCCTCTGGCATGTCCCTGGACTTTGTGGTGGCTCCCTCAGCCACCTCAAACCCTACGTGCAGTTTAGCACTGGGAACAGAGGGAAGAAGTCATCTGAATAATGAGCTCATAGCTAGTCAGACACAAGTTGATATATGGGGTAAACACACAGATTGGAATTCTTTCATAACATCTTGATTATGAAAAGATAACCATGATATTTATATCTCCCGAGTTACTTGTAACACCCTCATACTGTGGGGGGAAATGTTTTTGTTCTGTTTTTAAAGCAACATTCTCATTTAATGTTTCATTGTGTGCAGGTTTTTTAATACCAAGTGTTTTGTATCTGACTTAGGTGTTAAAAAAGTCTCGGCATCCCAGTTGAAGTAGATTTTTAGTGAATTCTCTCAGGAATATTACCCCAGTAAGCTCAAGTGATCATTCCCATGCCAGTTTGTACATAATCACAGCCTGTGAGGGGAATTTTATGTTTTGGCGGTGCCAAAGGTTAAGCCTTATCATGATGAATTTGGGTCCAGAATGCTAGCAATTTCAGGTGCTTTCTTCACAGCCAAAATAAGTGGCTGGAGAGCTTTGAGAAACTTCCCTGCTTTCCAGTCTTGGTAAAGCCTGGTATTACAGTAATTTCCTGGAGGTGGAGGAGATTTGCTTTGATATCCATCTGTGCTTTCCTACTTCAGAAGAGCTGTACATCCCCTTCAGTTAGCACACAGTGCAGCTCCCTGCAGAGGTGAGAGCACTGGGTGTGTGGTATAATAGTGCTTAATGTTAACCACAAGCTTTTTATAGCAGAGCTCTTCTTAAATGTGAACATTTCCATACAACTTTTTTTCATGCTACAGGGTGTCAGATTTCAAAAGGCAGCACTATGGCAAGCCAGTGGTTAGTTTATATGATTACTCTGAAATTAGTAAAATGATATAGTGATAAAAATGTTGGCTTTGTGCACTGTAATTTCTTCCTGGAGTGATTTCTTAGGTTTACAAGTAATTTTGTTGAAAAGTACAATAGTATTTTACAGAAAGGACTTACACTGCAATAAAAAATATTTATTTTCATTACTTATGTCGTTTTACTGATTTTCTTAGTTTGCTTTGTACTTGAGGTTCAGTGACAAATTGTAACAGACTGGGCTATAACAAATTATATATTTAACGGCTATATGTTCTTTTCTTTGTGTCTTGTATTCATGGAATGAGTCCTCAGGCAAAATATTTTTCCAGTAGGGGGACAAAACAAATATCTAACTATTCTATTCACAAATAAAATGCATCATACTTTAAAAGCAGAAATCTTAGCTTTTTATTGTTACATCTTCTGCAGACCTGCTATTCTGAAGTGTTGAAGCCACATTTCTTTGGAAATCTGACACAGCTGAGAATTGTATATTTGCCAGATGTGACTCTGGACATTGATCTGGATGGTTAGTGCTGCTTTTCCATAGGGAAAAGGGTACAATCAGCTTTGGGAACTTGTACTACAATAATCCATTGCTTTGAATAAGATAATTTCGAAGAAAGAGATACCAGCTGATTTTTGGTTTTTGTTTTTGATGTCGGGGCATGGGAAGAAGTTTTGCACTGTGAAAGTGTGAACTCAGACTTGCAGTGTCCATGCAGCGTTGCAGCGGCAGTAAGTGACGCTGATGGAGGCTCACACACAAGTCGTGAGATTACTCACTCGTGGATGAAAATTCTGTGTTTGGGCAATCTCTAGGCATGGCAGAGAGCAGGTCTGTCACAAATGGCTTGTTGATTTGGGATGTATACTGAGAAGATAGTTACTGTCCTTGGGTGATGGGTGGGCTGAGATCTGTCCAAACTTAAGGTTTTTGGGGTTTAGGGAGAATTTGTTTCTTAATTATTATCATTAGCTCAATGCTCAGGCATTTCTTGGACATTTCACAGAAAAGCATTGCAAGTGCCATGCAACCCTAAGCGAGAGGCAGCATGAGCAACTTCCTCTATATTGGATAAAACAAGTGATTCCTAGGAAGTCAGGGATGGGCCCTATATGTTGTTCCTAAGGGGAATGATTCCTCATACTTCTGGGCAACAGCATAAGGCTCTGGCAGGCTCTTGTTCTGCATGTGTTACTGCTGTGCTAGTTGATGGAAGTTAAACCTGCGTTATGCAGAAATCATTGTTCTGAGGCTTGAGAATAGCCTGTTTCATTATTACAGTGTATGTTGTAAGGGTGTTCATTTGATGCAGTGTACTCTTCATAAAAACACTCTAGGCATTGTACACTTTGTAAAAGAAAAGAAAAAAAACAGCAAAAAAAAAAAAAAGCCCAGTAAAATGCCAAGGGAGAGTGAACAAGAAAATATGTTCTCTAATTTGAAGTGATCCAGAGTCTTCTCAAGTTCATGAACCAGCAGTGCCGTTTGATGTCAGCAGAACTGAGCGGAAGCGTGTGGTTTGTGAGCTTGCTGCTGCTGTGGAGTCACAACTCCTCGCTGGCTGTGGATGGGCTGTGCAGGGCAGACCACAGTGCGAACCTGCTGATTGTTTGGCCCCAGGATTAAGACCCTGCCTCAAATGTAAATGTCAGCTCCTTTACCCAGTGCCATGCTGTACGTTCTGCTGCGTTTCGCATCTCGGATGGAGACAGACCACAATTAACGCAGAAGTGGGCAAGAACGTCTGCTGCCTACTTGGCCAGATAGCTTCCATCATAGGAGGGAGGAAGAGAAAAAGCAAGCTACGTTCTTGGACAGAGAAGCTAGCTGCTGCTGGAAAAGAAAAAAAAAAAACAATATTGCCTCATGTTCCTTTAGCATGTGACCAGTTACGGCAATTGCTGATTGTCTACATACCGGGAAAAAAATGCCCTGTAGTATAAAAAGTTCCCAGTCTCTACTTCAGGTCATTACAAAGGTCTAAAGGCAGTTATTAAGGAAGTCAATCCAACTTTTAAATAATACTTTGCTGAACAAGAAAAAATTAGAGAGGACAGGGGGATTGTTTCAGAGGGGTTTATGATCTGTACTGAGCTTTAATTTTTTCCATTGTGTTTGGATTAGCTGAATGAGATGATGTCTTTCATTCTTTGAAAACTAGCTTTTTAAACTATTATGAAGCAGATAGAAAAGAGGCAATATAAGAGAGGCCAGAGAAGACTTGCAATGCCCATTTAACACTTTGTGTGTAAGAGGATGCTGCCGTGTATTCTGTATTCTAGAATAAGGCTTCTTTTGGGTGTAGAGAATCTGCAGCTGGAACAGATGCTTAAAGTTGAGGTGATCAATTATGGTGTGTTCAGGCACAGGGGCAGCACATGTGGGGATTGCTTGGGGAAGTGATTTTTCTTTTCTCAACTCTTCCAGCATGATAGTCTTTCTTTGCCTTGGTCTGCACCTTTCAAACTGATAAAAAGAATTTAAGGTATACATGTGTCTCTAACATGATTGCCTTTGTTGCAAAGAACTGTATGAACAATATGCAATGGCAATGCAGAAATTTCTGCCGTGATGACAGTCAAAGTTCCCATTCCACAGAGCTTGCTTTTGCTGAGCAGTACTAGAAAGAATTTCTGGGAAAATAATTTTCATTCAATTAAATGATACTATTTTAATAATTCTCATATTGAAGAATAAAAATATATAAAACCTGGTAATAATGTAAATAAACAATACAATTATTCTATATATTGTATGCAAAATATAAATAATTTTCTGTTTCATATATGTACATATAGGTATAAAATGTTTCCACTTATCCATCTGCCTGTACACAAAATAGTGAGCTTATTACACACTTTTTTCTTATTTCTTTCATTTTTTGGGGGATTAATTTCTATTTGTTCCTGGTTCTTTTCATCATGAGGTATCTGTCCATTAAGAAGTAGGGAAGATTTAAGTAGATGTGTGTGAATATTCCTCTGATGTAGCTGAAAAATTACTGCTAAGTCTGTGCACATCTGTGCAGGTCTAAAACAAATGATTTCTTCAGGAGAGTGAGTGTTTTTAGTGAACAAATGGCATTTAAGAAGTGAGAGGCTTCTCCTGAAAGCATATATATATCCCCATTTTTGCTTTGTGGAAATACCAAGTAGCCAGTAGTTCATGCGCTACCCATGTAAAGCTATGATGAAATAATGAGTACTTCACCGGGAAAGCTCTTGGTGATTATAAAGGTACTCGAGACATGGAATGCATAAGCACAGCAAAACCAAGGTACACGTCATTTGGGTTGGTACCAGTAAAACCTACCTGCCTTTAAAAAAAAACAAAAAAACCTGATCACATGCCTGCTCAGGAAAATAAAAATAAAACCATAAACCTCAAAGTTTCTGCAAATGATTTGCTGCTAACGTCAGTGGTTTTTTTTAGAGAATGAGATGTTTTAGATCAAGCAAACATTCTTCTGACATTGGTGACGTAATGGTCTCGTGTTCAGAAAGATTTCCTGTTTACTTTGGATCTGAACACAGACATCTCAAGAAAGAAGGTGCTAAAATTTTCATTACACATCTGCCTATAAAGACAGCCCAAACTGTTCTGAGATCTGTAGTAAATTTATATACTTTTCTTTCTCTAGAAAAAAGAAAAATCTCGTAAATCAGAGAGTCTCAGCTTGCTGACCAATCTAATTCCTCAGTTTTAATCCTATAATGCAGAAAGTTATCGGGCAATGCCAGTTTGGCAGCCTTGTGAGCTATTTTCATGCTCTAAACTGGGAGCTTTGCTAGCAACTGCATCTGAAGTCAAGGGACTAGGTGTCCCTTAGAGATGAATTGCTGCTCCCCTAAGTCTGGGGAGCTCACAGATGGCAATAAGGCTTCTTTGTGGTGAAGTTCAGGCCTTAGTTTCATGCTGTAACTTTTCATGAATTTTCTGTTTCAAATAATAATTTCTGTGAGTGTTCACAGTAGAAGCAGCACATCTTGTTCATAATTTATATTTAAATGTATCCTTTTTCTCAGAAGGCAGAGATCATCTGGCTGTTGTTTCATTTTCCTAATTATAAAATAACAGAGATTATATTTAAAGTTTGCTGCATCTCTTCATATGCCTTTGAAAATATTAATACATTAATCTCCCTTTAGCTATCCACTCTCTAAAGAGTGAAGGAGCCTGTTGTAAAACAGACCATGGTGAAGACCTTGTATGGACTGAGATCAGAAATAAGTATATTTGAGTGCTTCCTTGATTCATTTTGCTTTTTAACTCTGTCTGGTTACATTTTGAGAAAAAGTGTCACAGATGGCAATAAGGCTTCTTTGTGGTGAAGTTCAGGCCTTAGTTTCATGCTGTAACTTTTCATGAATTTTCTGTTTCAAATAATAATTTCTGTGAGTGTTCACAGTAGAAGCAGCACATCTTGTTCATAATTTATATTTAAATGTATCCTTTTTCTCAGAAGGCAGAGATCATCTGGCTGTTGTTTCATTTTCCTAATTATAAAATAACAGAGATTAAAGCTTGCTGCATCTCTTCATATGCCTTTGAAAATATTAATACATTAATCTCCCTTTAGCTATCCACTCTCTAAAGAGTGAAGGAGCCTGTTGTAAAACAGACCATGGTGAAGACCTTGTATGGACTGAGATCAGAAATAAGTATATTTGAGTGTTTCATTGCTTCATTTTGCTTTTTAACTCTGTATGGTTATATTTTGAGAAACAATGTCACAGATGTGGAAACTTGCTTCATCTCCATAATATAACTGCTGAGCAGTCTAGAGACTGAAGTTGTGAATTCAGGTCAGCACAGCTTTGCTGCCGGGGCAGGAGGCGTTGTTTGATGCCTTGGTGATAAAAATCTAATAGAAGAAAAATACAGACTGTGGTAAAGTCACCAAGTGGATTTTGGTCTGTTCTGATGGTCTGTAGGAAATGAGATTACTGGTTGGTTTTTTTAGCTGACTTCATTAGATGTGTGTCCTGTGAGTATAAAAAGTGTACTTCTAAATGTGTGATTGTGATACCAGCATAAGAAAAACCCAACATCAGTACATGCTTTGGCATGAAATTATTGTGTGTTTAGAGATTATGCAAACATTCTCTTAACCTGGTGGGTAAGAAATTGCTGCTTGTGGAGCTGTTAGGGAATTTATATTGGCACTAGAAGCCATAACTGGATCTAGGAGAGCACATTTATGACAGTGAAAAACACACAGTCAAGATAATATACAACATATTGTAAGAAAAACATAGGATTTTGCTTTTAGAAAAATAGAGTGGGAAGGAGCAGCTTGCTGCCAGCGGTATGAGAATGGATTTGGGTTGGTGGGAAGCACTCACCAGAGGGGAATGTCCTGCAAGGGTCAGGCTGGGTCCAGTGGATCAGTGGTCTGAAGTAACACGGAGCAGGTTTAAGAGGGTCCTGGTGCTCTCAGGTCTGTGCTGACAACACGGAGACACCAAGTAGCACTTGTGTGAAGGCAGATGGGGCTCATGGGGCTTGGCAGCTCAGCTGGCTTCCAGGTGTAACTTGTCTCTGGATGCAGTGGGTCTCCAATCGCCCAGGGCTATGCCTGAGCTAAGGACGGCTGATCCAAGTCGACTCTGTCTGTGGTGTGGATAATTTGCAAATTGGATAACACCACACCTCTGCAGTGTTTTAGTGGTAACTGTAGAAAAAGGGGGACAGAAATGCAATGCAAAACACATTTTAAAATAGTGCTTGTCGGTAATTTAACTTGTAATGGATTTGATGCCACTTAAACTGGTTTTTTTCTAGGCAAAAATTGCTTCTCCAAAATGCAGATGTTCCTGTTATCATGAACACCTACTTTAGCCAGAAGGTGCTACTTGGTGAACATTCAGAAGCCAGAGAGAAGACATATGGTCTTACAAAGACGCCTATCAGGAAGAATATTATATCTTTGGCGCAGACCTTCAGACTTGATGACTTTGATGATAAGTTACACCAGGAGTCTTCAGATAATCAGGTATAGTCCATTTGGTTCACAAATAAGCACTTGGTAAGAAGTTGGTGAGCAGATGTTTGGAAGTCGTAAGAAAAACAAAAATTCTAAATTACTGACCTGTTTGGTTGCCCCTTTCATTTAGTCAAGGCTGAATAATATGCAGTGTTTACTTTAATAATATTTTCTTAGTAGAGGCTTTTGGTCCATCCAAATGCTGAACTGCTGTGAGGTTATTTTGCTGAAATCTCACTACTGTGCTAAATAGTAATTATAACTTAGTTTTTCATTGATTTTTCTCTTGTTCTTTATAGCTGAATAGCTAAAAAATAGCTGTTTTCTTCTAACTCACTCAAGATGCTATCTAAAATAAATATTCCTTTTAACTATTCCTATGTCTTAACTCATTTGCTTATCGATCCTATCCTTTCTTTAAAGCATCAATTGATAACATCACCCCCCATTTCCACCCCTTCAGTTTGTTTTCCTACTTTGACTTTATTTGTATTAAAATGACTACTGACTCTGCATTTCTGTAGCTGTGGTTGTACAAGCCGAGGTATTTTAAGAGATTTGTTTTCTTCACAGTGTGTGCCAGCACTTTCTGAAAGTAAGGCTCTTGTAAAAGCTTTATATTGGCTACCTAAATGATTCTTAATATTTGACAAGTTTGGCCCTTCGAGTTTGAAGAACCATGAGTGTCAACATTTTGTGTTTGCTTTATATATAATTCCCATTATAGGCCTGGGAATTTAAAAGTTACATAAATCAAATCCTAATTGAATTTCTTGCTTCAACTCTAACTTGTAAAAAGCTTCTACGGTGGTATTTGAAAACCAGAACAATTTACTTGTTCCCCTCATGGCTCCTAACAAACAAACCACTTCATTTAAAACTCGGTAGACAAGTTTTACTGCAACCACTTTGTAGACAAAGAGCAGTGTCGTACCACAATTTTCTTGTAAATACTGCAAATTCTCCTCCTTTATTGGTGCATAATACTTATGGCACAGTCGGTGATGCTCTGAAAACCTTTCTTTGCAAACAGCTTTTTATAAAAACAGGTTTCATTATGAAAACAGAAATTTGGCTCATGCTGCAAAGGACCTATATGTATAGACCATGTTAGTCTATGCTTGCATACAGTCTTTATCGAGAGATATTTATGTTAAAATTAAGGTAAATTACATTTCTCATTTAGATTAAGGCAAACTGTAGTATTCATGAAATTTATTTTGCAAGTTTGGAAGGTTTTATTAATAAAACATGTTTTGAAAGTAGTGGAAAGATAAAGTTTTGGCTTAAAAAATTTGTATTTTTTGTTAATAATCTAATTCTTTAACACTGAAATATTTTCCATTGAAACATGGAAGTTTGAGGACTAGCTTACTAGTCTATAAAACTAGACACCTGTTCATTTCCATCTTTCTTTAAAAGTCTGAAAGCATTCAAGATGAATTTTACACTTTTTTTTTTTAAGAAGAGGAAGGAACAGAACACCAAAATAAAACTCCATTCAAGGGGAAGAATCATAAGGGCTAATATCAGTTCTGTTTTCCTGCTGGTGTCAACTTCATCTCTCAGAGGTTGAGTTAACTGAGTCCAGAGCACCAGTTAAATATGGGAGCACACCATGTGTGCAACTCTCTTGAGTGTTTATTGAAAATACACAACAAATAACTGGGCACTAGTCTGTAAGTTACTTTAGCAGCAGTAAGTATTTCAAAACTGACTTTGCACTTGCAGCTTGATTTTTTCATGATGGCATTTTTCTCTCTAGCTCTACATAATTTCAAGGTTCTCTGGAATGTTTCTCTTAATGGGTTTTCCTTCACCAGGTTCCTTGTGCTCCACAAACCCATAACAACGGTGATTCAAAACAGAATCCCTTAGCACTGAGTGCTGTTAATGATTCTCTGCTTGAAATGGTGGAAAGCCAGGGAGCAGTGGGATGGAGAGAAGTGCAGGTACAAGTGGTTATCCAAAGGGTGTACTGTTTGCCTGCAAGAGAAGGGTACAGAAGCCACACTCAAGGAAGCAAGCCTCTTTGTGCAGCACCAGTCACGAATTGCGATCCACCAAACGTTAGGTGAGTAATAAGATGCATGGGAACTTTTTTATTGAGGCTGTGATAGATGAGAAACTAAAGAGGAGTGAGTTCAGAAATGTCATTCTTGGTTGTCAGCTCATGGGGAATAAGCACACTCAGCAAGGAAGGCTGAGTTGATGGGCGTGGTGTGGTTCTTTAATAGGCATAGTGTGACACAGAAGTAGTCCTGCCCAGAGCAGGGAAGGGTCTGTCTATAGTTTATGTCATCAACAGATGACAGGAAGATTGAAAATGAATTAAGGAGAAGTTAATTGAGAACACCATATACTGTTCATTGAGTTTCACAGAATTGTTGTTACATCCCATTTGCCTATTTCAGTCTCTGGTATGTTCTGCTAGTAAGTTATGCTCGTGCAATAGTCTTTTGAAAGAAAAAAGAAATACATAGACACAGAAATTAATTTTCTATAATGAGGATTTTGCAAAGATCCCATTAGAGGAACATATAGGTGTATACTTCCACTGTGAAGTCACTGGAAAAAGATCCTGTTGACTTCTGGAAATCTGGAGGCCACAGCAGTTCAGATTCCTCTGCGGTAAAAAGTGTTGTGGTGTCAAAACATAACCAGCAGTGCAGAAACATTACACACAAACCTCATGGAACACACAGCTTTCAACCAGTTGTTTTAGCCTCTTCATGTTTTAGTCTTTGCATCCTAACACTGTTCTGTTTACAGTGGAGGGAATCAAGAATTGAACCTTGCTTTCTTAAATACAAAAGATATGGCAAACAGTTGGGTTTTTTTGACCAATACTGAACCATTGAATATCTTTCCTTCTTCTTTTGTGATTCTCAAAGTTTGAGACCAAAGACTGATTTCAGTCTTTCTCAGCAGCCCTGGGTCTGAGATAGCTGTGTCTGTTATTGCATTTTCTTCCTTTGGTTTTGCACTAATTTTTGGTTCATGCTGGTTTAAAATATTGAAAGGTAAGATGTATCAGATTTTTTTTTTCATTCAGGAAGATCATTAAAGTGAGTTATATATAAAGTGAGTTATAGTTGTATTAAGGTTCTGAGTTCAGCCTTTCAGGGCATAAGCAAACATTTCTTCCTGCATAGTTTGGGACTTGAATGGAGATGTGCAATTGGTTTAACAGGTCCTGTTGAGAGCTCTGAAGATGTAATTTGCAATAGGCTTTGAAAGGTTTCTTCAAAGTTTTGAATAATTTGAGTTCCTCTAAGCCACCCTGCAGGTGGATAGTGGTGTCTTCAATGGTCCTTCTTCTTGAGCTTTTGAAATGCTAGAATCCTCTCAATTCTTGCTACCTTGTAAGCCTCTGGGTAATTTACAGCACTCATTGATCAATAAAATTCCTCTAGAAGGAGCTTAGGAAGATTATTCTTTCCTAAAATACTACCTCGGTCATCACTCACAGGAAAGTAATTATCAATAGTCTTGTCCCCGACATTTTTAGGAGCTCTTTTACATATAATAGTTACATTGAACATTATTTTTTTAAAAGTTATTGATACATCTTGTTGTCTGGACTCATTGCTTTGTATTTAATTAATTCTTAATAAAATATATATTTTTTAAAAAAAATAAGAGGAGAAGTATTTTACCAGCCCACATCAATATGTGGCTTTGAGGACAGTACTCCTCAGTGTAGATTTTCTTCCAGAGGGCTACCATTGATCAAATGTCAGGGCACCTGACAGCCATTCAACCTGATTTTTTCATTTCCAACTCTTAACCAAAAGTACACTCAACTTGCAGTCTCACAGTTTGAGGTAGTTAACCTGCCTGAGCCCACACCCTTCACAGGAATGGGGTGAAAGAAAACAGAAATCTCAGATTGCACTTCTTATGTCAAACATGAAATAGAAATAAAATAAAAAATGATATCTTGTTGCTTCTGCATACATGCTCTAGCTGGGTATTCTCATGTGCAGTTGTTAAACCGGTCTCTTGAAAGTTCCTCAAATTTCATAGAAGTCTCAGCTCAGAAAACATCTTGTTTGTTATTGTTCACAGCTATCAGACTGTGTTTTGGATCCTGAATCAAAAAAAAACCCGAATTGCAAAGAGGAGAACGACCAGGAGTCTGTTCTTTTACAGACTGAGGAATGAAAAACACCTCTTGCTGCTTTATCAGCTGCTCTTTCCATGGCTGATAAACATCCACATGAGACTTCTCCTCTACCAAAAATGTCTGTGTCTATCACCTGATAGTGAGCAAAAGGGTCCAACACCCTCTGGCAGTCCTTTGAACCAACTGATGGCTTATTCTTTCGTAACTAAAAAACCTTACCTTTTCCTTTTTAAATTTCTTTCTGTGAAGTAAAACTGCCAGGAAAACAAGGCTTGTATTTTATGAGGCAAGATGAGTTATTCATTGTTTCATAGACAAAAATTTCTAAATAGATATCAAGCTAGATTAATACCTAATTGATTCATATTTTAAAGAGGCTGTTCTATTGCATATCTTCTTTTGTAGCACTCCATAATAACCTAGATGCTGTTGTCACAGGGAAGCATAAAAACCACCACAATAAGCTGAAAAGAAGCATGAAATTAAACATGGAGTAAGGGAAGTAATGGATTTGGTTCAAGGAATCCAATTTCTAGTAAGAGAGTAGCAAATTGTGGGAGAAACCTCTATTTTGATTGTAAGGAAATGGATTAATTTAATTGATTAAAACTAACAGTTGTGAAACCTAGAAACTACAGGGCTGCCTATGTGCATTTAGCATTTATTTTTCATAAATACACATGTGTGGAATACGGGCTTTTACTGATAGACAAAGGGATATGTTTGAAGGGTTGAAGTTGGCTCAGCTGAAGTATTCAAAGCATTTTCCAAGGATGCTGAGAAATCTTTGCAGAGACTGAGGAGTTCTCCGGCTTCTGTTGTGCATAAATTGGATCCACATTCCCTGTATTATTGTTGAAATATTTGCCTTTTCCCCCGTAACTAACTGCTCTTGCAAATGGACTTTTCATGCTGAAGGAGTTTCTTGGGGGAAAAAAAAAAAACCTGAAGAAAATATGACTGGCTGAGACTGTCTGCCCATTTCCAGCATTCCTGGCATACTTTTTACTGCCTTTTCCCCTCTGATGGCAGAGAGATACTTTTGTTAATGACACAACACATGTTTGTCTAAAGCCAATTGTTTTGATTCTTTTCTGAAAATGTCCTGGCTTACAAGTATGAGGATCCCAAAGAGACTGCTGTCAACCTGAGGAGCTCACTGGCTCAGAGGTGTCTGACTCACTGAGCCGGCCTTGTACTTTGTGTTCCTGGGATAAAGCAGTGTATAATTTGGATTTTGCTCCTGCCAGTATCTGTTTGTTTTGAGCAGGCCACGTGAGTTTAGTAAAAAATAGAGCTGGTCAGTTTTGTGCCTTAAAGGACAGGGCTGGGTGTGTGGTTGTCAGTGTAACTAAAATAGATGCACTTTTAGGACTATTAAGCAGTTAAACTGGTCAGAGCACTCGGAGGATTTGTGTGAGGAGGCTGGACAGAAAAGGGTGTTGTCGTGAAGGAAGAACTAACCACTGCTGGTAGAAAACAATGTTAGCTATAGCTGTGAATCCACACTTTAATATCTGTGGGTGACTAGACAAATTTTCCATACACTTCTCTCGGCATGTTTTGACCTATTTCCTACCTGAACAAAGCCTGCTATAGCTTTCTATTCTAAGAACAAAAGAAAGACCTTACATTTACTTTAAAAATTAGTGTGATCTGCATCCGTAGTTCTTTCAGTTTTACTCTTTATTTTGTTTTCCATTTGCCAGATCATAGAGCAGTGGAAAGGTCTGCCACCATGCAAGCAGGACCCTTGGGGAGCAAAATATTTAGAAGAGATGAGGATTTGTTTGAGTGGCTGGAAGAAATAGAAGTGAGGAAAATCACATTTCTCTTTCTGAGCGGGCCCAAAGAAACATGATAGTCGGTTGCTGTAATTCATTGTGGTCTAGCAAGTTGTTGCAAGTTTCCAAGTAGTCCGTTCATATGTAATTCTGTGTAAAACAGTTTTATTGGCAAGTGATAATCCTGTAGAACTAATTAATTTCTTAGTTGGATTTCCTCCCCCCCTTTTCTTCATCCAGTGATCTTTGCTGTTTATCTTAACACAAATCTAGTCAATGGGTTAACCTGTCTGGCAACATGGACAACTAAAATGGAGTGTCAGATGCTGCAACTAGCATTCCAAGGAGATGGATTAATACACTGGAAAGTTGTCCCTCTGGTATGGAAAACATACCTTAAGTTTTATAAAGCATATTGAAATCAACAACAACAGCAACAACATAAAAACCTCTGGAGGTATTCTTATTTGAAAAGAGCCCAGATTGGAAAGGACTGTCTTGAAAGATCCATGTTCACAGATGCTAACATCTGTCAGAATGTTTTTTGTGGCTGACTTAAATCTGTTTACAGCATTCCATTTGTTTTTTGTGTTTTTTTCAACAAAACATTTTAAATGGAATGGTCATAAATGCAAGTTTTTAAAAATTACATTATGTTTCTGGGATGTGATTTTTCAAGTGGAAAATAAACAGGAAATAAAGTAACTGAAATGCAGTAGAGAGTACTCCATAAACTAAAAGGTTTCTCTATTTTCCCCCTTTTCAAATCCTTCTCCAAAGTGAAGATACTGCTCTTAATATTCTTGCAAAGTAGTCTAATTGCTACTTGACAGACTTATAATAGTTCTCCTAATAGCTGTGGTTCCAGCTCTAGTAACTGGTTTCTGCTTTGAAGTCTCTCTTTTTTTTTTTCCTTTTTTTATTCACAGTAAAGACTCCCTGACACTTGGATTATTCCCTTTTGCCTCCACCCTGCTCTATTTGTAATTCTCAAACTGGACCCACCAAAACAGAGAGTAAGGACAAAAGACTCCTGGAAAAACAGCTTTAGTATCACACTGTCCAACTAATGCTTCAGATTGTCTTATGTAGTTGACACTGTAGATTCCCCAGGCTGTTGTCTGGATAGCCCTGTTTTCCCTGCTGATGCTGCAGACAACTAGATGGAACTTGGGCTACTTCCAGTGCCACCATAGTACAACAATTTGTTAATTTGACATCGCTGTTTATTTTTCAGTGCTAAATATTTACATAACCTTATTCTGTCCAAGGGCAAGGTGAAAGCACTGTTATCTGATATACTCTGTACAAATGAAAAAAAAGGACCCCTCAATGTACACCAGCGTTTTTTGTCCCTGTGCTGGGAATAGGCAATTAAACAATTTGCTGTTGTTCTAAAATATGTCAGGGCAGTGGTAAAAAATGCTGGTACAGAAAAGAGTCTCAAGAAGACGATAGCCAGCACATACCACAAATATGAGAGGGATTCAGGCTCCCTGGAAAGCAAATGGACAGAAATAGAAACCAACTATTAGATGGCCAATACTGTGTGTGCAGGCTCCTATGTGCATCTAGCAAAAAGGAGACACTGGTTGCTTTATTTCCTCCATACTCAAGTGCTTAGACTGATCAATAAAGCACCCATGTGCTCACAGAAGGCAGTCAGACACATCCCAATTATTTTTTTTTTGGTCAAGAAGGAGGAGTAACTCTACTAACTGATGTATTCCCCATGATGGAGAAATGGTAGAAATACCTGAGCAGCACAGAGACACAGGTAAGTGCTACAGAAGCATCATTATGTAGAGCTGTGTGTTCCCCACCACTTACCTTGTAACCATACAATTTCACCTCCCACCTCTGACGATCACATGCAGGGCTTTAGGAAGCTTTAGGAAGCTTTACTGCCCCTGAAGACCTCATTTCCCACTGCTCTTTGCTTCATGGCTGTATGCACCCAACTGGTTGTTTTTGAGGGACTGTGTAAATGGTGAGAATGAGAAGAGTAATGTGGTCCCTGCACATTATCCGACAGTAGAGACCAGTCTAGGGAGAAAAAAGCAAACAATTTGAAAACATAATTTGCCATCCCTAGAGTCGCAATCAAAGTATGTGCTGTTGTACATTGAGTGGTTTCAAACAGAAATAGTAATTTTCCAGCATCTGCTATTTGTCAAGAATTATTCTAAGATGGCCTATGTAAAAGGTATGGAATCTTGCCCTTGGCTTTGACCTTCCCCTTGAATTTTTGTATCTCTGAAAGTTACGTGGTTGATATAACTGAGAGCAGAAATCTTCCATGTGTGTTTTACACCTCTACGTTTCACTGACTATACCACTTCCTGGAGGAAGTGTTAAAGTTGTGCTGAAGCTCTCAGAAACCTTTGTTAAAGTCAGATTGTGTCTCCAGAATTTGTTTTCCTTCTACCATCATACCCAAAGGCAAGAACCTTGGGCAGCGATAAATGTTGTAGATGCCTAGGTGGAGGTGAGCTAGCAGTTGGGAGAAAAATTTAAACACCTGAATATTGCATGGAATTTCTTTGCCACTTGGCAAGTAAGCAGTCTTTTTATGCACAGCCTTAAGTATCTGCAGAGGTAGTGCACCTGCAGAAAAACATCAGCTCAGATTTTATGTAATGGCAATTTTCCAAAATGGAAGATTCTCAGATATAACTTTCTATCATCAGCTTTGTAAAAGCTTCTATTGTATAGAACAGATGAATACTCCTTGGAGAGGTGTTACAAACATACTCTTTTGGGGAAAAGGAGGTCTTGAGTCTCAAAGAGTCAGGAATACACAGTTCTGTGCAGATTATGGGTATGCTCTATTAATTAAGACAAACTTTGAAAAGGAAGATATTGCTGAAACATAGGCCTGGGCATCTATATTTTAAGATCTTCTACACTTTCTTTTATACAATGCAAAAGATGAAGGTGCAGCAAACAATACAAATAAAACAAAGCTCCTCAGAGAAGACAATTTGTTCTTTCAGTAAGCATTGTGGTTTAAAATTGATATGTAAGTTATAAATGTAACAAGGTTTTCTTATGTTCACATGCCAGTCCTGACTGGTGCCTGCTGGTTTTGTTCCATTTCTCACAGTCAAAGGCAGTCAGCAGCATCACACTGGGTAGGGAACTGCTGTGCTGAAATCTTCCATCTCATTTCAGTTAATGCTTCAACTCCTTTGACTAAAGGGCACTTCACAGGGTTTGGAGAAGAAAATGCTCCTCAAGTGGGAAAAGTGATGAGCAAAGGCCTGGAATGGACTTACTGTGTATTACAGTTCACAGCGTAAGGGTTTCAGTGGGTTGGCAGTTAAGAGAGATTTAGTTATTTTTTTAATTTTAGTCCTACATTGAGAAAAAAAATGGATTATTTAACTCATACATACTGCCTGGTATTTGTTCAAGTTGGCTTTGTAACACGCTGGATTTAGATGCTCGGTTGGAGGTGTGTGTTTGACTGCAGTGTGGACAGCACGTGTGCCTGAGGCTAGGAGTGAATGCAAAGTGTACTCCAGGGGTGTTTCACATTTGACAGGCTGAGAGGGCTGGGGCTGTGCAGCCTGGAGAAGAGAAAACTCCAGGGAAGAATGCAGAGCAGCCTTCCAGGACATAAAGAGGCCTTGCAGGAAGGCTGAAGAGGGACTTTTACAAGGACATGTAGTGATAGAGCAAGGGAGAATGACCTTTAACTGAAGGAGCGTGGGTTTAGATTAGATATTAGGGAAAAATTCTTTACTGTAAGGGTGCTGAGACACTGAAACAGGTTGCCCAGAAAGACTGTGGATCCAACCTGCTTCTGAACACTTCCTCCCTGGAAGTGTTCAGAAGCAAGCTGGATGGAGCTGTGAATAACCTGGTCTGCTGGAAGCTGTGGATTTCCTCTCTGAGGCAGCAGCTTTCCCCACTATTGAATTCAAATATGATCTAGTCATGACAACTACAGATGTTCTTGTCTTTGTCCTATAACAATGGGATTATGCATTTTCCACTGCCTCTGAACAAATGCCAAAATTTGTAAATTCTGTTTGACATGAGGAAAAATGTCCAAGGAAATTAATCTGATTGGAACAAGTTGTGTCACATCTTAAATATGGAGCTATAAATTAACTGGCTGTATTAACATAATGTAAGTGGGAAGTGGAAGACAATGTTAGCAAAGACACTTGGTGCCTAATCTTTCCAAAAGTGTTTTTAATTTCTTTATTTCTATTTAATTTAATGGTAAGTGGATGTTTCCTGTCCAAGGGAGCTGAAAACTGCCAAACTTGCTGCAGCTTGGGCTGTTTAGTCATACTTGAAAATATCTGGGTTAGGAGCTCATCTATACCTTGGTGCTTCTGTGTATCTGAGTCACCTTTTTTATTTGGACTGCCAGGGTTTATGGGAGAATTGTAGCAATAACATCCTGAGAAAACAGGTATTTGAAGTGGATGCACGAACAGTTGGGAAAATCAGTGTCTCTCAGGCTGTTTATGTTTCAGCAGTGCAAGTGGGAAGGGACTCTACTAAGGTTGTGGATTTTTAAGAAATCAGTTGGAAATCAGCTTATATGTGTACAAGGAGAAGGGGGAGAATTCAAAGCAAAAAGAGGTGTCACATCTGGCTTAGAGGTTGCAATTTCAGCAAATCAATGAATTGCAATCAGATAATTTATTTTTAAATGCTTGCAAGGGTTGCACCTCATAGGATAACCTCTGTATGCTAGATTTAGGAAAGTCCTCCATGGACAAATGGGTTACATTCTGTGATTTGTTTGATTCCTGCTGAATTTGGGGGTGATCTGCCTGGTTGCAGTTGCTGTTTGGGTAGTCAGAAGAAGAAGAAGAAATTAAATCAGAAGAAATTAAAAAGTCAGGTATTGAATAAAACCACGAGAAAGAAGAATCAGGGTATTTGGAAATAAGATTTTTTTTTTTTTAGATAAACGTACTTTTGATCAACCTTGTGCACAAACAGATTTCCATTATAAAAATGAAAATGAAAAATAAAAGCTAGGAATGATTCCTATTGATTCAGACTTGTGGCTAGCCTAGCATACTGGACAGCAAGCCAACATGCCTGGCCTCCCTGCAAACACCTGAAGAATTTGTCTCTGTCTGAGGTCACCTGCTGAAATCCATAGAAGAAGATTGTGGAAAAGTAACTGCTTTCACAATAAAACCATTTTAACAGAGCAGATAAACAACCCAACACTCAAATAATAATGAAGATTCTGTGTATGCACAGTGTGGATTGATACAAATTGCTGATTGTTGTAGCACTTCAGTATCCTGATGTTTTGGTCTCAATTTGCAGCCCCTGGTTCCATGGAGAAGAAAAACATGGGTTTTTTTTCCTTTTCTCTATATACCCTGGATAAATCTGTGTCTTTCCTTTTTTTTTTTTCCTGCAATTTAGTTTTGTATTTGACACAATAAAAACGTAAGTACTGTAGTAAGTTTTGGGAGTGTGCAGAAGTCCCGGGTATGAAGTGTTAAATTCTGTGTATGTCATTGCCTGTGTTTTTTATTATAACTGGGTCTGTGGCAGCACAGCAAAGTGCAACACAGGGGTATAAGGTAAAGTCGAGCTGCGTTCGGTGCAGACCGACACTTTTCTGTCCGTGGCTCAGTCCCTGGGTGAGCAGGCGTTTCCTGCCTTTATCCCAGCGTTCCCTGGAAGGCCGGGGCTCGGGGTGGCTGAGGGCAGGCGTGGCGAGTGCCAGTCCCCTGCATCCCCTGCACACGCTGTTCAGTAAACAGGAGCCGGAGCGGGCTGGTTCGGAGCAGCGCGTTCATTCACACAGCCCTCTTGGAAAGCGCTGCCTCTGCGCAGCCCTGACGTACGGGCTGCGGGGAGCGGAGAAGGCAGTATTTATGTTTTCATTAATGCTTTTTATAGCTGCGAGCCAGCTGTAGCTAGTTAGCGTTAGCCTAGGACATCTATTAGCGTGCAGACCTCTTACGCAGGATAAAGGGCTTCTGATGGAAACAGAGTTGTTACTCATGGTACTCCCGGCTGCGTGTTTACATGAAGGCTGTTTGTGCTGACATAGGATATATATATATATTAGAACAGCATGCACCTTTCTAGCGAGCAAGCTTTCCAGGATTCAAGAGGATTTTGCATAAAAACTTCTAGTGTAGCAAATACTGAGATTTGCACCTTTAAATGGCGTGTTGCTTGTTTAAGAACTGTTCTATTCAAATAATGCTCTGCGGATGCGAAAATTATTTTGTGTTTAGCTTTTAGGATATATTGTGAATAAGCAGCATTTTTGCAAGTCTTGAACACACCAGTTTGGACTGTCAAAATTTTTGCTATGAATGATGTAAGTGGCTGGCAGTAGCACAGGGTGAATTGGACCTAAGGGTTCGGTCTACAGAAATTGATGGCTCAGCTGTCCTTCTATGGTTTCTCCCAGTTTTTGCTTTTACAATTCTTTTCCCCCTCTTCTTCTGGAAGCCAGTTAGTCAGGAGGATATTTAAAAGTACATAACAAAAGCGACTATGAAAAAGAGAATGAGGAAGGCACGAGTTTTGTTTTTAGAGCTCCAATATGACAAGCACGGTCTCTGGTATTTACATCAATAAAACAATTTCCTTTCCTGGTCAGTCAGTGTTCCACTTACAATTCTGGCACCTCCATTCATCCAGGCAACCACAGAGATACTTAATGAAAAGTAGGAAATGTTGTCTGTACTCTGCTTTGCATTTCTGTAGAAGTTGTGGAATGAACTTAGTGCTTTCTCACAGATAATTTAGTCCTGCTAATAGTTAAAGCTTTGGAATGTAAAGTTTCAGCACTGACTTCCCTCTCAAGTAGTTTTCTTCTTCTGAAAGTAGATTGTACTGAAGACCATCATCTCTATTCCTCTTCTTCCCAGGTCTTTTAGGTTACCTGCAGTGTGTTCTACAGAGAGAAAAGATTCCTTCCATTGTAAAGCGATCTGAGCATGAATTTCCACTCCTTTTATCTTTGTCACAGTCCCACCAGTTGTCACTGATGAACTCTTTTCAGTCAAGAGGAATTCAAAAAGTTCTGTGAAAAGTTTTGTTTGCCTCTTTAAGCCTAACCTCATGAAAGTGTTGATTACATCAGCCATCATCATGTCAGAATTATACCTTTATGGTTCACAAAAAGAAGCTTTGTAATGCTATTCTTTTACATCTGCACAACAGAATCTGTGTGTGAAACTGCTGAGTAGCCCCACATGCCAGTGTAAACTCACATGGTTGAGCTATTGTCTTACCTAGACAAAAAGTCGGGTTATCTCCCAAAATTGAATCACTTCTAATCTTCCGTTCAGATAAATTTCCTCCACCCATCCATTTAGGTACACCACCCTTAATGATCCACTTGAGAAGAATGTGACAGGCTCTTGAGAGCCCTGTGAGGCTGTGGAAGCGCAGCTCATGAATTATGTGTGTTAGGCACTACAGCCTTAACCTCAAAACACAGGTGGGAAAACTTATATCGGCAGTATCTAGACTTCCCTACAGATCGTGTCTGTAGATTTGGTTCTCTTTTGCCTTTACAAATGCGGTCAAGGCACAGTTCGTTCTAATTTCAAAGTCAGCTGATCTTTTGAGGACCAGAAGGATAATTTCTTACTCGGCAAATTCAAGCTTTGATGTGCTCACATTCTTCCTTGTAATGCAAACCAGCAAAATTGTGCTGGAATGTTTTGCTCCATTCGTTAAATCTGCTGTAAACTTGTTCGGTGTGATCTGATAGAAAACATTTTTGATCATTTTTGCTATTCTGCTAAATGTTTCCTAAGTGTTAGGGTTTTTATGCAGAAGGAAATGACCTATTCAGTGTCATCACATGCTGGCCCTTGGGCTTGTTTTGGACTTACTGTTCTGCCATTGAGTGTCCTTGCTCATTTGTTCCTCATGCTCTTGTGACTGAAAGGAAAACCTCTGCGCAAGAATTTAGTTGGAGGAATGTGGATAATTGGGAAAAGCAGTTTTATCCAACCAAGTTTTCCCACAAAGATGGCTGGGACAACCAGCACCGTGCTGCTATCTTTGGGTGATGTGGTCACAGATCATTGTGCCAGATACTGTATAGGCCCTGTAGCCTAAAAAGCAGCGTCTTTCTCCTCCAAATATTTGGCAAAGGTGTTTCTAGTGCTTTCTCAAAGTTCATACTTCTGTGTCATCTGTCTAAACACAGCCAAGTTTAACATAGCTGGATCCTGTCTGCCCAGTCCTTTCCCTGAGTCAGTTGCCAGTTGTCTTTAATATTTGTTGTGTTATATAGCTAGTTTTTCCAACAAGCAAAGAACATGTGTTTGAGGGCAAGGAGGCATTTTTAACCATGGCAAGACACCTGTTTACAGCATGGATATTCATAGTCTAGGATAGTGCATAATTAGGTCCTGTAACACAAAGTGAAATAATTTTTACTAAATCTGGTAGGAGATTTTTCACTTATTTTTGGATGGATTTTTCTGATTGCTTGAGGACGGTCTTTTTCTTGTGTGTTCTGTCCATAGGATCCTAATGAGGCACATGATATGTGGGAGGCATGGATAAGAGAGAGATAAAGCTGTAATTTCTGTCATCAGGCAGTACTGGGTTGACAACTACTAATTTTATCTAATCTATTCACCATATACCTTACTCCTTATGCTGAGTAATTGCCAGAAACTCCCTTCTTTGGCCCCTTTGCAAAACATTTAATGCATATTTTCTCTCTCTGTATGTGTCTGTATTGTCTTAGTGTATTTAATATCTGAGAAATAATTGTTTTGCCTGCTTGGAAAAAAGAAATTATTGTCTTGGGGTTCAGATGTACAAATGGAATGGATGCTGAAGAAGAGGGGAGCTTTAAGGAGGTATTGGAATTGGAGACCTTGGTGTGTTTTGGAAATCCATCTGTACACAGTACAACTCTCTACAGTAAAGATAAGACAACAGAAAAAATTACCTGTGATTTCTGTAGATTGTCTACATGGCCTGTTGTTCTTCACACACACACACACACACACACACACACACACACACACATTTGTTCCATCCATCTGCTGAAATTTGCTAAAAGCATGTGAGCAGTCTAAGCAAACTGCTGCATGTCTGATATGCCCAGTGTGATGGGGCATGAACCTGGTTAAGGTTTTTAGACATTCTGTTGTAATTGGTACATGTGCCTATGGAAAAAGAAAAGATTATTCATATGGTGCTATTTACCAGTAACAATTTTTCATTTCTGTTTTTATTTGGAAGTGCTGAGTTAAGATTTCAGATTAGTCTGAATTGATGGTCTCTGCTAAGATTAAAGTTACAGTGTCTGTAAACCAATTGTCACTTCATGGTTTAACACGGAAAACTGTCAAATAGAAATGTTTTATATACCAATGACAGACAATCTCTGAACTACTCCCTTACTCCCTTTGCCCCCTACCCCCCAGTTATCAGTGACCTCTTAACTACCAGTTTCCTTCACCAGTTGAGTCCCATTTTCTCAATCACACACTTTTAAAATCTAAAAACTCAGATGGTTTTTTTTCTCAGCAGTACCTCTAGTGTGAGTCTTCTCTCGCAATTAGTCAGGCTCACAGGTTTTCTTCATCCTATTGTGAAAAAAATGTTGGCTGACCAGTCTTTTCCAAGCGAGGAAGGAGGAGGGAAGGCAAGATTGGAGGAGCATTTCCATACTGGGCACTTTAGGTTAAGCATGAATGTACAGAAAGGTGTTGAAATCTTGGGAGAAGCTGTAGGCAGTAAGTGAGAGTGATGGTCTTGTTGGGCAGCTTCCCATGGGAGTTGGCAGGATGGTGATTGGTAAAAGGTGTGTAGGGTTAATTCTTTTAATGAGCAAGCGCTCAACTACTCTTACAGTCACTGGCTCTCCTGGCTTGTGTCTGCTAAATTATCCTGTAGGGAAGTGGGAAAATTAAAAATAAATCCAAACCAAGCCCTTTTTATTATGAAATTATTACCATTTTCATTTTCAACATAATTAGTTCTGAAAACTCAGAACCTTAAACCTATGGCTGCCACTCCCTTCCTCCACTGCCCCAGCAATGCAGAAAAATGCAGATAATCACAATTTCCTTCTTTGCTGAGGCTTACCTGTATGCAGAATTCTGGAGGAGATGAATGCCAAATACGTGGGGTGCACATTTAAACTCTGGTAATTTCCCACAGTAAAACTATTTTGTTATGCTCATCTGAAGGAATTTTAGTTTAGCTAGGGATTAGTAACAGAAAACTTGTTCAGTGATATCTTGTCTGGTATTTTTCCCACCAAATGATTCTGAATTACCTTTCATCTTCTGCTCTTGGTCTAGGGACTAAGAGTTCTCTACTCATCTTCTTAGCAGCAGCACTCAGTGGGTGTCACACACTTCCTGATAAATTCCTCTGCTTCTGAGAGAGGGAAGAAAGGGAAGACCACCGAAAGCAGACCTCCTGCTTGTGGAGAAGGCAGGAATGCCAGTGCTGTAGGGGAGTGCAGCAGAGGGGATGTTTGGGTGGGGGCCAGGGTGGCCATGGGGAAACGTGACCCCACGGGAGGCTGCTGTGCTGGCAGGGCTGAGCGAGTGTGCAGGCACAGAGCGGGAGCCCAGAAAACATGTGGCTCCTGCTGTTGCTGAACCCCATGCTGCCAAGTCTCCATGGAGGCCTCCAGTGTGGGTTCAGTAGCTTCTGGCAGCCAGGGGCTCTCTGCATTGCTCATTTGTCCTTTGGCTAGAGCTTGCGAAGCACAGCTCCATCAACTGCTTATCACATGCTCTGCTCCTGTCCCCGAAGCTCTCCAGTAGCACATGCCCTTTCTCCTTTCCCCTACTTTGTGCAGCACTGCTTAGCGTATGACCTGCTATTTCAGAGCACCCTCCGGTTTGCTTGGCTTCTTGCGGCATGTAAATGCACTCCCTTCCCAAAGAGCTGAGAATCTCTTCTTTTTAAGACCTGACAATTAAGGTGATTACAAAATAGCTTGAGGGAGAATGAATTCGAGTTACATCACTGGGACCATGCAATGTCTCAGCAAAGACTAGTTCAGCTCATAGTGGAGTGTGTTTGAAAGCATGTGTAGTGTTTGTGAGCTGGAAACAGCCCCTGCCTGTAGGTAGCCTGATATTTTTCCACTATGAAAAATTCTTGTGACCTTTTATTTGCAAAGCTGTTTCAACTCCATTGTTTGCTGTGGACGTTTGATGTTCAGAGGGGAATGCCCTCGAGGTGGGAAAATGCCTTGTTTTCCTTGGCAGCGGCTACTGCTGACTCTACCATGGAAACAGTTGGGATTGGAAAGGGAGGAGCGGGAGGGAGATAAAGGATAGACTTTCCTCCTCCAGCCTGAGAGGTTCATGCCACCCCAAGCAGGAAATATTTCAAGATGCAGGACAGAGAGCTGAAGTAAAGCTGTTCCCAAGCCATCCTCCCAGGCAGGGCATAAGCCACACTGTTCCATAAACCACTGTTCCACTGTCAGGGCATCACATGGTATTTCCATATGCGTGAAGCAACAGGTGGGTGGCACTTACCTGTAGCCTGACCTGGGGCTGACAGAATTCCTCTTTCTTATCCAGCAGTGGGACTCAAATGTCCCCTGATTCAAACAGTACTGCTCTGCTGAAGCTGTGGGCCTGCTAATACAAACAGACATTCTCTAACCATATGTTGAGAGGCACAGGTGCAAAACACTCAAAAGAGATGTAATACCGGATTTCTGCAGAATATATATGTGTACTGAAAATGGAATGTGTCGTCTGTTGATTTCAGAGTACTTAACCTTATCACCTTCAGATTCTAAACAGGAAGGTTTGGTAAGTTTCATCTATATCTGCTTGTGAATTCTTAAAAAAACCCCAGCAATCCACAAGAACACAACTTAGGATGTGTGTGGGCTTATATATATGTTTATATGAATGAATGTTACATATAAATTCTGTGTTTACTCTTTCTAGGCCCATGTTTTTCTCCCAGAGCAGCACAGCCTGTTGCACTTTTGATTTTTTGGATCAGGCTGTTCTTTCCATTTTCTGCTGCTTTATCAGCCATGAATTTCTGTTTTCTCAGCACAAACTCAACATCTCTATACTAGTTTGCAGCCAGTATATATTTATTAATGGACTTTAAAATCTTACTTTTCTCTGTCTCTTTCCCCTAGTCGGTGTTATACAATAGAAAGAGATGAATATTGCTAAATAGTTACTATTTGTTTGCAGAATTGATGTGGCATGTAAAGCAAATAATTACACATACAAGTAGTACTGGTACTCGCAGCTATTTCTCCTGCATACGCACATAAGGGATTTACACACTTGTAAGGTCATATTTTGCTTACATAAATGATCTTATCTTCTTGCACCCTGTGCCATGTGGCATTCCAAACATTGCAGGGAACATGAAAAATGTCAGTGGTATATACAAATCATTTTGGCATATGGCATACACTATATAGACCAGTTGCAAAGCATGTAGAATAAGGCAGTACAGTCATTAGAATTTTATTCAGGAATTTGTATTTCTTTTGATTGTTTCATGTTTAAAGTAGTTTGTTCATTCAGGGTGAATAAAAGTTTTCTCCAGATAATTAAAGTGAGTTGCGCTGAGGAGGTGCTTCCCTGAAAGGAGCTGAGAAATAAAAAGAACCCCCAAAAAGTAGCATTGGAAGAGGGAAGAGAGTCAAGGAATGTTGGGCAATGTGGGACAACATTTTAAGTAGTTCTGCTGGAACTGCAACAGTGCAGGAGTCACTGACACTCACCCCAAGGTGAGACCAGAGGGACCAGCATCTCCTGTTCACCCTGTGGGGAAAACATAGAGAGAACACTCTGATTCTTGGATCTCATACAGGAAAATAAATCCCAGAATGTGTTAATCTGGGGGGAGTGGGAAAGGGAGGATGGGAAGGAGATGTGGGAAAAGAAGAGGAGGAGATGAACATTCATCTTATTTATTGTGGCTGTAAAGGTGTGCCTAGGGTATGTTGATGAGGATTGGATTAGGTGGTAATTGAGTAACAATTAATTAATCAGATAATCATTAATTCTGACCAGATAATGAGGGAGGGTAGGAGAAACCTGTGTGTTTAAACAAAGGTGGTTTTAGTTGGGGGTGGAGGGAGGGGGGAAACTGGACATTGCCATCTTTGTCAAGAAATCCTTCAAACACCAATTTAGCCTTTTTTTTCATAGTGGAATGATCCAAGATTTGGCCCTGCTTCCTTTTTGTCCCATCATCTCCTCTCTTAGAGGCTGTATGCGCCTTCATTGCTGAAGTCTGTACGTTGCTGGATTTTCCCACTGTAGACACACATCTCTCCATGTTACTCTCCTAAGTTGATACAAACCACTGGCAAAAAGTAATTCTTAATAAGTAACTGAACCCTCTCTTTAATAAAAGAACATTTTAAGCTTGTCTAGATATGTTACAAGTGAAGGGGAGAAGTGACAATACTTTTCTCTTATTTAAAAGTGGCAATACTTTTCTCTTATTTAAAAAAAACCCAAGAAATAAACTCTTTAACATGTAGGGGTTTTAAGTCTTGATTGTATTATCAGAGTCTTTTTACTTTCTTCATATTTTTGCTTCCTGTAACTCTGCTGAAAAATCTTGCTGTTACTGACAGAATGACAAAATACAGGAATTGAGGTAATTGAATTAAGGGAATACTGAAAAAAAAAACCCAGATAATTCAGTTTCTCCTGCTTTAAAGACTTACAGACAGCTTCTTACTTTAAGTTAGTGTAATATAATAATATTAAGCATTTCTGAAGGTATTTAAAACTGTCTGGTGAATGTTTTAAACAAGCTGAGAAAAAATTGCCAATAGCTTCTTGGCACAGTCTTAGATTGCCTTTCTAAAAGAGAGGTTAGGTAAGAAACGGAGGAAAGATACTGCCATTTGAATACTTGAAGTCATGATTCATTTAATGCTTTAAATAAATATGGGATTTTTAACTAGCCTATGTTTATTTAGGTCCAGATTATTATTTATGAGTTGCTTGACATTCCAAAAACCAGGGAACAAAAGACTCTTTATATATAATTTTTAAAGGTGTGGCAATCAGGTAGGATTATCTCTTTTACCATGTCATAATATCTTGATTCTTTGTTAGGGCATTTTACCTTTTCATTGTTTCCTAGAATAAATGTAGTAAGCCACATACAAATAATATTTTAATTTTTAAAGTATTACTTAATTTGACTGTATTTTAGAAATATTAGACAGCCGTTAATATAGTTCTGAAATTTTCAATAAAATGAAGTAGAATGCAGCATTTTATCCCTTATGAGTAAGAAACTGGAATTACTACACCAACTTTTTTAATGAATATGATTAATATTTGAAGTCACATGACTAATAATACCAGCTGATAAATACTCCCTCCCAGTTTCACTGACAGGCAGCAGCTTAACTAGTGAACAGCCAAAGATGTATGATACAGGAGGTTTTCAAGAAGGATCAGTTATTTAGCATAGCTCAGTTCCCAGGGAAAAATAGTTTATTCTCTTCCTGTCAGTCTTGTTTTTCAATAATTTTGTCATCTCCTCAAACGCCAAGTTCTATGACATCTTTATGCATAACTGTGGTGACACACCGTGCTGTGAAACTAATTCTGCTAAATATCTGCTGCCTGTTCCTTTGGAAGATTAAATCTTTGGTGTATTGTTCCATGCGACATCTGAGAAGCGAAATTTGCTTTATTGTTACTGACTTCTCCTTTCCTGGTGTGACACCATTAAGGTGGTACCACAAAGAGAACTCTTCTAGATATTTGCATGACATTTCAGGAAAACATACGCCTGAGGTTTTGTTATACTGATGTTGCCCCAGATCATGTTTGAGCTACATTGGGGAGTTTATAGGAAATCGCATCAAATACTGGAAGTACTAATAAAACCTTGGCCCTACCACAATTGTGATAAAATTTTGAAAATCAAACTCATCTTTGCATGCTGACTGGAAGGAGCTACCAGGTTGCTCTTAAAGATTTGCCCATTTAGTGCAAACTTTTTGGACTTTGGTCTTGAAAATTAGTGAGGGATTAGGAGAGGAACACCTTTCCTAAGAAGCCAGGAGCCATGCATCATTTTATAGATACAAGGAAGAGGAGGCAATCTTCTGTATTTTCCGCAGCTAAGAATCACATAAAGTTTATAGTGCAGCAAGGGTGGTGTGTGTGCCATTGAATTTTCTCCAGGGAAAGTTTGTATCTGATTTGGTCAGAGGAAGAAGAGAGCTTTAATATCCCTGGTCCATGTACAGTCAGGCCAGCAAGTTCCTGCTTGTGGAGTTAGCATAAGGTTCAGCTCTCTGTACACACTGATCAAAACACATCTGATCTAGGTGTTCCTAGGTGTTCCTGTGGATTTCTCAGATAAATGAGTTGTAGTGCCAAGGGCTAAAGCCAGCAGAAATTGCAGTGTCCACTCAAGCCTCAGACCCCTCTACAGGATGTCTTCTTTCACTGGGGTGAATAAACTGTGTTTTATATTTGTTTAAAGTTCTGAAATCTTCTGCAAGCAGAACATGTTTCATATTTAGAAAGAAAATATTCAGACGTCTTCATCATTCCAAGAGTTCTTTGGAGTAAGAGCATTTAAAATACTGTCTCATAAACTGAATTGCAGCAAACAGCTCTCAAAGGCTACTGGAGTTCAGTGAGAGGTTTGGGAAGTGACCAATAGTTCTGTATTACATCAGGTGGTGTAATAAGTACCCTTATCTTGTAAGTATTTTCACTTCTTCTGTAATGCTAAATCTAGGTACAAGTGTATGTAAGTGACTGTGACCTCCATATGATGGGCTGGACTATTTGGATATCCATTTCACATATGGATAATGCTATTCCAATCTGAAGATGAATGTAGTAGGAGCTTGTGGATTCTAAATGGCAGAGGGAAGATTGGTAACTCAAGAGTAAAAGCCCCAGGGGCTTGTCAGAAATAAGCATTGATACTTCATTTGCTTTGCTGAATTTTGATAGCTAAAGACCATCTTTAGCATTTTGTGCAGGAGTTGTTTTTATTTTTATTTTGTCTGCTACCTTTGTGAAAGGAAATATTTAATAATTTTTTCCCATAAATGTTTACCCGTAGTTCTCCCAAATTAAGACTGTCTCACTCTACAGGAATGTGAACTAAAAACCAAATAAAGCTTGTAGGCTTCACAACACGGTCACTCGTGCCAATGCTCCGGCCTGTGCTTAATAATGACCCAAAGTCTGACAGTTTATATCCATTTAGTTCTTTCAAAACAGCAAACATGATTTATTTTCCTTTTTTCCCTCTCTCTTTATATCAGCAAGAAAATTTGCTGGGTTTGTCACTATCTCCTTAACTAGGTACTATTTTGGTCATTATGGAAAAATAAATTAATTTTAATTCCTGCAAGTACAAAGTGATAACGCAAAGGAAACAATGTTTGTAACAGTCTAATTTACCAGCTGATCTGCCTCAGTCCAAGGAAAGGAAATGCTAAAGCAAATATGTTCATTTGAACATCATAATTTCTCACTCCAATGTATTTCAAGAGTTGCACATGTCACTGAAGGATCTTGAAACAATTATTTAAATAAAACTGATTTACAGGTAGAATAGAAAAAAATCACTACAGTGGTCCATTAAATGGAATCCACATTTGAATGTTTAGGTAAGTTGAATAAATTCCGTAAACTATACGGAAGGTACATAAGAAGGAATATGAGTCAGAAGTGTAGTTGGCAGTTGGACACAGATTGAAATTCGAGTTTGAAAGCCTGAACTTCACTTTTGAAGTCTGTTTTACGTATTCGGTGTTAGTGAACTGATTCTGCTGGAGAAACTAGATTATGTATTTGTGCTTTTGTAGCATACAAGCATACAGTCATAAATGCACATTGGCAAACGGAAAAGACTAAATGGACTTTAAAATATGCAAAAAAGTAAACTTTTTAATAGAGTTTTAAACATGTTTTCCATTAGACTGACTTTCAGTGATTTTGAAGTGTTTCTGCTGGTCCTGCTAGGTTAAGCTTACATTTTTAAATTTGCCTGCCTCTTCTGCAGTTATAAAATTAAGATGCAATATTGTTTCTAATGTTACATTGTGTGCTATCATTTGTGTAAATATTTTGTGTAAAAATTATTTTTACAAGTGTAATTCTTGCAAGAATAACAATCCCCCCAGTCTGTGGGGATTCATACCAATATTTCCATCAAAACCAAGCCAAAAGACGAATGCTTCAGGCAGGAGGATTGTGATGGGCCTTCAACCAGTGGCAGAAAGCCCATTTGTTTTTATGCTTCATCTTAGGCGTGACAGAACTGTGATCTCTCATTGGGAAATCCATGCTAAATTATTGTCTCTCTCTCTAATCTGCTTTGAAATTAATCTGACTCCATGTCTATCTCCCCCAATTTCCTCACCCCAGTGAGCTGTCTTTTTGCCACTACATGCCAGGGTGCCCATTCAGATGAGCTGGGACAGCTGTTTGTGATGCTAAGTCAGCAAATTGATACCAAAAAAGCCCATAATCATAAAATGGTTTGGATTGAAAGGACCTTTAAAGGCCATTGAGGCCTTGCCTTGACCAAAGACATATTTAACTAGATCAGGTGTTTCAGAACCCCATCCAACCTGACCTGGAATTTTTCTGGGAATGTGGCATCTACCACTTGTATGGAAAACCTGTTGCAGTGTTTCACCCCCCTCTTTGTGTAAAAAAAAAAATAATAAAAAAAAATCTTTCATATATCTGGTCTCTTTTAATTTAAAACCATTACCCATTTTCCTACCACAACAAAACCACTTGAAAAATTTGTTCCCATCTTTCTTATAAGCCCCATTGAAATGTTCAAAGGCAATAAGGTCTTCCCAGAATCTTCCTTTCCCCAGGCTGTTCAATCCCAGTTGTCTCAGCAGCCTGTGCTCATAGGAGAGGTGTTCCAGCCCTATGGTCATTTTTGTAGCCCTCCCATGGAGCTGCTCCAACAGGTCTCATGTCTTTCCTGTGCTGGAAACTCCAGAGCTGGATGTAGTACTGCAGGTAAATAACTTTATTTTTGCATCTGAAATTTGTTAAGGCAAATTAATTCCCTGATGTGATTTATTGTGCTGTCTCGACTTGGTTTTGCCATCACAGTTACGAGGGAGGAGAGGGGACAGCTCAAAACTGTGGAATCGGTGGTGTAGGGCAGAAAAACCTTCATCTGGTTTCTCTACTTTCTGACATGAAACTGTTTTTTAGTTTTTGAATGCTAAATCTGTGGAATTTTGAGTTTGGGGATGCTAACCTCATTATTGATACCACCTTGAAAATATTCAAATCTGAAAGTTCAGTATGTATGCATATATTTTTTTTCCCTCCATGGATGTGTATATGCATCTACATTTGCATAAGGAAAAATGTTTAGTTTAAAATTTTGCTGTTCTTGTACATCTTGAAAAACACAGAATTTTATGATTTTACAGAAAAATCCTTCAGTGGACATAATTTCAAGTTGCAGAAGACAAAAATTATTTTGAAATCTACAGAGCACTCAAATGCATGCCATGGGTGAGGGAGGAGAGGGGACAGCTTAAAACTGTGTAGGGCAGAAAAACCTTCATCTGGTTTCTCTACTTTCTGACATGAAACTGGTTTTTAGTTTTTGGATGCTAAATCTGTGGAATTTTGAGTTTGTGGATGCTAACCTGTTGATACCACCTTGAAAATATTCAAGTCTGAAAGTTCAGTATGTATGCATATATTTTTTTTCCCTCCATGGATGTGTATATGCATCTACATTTGCATAAGGAAAAATGTTTAGTTTAAAATTTTGCTGTTCTTGTACATCTTGAAAAACACAGAATTTTATGATTTTACAGAAAAATCCTTCAGTGGACATAATTTCAAGTTGCAGAAGACAAAAATTATTTTGAAATCTACAGAGCACTCAAATGCATGCCATGGGAAGTTGGATATTTTCGTAGTTGAATCTGGTCATTAAAAAGTTTAGTTTGTGGGGAAGTGTAGGTGGAGATGTTAATATTTCTTTCATTACTCAACTAGAAATTTAAAAACAATGTGAAAAGTTTCCTGTGTCCTGAGATTGCCTATGTTAAATTTCAGTCTTTTAATAAAACAATCTTATACAAAGCAAGTAGAACATGGAAGTTCATTTTGTCTGTTTGTAAGCAGACCAGTTATTGACTCTGAGCATTTCAAAGTCTGATTTCTCTTTTCTTTGAGCAGTTTTACTTAGATTAATACAGCCTTGAGTCATCAGAGATAGTAGATGTTGTTCTTTCTTTTCACATGGCAGTCTTCTGTGTTTTACCCCTGCAAACTGACCTCATCACAGATCACTGTAATTTGACTGGATTAAAGAGAGGTGTTGGGAAGGACTTGGAAAGACAAAGGAAGAGCATTCCTTGACTTTGGCTTTTGTCAGGGCTGTATTTCAGGAAAACTTCTAACTAAAACCTGTTGAGGTGCAAAGTTTGTATGAAAGTTTCTTACTGTAAGTGAAAATGCTACTACAGTGTGAAAAATAATATTCTTGTTTTCTGGGAGCATCATTTTGTGTGCAGCTGTGGTAAGATTCCAAGCTGGTTTTATGTGTTGTGTAAATACCTGGTATGTTATTTCTGCCCCATGTAGGCTTCAGATAACTTTTTTGAAAATACTGATGATTTAATTGTTTTTAAATTTAATGCTACTCAAATCAACCTGCAGATAAGAAAACTAGAAAGCATTTAATATCCAAAGGATGCATTTCCATCTTATTCCATTTCACCAACTGTGTTCTGAAATGGTGCAATGTGGTGAAATGGTGTGTGTGAAATGGTCCCTTCTGCAACTGCAAATACCCAAAGTTTGAACCGCTTCTTAACTCCTAAGCAGTGGTCACAGTTAGGCAATCTTTTCTGGCACCTTTAATAAACTGAGTCAGTAGAAGAAGAGGATCATTGTGGTAATTATCATATTATAGCAGTTATAACAGTAGTTTCCATTTGTGTGTTTCTAAACCTGAATAAATAACACCTTGTAGGTGCTGTTGAAGTAGACAAATTGTCCCTGTTGTTCTTCAGGTAGGCAAAAATACAGGTGGTGAGGATGGTGCTTTTCCCAAGAGTGTCTTTCCAGGCCATCACCAGCACCCTCTATCTAGTTGTTGCAGTAGTTGTTTGGAAATTATGAGTTGTTCCTATGACCTCATTTTGGAATAATTTCAGTGTTTCCCTCTGGCACCTGGTGGCTGCTTGCTTTCTTACTAAGGTTTATAAGTGCTGACACTAGAGAAGCTACCCGGAGCTCCCAAGACAAATCTGCATCCATGCCTTGAGATTTCTCTTCCCCTGTTGTTGACTTGTGCATGTGGAACAGAAAGAACTACTGTTGACTTTCTTTTCCCACCCTGCTCACCATAATCTTTTGTAAACTGGTCTTTTTTAGCTAGAAAACAGTATTGCCTACTGAGAAGCTGTAACTGACTTGTACAAAACATTCTTGCCACTTTGTCAGTCAAATGTTATTCACTTAGCTGTATTTACAATGTTGACTGGTCCCAGCTCCTACCACTTAATAATAAAAATTTTATAACAATTCAAAATTATAATATAAAATGTACAAAGAATACACTATTTATGTAAGGGTTTTAATGCATTAACACACCAGCTGTAGGAATAAAGCTAGTGTTCTAGTGTGGAATGAAAAAATGAGGAATACTGGGAATCTTTCACTGATACCTCATATTAAAATTTGGGTTCAGTAGGTAAACAAAGGTCAGTATATGCAGCAGTGAAAAGTACATGCAGTATAGTAGACTGGGGAGAAGGGGGAATGAATGGGGAAAGACAGAGTTATGAATTCAAATTAAACCACTGTAGGATGAAATTAAATGTGCTTTTCGTGTTTTATCCAAATCAGATGATACCACATTTTTTCATTCTACAAGAACATAAATTTTAGTGTGTGCTGTAGATAAATAACTTCTTGGTCAAGAAAGGAATGTCTGTGGTGAATTAAACTTCCATGCAAATTGAAAACTATTCAAAACCTAGTTCTGTGTGTGAAACATTTTATATTTTGTTGGACTGCTATTAAAAAACCTATTAACCAGCTTAGAAAAACAGTGAAATATGGTTCATGCCTGTTGCAATTTTAAAATTAAAATTATTGATAATGATACATCCCAATGGGTTAGGTACAGGTTGTAGTTATCTTTCCTCCAAGAAAATTCTCTAGAGTGTTTCTTCCCCTTTTCACTGGAAATGCATGTTAAACACTTTTGGAAACCATAGGTGCAGTTACACTGTAAAATCCAGATCAGATCCTGCAGCTGCTGTTGGGAGTCAGCACTGCCTCAAGCCTAGCAGAATCCAGGTAGAAAAAGGTAATGGAGGAGGTTGGAATAAGCCCCTTTTCTTAGGGAGGTTCATGATCCTCACTGGGCTTCTCCACTGACTTCCTTCAAACACCCAGTGGTGCCCAGCCCAGTACCTTTGTTTCAGGTGCATATAAAGGCAGAATGCAGTTTTCATGTTACCTTTTTCAGGATAAGGGCCTGAACCCCACCGTGGCAGCCCCCCAGGAGGACAGCTATAGCCATGTTCAGTCTCCAGGAATGGCACCAGCAGTCTCAACCTCTTGGTTTTTCCATAAAGGATGCAGGCTTTTTTGGGTTTTCTTTCTAAGGTTAAAGATTACCGTCTTTCCCCACTAGGTTTCTACTTTCCCTAAGCTGTAACAGACTTCTTTTAACAATCAAGAAGAGATATAAACTCAGAAATTAACTTTTATATTGTGTAAGTTCCAAAATTTAAAATTGACATGCAAGAGAGGTTTGCAGCTTTTTTACAGCTTTCCCTAGGGCTTTTCTTCTGCTTAAGAGAAAAGTTTTGTGTTTTCAGGGTTTAACCCCAGATTGCAACTAAACCCCACACAGCCACACACTCCATCCCTCAGCAGTGGGATGGCAGAGAGAATCAGAAGAGTAAAACTAAGAAAACTCGTGGTTTGAGATGAAAACACTTTAACAGGTAAAGCAAAAGCTGCTCATGCATCAAAGGAAAATTTGGAATACATTCACCTTTTCCCATTGGCAGGCAGTTGTTCAGCCATCACCAGGAAAATTTGGCTTCATTGTGGGTGATGGTGACTTGGCAAGACAAATGCCATCATTGTGAGTGTTCTCCCCTCTTTCTCCTTGTTAGCATGATGCTGTATAATATGGGATAATCCTTTTATTGGCTGGGGTCATCTATCCCCCCCAGCTCCTTATGCAGCCCAGCTTCCTCAGTGGTGGGCTGGAATGAGGAGCAGAAAAGGCCTTGACTGTGCAAGCCCTGCTCATCAATAACTAAAACATCCCTGTGTTATCAACATGCTTCCAGCACAAATCCAAACCACAGACCCATACCAGCTACTGTGAATAAAATTAACTTTACCCAAGCCAAACCCAGCACATAAGCTCAAATGTATTTCTACAGCTATTGTTAGAGAAGAAGGGGAAATAAATCTTTATGTTACATTTCTGTCTCTCACTGTTCAGCATTGCTTTTACTTACGGGCATACTGGATAATTACTCTTTGGTGTGCTGAATAAATACGTTTTGTCAAAACAAAGCCTTGAAAGTTAATGAATAGTTACTGCATTAGAGGTTTGAAAAATATTTCTAGGAAAAATGGTTGGGAATTTTTCAAAGAAATAATTTTCTGTCAGATCAACTTGTAAAATAATGGAAACTTCTTATGAAGAGCTTGTACAAGCAAATGAAAAGTTGTGAAATTGCTGAAATGGTATGTTTTGAAACAATGCCATTTTCCTACTCTGAAACCACTTGTTTAGAAATTCCACTTTGGTTAGGGTTTTTAAAAATTGGTAAAGCAAAATGCTTAAATTTATCCAAGTGGAATTCACTTACAATGTTTTCATTTGTTGTGTTCTTGTCTTGTTGATATTTTCACACTTGCAGTCGTGGAGTTTAGGAAATATGTTTTGAAAGTGGGTGATCAGAAAGATCACATTTTTAAAAAATGTCGGCATTTTGTCTTATATTTTTGAGAGTATTGTTTGAAGGTTTTGTCAATTTTGTTTTAGCATATTTCAATATTTAAATTTAGGGGTTTTTTATGCTTCACCTTAGGAGTACATGAGTTATGTAGTGTCACAGTGATCCAAAACCACAGGTTTCTCACATTACCTGGCAGTGGAGGGAGAGAACACCATGGACAGCGTGTCCCATGACAACAGGCAAAGCATGAAAATACGGCCTATATTTATTTAAATTTTGGTATTTTCATATGCTGGTGGCTCTCTGCATCCTATAATCACATGTTCAGTAGGAAGGAAGCCCCTTAAAGCAACCTCCAGACCTCCCTCTAATAGTTCCTGAATGCTTTGCTCTGGGGATGAGGGTGGAGCCAGGCTGGAGGAGCAGCCTCACAGCCTGGTTTGACACCCTTCTGCACAAAGAGATCCTACTCAAGTGAAGAGCCTGGAAGGGATAAATGCAACTGCTAAGTTGCTGACAGTACTCAGAAAATACAAATACCAACCCTTATTGCCTGTGGTTTAGAAGGGTAAGCAGCAGAGACTGATGATTAAACGGCGACACCAAAGCTTTGATCTGCTTTTGGACACTGGTGCTCCAGTGAAGATCAGGGCGTGTGCCCTGATCTCAGGTGCTCTGCAGGCACAGAGAATTCCCTGTCCTAAAGTCTTCTCCGTGCAGTACCCTCAAGACTTAATTAGAGAAGGAATGTGTGACAGGAAAAAGAGGAGAAGACAGCAAATGTGACAATACAGGACAGTATCAACAGGAAACCGCATGTTTTAAAGACAAAAGTTATCTTGTTATCTTGGCTGTGATGTTGTATCTCCTGCTGGCCTGCAATGGGTGACAGCTCAGGAAAATCCAAATGTTTAGCAGTCTGTCCCTTAAAGTCTGTGCTGAATCACATCAGAGGCTGTAACACCACCAGCATGGTGGTAGCTGAACAATGTGTTATTGTTAATAGTCTTTTGGATAAGACACAAACCCAGAATCTTAACCACAGAATATTAAATCACCTCTTTTGGCATGAATAGATAGGCTTACTAAGGGCCCTAATCCAGTTCTAATTTACGTTATTATCTTTTTGTCTCTAAATACTTCCTGTAGTTTTGATTAGATTCGGTCCTGTTCTCTTCTTTTCCTTGGAATATAAATGATGAAGACAAACTATCCTATACTGATATTTGAATAGGTTCTTATTTTCAGGACTGTTTTTTTGCACTGGGAAGTGAAAAAAAGGAATCAAATATACCATGCAGGTAGTTTCTCAGTATTTGATCAGGGTTATTATATCAAATCCAGTGTAATTACTGATTATGCCATTACAATTAAATAGTATTCCACATGCATGAGATATAAAATATAGACTACCATCTATACAAGGTGATTGAGATTAAGGTGCTCTGGCAGAGACTTTATTTTAGAACACCTCTCAGTAGCCCACATAATATTTGAAATCTTACACATCTGAAGATAACCAAAGTGCTGAAAGAAGTGAGTGGTTCTCTGTGCCTTTTTTAAAATTACCCAATTAAATGCCATCAAAAACCAATCAAACAAAACAAACAAACAAACAAACAAACAAAAAAAACCTCCATACCAACAAAAAGGAGGGAATATGGTAAATTTATTATTATTTTTTTTAATGTACAGTGTGCTCTATTCCAAGTTCTGATTCCTGCTAAAAATGATTCCTTGACATTACAACAAAATTTATGTGTGGTGCTTATAAAATTACTTCAGTGTTTGATCCTTGATTGGTGTTCAGTTTAGATGGTTTTAAAGAGAAGCGTGGAATTTGCATGAATGATGGAATGAAATCAAGATGGAGGAATGTAACTGATGCTGTCCAGATATTTTCTCTGCCTGCTATACAGTGTGAAATAAATCTCACTGAAATCAATGGAAAGGTGTTAATTTAGATAATGGCCCAAACCTACTGCTTATGTAAAAGTCATTTATAAAGTTTTGTTTGATCTGTGACTGAAAATGGGATTTCTCATTTTGCAAAGTTCAGATAAAAGCTTAAAATGGCAGGTAAATTTATTTTTCATTTTCAAATTGGAAGAACTGCTGAATGTTTCTTTCAGCAGGGCTTGTTGTGTCCATCATTTCTTATGTAAAGAACCCCAGTGTATCTGGGGAAAGTGCTCCTTCAGAAATACTTGTAGGTCATCCATGGGACAATTCTAGTGTTACCACAGACTGGCAATTCCCCCACCAATCCCTAACTTAAAGAGATATGGAGAACAGCAAGGTGTAAGAAAGGAAGCAGAAAAGAGGTGATACCAGAGAACACTTCCTCCTCATCTTTGTCTCCTTCGCCTTCCACATTTTCTTCCTGCTGTTGTGTCATCTCCTAACGATCTGCAGTCGATTCATCTCTCATGCACATTCCTTTTGGATGATCCATTCCCTCCTGAAGGAACGTGTGATGGTGGTCAACCACCACGGGCTCAGACACAAGGGTCTTTTTTGTGCATGGATTACAACTGCACCCGAAATGATTTAGTTTTATTGCTTTCTTTTCCTATGCCCAAGAGATTCCCAAAAAGTAGAGACAGTGCGACCACCACATTCTTCTCTGGCTTCCCAAGAGAGAGTTTTGCCAAAGCCTGTTGCCTCTTCCCTGCAGTCCTGCAGCCAGTACCCACCCTGCCAGAGCTGCATCACCTTGGTGCAAGCTGGATCCTTCATAGATAGGGCTGGGGACTGTCCATCAATCTGGGGACAAATTTGGCAGGCCAAAGCCACGGTGATGAGGGGACAACCAGGCTTTTCTTGTGCAGGTGCTGCCCTGGGAGGGTGGGGGTTAAATGAGAGGGTGCAGCTGGAGCAAGATGAAGTGCTCAGCAGCAGTCCTGTCCTACCAATACTGGCTCTTCCAGTCTTCCCTGGAGGCCATGGTGGGCTGAGTGGTGGATTGAGGGAACAGTCCTGAGGCTGCTCCTCTGGGGTTCTGGCCCCAGTCACTGATAGCTGCTTCCCCAGCGTGCCTCGCTTCTGCAGTGGGAAATAGCTCTGCTTTTTCCTGCTCTGTCACATTAGAGCTCACCAGAGTAAATTCAGCAACTGTTGCAAAAGATTTAGAGATAAATACAAACTAAATTAAGTACTCAAGGGGGAAAAAAAAACCCAAGAAAAATCTAAAAATTTTGCTTATAAAATGTTTCTTTTAAGAATCTGAAAATCAGACTTTCACTCATGTGAATTTACATTTTTGCACTTCATGACATACTTTGCACAGAAAACACAGGATCTCAAGAGCTTGCAAGATGAGTAAAAATAAAATAAGGAAATATTTTTCTTCTCCTCTTACAGTTTTTCAAATAATGTATTTTTTTATTATTATTATTATAAATAGCTAAATCAACAAACTTTACTGAGCAGGGATGTTAAGCACACTTTCATTGTTGACTTTCAGAACTATTTAAACTCTTGAGTGCTAAAAATTAAAATTCCCTCTGGGAAATCTTGTAGCTTTCAGTGGACTGGGTTGAAGTCCCCAATAAGAAGTAGTTAATAGGTAGACTGTGTTGACTCCAGCAAAACAACATAATCAATTCCAGCTGCTTTTCTGATTAATCACCCTTATGATTGGAAGTCAGAGACACCATGAATTTGCACAGTAAGCATATATTTTGAAAAGGAGGATAACAGTTTGTTACCTTAGTTGCAGCCAATTATTCTGATTCCTCTTTTTTCACCTCTCAGAGAAAACCTGGGACCAGCCATCCCCCTGCTCAGTATCTGATCTCTGCTCCCCAGGCACCCTGTGCTCCAGTGGCAAAGACAACAAATACCCTGATTTTCTTTTCTTTTCTTTTTTTTTTTTTTTTTTTGGTTTTCCAGTTTTGGTTGTTCTTTTCAGAAACGGAATAGTTAAAAGGGATGAATAGAACATTCTGTTTGGGACTTGAGTTTTCCAAAATAAAATATGTAAGTGAGGGAAAGGTTTCATTCAGTTTTGGCATCGCTTTGTTAAGCCAGTTTAAGCCAAGAAAGATTGTTATTCCACAGTGTTTGCTGATAGTAGAAAGTTTACATATCAAACTGCTTTTTTTTTCTAGGGGAAAGAAAAAATCTGTATGAATTTAAGGGACTGATCTCTTATTTGCTTTGCAGAAGAGATTGTTCTGTTAACAACTCATCAGAAAGAGAAAAAAAAAAGATAAACAGGATTAACTGTTTACTTTAAGTGAGCTGAAGTCGGGTTGTTTTTCCGAAGAAGAACACAATGTACTGTTGTATCTGGTTTCCAGAGTGGTGTTTATCATAATTCCTCCTGCAGTGGTTGGTAGAGTGCTGGGAAGGCTCTCCGCCCACTCGCAGCTCGCTCCCTTTCCCTCTCCCATTGAGGCCTCCGGCCAGGACTGCGAGATGGAGAGGGCTGTCCTGTGTGATCTTTACTGCCTGACATGAGCTGACATTGACCGAGAATAAAATAACAGGGGCCGTTTCCTAGAACTCTCAGTGGACTGCTGAGAACTGCTACCATAACTCTTGTAAACACACGGCACACACACAAACACGCTCCCTCTGCCTCATTTAGAAACACACCTAGGACAGGCAGCCACTCACACGGGCTGGAGGAAAACAGCATGAGTGGAAAACACCGCCGGCAGGCCCTGCGAGAAGGCAGAAAATGGCCTTTCTGCTGGGTAGGGAGCCCTGGCAAGCCTGCACTTCTGCTTTTCTTCTTGGCTCTTTGCTCTGCCCTTGATTTTTGATGAATGTTATACTTTTCTGCTAGTTCAGTGGGATGATGTGGCACTGACGCAGCAGAGTGTCTTATTTAATACAGCCACAGCTGTGTAAGAAATCCTGCAGGGTTGCTGTGTTTCATTCACCTTTCACATGCCATAGGAAGTGCATGAGCAGTGCTATACTACCAAGAATGTGATTTAGGATCATCTGTGCCTGCTGAAATGGGCAGGGGTTTTTTTAATACTCACTGCATGTTGATTTTTTGTTTTTAAAATAAAATCTTCCAGGATCCCATTCATGGTTCTCTGTGGTTCAGAAGTAAATCTGGTGAATCCACAAACAATACAGTCTTGAAAGATAAGGGACCCCAGCACCGCTGCTGCTGTGTTCTTGCTTCATTCCAGATGCTGTAAACCCTCACTGTGGGCTCTGCAGGGCAAGTTGAGAGTTCTCTGAGTCTTGAAGTGTGAAAGAAATGAGTTGATACTGGAAGGAAGCCCTTCCTCTCTAGATATACACATACATATATATAGCCTCCTCCCCGAACTCAAATGGCATCTAGCACACATAATAGGCTTTGTGGACCGGCCCTCCCAGATACAATCGTGTTATTCAGCTATTGCTTTCAGATCACTCTTTGAAGACAGGACTTCTATTCTGATTTTTACGTATAAGGAACTGAGGCGTGGAGGAAACACAGCGCAGCAAAGATGATGTGAAACGCTGCCAGAACCAGCAACTGAATGCTGATTTTCTTGGAAAGGAGGGTGCTGAGCACCTTGTAAGAAAAGATCTTTCTGGCAGCACCCCACCAACTGTCGGAATTCTTGGATGCCAAAACAATAATTACAAAGTCTTGAGATTAAAAAAATAAACAAAGAACCCCTCCTCAGATTCATAGATAAGTACTTGAAATGACTGGGTGGTAATTACTTGTTATATTTGGAACACAATCTTTCTATTGGACATCATCCATAAGAAAGACTTGCAGTTTTCAACTGAGCCTGTGAGTTTCTTAAATATACATTTTTACTCTTGATTGGTAAATTGTGGCATGCAGGAAAATAATATTTTTTCTGAATTGTGTACTGAAATAACCAAGGGGTTGTGATGGGATTCCATGCTGAAGTAATGGTACACTGAAGAACCTGAGGAGGGTGTGCATCATTATTTTTCTTACCAACTACAATTAACAGCACAGTGAGTGAAACATGCTGGGGTGATCTCATGTGCTTGCTTTTTTGTTACCACTCAGAATTGGTTCTATTTGCATAGCAATCTGTATGGAATGGATCTTAGCAGAAGGGCCATGAATTATGTCCCACGGGAGGTTGAGATGCCGGGGGATCTGGAGGGAGGAAGGCCTTACTGCTCCATTGTGGCCTAGCCTTTATACAAACTTTTAGGCAATACTTAGAAAGTTACTTTTCCTTAACTCTCTGTGTCTTCCAAACCAGCTATCACTATAAAAATTGACTTACATGGCATCATTACTTTGGATCTGAACTATAAATGTAGAACAAATTCAGTATTCGTTTTTGAATCAGACATAAGCTATCCATGATATTGAAACTATTTTTCAAATGCAACTTTGTAACAGTTTGAAATTACAGCTTAGGCTCTATATTGTGTCTGAGTGAATGTTAGGAATGTCTTTTTATGGTTTTAAATGTTTTGTTTACTTTTGAGAAAAATTCCATGTACAAATAAAACACACACATCAGCAGTTTCATTCAAAAGTGCACTTAGAGACAGTGTCAGATGGAGAGTGTAAAAAGTTCACGTGGTGTCACATGAAAACTTCGTATAAGAAATGGTTTTTGCAGAAAAAAAAAATTGTCACATGTAAAGCTGTGGTTGTCATGAGAAGTACAAAAAGCTGGCTTTCGTGCTACACCAATTCCTGACAAGTTGCATGTAGCTCCCACCAGGCAGGTGGTGTTCCATGTTTTGAGTGGGAACATTTGCAGTGCTGTGCAGCCCTGTTCTCTACGAGCACACTGCAGTTAAAAGGTAGCTCTGCTGACACGCTTGGCTCGTGCAGGTCTCTTCCTACGCACAAAAGCTGTTTCCCACAGAAGTGCTGCTTCTTCAGGCCACAGGCAGAAAATAGTAGGTGGAAGGATTAACATGAATGAAGAAATGGAAAAAGCAATCAGCAGGCAGGGGATCAGGAAAGAGCTTGTGGAAGTGGTATTTGATTTTCCAGTTTGTGTTGAACTATGTGATGATTCAAGGAAGTGAATAAAAATAAGCAAGAGTTATCTTATAACTTACACTCTTACTCGATTTTTTAACATATGTATAAAAATTGTAATGAGAGCAAGGAAAATCAAAAATGGGGGACTTGGTATAGTTACTGTAGTGAGTATTTGCAAGTGTGTTACAGAAATCCTCTGTTAGGAGGTGTCTGCAAAAATAAAAGTTTCCTTTCCTGAGACCAGAGAGGCCTCTGCAACATATTTTCTATTTGAGATGCTGAGATAAGACTAGGTCATTTCCCTGGTGATACTCCAATCAAATCTGCAGTTTCCACCAATACTTCTGCCAGGTCCAGCACTCCAGAACTGCCTTTTTCTTTCTTTCCTTTTGGGCCCTTACACAGTTGCCAAATAAAAACATGCATGATCACAAACTACTTTTCAGTAAAAAGTGCTGTACTTTTCACTAGTTTTAAACCTCCCATTTTCAAAGCAAATTATCACTGTTTTGTTCATGTCAATGCTTCAAACCAGAGCATCAGGCTTGGTGCTAGAAATGTCTGTATTTGGACCAGGATTTTTCTTCCAGCTTAACATTCCCCTTATAAACTGGAAACAATGGTGCTTGTGTTTTCCTCTGTACCTTTGTGCCTCTGCAACCTGTGCAGAAAAGGAGATAGTTACCATCATTGTTGATTTGTATTTGTAGCATTCAGTCTACACTTGTGTTCTGTAGAGCTTCACTCACTTTTTATTGACACCAAATGGTATGGATTTTAAGCAGAAAACTCTAAATCTTTTGTCTCTCCAAAGAAGGCTGCAGTGGGTACATTTTTTTTTGAAAGGGAGCGTGAAGGAACTTATTATATGATTTTAATAAATACTAGTGTTAAATAGGATTATAGTATATAATATATAAATAATAGTGTTAAATTAAATTAAAGTAATATAATATAGATATATAATAGTGTTAAATAGAGAAATGTTAGTGCTGAAAGGGGGAAGATGGACAGTTGTCCCTGTGCTTTGAGTTTGATTTTTCAATTACTACATGGATATGGTGAATGCAAGGAGTTCATAAGCTAGGGATAAATTAAACCCAGCTAGGGTGGTGTCCTGCAGGTTACATATTGAATCTGAGCCATATTAGCAGGAGTTAATCAGCTCCACCTTGAGACTTGACCAGACAAGTTGCTGGATTGGAGTTGTGTAGGTAGTGTTGTGCCTCTGGTGATGCAGGGAGAGGGGGTTTTGTTTGTGTGTGTTTATGTACGTGTGCTCTATGCCTCTGCTAGGACCGCACCTCACAGAGATAAGCAGTCCTTCTGACAAACAAAGCAGCAGCAGCTGTCTCATGGATGGTGAAGATAAAGAATGAGCAAATATCAGAGCTAATACAAGTCAATTCGTTTTCAGGCATTTTCCCATTCCCCCCTTTCCTTCCCAAAGAACGAGCAGCTGAGGAGGTCTGTACAAAGTGCTGCAATGGTGGTGGTGTTTGCCTGGCTGTGCTGCTCCTCGTGCTGTACTGCACAGCTTAGCTGTCATGGAGAAGAGCTGCCCTGGGCCACACAATTGTCCTCCTACCCAAGGCTAAAACAATTACTTGTTGGTTGAGATCTGCTCATGACAAATTTCTGCTGTTTGTTTTCCCGAGACTCAGTAAAGGCAGTGTCTGTGTAATCAGTCTGCTCTGGCCTCCCTGCGCTCTCATCTCCTCTCCAGGCAGATCTTCCTTTTCTTATTCTTGTCCCCTAGCTGCTGAGGAGGCTGGAGGTGACCAAAAATGGAGAAGGTTTTCATCGTCCTTACCTCTGCAGAAAGTCAGCTGCTTGATAAAAGGCAGCAGTATGGAGAGAGATGATTTTTCATGCATAGAAACATATTAGTAAAAGAAGGGCTTACCCTTTACCCATGAAGAGTGACTAACTGGGAGAAGGGCATGGCATTAATCCTGTAATCCTCTCCAGATTTCTACTGGGAGACATTTTGTCCTAAAGATCAGCACAGTCATAGAAATAATGCAGAGCAATCAGTCTCATCTTCCTCCAGCCCCCATCCTTGCTTCTGGCTATTAGCAAATTAACAAAATCTTCCCAAGCTTTTGCATGACACTTACTGTGTCATTACATAAAAAAAAAGAAAAAGAAAAAGCTAAACTCTGCCCCACTTCTTATCATTCCCTATCTTCTCCCCCTTTGCTATTACCAATGTGTCATACTTCACCTTTTCCTTAGTCTGCATCTCCTACATTTGTTCCTCTACTGGTTTCCTGCTACCCCTCTCTCCAGGAGTGAGTTCTGCTATTTTATATGAGACATTTGAGTTTCCAAACCCATATTTTAAGTTGAGGACCCTCAACTTAAGTCTTACATAGGGTTACATCCTGTTGTCCCAAAAATAAATATAGCCCTTATTTCCTCCCTGCACAAGCACCACTGATTAAATTGGAGATGTTGCCTGTCCTTTTTTTAATAGTTCAGAACTATGCTTGCTGACAGGGCATTGGTAAAGGTGTGTTTACACATTATTTACTGATATGAATCCAAATTTTATGAAAAAAGATATTTCCTATAGATGTGCACAAAACATAAATGCTGAATTCCTGGGGGGCAGATACTCATTTTGGCTTTGCAGCTTGTCTCATAATTTTGATGTGGGTTTTCATCATGGTAGTGAGGTTCAAAGGGGAGGGGAAAGTAATGGGACAAGCTGTTGGCTTTAATCACAGTTAGACTTCCTGCTAAAAATTAATTTGTGAGAACATTTGCTGTAATATGAGAGCAACTCTGCAACATGGGAAAATAATCTAAATGCACTGTTCTTGGAATAAAGTGAAATCAGGGGAAAAAAGAGTACTGGTAAGGAAGTTAAGGTCATGAATCAATAGGCTCTGAATGCAGCTGGACTACTGTCAGTGATGCTGACAGCATGTACAAAATCCACAAGAACAGAACCAGTTCCAAAGAACAGGAGGGTGGTTCTCCAAGTGCATTGCTAAATCTGTTGTGGGATACAGCTGATTTCATTAAGTCATTAAGTGGCAAAATCAGTTGTCCCTCAAACACCTACAACATTTCAAGGTTTTGCCATCATTCATTGATACTGTTTCAAAAGCATGGTGAAGCAGGGAGAATGGATTTGTGGACTTCTATTCATAGTGCTGATCTGGGGTATTTCTCTCTTAATCTGCAATTGGGTGTCTGAAGGGTTATTAATGAAATTCTGACTTCCAAGTGAGTGAATACACACATTTCATTTTAAATGCATGTTGCAGAGAAACCGTGACTACCTTCTGGACACTGTTAAGAGCAAGTGTAGTAAATATAGTGTCTGTCTGTGCTTGTGTACAAATCTGACAGAGCAAAGGCACTTGGAATCTGCTGCTCTGTGTTCCTTTGAGATGCCAGTAACTGTGAATGTATTCCCAGTGTGAATGGGAGCATTCCTGATAGCCTCCAATGACGCAGTTCTTCTCTGCATGGAGCATGCTCATAAGATGACCATTCTCCTATCATGACCTGAGATCCCTGTATGTGCTGGAATCCTTGGACAGCTGGAGTGGGAGCTGGAAAATATATCCCTACCTAGAAGCAGTACTCCATGCAAGTAGGAGCTTTTTACTTTTAAAGAGTTGATTTCAAGAAACTCAGATGATGCTGCTGATGAAGATGATTAGGCTACAGTATTTTTTGATCAGATGAGTTTCCTGTCCTAGCCATTTATGTGCCACCACAAAGGAATGGAAATCTGTGGTCAGGGATGCAGGGAGTTGAGATTCCCATGTCTGACAGAAACCATCTCTGCTTGACTTAAAAGGACTTGGAAAATGCTCTTTTACTGACTGATGTCTTCAGCACCAACCAAGCTAGTTTTATTTGGGCAATTAACATGTCCCAGAGGACTTAATATGACCCTGGTGCCAGCTAGTCTGAGACTTACTTGTGTTCAGTTATGTCTCACTGAAGATATGAGAAATTCCAGTGATCAGTTAAGAGACTGCTGAACTGATCTGATCTGAGACACTAACTCAGTTGGCCCTTCTTGCTCTGAGATACGGAGGCCTAATTTTTCACAATTAACAGTCAACATTTTGTTAACATAGGCAAAACGGTTTGGTTTGTTTTTCCGGTTCCCCTCAATCTGATTTTCAGAAGAATATGAACTCTGGTTTTCCAAACAAAACAATATCACGGGGAGTTTCAGTCAAATCAGTTAAAACTCGGGGGAGCTCTTAACTGTATTCAAATTCCTAACATGGAAAGCAGCAGGAAAACAGTTCTTCTAGCTTGTTTTGGGTTTTTTTTCAGATGATGATTTGGTTTCTATGGGACCTTTGTAGCTAGAGGTATGGGGAAAATAGGGGAGCCTTTGTTTGTACCCAGTCCTATCCCTCCCTGCTCCTCACAACCAGCACCAGCATTTGACAAAATGAGGACTCTTAGCTGGTGCTTTCACAATTGCTGATGTCAGAAGGCCTTTGGGGTTCTATCTGATATCAAATGCAGCCTCTTGAGGGTCTAAGCCAAAGCTGGGCACTTCATAATGAGCAAGGAAAGTGTGGTTAGTGTTCTTCCATGTGCCTACTTTTCCATGTGAATAAAATACGTGGATTTCTTCAGTGTAGGAGCTCATTTAGTTTGAAATGTATTTTATAAAGATATAATGACTGCTTTTGAATGCTTTCAGGGTGCATGTACGTTATAGGATGTGTTCCAAAAGCTGTTTGAGTTGGTTTGCTGGGAACAATGGTGCCACTCTGGGGTGGGTAGTTTTGGCATGTACCTCTGAAATGAACTGAATTCTGCTGCCTAGTGCACCCCTGAGTTTTATTTGGAAACAAAGATGTGTGTGCTACCCTCAAAGGTAATTTTTGTTTCCCTTTGAAAAGTTTCCATGCTTAACTGTCTCTTTCTGAGGCAATTAAAACCAATGTTGTAGACAGGGGCCTCCTTCCTCCAGCCCTGCATGATTCATGCTATCGTGACTACTCATCTCAGGTGCAGAATCTTGTGAAATGCACTTTTGACTATCTAAATGTATGACATCCACTGATTTTACCTTATCTGTTATGACAGTACTATCTTCTCAAAATGCCATCAAGTTGGTTAAGCAATACTTCCCAGCCCTACAGTCCCTACTTCCATAGATTTTAATCAAATTGTTTGTTTAGCAGGTTCTTTAATTACCTTCTTAAAATAGTTCCTCTGGGCTTCATACCCAACTCTGAATATACCAATCTCCAGTTCTGTGTTGTTTTGTTTAGTTTTGTTCTTTAAAGAGAAATTGATGTGTCACTCTTTTTTGCATCCTGAGGACTCTTTTTAAAAAAGAGTGTGGGAAAATGTAATGCTTGCTTTGCCAGTCTCAATGATTATTACTTGTGAAATATGTTGCTTTGCTTACTTCTAAGCAGAATTTTTAGATTTAAACACACGCATATTTATTGTCTTTATTCTAGAATAAAGACAATAAATTGTTGTTCTGTCTTTATTGTAGAATTTACCTCAAGTAAGGTAAATTCTCCACTTTCTTCATTTTTAAGTACACAAGCCACATAGTGCATAGCAGTTAATTAATCTAATCCCAGTGCAAGCCTTGTACTCTTTGTTTCAGTCATGCTTCTCTGCTTCATGGCCCTGTTATGTCCTGAAAATGTACATGAGAAAACCTTTAACGATGTTGGGTTTGTTTATTGATACGTTACTTGATAGGAATTCTGCAGATACTGCAGAGGATAAGCCCTGTCCTGAAGTTTGTAATATTGTTTTCAGAACTTTGCTCACTGGTTTGTTATGAGCAGATGCCAGTGAGTAACAGAGGAATGTTTTGCAGGTTATGTCTCCTTGTCCAGGATGCCTATGGCATGTTCAGTGAAGTGCAGCTGCAGTCCCTGAGTTCCACAGATGACATTGAGCAGTACTGCAGGAGATGGGAAGGAAAATCTTGCTGCTTAGCTGGAATGAAGATTTTGCAGAGAACTACAAGAGGAAGGTGAGAACAGTTAATGGAAGAACATGTTGCTTGCTGTGGCAGGCAAATATGATCTGCCTTTTTATTTATTTCTGTGACCAACATTCTTTGGAACAACTGAACCTGGCTTTGTTCAATCAAATGTCCTCATTGCCACTTTTGGGCATCCAGCTGTGCTTGAGCCAACTGCTCTCCAAAATGAGCATAAATAAGCTAATGCACAAATACACACTTAGCAGAGTAAGGAATTTTTGTGTGCAATATTCCATAAAATATGAGTGTTTTCTTCCTCTTCAGTAGATTCAGAGACTTATAAACATTAGTTCATCTCCCTTTCCTTGCAGAACTTTTTACTGCACTAAGTTTTTCTACAGCGCTGCCCAGTATGGCTTGAACTTTCAAGCACAGACTTTCCTTCAGTATAGAAGAGCTTATTTCTGTTAAATCTATATGGTTTTAGAACCACAGTTTAAGTTTCTTTAAAAAAATCTTGCAGATCTTAAAGCCATTCTTTTTTGGAATAAGAATGTCAATAGCTTTACAGAAAAATTCCCCCAGGTAAGTAATAAATTGACTTATGGTACATCTCAGATTCTGCTTATTCTGTGATTCCTCTTATGTTCTTCAAATAAAATATCTTTAGTCAAGAAAAAAAATTAAATAGATCGATTATCTTACAGAGTATCTTTCTGAGGAGAGTGATACAATGTTCTCATGGGGACCTATATAAATATAATTAGATTGGTTCAGTTCTCAACATAATTTATTCGTACAAGCATCCGATCTAGATAAGCCTTTGCTATTAGAATGGCTATGGTATTTCTGCTGACACTTTTTTTCCTGTTGAAAAATGCTGTTTCATCAAAACCAGAATGTTTCATGGAAACATTATCTATTTTGGAGACAGCTTTGTTGGGAAGATTTTTTTCAGGTCCAGAGGGAGTGAATATTCTTTCTCTTATTCTCATTTCATGAAAACTTTGAGAAAGTCTCATTTTTGTTTCATATTGGAACAAAAACAAATTTCAAAGCTTTGAAATGTTTAGCAAAATGGAATTGTTGTTTTCCAGCCAGCCCTATTCAGTATGCTTTTCTTTTTATGTACTTGCAGTGTTAATTTTCAGAGCCTTTGGATTTCAAGCCTACTTGCATTTTTATGGATCTTTAATAACAAACACGTCTTCTTATTTAATTATTTTGTTGGCTTTTTTTTTTCAAGTTACATTTTTTCCAAACAAATTAAATAATGGCTTTGGAATTCTGGATACAAATGAAGTTTTACAACTGGCTGCTGGTGCTTCCAGTACTCTGCCTAACTAATAAGAGACAGACTTTTCCTAATGTAAATTCTGTTTCAAAGCAGCAATAACTTACTTCTGGCTATTCTGAGGACGTTCAGAAGACACACTGCTGAAAATGCTGGTGGCTCAGCTGGAGCTGTGCTGGTGGTAACCCTGCTAGGGAACATTAGAAGAAAATGGGGATAGTGTAGCTTCGGGGACAGTGCAGCGGTTAAAACGTGATTTCATTGTACAAGATGGGTGGGTGGGGGAATTGTTCAGGGATTGATTTTTTTCTTAATTGTTTAAGCCTAAGTTCTGCTTTGTAACTTTTTATTACTTTTAAGTGTTTGGGACACATTCTAGGTGTGATGGAAACCACAGTAAAGCCATAGCTGAAATGAATACGAGGGAGTACTTACTCTCAGAGAGCATAATTAAGTTGTAGAGCTCATTGCCACTGGATAAATGGATTTCCAGAGCCACTGGTGTATCCAAGCACATGATGGGTTATGCCTGTGAGTGCCCAACCTTGGCTTGCAGCACATGAGTGAGTAAGAACTATGTGGTCTGCCCTGCAAGGAGATGGCTTTGAAACTGTTTGTTTCCTGGAGTCTGACAATGGCTTCTAAAGTGGATAAAAGGGAAGAAAATGTAGGAAATTCAAGGGGAAAGTAATGACTTTTTTTGTGTGTGTCTTTGAAGCACATGATTTGGAGAAAGCCAGGAATGGCTAATAAGATCCCATATGTTCATGTTCATGTCCCACAGTCACATGGATTGTAATCGGAGACAGAGTGCTTCCTCAGTCCCTCTGTGAGACAGAGGACATTTGCTAATAGATACAAGAGCTTCTCAAGAGATTTGCATTAGTGGACCACTGTTACCGTTCAAAAACATTTCCAGACCGTCATCCATCCTCAAATATTTAATTTGAAGTACTATTTGACATCATTCCAGTAAATGCAATTTTAAAATCACTGTTGTAAGCTGAAGTTTCATTTCAAGGGCTAAAAACCTATAAGCCTACAATAAAGGGTATTTTACACTCAGGGGAAACCCCAGCTGAACACGTTACTTGATCTTTGGAACGAACCTGTGTTGTTAAAGAGTGCTAAAGAAACTAAAAACATTTCTTCTCTGATAAGAAAACACTTATGTTCCAAGAGAAATCAGTGGGATAAGAACTGACACAACCATGTCCTGTCTTAACAGAGATCAGCTCTGTGAAAAATTGGAATGATAATGTAATCTTACATTGAAAGAAACACTTTTTATGTTGAATATTGGTTTTTATTATGCTTTACTAAGTAGTAGGGTCTTGCATAAGTTATTTGAAGGTCTTTTACTGATTTAGGTGCTTTTCAGAGCCAGGCCCATACCCCACATAAAGCATACACCCCTAAACCGTCCCTGCAAGAAATCCTTTCCTTTGCAGTGCAGTAAAGGAAGTGGTGTTTCCCTTTGCAGCCCAGTTTCTGGCAGTCCTGTAAGACAGAGGGACGTGGCTGAGCCATGGCAGAGCTGCTTTTCAGTGCCTGATTTCCAGCAGCTCTTCTACTCTGTTTGTGAGGCTGGTGGGTAAAGTAGGAAGCAGTAGTGTGGCAACTGACTGAACTTGTGTGGTTCAGTATCTGTTTCCTGACAGCTTTTCTCTGCACCCTCTCATCCATACTTGTCACCTAGCCTTTGCTACAACTATTCCTTGGACTGCATGCTTAGTATCAGCAAAAAAAAAAGAAAAAAGTACAGTGGTTTAAAGGGAGAAGACTTAAAAATATTGATTGAAAGCCTGCTGGTGGTGTTGTTTCCTTAGAGGCTCTTGTTCTCACCCTCCCACTGCCTCATGTGTCAGTCTTAAATTCAGTCCCTTGAGGAAGAGGAAGTGAGATTTTGGGGGTGTGCTGCTAGAGGCAGGAATGCTGGTTAAGGATCCATATGCAGCACATGCAACCCCCCTGTTTTTTAATAGGTCCCAGGCATGTTTCAGGTATGTCAGGTATAACCAGGAACTAAATGAATGCAATTAGATGCAGGGGCTGAGCACTCACTAAAATGCCTCAGGAGTAAATAACCTATAAATTGTCATAGTTCCTGCTTCCTACTGGAAATTAATTTCAATGATCTGAGATAATCTTTGGAGTTAGAGACCTGTCTTTATGGACAAAAAATACGGATTTTTTTTTGAGCCTTATCTGGAGTTCCACACAGAATAATAATTTGGATTTTGACAGTTTGGGTCTTTTCACCTGATTTTCCAACCATTGAGTTGTTTTACTGCTGAGTATAGCAGATGTACCTGCTTCTTCTCTTTATGCTTTCTTATGTGTAAGAAATATGAAGAGTTTCTCTGCAGCAGAACAGAAAAATAACAGCAATTTAAAAATGGAGGGGGGAGGAAGAACACAGGGTGTCGGTACAAATTTTGTCCCTAAACTGAAAAAATAGTTAATAATCTTCAAAAGAAGAGGCAACTGCTGCATGTAGAATGCTAAAATCTGCACTTGTGTTGGATAGGCTAAAACACTTTGAAGGATACATCAACTCATAAGCTTTGGCTTTTGAACCAATATTTAATTCATGGCAGGCTGTATTATCTGCTGCATTTTCTTCTGCAGTAAACAGGCTCTTAATGTTGAGCTCATCAACCAGTGTTATGTTTTTCTGAGAAATTTCTGCATTTTCAAATAAAGCTGGCTTCTGTTGTTTGTCATTTTAAACTTTCAAATGTTAGGCACTGAAATGTGAAATCTCCCTGTATGTTTGTAGTGGTCACTATTGTGCTGGAGGGTTTTCATTCTTTTCTATTTTTTTTTCCCTTTTTATTTGAGTCACATACATCTCTGGCCTCAATTTCTGTCATTTCCCCCCTTTTACTCTTCACTTTATACTTTCTCTTCATTTTGTTTTGCTCTCAGGAGAGAGGACCACTGCTAACTGCTGCACAAGTAAATGTTTCAACTGCTAGACATAGGCAGGAAATGTAATAGTAAGAACTCTCCGCAGAGCAAGGAGGTCATAACTTCCTTCCTCTGGTTTTCCCTCCTCCAAAAAGACTGCCATCTACAAGATCCACCCACGTCTCTGGGTTTTGAGGTCCTGAAACATTTCAGTAATTTCTGTGGTTAAAAGTTGAGTTTCATTTAAAGCATAATTTCAGTAATCACGTTGAAGTTTTGACTACATGTGTTATTTTTATATTCATTTCTATGGCTGCTTTTGTATCAGAAATGAAGTTTTTTATTTCCTGAATTTGCTGTTTTTTAATTAAAATGCTGCTGGTATCTTAGTGCTTGTGTCATTAATCTATTCAGTAATCAGCATTGGAGAAGAACATAGGCATATCCATATTGAATCAATAGTACTTTTATGTTATAATTTCAGTGATTTGGTGTAGTATGTGTAATTTCCAACATACTATAGAAAATTGAATTACTAAAGTATGTAAATCATTCAACTATATGATTCCCATATATCTAAACAACAAAAAAGAGGGGAAAAAAGAGGTCAGCAGCCCTTCCTCCCCATTTGTATTTTGACAAAGATGCTGGTTTAGTAGGCTCAGATTTTTACTTTGTGATTTTGTTGCTTTTATTACTCAAGACTAAGAAAATGTGGTGTTGCATAGTTTGTGCACTGCAAGTCTTAGTAGGTCAGCTGAAGGGAGGGAGAGAGCCTACAGTGTCAGCTTTATATTTGGATTGCTTGTCCCTGGACAGTTGAAGTTCATGTAGTCTAGGTGATTATTAAGGAATTTCATAGTTTTGCACAGAGGACTAGGAATTAATTTATTTTTGAGTTCTTAATAATTGAGACTGACACTGCCAAAGAAAACTGGTTTGGTTTAGACAAAAAGTTTAAGAAGTAGGAGAGGAGGAAGCAGAGAAGTTCCAAGTCCCGAGTCCTCAGAGCAAAGCTGTGGAAGATGTTGGAAGAGAATCCTAGCATCTTTCTGTTCCTTGCCATAAACCTTACATAGTGCTCCTTTTTTCCCTGTTTATGTGCGTTCTTTTCTTTGATATCGCTGATATTTTCTCCCTCTAGTATTTTCCCCCTGAGCCTGTTATGATTATTATAATTGAAAAATCCTCCCAAGCTATACGTTAAAAGTTGGATCAGGCATGGCACACACAAAGTTCCTGGACCAGAACTGTAGCTGAAACTCCATTGAGAGTTTGAGAGAAACTTTGAGAGAAATAAACCAAATCTTCTTATTAGGCTATGAAATAAGTTGTCAGGTCAGAATCAGTGAAATGCAGTTTTGAAAAATCAGAGTTGTTTGACTTTTGAAACACAGCTTGTAGTATGAAATAAATGGAATTTCCACAGGATCAGAGATGTTCTGACAGTGTAAAACTGTTAAACAAGCTTAATACATGACTGATACACCAGTACATGACTGATACTGGTGTATCAGTCATGTATTTAACCTGTTTAACAGTATTATATCTTTAAAATTCTCTGCCTGATGTCTGGGTACACAGCAGGCACTTCGCATTTATGGATACAGAGAAAATATATAGTGATGTTTAGGAAGAAAAGGTTAAGAGAGATGTCTTTTGAGGACATTGGATAGTAAAAATAATTAATGACACAAAAAATCCCAATTTTGCTTATAACACGTATGTATACACACACATATATAAAATCTGATTATATATATCAGCAAGGCTTGAAGATGTGGGTTTATAGAATAAGGGCATACCTACCTGTCATAAGTCCAGATTTCTGTGGAAATCTTCACTGTAACACTCCACTGGAGTTACTTGTATTCTTATTGTGTTGGTGTTAAACAGTGGAAATATACATGTTTGGGATGGGACAAAATTTGTTTTACCAAACACAGAGTTAAGCCTGGCATGGAAAGTAGAGAGTTGAGTCTATAGTTTAGAATCTCGTAGATGATTTTTGTCCTTTTTCTGCTATAGATTCAGTCTTTTTTTTTAAAAGTTATAGAGTACTACAATAGAGCCCTAGTCTCTGAAGTAAAATTTTTAAAAAAGTTATTCAAAATACTTTACACATTCATTTTTCTTTTTGATCCTTGAGCCTGTTTCTTCTCACTTCTTATTCTGCTTTTCCTTTCTTAAAAGTGAGTCCTTTTGTGATAATTTTTTTTCCAAAGTAACTAGTAATTACATTCACAGAGCAAAATTTAAACATTTTTATTTTGTCTTGTGTATCCAGAGAGGCTCCATATGCACATGGGAGCTAACCATGCCCCTTCACTGTAGCACAGAGCCAGCTGTTCATCTCTTGTCCTGGCTCTATAGCTGAACAAGGCTACACATATTGAATAAACTGCACCCATTGTTCAAATCAGATTGAACTGGAGTTTGAGTGTTACTTGGCCAGTGAAAGGAATTAATTTTATTCTTTCTGTGAGGATAATGATCTTCTGCAGAGGAAGACACAATGTCTTTGTCATTTCTCCACTGTCAGTGACCCCACTTCTTTCTCCCTTCTGCTAAGTTGAAGCCTGTAAGTGTAAAAAGGGAGTTAACTTTCCTGTAGATGTATAAGTGGGTGGAGCAGCCAGGGAGCTCCCACCAGGGACACTGACTGATGGAGTGAGAGTCCCAGGAGAGAACATCCCAGCTCACAGACAAGGATCACAGCAGGGTGTGATTTGGAACTTGCTAATCCTTTGGTTTTTCTCTGCCCTTGGCCTGACTGGTGTCAAAGAAGTGGTGGGGCCAAGATGTTCAGGAGGCTTGCCCCACACAGCATTGATCCTCTGCCTGCTTGCAAACAAATACTTTCATTTACTACTAATAAAGTGCTCCTAGTTCAAGCAGTAGATGGCCTTCTCCAAAAGGGCACAAAGAATATAAGAAAATGTACTATATGTGTTAGACATTCTGACACAGGATAGCAAATTAGGAGTGAGCTAAAGAAGAAAGGATAACTTTATGCCCTTTGTGAACACTTTAAAATGCAAATGAGGGATCAATCTGTGTGAAGATGCGAATGTGCAACAAACAGCATGGCTTAGTAGCTCTAAATTGATAAATGTGCAATCTCTGTGCACAGTTTGTGGTGCATTCATATCTGTGCTCCGACCTTGTGCTGTGGGTCATGGAGGAAGGCCATTTATGAAACTGCCTGAGTTGTACAGGAGGCTCTGCTCTTGTTTTGTAGCTCTCCTTTTCCATCTCCTGGTTAGCAAGACCCGTTAGTTCCTCTGGCCATTGGCCTTCCTTGTGTCAGATATTCTGTATGATACAAACCAGAAAATCTTGCCCCACTCAAGGACTCAAGAAGTGGTCAGTTTGCTGTAAAGTATCTTTAATACCTAGGGAACATTGCTTTGTGTGTTGCAATGACATCACTGTTAAAAAACAAAAGCAAAAACAAACCCCAAACTAAAATTTAAAAAAACTTCCAAACACCAAAACCACCCCAGTCTCTCTCCTTTCACAGACTTGGGGATGATGCTTTGTAAGCCAGTAAGTCCATTTCTGTAAAAAACCAGCCCTTTTGAGTCTGTAGTCTTTTCATTCATGTGGAGAACACAACGACAGGTCGCAATGTCTTTTTAGTCTGCCAGCTTGTTACCTGAATTGTGAGCCTCAAGTTGTATTCCCAAAGATTTCCTCTGAGATTTACAGCCATAAAACTTCTTGCAAAGGCATCACTGTTAACACTGAATCACAGGCAGTGAAAAAAACAAGCTGAGAAGCTCACAGTAGACCCCCAAAATCTAAGGATCCAGAGAAGGACTAAGGAAATGCAGAAATAAATAAGTTTAAGCAGAAGTGAGCTAAAAGCAGAACTTTAAAAGGAAAGTTTCCATGACCCCTTGAAGAGAAGCAGCATATTGCAACCTGCTTCAGCCCTGTAAACAGGGTATGTGGTTTCCTTCTGAACAGTTGGGTTTAGAAGCTAATATTACATTTAACAAGTTTTGGACTTCATTTTTTAGAGTTGTTTCAGAAAGTTGTTTCTTAATTGGAGGAACAGACAACTTGGAGGCAGTGTGGGGTTAAAATCCAGATCTCTGTGCTTCAACTGCACAGAACAGAGAACTGGGAGAAGACAACTCAGAGCTTTAACTCAAAAATGTATTTCTCTTCAAGTTAGCTATCTGTTGCTGTTTCCCCTCCCTCAGCTACTCCTGTCTGTCCACCAAAGATGTCTATCAACTCACAAGGCAGCCACTGAACTGCTGCAAAGTACAGCTTGGTTTGCTAAAGAGTGGTCAGCATCTTACCTAAATGTGATGGACTGTTAATTTTATGTTTGTTTTTTAAATCAAAAGTGTGAAACTTGCAAAATTAATAAATGCAAACCATAACTGAGTGAGCAGCTGTTTAGGAAGAAGATCGTTCTCTGCACATGGTACTTAACAAAATCTTGCCTGTTGTTTCTCCATATCTGATAATTGCTGTCTTTCCTGAAAGCAGTTACAGTCAGCTGTCAACAACAACAAAAAACCCAGCAAAAAGCACACACACACACAGCACCCCTCCCCCCCAGAAAAAAACAACCAGTAGAAATTAAGATGTTAGAAGCAAAACTTTTTAACAGTTTAATAGGTAAAAGCTACTTTTTAAAAGTGGTGCTGATACCTGTCTCCTTCCCAAGCTGCCATTTACCCCAGTTCCCCTGAATTCTATGGTGTAGCAAGCTGTTTGTGGCAAAGGATTAAACATGACTTGCTTGTCACTGCATGTGATACATCCCTTCCCTCCCTCTCCACCCGGCAGCAGAAGCTATGGAAATTTAGCTAGACCAAATCCAAACCAGCTTCCAGAAAACAAATATGATTTTAAATTGTTTTCATAATCATGCAATGGTTTAGATTATGTTTCTTAATGAATCTTTTTAATATAATGTGTGGCAGTGGAAAACATTTTAAACCTGGTTTTATTGGTCTCTTTGAAGGGCATTAGGACTGTTTAGTCTGATAGACAGTCTGTGGCCTCCTGCAGTGCCTGTAAAAGTTCCTGGACAAAGTCAAGACTCTGAAATGGTAAGTTTTGTTATTATGGATATGAATTTTTTCACTCACAGCTAGTATTTTTGATGGTGGTGTAGTCATGTTTACTTTGGAAAGGAAGACTCTCTCTCTCTTTTTACCTACCAAGTTTTGTTTTACTGACTCTGACAACCTCCCAGGCTAACCTGAAGCCCTCTGGATTAACAGCATCTTTCCAAAATGATGCAATTAGCCAGTTATTAATCCTCTAGCGCTAGAATGGTAAGATGTCCAGACAAATTCTTCCTCTCTTCTCCTTGCAGGAGTAAAGAGATACTGGGTCTCATGGAGTCTGCTGAGAAATCTATATACAAGGATGTTAACTCCTTTAAAAGCACTTTTCAGCCTTAGGTTTGAAAGAACTTTTCTGAAGATTAACTTCTGTTAATCTTCAGAATTCCTGCTGGAATCAGGTCTCTTACTAGTTAGGATGTCTCTGACTGATACTTGTTTCATGTGAGGTCAGAAAGATGAACATAAAAGTAATTACTAAAGATTAATGAATGTTTCTGTGATTTTAGGGAGTGGGGAAATATAGAAGTGGATTTAAAGTATGTTATATATTTGCAAGGCTGAAATCACATCTGTAATTTTACTTCAATTAGCTTTTGTCTTTGAAAAGCTGTTCTGTCACATCAAATCATTTTGGTAATACCATTTGAGAAGCTTCTGGGTAGCCAAGAGCTTGGACTTTCTTCATGTTCTTGTATAGGCTGTTCTTTGGGAAGAAGTTAGTGGTATTAAAAATTGGTTTTAGACCAAAGGAGTCAATATGAGAGGAAAAAAGAGAGAGCTGGAAATAAACAAGTTTCAAAACCAGAGAATATTGAAGATGGATATTACTAGTTATTTCAAAAGTCCAAGAATCTTTCCTCTGCAATGTAGCATATTCTTTGCATTGTCCAGGGGTTTATATTGAAGAACAAAAAGATCAGACCTCAGTCAAAAATAAAATCAAGACTGAAACTGAGTGAAATAAGCTGTGTTCTCTTTGACTTTGTCTTTCATCGAAATATTTTGGAAGTCTCAGAGGAATGAATGGGTTTGTGCATTAAAATTATGTGGGCAACAGAATGGGAATATCTATGGCTGAGGCAAAGCTCTTAAATGTCATTTAGTGTTGTTATGACTGTTGCTATTTCTTCATTTTTTCTGTTTTATTAGCAATTTTAAAATGGAGGAAACTTGCCATAATCATGTAATTTACACTTCTGCCATCGGTTTGAAACAGAAATTAATTCCACACAGAACCACAACTTGCATTCTGGTGCTCCATGTTTTTGGCTGGGTAGAGTTCTTTCAACTGAGATATGGTTTTCTTGGTACAAGCAGTATAGTTTTATGCACAGTTCTGTGGAAGCAGTTTTATACATCAGTACATAAACAATACTGCCAGCATGATGATAATGTTGCTGGGAAGGGACCTGTGGAACGATTTCTTTAGAGCCCTATGTACATTCAAATACCTTCTTTAATGCTATCAGAGGCAGAGTTTGGGTACCAGCTTCCTTTGCTTTATTTTTCTTTAAGCAGATTCTTTTTAATGGGCAGACAACTGTCTTTAATATATTCCTATTTCTTCTATTAAATTAAATGTTTTATTAACAACAAACATTGCTGAAAGAGTATTTTACCATATTTGCAATAAAAATTATCTTCTAGCATTGTCTTTTCTTTTCTGAGAAGTCTTTCCAGCTTGGGACCTCTCTAAGTGGTGATTGATAAAGTTGTTACGTCATGGTACTTTTTAAGGGGAAAAGAAAAATCTGGCATACCACAAAGAGAGCAGTTCTTGCAGCTCTTGCATTCCTGTTCTTCATTATCTCCTTGTGCTGTCCTGGATTTAATTTGGCAGCTTTAAAAGTTCGGCAGCTGTTTACTATCACAAAAACCCACCCACATGCAAAAGTCCCCAAATCTCAGAAAAGCTATGGATGTTTAAAAAAAAAGAAGAGGACTAATTGACGCACTCCTACCGCATAATAAAGATACGCAAAACAACAAAAAGCACCTTGAAATAGTCACAGTGTTTGCCAAGTGTGCCAAGTTATGAGTTGTTTTTGTGATGAGGATCAATGCTAGATTATGGAAAGAATGATACACACAAGCTGATGTCGCTTATAACTTGTGACTGTTGGTTTATTAAGTCATCTTCTACATCAGAGTCCTTGTTATTAACCATATAATTTTGTTTCCCCATCCGTCTCAAAATGTAGATTGTTTTGTTCATCTTGCCTATTATTGTAAAACTTGACTGGCTAAATTAAAGTGCCTTTTTTATGTGCCACATTTCTTTTTCTTATTTTTTAATAGATGACAACTAATCTTCCTCCTCCCAGCTTCTGTTACATTCTTACTGTTCAGTCTGGTGAAATACATGTGGAAGTGGATGAGGAAGAACAGATTTCTAATTTGTACCAGCCACCAGCTGTTCGTGGTCTAAAGGAAATTCTTCGGGTAATCTGCTTTACAAATCAGATAACAAATACCTTTTACCACTGGATTTCTGGTATCACAGTTATCTTATTCCCTATTTTTGTGCTCTTTTCAGATTGATGCTTGTAACAAGCGGTGTAGCTTCTGGGCCCAAGTGCTCTATCGAAGGCTGCAGGTAATCTTTTTATTTAGCAATGAATTCAACATAAAATCAGCATCATGTTTATGTGAAGAAGATTCATCTTGTATAGGGGTAACCCCAATGCCAGGATTATCTTCAAGAGTTGATGGGCAGCATTATCACTGTGTCTAAAATGCTTGGGAAAGGTAAAATGAACTGCCTCACCAGATTCAATGCCACTCAGTCTAGAAAGCTATTCCTGAATAAATTGCTATCTAACCAGAGATGATGCTGCACTCTGGAGAGAGAGCTCACAGGAAGTTAGGTGAGGCTCAATTTATAGCTGAATGCTATCCTTAGGAACATAGCAAGAAGCTCCCAGTCAGTGCGGTGTTGCGGGATAGAGTGGAACAGATGATGGTTATGTAAAAATACAGTTTTCCTCTTTTCATGCAAATGTGTGGGTGATTTTCATTGACTTCATAGAAGCCCCTCAGGCAAATTTGGCTTTTATGGTCCAGTAAGTAGTAAAAGGGAGGAACTCTTAGGTAAATACATCTGCCATCCATACTGTGCCGGAAAGCTTACAATTATGTTTTATTTGTTTCTGAATGATGCTACGATGTTCTTTCAAAATGTTGCTAGCTCCCTTAGTAGTTAAAGGAATTTTTTTGTTGCTGATTTATTTATTTTTTCCTGGCGACTGGATCCTCAGTACAGCCAGCACTGAATTCTAGCAGAGAATAATTTGCAATTGTCCATCAACTCCACAAGAAACAAAGTGTGAATCAAAGCATATGAACCAAAGACAAAGAAATTCCAGAACGGCCAGCAAAATAGCTGAAGATGCTTCCCACAAGTTTGAGACATAAATTTAATTTAGGTCTTGCCCTTTTGCTTCAAAAGCCAATGAATTATGATTTCATTTTTAGGCAGGGAGTACTTTTAACTACTGAGATGAGGGGTATCTCTTGTGTTCTCTCCGTGCTAATTGAGGATGTGACAGAGCATTGGCAAACATGGAATTAGGGCTAGCTGGATGAGACCTTTAGTGTGCCAGCAGGAAGATGGACACATACGTGCGTAAATTCCTATTTCCAAGAAACCTCTTCCAGTGAAAAATGAAATAAAATTGCAGACTAGGGGCATCCTAGCCAAACATTTTTGAATTCAGGAATGTCTACATCTGAAATTCGGATGCATGTTATCAGTATTCTTATGTAAAAGCACTTCATCACTGAATTAGAGAAAAGATGAAGCATGCTGGAACAGATGTGATATTGAAGAATGGAATATTGAGTAGAAGAAACAAAGGTCTATGCTTTTTTGTCTTGCTCCTAGGAGGTCTATTAGTTCTTTTTTTAATGGCTATTCATTTGCTGAACTGTAAGCACTAAATTTTTATAAGTGAACAACGTGAGTATTCATAATTTTTTGAAAGTAATGATGAAAAAGCAATAGAAGATATTCTCTTTATGTTTAACTTTTGGGACAACTACTCAAGGAATGTAAAGGTATTTACCTGCTGCTAGTGTATCACTTGCCTAGTCCTCCCAGAAGATCAAGAACAGCAGCTTGTTTTCTGCAGCTGCCTTTGCCAAGAGGATGTACCCTTCACATGCAAAATCACCAAGTTGCAAAAAGTGAGGAAGGGACAATGATTTGGTTTGTTTTGCAGATGTATTATCAAATAATCTGCTATGTGAGCTAATACAGATGCACCTTAAAAACCAGTATTTACTCTCTGTAGTTACAGTATTAAGTGCTTAAATTAACATGACTTAATTTGTGTGAAGGAGGAATGGAAATACGCTTTTTTTATTAGTCAGAATCCGAACTGTGGTTCAGAAGGAACATGAGGAAATATATTCCATCTGTGGCTAAGGAGCTGTCCTTCCTTATAACTCAATCCTGCTGCTTTTTGTCTGTTGTGTCCTCTGTTCAGAACAAATTGTCACACATAGCAAGATGATGATTTTATACTAACTTGTGATTTTTGCTTTTATTATTATTTACTTTTTGGATGATTTTCCTGAAAGAGAGCTTTTAATGTGTTAGTAATTCTCAAGGGACGGATGTAAAAATTCTTTCTCTGAAGCTGTCCTAATGGTATCTATGCAGAGGAGGTGCCCAAATGTATGCAGTTACTAGGCAAAACAACAACATCAGTGCAATAGGCAGCATATGCTGAATTAAGGCATAACTGTGATATCTGAGCTGTGAATTTTTCCAGTCACTATTTACAATTACCTCATTTGCTCTAAGAGTGCAAGCATGGACAGAAAGCCAGATTCAGTGTGGCTGATGGTTTCAAAGTTATAATTCAACCAAAGACAAAATACTGGGGGTTTTGTTGTGTTGCCTTCTGCCACAGATATGCAGCTCTGAGACTAAAATGCTACATGTCTTTCCAGGCATTATAGTATTTAATTTTCTGTTAAATGTTTTAAGCATTAATTTTTGATCAGCAGATTAAAATTAATTTAAAAGTATAACAAAAACATTTTAAATTGATTAAGTTATTTAATCTTAGGTATTTTTAAATATTAGAATCCAAAATTTTGCAAGTTCCTTGCACTGATAAATATGAAATACACTTTGATATTATATTTTTGTACTTGTCTGGGGCACAAAACTTACACTGTCATTGCAGATTCATATACCATCTACTTCCTTAACTTTATGCATTTTTGGAATATTTAGGGATATTTGTTCAACTGAAAGAAAAACCTCCACTTTGCAACTTGGTTGTGCTTGGGAATCTAATGACAGTACCTAGAAAATGTGCCCACAGAGGAATAATATTAGTAGTAGAAATGTTCTTTCCTCATATTTTTAAGACAAAAATTATGCAAGTCTTATTAAAACCAACCAATTATCTTTTTATGTATACCATATATATAGCATTTTTTTTAGAAAATATATTTTAAAATCCTATGTACAGTCCAAGAAAATTATCATAAAGAGTAATGGTTGACTGAAGTAAAGCCATGAGTCCAGAGAGTCAATCTCAGAAAGTTAATTTAAGGTAGAGATTTTAAGGTTTGTATCTAAAGTAAGGAATACCAAAAAATTCTAATAAACCTTTGACTCACTATCCTGCACAAGCCATAACTGTAATAATTTCTGTCAGTTTTATGAGTCATTTTAATATGAAGATGTTTTCTTCTACTAAAGAAAATTAACAATTGCATTCCAAATTTGTATTTTTTTCCCTAATCACAGACAAAACACAGTGTTCCTGTAGATCAAAGAGAAATGTTGTTGTTTGTGACTGACTCCACACTGCAAAATGTGGTTCATGGGATTCCAAAAGTGGTTGCTGTGTCAGTCACTGCGTCGTGTGTTCTCAGCATGGAAATCATGGAAGCCCTCAGTGCTGGCTCACAACTTGTCTTCTTCAAGGATGCTCTCTGGGGAAATGGTAAGCTTTGCATGTGGTTTGGAAGCAGTTGGGGTCCCACAGAAACAGCATCCCTTATCTCTCGGTATGTGACCTAAAAAGAGGTCACTTTCATTAGCAGATGAAGATGAGACTTTGCAAGTTCGGGATGAGAAATTTGAAAGGGGTTGTAATTTAAACTTTCTTGTAAAGTTTCTTTTTCTGTATTTTGGCTTGATTTTGAAAGTGAATGAGAAATTCAGTGATATTGTTGTATGTCCACCAGTATTGCTGTCAGTCTTCTCTGATGACTGTTGAATCTGATGACCAGTGAAAATCAAATTTGTAAGCTGACAGAAAGCTCAAATGTATTAAGAAATCTGTGTGTCCCTAGATAGAGAAATTTTACAAGCTCTCCTAAACCATCTTAGCTGTGAACCTTTGCTCCCATACAGATAATAAAATTATGGTTGTTCCCTTTCATTTTTAGTCACTCTTTCTTTTTTGAGTTTCAAGTTTCATTCTGTATGGTGATGGCAGGGCTGGCTCACATCTCACACCTTCAGTCACTTCCAGAATGTAAGTGAACTGGAAGTACAAAGTTGTGCAAAAGGCTGTGTGTCTGAATCAAAAATCTCTCTCTGGAGAATAAAGCATGGCATGCACCTGCTCCTTGTAATCTTTGAAGCAAGGTAGGACCACCTGAAGAGCTACCCAAGGTTATTACCAAGGAAGAGCCTGTAACCTGTTTGCAAGGAGTGAGATGCGATGCAGTCAGGGTGGCATCAGACTCTCTTCTGGCATGTTCAAATTTCTAAATTTCTTTTTCTTCAAATTCAGATTTCTTTTTCTCCTCGGGAGTTGCAAAGTGTAACAAGAGCGTGGTGCGTGTATCGCTGAAAGCAAAATATTTTGTCATTGAGAAAACCTGATGGAGTCTATTCATCTGTTTGGTAGCTGGCAGAGATTGTTGTCTTTATTGGCTGTGACAATTAACTGGTCACCTTTTTCCTTGTTACTGTACTGAGTTGAAATGTCTTTTTTGGCAGGTAGGATTATTTGTGTTGAACGTACTGTTCTCCTATTACAAAAGCCTCTTTTGTGCTCGGCTGCTGGTGCTGACCTCAGTGAGCTGACTGGCCCTGTCAGACTCGATGAGCTGGATTCTACAACACAGGCCAGCTCCATTTGTGCTCTCAGAGGTTTGTATGGCCTTGCTGAAATGAATGCGGTTAATTATTTGTGCTCACTTTAATCTTTTGTGTCTTTATATTGATTTCTTGAACAAACAGCGTGGAGTGATAAAAAAAGCATGGCATTGCTGTGGGTCATTAGGATATTTAAGACTTTATGCTTCATTGTGGGCTCTGTTTGCCTTTTGCTGGCCAAGCTCTGCTCCCACTCACTCATACCCCAGAATAAATGTTTAATGCACAATCTGTTTCATTATATTCCTTCCTTCACTGTCTTCTTTCAGGAGCCTTCTGTTCACACCAGCCTTGTTGATGTTGGCAACAATGAGTTATACCAACATTTTTTAGGCAGATGGGTGAGATATGTTACCCAGATCTTGAGTGGTAGGGGTTAGTGACTGATTTCCCTGGAGCTTTGCTGCAGTAGGACAATTTATTATTTTACTGTAGTAATTTAGCATAATGTGGCCAGTATTTGCTCACCAGCCGCTTTGGATCATAGCTTTGTCTAAGATATGTCTTAATTTAACTTGTATTATTCCAGTAGTCCCTGTAGAAAATTCTTGATACACTTTTGCATATACGCCTTCAAGTATTCACTGGAGCATTTGAAATTAACTTTAAAATTACAACAAATAATGGTTTTCAAATTAATTCTTCAGCTATAATATGATAGACTGAGAAGACAGTTTAAAACCAAGCAAAGCCTTTATTAAACATACCTGCTGCTATGGTAGATCCACAACTTAGCAATGCTTCTGTGATTAATTACTGAGCACCTTGCAGTGACAAATGTTGAACAGTGCATAATGAAAACCAAGCACAACTAGAGGCACCACACTCAAAGCCTTGGTTGTTATGTACGTCTTGCATTGATACAGCTACTTGAAAGATATATCTGTCACTGGGTGTGAAATGCTTTTTGACTTTTTTTTTCACCTCTCCAGTAGTTATGTAAAGAATTGTCACTTCTCTGCTGTTAATTTTGCGATTATGAGAAGTGCCTGTCTTCTTTTTTCTTATTGACAGTGTTCATAAAAGGATAAAGGAAACATCTCTCTGTCCTTTCTTTTTCCAGCAGAGCAAAGAAAGTACACCGTTGTGATCTGTTGTGTAAACAAGAACTTACTTTTTACACATGGGAGATGTCATGCTTTGCCTGTCCTGTATTAAAGATAGAAGAATGACAAAAGGAGAAATTAATCCTACAACCTTGTCTTGTTTAATCTGGAATTTGTGCAGGATAGCTGTTACCAGTATGTTCCCACACCTGAATGCCAACATAGAATACAAAATATCTTCTATATACTTATGCTGCAGCAGTATATGGATGAAAACTCTCACTTTTGTGTGTACTGAAATATTTTAATACCATTCAAGAGACACATTCACTGTTTTGGGTTTCAGTTAGGTAGTGCCTAACATCTTTCTGCTGAACTAATGAAACTAATAGCATTGACCCTGCTTGGTTGGCGGGAGAATATACTTTTGGTGGAACAATGAATGGAGGGAGATGTATCATCTCTAAAATTCAGTCACTGTCTCTTATCTCATAAATCAGAGAGCTATTAGTCTGGTTTTTAATGAGAAGCAGTTATTACCTCATTCATTCTTTTTCTTTGCGCATCCTGTCATTTCTTGTACTTTTGGTCACCTATGTATGTTGCACACTGGCATCCTCCCACCTAGCAAAGAGGCTGGAAAGGCTTTCTCTACCCCTTCCTGCTCCTTTGGAAGGAACATCTGAAGTTCCTGCAGTCCAAGCTCCTGCTTAAAGCTGGGCCCTGACCAGCTTGGTACAACTCTGGACTGGATGTTCTTCACAGGGTCCTTCCCTGTCAAAACAGAAAATGTCCCAGTCCAAGAAGATGCAATGAGTTTGTCAGAAATTCTTGTTTCTGGAAGGTCCAGTCACACCAGCTCTGGGATAATGGAGTGTGTTGCTCTTCAACACACCAGTGAAAACCTGTGGTTGCTTTCTAATGAAAAGTTTATTCTTCATTGCAAGATGAGTTTGTGGTTTTCACCTGTGATCTTAGGGTTAATAGCTTTATTTTTTATCACTATGCATTACAAGGTAATTTATAACCTCTTTTTGCTGTATAGTAGCAGTCAGGATGACTTAAATGTTGGCAGTTCATATGGCACAGAACTGTTTTTCATCTTAATCATGCTTTGAGTAAATTCTACTTAGTCTATACCACATATGATATGTGGCAATATTACTTGATTAATGCTATTTGCCTAGTACATGACTCACCAACAGTGATTGAATTTTGACGTTGGATATTTTCCTCTTTAAGCCCTTACTCAGGCGTGTGGGTTTTTTTCAGTTTTCCGCTTAATAGTGGGACTAAAATGGGGTCAGTCAGTTTATCTATGTTTCCTTTTTTTGATTGAATTTTTGCATTTCCTATCCCATTAATCAGAATAACTGACTGGAGAAAAGAAATCCAAATAACATTTCCATGTTTTAATTGTTTCAGCCAAAATGTTCCTTTGCAATGTTGTCCTATTGTCAATCTCTTCTTAATGGTGCCAGCCACAACCCTTAAAAATAGACTAGAGGTAAAAATTGAATTTTGACCATGTGCATTTTCATTTAAAATAAGGATTTTGGGAAAATACACAAAATATTTGTGTATGTCAAGCAAAATCTAGCATCTTGAAAAAGATGTGCAGTAGTTCAGCATCTTAAATTTGAGAAATCTCTTTACAGGGTGCACAAGACTGTCACTAGATTACTACACCTGTTGCTGCTTTGAATTGGTCTGACTCCAGTAATGTCTGGTGTTTTTCTCAAGGGAACTCTACATTATCATCAATAATCTTCTCCACTAGACATAATCTCATCAGTATGATCCTGATTAATTTTCTTCTAATGTACTTGCACTAGCATCTTGCAGTTGGAATATGGCACACAACTGGGAGAAGGTGAAAAGGCTTAGAGACAAAGGGGACTTGTTTTTGTTTTAAAATTATTTTTTTAATGAAGAAGGAAACTCAGCAAACTACTTTGTAGCTTTTTGGTGAACAAGAATGATAAAATCATAGAATCATTTAGGTTGAAAGGGATCTTTAAGATCATCCAGTCAAACCATTAACCAAACTCAAAACCAGCACTGCCAAGTCTACCACTAAACCATGTCCCCAAGTGCCACATCTGCATGCCTTTTAAATATCTCCAGGGCTGGGGACTCCACCACTTTTCTGGCAGCTATTCAAATGCTTGACCACCCTTTCAGTGAAGAAAGTCTTCCTAATATCAAATGTAAACCTCTCTTGGAATAACATTAGTCCATTTCCTCTCATGCTGTCACTTGTTACCTGAGAGAAGAGGTGGACCCTGCCTGGTTACAACTCCTTTTAGGCAGTTGCAGAGAACAAGAAGGTTTCCCCTGAGCCTCCTTCTCTGCAGGCTGAAGAACCCCAACTCCTGTTCATCAGCTCCATTGCCCTTCTCTGGGCCACCCCAGCACCTCAGGGTCTTTTTTGGAGTGAAGGGCCCAGAACTGTACTTGGGGTGCAGCCTCACCAGTGCCAAGTACAGAGGCACAATTGCTCTCCTGGTGCTGCTGGACCACACTATTGCTGACACAGGCCAGGATGCCACTGGCCTTCTTGGCCACCTGGGCACACACTGGCTCATGTCCAGCTGGCTGTTGACCAGCACCCCCAGCTCCTTTTCCACTGGATTGCTTTCCAGTCATTCTTCTCCCAGCCTGTGGCACTGCCTGGGGTTGTTGTGACCCAGGTACAGGACCCAACACCTGGCCTTGTAGAACCTCACAGCACTGGCCTCAGCCCATTGATCCAGCCTGTCCAGATCTCCATGCAGAGCCTCCCTGCCCTCCAGCAGATCAACACTCCCACCCAACTCCCTGTCATCTGCAAACTCACTGAGGGTGGACTTGATCCAGATTATTGATTAAAATATTAAACAGGACTGGCCCCAATACTGAGCCTTAGGGAACACCACTGGTGACCAGCCAGTCAAGTGGATCCAGTCAAACTAAATCCACCAAGTGGATTTAACTCTATTCAGCATTCACATCATTCAAAGAGAAACATACCCATGGAAACTCCCATTTTATCACAAACACTGAAGAAACAAAATTATTCCTCTAAGAGTCCATGTGGCTAAATAGAATATCTTATTCTGTCAGAGAAATGCCTGATGTTTTGTGGTACACTTAGAAACGGAGTCATAAATGTTGTATTTGAGACGTAACTTTCCAGATCTTAAGATTCGCTGTCCTTTGAATTCCCAAAGAAAATTACAGTTTTGTTCTTTAGGTGTAGCTCCCTCCTTGTCCCAGGAAAACCAGAAAAGCAAGGGATTAACACCCTGTCTTACAGTCCAGACACTGTAAATGCTCCATAGTCTCCAAGGCTTTCTTCTATTGAATGTGGTATAGACCTGTGAGATTCTTGCTCAACAGAGGCTGGATTTTTAAGTCTATAGTTTTGTTGTACTAGTGAGGTTTTATTTCAGTGTGATTTAATTATTACAGGTGAATATTTTTCTCTATAAATAATGCTCATAATTTCAGCGTATTGTTACCATAAAATATAATACACTCTTTATTGGCTTCTCATAAAATTCTGAATATATTTTTTCTTGCCAAAACTAGCGAGGCCCTTTTTATTAGTCCAAAGTATCTTTGGCATTCCCTTCTTACACACACACTTAAGATTGTGAGCCAGATCTAATCTCTGTTAAATCTGTATAAATGAATAATAACTCCATTGTTAGTGGAATTTAATCTGCATTGTTGTTTTCAGAAGGGATTGGGGCTTCTTATTGGTTTGTATTTTCTAAATATCAATATCAAGCTATTCGATCTGATTGTTTTTGTAGCTGTTTATTGCCAAGAAAACATCAGAGGACCAGAAAGATAGCAAACAAGCAAAAACAAATCAAAAAAGCAGTAAAATCCAAGCCAAAAGAACCAAGCCTGTTTGGAAAGTTAATTGTCAATTATCTACTTTATGATATTTTTAGAATGTAACACTCTGCTGTACTTTCATCCCTTGTTGGAGGGACAAAGGAGAAAGGGAGTGAGATTGTTGGAAGACCTGGTTCTTGCTCTGACAAGTCTTAAGCTGTGGGTCAGAAAGGTTCAAACCTGCTGTGAGGCCAAGAGTGACTGTGTTTGCTGGCTTAACATTGGCATTTTGTAAGAATTCCATGTTCTGCAGGTACTGTTGTTGGAGTTAATGAGAGCACTGCTTTCTCCTGGCCTACATGCAACAGATGTGGCAATGGAAAGTTGGAAGTGTGTCCCCAGGACAGGTGAGAGTCAGCATGCTCCAGAGCACTCCAGGTGTTCTGTAGATGTAGCCATAACAGCAGTAGGTGATGCAATGATTCCTGCAGGCACAGGCTGCACTTTGCTCCTTCCTAGAGCTAAGACGTAGTATTTTTATTGCTGATGAACTGATAAAACCTGCAAGGTTACATTAATATATGAAGAGAGATACAAGTAGATATGAAATAGTTTGATTTTGCAGTTATTACTTGTTTTTTAAACCAGTCTTGCTTATAAAGGTTTCATAGCCCACTGCATTATAATATTGCTTTTAATAAATATGCCCCTAAACCACAGGTCTGATTTTAAGTTCCTTTAGAAGTAGGTACATGTGTTTGTGTCTTGCCTTGTTAATCTGCGTATCCTCAATTCACCTCATTTTTATACTGGACTATGATCTCTGCTACAATTTATCTAAGTATGAAAGAGTTGCATTTCAGACCTATTAAATTAGTCACCTTTCTAAAAAGGATGTTGAATAATTCTGGCAATATGTTAGTTCTGAATATGAGGGCTGATCCTACAGGACCTGTTGCCACCTGAAATGCTGAACCTGTGGCACACTGACATAGTTTTGGAAAGCCTCCCCTGCAGCTGCTTAGCCAGCTTGTGCTTGCAGTGTGAGACCTGGTGGAATAAAAGCCCAAGGGATAAGAGCAGTCAGAGTGGAAAGAAGGTGGGAAGGAAGGTGGGAAGGAAGGTGAAGTTGTGTTGGTCTTATTGAAATAGATTATATTTTCCTAAAGATTAGAAGATTCACTCTATGCTTTGTTGTACAAAAAAAGGCTGAAAATCAAAACCAGGTGTCCTGTATTATACTGTCATGCAAAAAATAAGGATGTGTCTGTGTTCACATAGTAGTGTAGTCCAATTAAAAACGTATCTCACCTGTGAAGGACACTTTTGCTTCATTTGGAGAACAAATGAAGTATCAATATTTGTTTAAGAAGTGCTTCCAACGAGTACTTATAGCTGAGCTTAACTCTGTGCATGACTTAAGAGTACACTGAAAACATTGAACGTTTGCTGAATGAGGGCCTAAGTCAATAATTCACTTCAGCCAAATCTATACTACAGATTTTCTTTTGCCATAACTTTTAGGAGGTTATGAGATTAATATTTGCTTAAGTGGGGTGACTATAAATAGCAACCTCTCTCCATGCTGCCAGAAATTATAAAAGGAAGATCCTTTTGCCAGAAGAGTTTAGGTCCTCCAGGAGAGTTACTGCCAACAGAAGAGTTCTATTTTCTGTTATCAACTGAATCTCTAACAGGGCTTTGCTACTAAAAGTCTACCAGCAAAGTATTTTAGAGCATACTCTTATTGGGGTTTTATTTATTTTGATTTGTGACTGATAGTTTGTTCCTTTCTCCATGTTTTTCCATCATTATTTTGTGTGTTTCAGAGAACTGCTATATTGCAACCAGTGCTCTGAAGTTGTCACAACACCAGTTTTGAAAATGCAGCTGGAAGTCTTCTTGAGTTGTCCATCCCGATCTCAAAGTACAGTAAGAGTAAAGGTATGGCATGAAATAAGTGCTGGTGTAGCAGGTGCAGTGAGACTAGATGTGTAGACACATAGGTATTCTAAGCCCTACTTCTATGAACAGTTCTGTCAGAAGTCAAATTAAAATATGTAAGACTGTCCCATAATTTAATCTAATACTAAACTTGTGTTTCACTGGGCTAAGAACCCAGTTCCCAGATCTTGCTCAAATAATGCAGTCATTGAGTTCACCCTGAGGTTTGCAAACTGTTCTATGGCCCAGATGAAGGGATTTGTTAGGCTGGGCCTTTAGAAACCTCAGTCTACATCGTCTAAAAGGAATGTGTATAATTAGACTTCCATTCTGAACATCTTTTGTGTCACCTCTCCTCTGCTTTCTTGGCCAGAGAAACAAAACTCTTTGATATTAAAATGATAAATCTTTGTTCTATGTGACTGCAAACAGAATGTTTTTGCACACTTAAGATTTTTGTCATGAACAGAACCTGTGAATTTTCTCATTCCAGCTGTTGCAAAGGACAATCTCTTCTCTCCTGATGTCCTCTGCCTGTGAGGATGGGGTAGGTATAATGAATGCTGACCAAAGAAAGTTAAACTACAGAACTTAATGTAAGGCAGAGTATCAATATCAGGTATGGCAGATCAACCATGACTTGTGGTGGCAGGATCTTGAAAATCTCCAGTGGTGCAGATTCTGACTTCCCAGGCAGTTCACTTCAGAACTGCACTAGGAGTGGTAAGAGATTTCACTACAAGTGAAATGATTTTTTTCCCCATGTCCAGGCTGTGACTGAGTGGGCTGTGCCCTTTGGCAATCCTGCCTTCCAGCTGCTGCTGCTCTGCCATCTCATCAGACTCACACCCTCCTTTTCAGAAGGGGGGTGCAGCAATGGGCTGTGTAGCTTCAGCTCAGCTGTGGATCTGCAGAGCAACTTGCAAACAGCACTCAGAGCTGCCACGGGCAGTGCTGGGCTTGACTCCATTCTCTGGCTGAGGATCCACAGACAGCAAAGATCCAAAGACCTTCCAAGCATCCCACCTTTTGGGTCTGTCTTCTAAATCCTATGAACCACAGCCACTTTGAACAGCACAACAGTGAAAGTACAGGCAGGTGGAGATAGGAGAAGAATTTGCAAAATGCGTGCAAGATATTACTTGATAATTGTATGAATGAAACACACATGAGCCATGGAGATCCATGGGCTAAAGTACAGTTTATGTAATCGTGAAGTAGTTATTCCTTTAATCTGAGATATCAGGAGAACCCTGACACTTGGCACAGTGACCCAGATTTATCGGGGATGAGGGAGGCTCCTGGGTAGGTGCCTGGCTGGCATTGGCTGCTGGATGGTCGGCAGCCTTCAGAAAGTCATTAAGTCCAATTAGGATTTCAAGATTTTCCCTCTCCCTTGCACGTGAATGGGAGCAAAGGTCAGTTTGTTGTCTTGTTTAATCATCCCAGTTAAATATCTTCAGTTAGGTGATATGTACTGGGGTCAGTTTGCTTTCCCTGTCTTACAAGTTTTCCAGCATTTTCCTATTACATGCTCCATGCTTTCAATGAGATTTGTGGGTAATATTTAAAGTGGAAAGTTACTCTGAAATAATAAATTACTTTTCTTATGCTGGTGAAGGGTGTATATTTCATTTAAGCAGAGATACAAGAAATTTCCAAAATGTGTTTGCTCCTTTAATAGCAATTAAGTCTTGCTGAGTTTTACAGGATGTCTGGTTTGGTTACAGACTGGCAAAACATAGTTATTTTTCGAGTTATTAGAATTCAAACAACCTCTTTTTCACGTTTCAGTGTGTAGAAGTCTAGCAACTCAGATTTTTTTTTCTTCCCTGGCTGAAACACAGGGATAAAGATTAGTCACAAGAAATACCACTTGAGGTGGCATTTTTTTGCCAGTGCTGCTAAAGTTTCTAAGGGTGTAGCTTTGTAATCAATTCTTTTGGCAGGGAGGTTGGTTTTAGCCCTCACTGGCCCTGGCTACTCGTTCCTCACCTTGTGGCAGCCCTTCTGTTACACCAGTAGAGTTGTTTGTGCAGCTGCACAGCGAACTGGACTGCAGAACCGGTCTGGGGGAAAAATAATCCAGGGAAAAAAAAAAAGAAAAAAGATTGTTTATACCTTGAGCCAGGCAACGCCATGGGTATCACATACCTGTACAGAAGCACAGCGCAGACGAAGGCAGAGGCTTGTTGTAAGTTTTCCTGTTAAGGAAAGAAATGGATGTGAACCTGCCACCTGAGATACTCTCTCAAGTGAAATATCAACTATGAGTGTTACCAGTTCTTGTGTTATCGTGCTGTCTCCTCTTAGTGCAGCCGTGCCAGCCTTGCATCCCTCTCCTCCACGCAGAGCTCAGCCTTTGCAAATTCGCTCAGGCACAACTCGTGGGTGAAATGCCAGTGGGATCATTAAACAGGAGGGACTGTGTTGGTGCTGGTGGTGGTGATGCATGAACAACAAAGTTAAAAGGGGGTGAGGGACAAGAGTAGGAAGGGTTACAAAATGGTTTTTCCTTTAGTTAGCACAGGTAATCAATGTATAGCATGTATGTAGTATAGCACTGCCAGCACACAGGAAAGCCTGCAAGGGTCATAAAGGAAGATAAAGGGAGCATGTATAGATTATGCTTCAGCAAAACTGAGTTCAAAGTCACAGTAACTTTTTTCTTTTTTAAACAGCTCATTTTTAAAGCCTGGTAGGGCAGCAACTGAGACAGGAGTGTGATCTAATTACTGAAAATGTAATATATTCATTCTTTCCATTAGTTCTAATGCACTTTCCGAGTCCTTTAAAAAAATTGTCTGTTGGAAGAGGATCTTGCATGCTGCATCTTCCCAGCTGAATGCTGCCTAGAACAGAACGTCCAGCACTGTTTGTTTTACTCACCATGCTTTTATTCCTGCAGACTTACGAGGTGCAGAGCATGCTGGGAAAGGAGGTGGGGTTATTGAGCTGCTACGTCCACTCCATAACCAGTCACCCCAACTGTGTTGCGCTGGAGGAAATTGTTCTTCTGGAAGCTGCAGCAAGACAGAGTTGAACTCTAGTCAGCTATTATAGTATCTGTGGACTTTGTAATGTGATTATCTGTTAACCAGTGCCACAGATAATGTGTAATGCAAGTGTGATAAGCATTAAGATAGTTTATTAAAACTGTGATTTATAAAGCACATTGTGCTAATACTGAAAAAAAATCTGTATATTGTTCAACTTTCTGAACTCTTCTTTTTCTGATCAGTGCAGAATCTAAGAATACAGTTCTTCGTTGTGTTTGCTGTTACGTAATGTAAAACATCTTTTTCTGGAAGTTTTGAATGGTTGTGATTTATTTTTAATAATACTGTATTTATTGTGTGTCAATGGAAAAAAATTCACTGATATTTTTGAAATAAATACCTTGCTCTGGCAGTTGGTTTAAGCTGAGTTTTATCAGCGTATCCCAGACCTGCTGCAAAACACTGTGTGGTATGTGAATTCTGAGTTATCACTTTGCAATAGTTGTTATAAAGACAGAGATTTGAACACATATAAAGTTAATGTTTCACAGCTAATTGGTCTGTCAGCATAGAAGCTGTGAGTTATCTGTAGCTTCCCACAAAGCGGGTGTTTCACTATAATTTCTTTTATGGGTAAGCAGCAAACTGCTTGTAGGCCACGCAATAACCCCCACCCAGACTGTGGAGATTACAGATCAGATAAATGCCAAAATCTTCCTCTGTGTGCATTGCAAGAATTAATGTAAGAATTAAGAGACTGCATGGGTTTCCCCCCCCCCTTACTCTTTCACAGTGTTTAAAAGCCCCTTACAGGTCAGAGGAGGAGGAACGAGTGGTTTTAGTGCAGGTCCCATGTGCGATTAACCAGCAGAAAAGGAACAGCAAACTTGCCACACTGGTCATTTCTGCGGCTCAGGCCAATCGTGAAAAGTCTTATGGATGGCACAATTACTAAAGGAATGACCCAGCTTTTGAATTCCCCTTTGAATTCCCCTTTTTTTTCCCCCATCTCCTCCAAGCATTTCAGTCTCTTACCTGCCTCCCTGTAAGGAAAAAGGATATGAGAGCCCATTCCTGCGTAGAGGTCTGTTTGTGAGACTGGGGTTGCCCCTTCAAAACCATTTAGGATTTGAGTCTCAGGGAAAACTGGAGGGGTTTGTTGTGTCAGGCCATTTTTCTGCCAGTGCCCTAGAGATGCTGTAGCTGCTCTAACACTGCACTACTGAAATTTAGACAAGTTGCCCGATTTCTGTGATCTGTTCACTCACTCAGCAATGAGCAGCAGCGTTGCCTTGCCTTGCCGCTCTGTCACTAGCAGGGATCAGTGAAACTCATTGTGACCACTGACTCTGTGATGAGCAGCAGTTGCCCACTCTCACTTTCACTAGCCAGGGTCAGTGAAAGTGTCCAGCTCCTGGAGTGGGCTGAAGCCTGAGGCTGCCAGACACCTCTGGGACTCACTACAGAGCTCTGGTCCTGCTATCGAACATGTTAGTGTAGGTGCGGCTTTGCATTATCTAGAATGGAAACCCTTGGAAGCTTTTTAAACAGGAATTTTTAACTAGTGGTATTCTTTTAATGATGTTCTTCTAGTCCCATGCACTTTTTTTTTTTTTTTAGATATAGAATACGGTATTTCTGGCAGAGTCCCGCTCACAGAGCAGTCTCTCTCGATGTGCAGCTTCTCGGTCCCACCAGCGCCACGGCAACCCCTGACTCAGCACTCCGGCTCCGGGGGGAGCAGACTTCGCGGCCCAGGGGTCTCCCGGCTGCTCCCACCCCTGCATCGCTCTCTGGATGCTTTGGGAAGTAACGCAGCGCCCCTCGCTTGCCCTCGCCTCCCCTCTCGGCCCCTGGGACCCCCTGGCCGCGTTCCCGCCCGTGTTCAGCCCCTCCCGGGCAGCAGAGCTTTCCCCGCCGCCAGCCCCTTGCTGTCACGACACAGAGCAAACGAGAGCAGGGTTGATTTAAAATGCTTTTCTTTATTCTTAGAAATGCTGTAAAAATTGATATAAAAGGTTGAGCATGCTCAGTCTTTTTTTTTTTCCATCCTACTGTCTAAAATACATGGGATTTTGAATCATTTTAACAGATGTACCATAGCTGCATCGGTATGAGTAAAATGTAGAAAAGACGAAAACTACCATTACAAAAATAATTTAAGGGGAGAGAAGAAAAAAAAATAATATATTTAGCTTTTTTTCCCTTTTTCGCAAGTTTCGTGGTGAAAGACCCAGGCATCGCTCCACGTCGCTGCCGCGTTCCGAGCGCGGCCGCGGGCCGGCAGGTCCCGCCGCGGCTCCGCGCCTCCTGCCGCGCCCGGCCCGGCCCGGGGCGCCGCGGCACGGCCCGGCGAGGCTCGGCACGGCCCTCTGAGGTATTTATCCACCGTCTCCCGGAGTCCGTCTCTCCGTCCCGCTCCCCCCCGGTTACCGGCAGTCGGTGCCCGAGCCGGGCTGCAGGAAAGAAGCGCTGGGCAGCTGCTTGAAGAAGTGCCGGAGGCTGGTCAAGTCCCGGGTGAGCTGCTCGATCTTCTTGTGCAGCTTCTCGTTCTCGGCCGAAAGCTCCAGCAGCTTCTGCTGCATCTCCTGGTTGCGCCGCTTCGCCTTGTCGCGGCTCTTGCGCACGGCGATGTTGTTGCGCTCCCGGCGCTGCCGGTACTCGGGGCTAAACCTGTCCACGCACTTCTTGCCGCCGCGCTCCTTGCCCCCGGCGGCGGCGGCGGCGGGCGGCGGGACGCCCTGCGCCGGCCCGGGCACGGCGGCGGCGGGGCCCGGCGAGCGGGTGCTGCAGCTGGACGGGGAGCTGGAGCCCGGCGGCTCGGGGGACGTGGGCGGCGTGGGCTGCCCGCTCAGGTTCATGATGGTCTGGGCGCAGGTGGCGATCTGCGAGGGCAGCAGCGAGGAGGAGAGGTCGCTGTCGCTCCAGTCCGGCTCCTGCTTCAGAGCGCCGCGGGAGGAGAAGGAGGAGGAGGAAGAGGAGGAGGAGGAGGAGGAGGCGGTGCGGGGCTCGGAGCCCAGCAGGGTGGTCATGGCAGCGCCGAGGTCCTTGGCGGGGTCGCGGCCGGCGCCGCCGCCCGGTGGCAAGTACTCGCCGTATTCCCCGCCCCGCTCGGGCTTGTGGTTGCTGTTGAAGAGGTCGGCGAAGAGCTCGTCGTTGCAGAGCTCCAGGTTGGGCACGGCAGACATGGAGTCAATGTAGGAGCTGAAGTCGATGGCGCTCTCGTCCTCGTACATGGCCGGGGCGGCGGCGCTCAGCTCCGCCAGGTTGGTGCCGCTGCCCCCGAGGCCGCCCCCCGCCTCCTCGCCGCTCATCCCGCAGCCGCCGCGGGCCCCCGGCTTGCAGGCGGGACCCGGCCCGCCGCCGCTGCCCACCTTGGCGTCGTAGAAGTTGGCGGGCTCCAGGCACCAGCTCTTATAACATGCCGGCGAGTCCAGGCTGTAGAGAGCGGCGGCGCTCATGGGCGAGCGGGACGCGGCGCCGCACGGCCGCGGCGCGGGGGCTCCGGAGCGCGGGCACCAAACGCCGCTCCGCGACGCTCGCAGCTCCAGCCTCTGTCACGGGCAGGTGGGAGCGGGCTGCTGCTCACGCCGCCGCCGCCGCTGCTGCTGCTCGGTGGCACCGGCGCTGCCGCTGTAGCCCCGCCGTCGCCTCCCCGAGGGGGCCGATCCGGGCTCGGGTCACGCCGTGAGCAGCGGTAGGAGGCGGGGATGGGACAAGGCGTCTCAGGACCTGGGAGTGAAACGCCCGCTCGGTCCCTTCTTATACGGCGCGGGCCCCGCCTCCTGCCCCAATGACGGGGAACGACTGTTCCCGGCACCCCCGGGGACCCGGGGGCGGGAGCGGGTGGGGTGCGCGGCCGCGGAGGCAGGGCTGCCGCCGCAGCGAGCTGCCACCTCCCGGCGGAGGGTGGCCGCGGTCCGAGGTGCCCCCACCACGAGCACGGGACGGTGCGGGTGCCTTTCGGGCTCCTGCCGCCCTCCCCGCACCGTGCCGTCCCCGGGGAGCGCTGCCCCGACGCCGGTACCGGCACCCCATTCCCCCGGCTCAGCGATGATTTTCCCTTTCCCGCGCGGGCCAGCGGAAAAGCTGGCTGGAAACGCTGATTTTACCCCGCCGCCGCCGCCGCCACCAGCACCGCGCTGCATCCCCCCACGCGCTTCCCCGGCGGCGCCTGGGATGGAGCGATACGGGGAAGATGCTGCCTGCCCCACGCGTGTCTCTGTGCATCACCCGAGCGCCCTCCGGAGGCTCATCTCCCTTCGCTGGAGCGCGGGCAGCTTCCCCCGAGGAGGATGTAAATCCCCCGCTCCGGGGAGAGGGTGGCCCCTTGGATTTCTTCTGGCAGGACCCTCTGGTGGGTCAGGGGTCTCTGAGGCATCTTTAGCTGCCTCACGCTCTCTGCGTGAAGTTATGCCTCTTAAAGCCTTACATTAAGTTATTATGCAGGTTGTTCACCCCTGCCCCCTTGCATCCCACAAACTACTACTATTAAATTGGCAAGTACCAGAAAACTGAAAATACTTACAGCTAAAAGATAAGTTTTCTAGTTACATAATAGTTTCTAAAAGCCTGGTTCCACCCCCAGGTGCTCCACTGACTGAATTACCAAAGCAACACACAACAAAAACGCCCTTAAATTTACTTTTAAAAAAAATTATTTTCTTATTTATTTATCTTCCAGAAGACCCTTCTATATTTAAGACAGGACCATCCCGGGCGCCGAGTTTCCAGCCCGGCGCCCAGCTGACGCTGCTGGCAGGGAGCTGAGCCCTGCGGAGCGCGGTGCCACTCGCCCGGAGGTGGCTTTCTGGGGACCGTGGGTACGTGCCGGTCATGCCGGGCCTGCTGCCCCTCTCCGGGCAGGGCTCCATCTGCCGCCGCCGCAGCTGTTGCGGGGCCGCAGCTGTTTATCACAGGGGTGTGTGTTTTAGCATAAGTAGCTGGGAACAGGACTGGTACATGCTCTCCCCTTGGATGTAAACTCCACGTGGGAAGGCTTGTGGGATCAGTTAAAGTGTGCAGTGCCTGGCAGGTGGGGTTTTACATCTGGCAGCTAAGGTTTCGCTTGGAGAGGCTTTGCTTTTAACTCCAGCGCTGCCAGATGTATTATGTTTAAATTAACTTGATTTCCTTTCTCGTCAGAGGATTGATCACACAGCCTCTATCTACACACCTCCATCTACACCAGCAAACTTGACGTTGACACAAGAAATGGTTGCTTTTGTTTTTTTCCACATTGTCAAAGAAATAATATACCCCAAACCATTTTACATGTTATTTTTTGCCTTCTATATACCCCAGACCTTCCCTGGGGTCTGTTCATGATGCACAGCTCTGCAGCACCTGTCCCTGGCTTGGCTATCCAGCAGGGAACACGGTGCTCCTGGACCCTCTCACTCTGTATGAAATGCAGAGGAGTGCGTGCGTGAGGCATGGGAAGGTAGTTCAGAAATTAGATACAGTCTGATATCTGCTGTCTCTCCCCCCTTGCTCTGCTGGAAGGGGTGAGATCTCACGCATTGTAGTCATAAAATCATGATTTGTCTTGGAAAGCACTCAATTAACTGTTTGCATGCAGAGCTGTCTTACACCTCCAGCTCACCGCAGTCCTTACCCAAAGGTCAGCCAGCGCTGGCGTGCCACTGTGCCAGCCTGAACACGCCTGTTTAATGCCCATCATGTGTTACTCCAAAAAAGACACCTAATTCCCAGCCAGGTCACCCGACCCCCACTGGGCACCTTGCCTCCTGGCAGTTACATTCTCAAAATCCCTCAACAGAAGGCCCAGAAGTGCTGTGTAAACCTCAATATAAGCCACCTGTGTCACGTCTAAGCCCCACCACGGAGGGTGCAGCATTGCCTGCGGGGTCTTCAGGACCTGGAGGTGTGTTCAGGACCTGTCAGTGCCTGTCCCACAAACCCAAGCAGCAGGAGCCACCCCCTGGAGGATGAGTTGGTTGTGTTTGTTGCTGTGCCTGGGATGTGTGATTTGAGGAGGATGTTTGAGGGGTTCTCCCACGTGCCACGCAGGATGTGAAAGCCTGGGGTGCTGCAGCACCTGCAGCGAAGCAGCCAGGAGCATGTGAGCAAGTGATACCTGGCACTTAGCAAAGCAGTGCACTGGGGGCAGGATGACATCCATGCCCTGCTCTTTCCTGGGGTGGATTTGTCTGGCCTCTCAGCAGCTGAATCTGTTCCCATCTGCATATGTAATTTCATGAGCAGAGAAGTACAGACAAGCCCTTGATTTCCCTCATCTGTCCTGCTGAGTACCTGACCCACCGAGTCACAGCTTGTCTCTGGGATCCAGTCATTTTAAACAGCAGTAAGAAGCAGGTGATCATCTGAATTTCAGAATAAATTCTTTAAAACTTGCTAGAGGTTCATGCTCCAAATCAAGGAAAATATTTAATCCTGGCAAGAAAGGACAAGAAACCTTTCTCTAAGCAGAAAAAAGACAAAACTTAAACTTACACTGGACTGCTGGCTGTGAATCTGAAAAACATCAGGGACACCTTCACCAGGGACAGCAGTTAAGTCACACTGTTTTCTGACTGGATTTTACTCATAAATAGAGAACAGGCTACTCAGGGAAGGTAAGGAAACAGGGCAATGCCTCAGCATGCTCACCTCCAGCAACCCAGCCAGACATGCAGGACTTTTTGGGACAGTGGGACTAGGAGCATGGCAAGGCTGTGCCTGGGAAGCCTAAGCATCTCCCTTTGATGTTATGGACTTGAGACAGCACCAGCAGGACCTCAGGTCCTTGGGGATTCATGGATGAGGACCAAGCTGACAAGGGGAAAAAGGTGAAGGATGGGTTTGCTGGGTTTCTGCTCCCTGCAAGAAGCAGCAGGAGTGCATGTATCCTTTCATTCATCAGCTGGAAGCCAGCAATGGCACATGGGGGCTGACAAGGGAATGGGACACCTAAAGGAGGAGGAGCAAGTTGTCTGGGGAGAGTCAAAAAACCTGCCTGCACACTCCTAGGGAGGAGCAGTATCTGCCTGAGGTTGGTGCTGGCTCTTGTCAGCCAGCACAGTGACTTCTGGACAGCCCCTTGCTGCCTGCTCGTGCCACCTCTGCCAGGGCTCGTGTCTCTGCCTCATCCTCAAGCACTGTCACAGTATTTTGCTTGTCACTTGTACTGTACTCATACATCATTGTACCTGTGGCCTCCCTACTTTTGGCAGCTGAAGAACTTGATAGTAATTGAAAGGACATTTCCTTTTAGCTCATTTAGTTCAAGCTCTGTGTTTCGTCTTGCTGCAAGCATTTAAGCCCCAGTGGTGTCAGCCAGGCTGGGTTTGTCCAGCTGCACCTGTGGTTGCTGAGCTGCTGAATATCATCCACATACCCAGACTCCCAAAAATCCAAGTGCTACTGCAGCAAAATGCCTCAGAACCTGTGCTCCTTGTTTTTTCACACTCTTTAGTGGATACTCAGAACTTTTTCTTGATAGGTTTTTAGTGGATTTCCATTCATGTGATCAAATTGACAGCTACATCTTCTCTGTAATCCAATGAAATCTTGTGTGCAATAATTTACTGTGAGTGTAATGGACAAGTAGAGTGTTGCCCTCTTCTATCCCATCAAAAAGATGAAGAAAAACCCCACCCTGTAAATAATGTGGAAACTGCAACCAAAACTTTTCCAGTCCCTTATGGCCACTCCTTCATGTTATCAGAATGGTTTGGGTTGGAAGGGACCTTAAAGTTCATCTTCCAACACCCATTGTTCCAATACTCCTGCCATGGATTGGGACAACTTCCACTAGATCAGGTTGCTCAGCGCCCCATCCAACCTGGCCTTGAGCACTTCCAGGGATGGAGCATCCATGCCTTTTCTGTTCCTGCGTCTCATCACTTTCACAGGGAAAAATTTCCTCCTAATATCTAATATAAACCTAACCACTTTCAGTTTTAAAACTTTGCTCCTTGTCCTGTCACTACAGACCTTGATAAAAAGTCCCTCTCAGTCTTTCCTGCAAGCTCCCTGTAGGTACTGAAAGGCTGCAATAGGATCTTCCCAGAACCTTATTTTCCTCAGGCTGAGGAACCTCTCAGCCTGCCTTCACTGGAGAGGTGCTTCAACTCTCTGATCATCTCTGTGGCCCAAAAAACTTCCCCACTTTTTGCAAGAAGAAAATATCCCTGTAAACACCCTTTTCTGGACACATAAGGTGTGGCTCTTTGGTAGTTTTGCTACAAGACCAGTGACACCATTTGGTGCTGTGGGCATCTGCCAGGGTGTGAGCTTTCTGCATAGGTGCCATTTCTTACAGGCAACATAACTTAAAAATGAAAATTTTAAAGCCCATGTAATTTCCAAATGAGGCACAGTATTAATAAAGTGACTCAGCAGACCCTCAGGCTCAGGGGAAAAAAGTTTCAAAGCAGAGGTAATAAATCCTTATTCTTGATTTTGAAAAACAAGAGTTTTGGGCAGAAGTGTCTCTATATAGAGAAGCTTACTTTTGAAAGCAGCTGGCCAAACCCTAAGTGTGAGACCAGAAGAGCTGTAGGAAATTCCTTATTCCAATGTCTGAATATGAGCCAAATTTATTGTTTTTTGTGGAAAGCTCATACCCTCCTTCTTGTGCCCAAATGTGTGCTGGTGCTGTATCACCCCTCAGCCACGGAGACCTCAAGATAAAATTTAAACTGGGTGATGGGGGTTAAGGGGGGAAATCCTGAGCACAAGAACAGCATGCAGAAACCTCTCTATCAGCTGGGAAAGGGGACAGTAGGTGGCAGTTCCAGAATTTTCCTCTGGATTCAGCAGTACTGTTATTCTTAGCTACAGGGAAATTATAAGATTGGCAGGGATGGTAAGGATTAGTTTAAACATGACATCATTCTATACTCTAAGAAAAACCTAGTGAGAATATATGCTAATGTTTTACATAACTTTTTAGCTGTAACTAATGGATTTCCAGATATAACCAGTGCCCATCCATCTGGTTATTTAATCTGAGAAGGAAATACTCTGCTCTGCTTGTGAATAGTTCCCAAGTTTTGTTTTGCATCATGAGACCTGATGCACTCTCTAACTCTGATCTTCACATCATCTTGACTCTTTTCTGGGAGCCAAATAAACCTGCCCTGTAAAGATAACTAATGGGTTTCCAGATATAGTGCCCATCCATCTGGTTATTTAATCTGAGAAGGAAATACTCTGCTCTGCTTGTGAATAGTTCCCAAGTTTTGTTTTGCATCGTGAGACCTGATGCACTAACTCTGATCTTCACATCATCTTGACTTTTCTGGGAGCCAAATAAACCTGCCCTGTAAAGCACTGAGCCCAGCAATGAGAGGTTTGCATTGTGGCAGTACCTTCCTTGCTGGCTCCAGCCTTTCCACTCAGCTGCTGCATCTTCCTGAGAGCAGCCAAGCCTGGTGACAGCAGCTGCCATTCACTTGTGCTGGAGGTTATTTCCAGGACCATTCAGCTTCACAGTGAAAGCTTCCTAAAGAAAGTTAGGGAAACTCCACTTGCCCTGCACAGGATGTGTCTGTGTGTTGAAGACCCAGCAGCCTCGTGCTTTGTGCCTCAGCTGACACATGAGCTTCACAAACACATGACTAATAAGGGCTGACATAGCTGAGGCTTCCCACTATTGTGCTTATTGTAGGGCCAAAATAGAGCTTTTAACTATTTAAATTGTCATGAATGTTCTAATCCCGTGTCACTCCTGCCTGTCTCACAGGCTTTCACCCCCAGCCTGAGCTAGAGCCAAAATGGAACTTTTAACTATTTAAATTGTCACGAACACGTTCTAATCCCGTGTCACTCCTGCCTGTCTCACAGGCTTTCACCCCCAGCCTGAGGCCATTCACCACGGACCTCAGGGACCCCCAGGAAGGGCCAGGCTGCACTCAGCTCCCCTTCCCACAGGCCAAGGAGGGAGGCTTGCTGTGCACAAACATCTGCTGTTGCTGAGGGTATCACAAGTCCTACGAGAAGAGCCTCGTTAAAGTATAAACCTAAACTTTGTCCTCTGCAGTGCAGGTCAAAGTACCCAATAACTATCTGAGGTATGTGCCACAAGTGCCATTAAACACCTCGTACACCCAGCCACTTAATTTCCAAATGTCCCCTGCCTTTTCATGTTGCCTTTTTATTGTGCTTTAAACTTTCTCATATTTGTAGAGTGACAGCATGAAAGCCAGGGTACCTCACCTGACCAAGTTTTAGTCATAAGATTACAGTCCTAAATGTTAGCAGAGATCAAAAGAACAAAACACCGTGACATCTTACTGAAGTGTACATAAGAACAGACTGTATCAAACTCTTTTATTAAAAAAAACAAAAACACCTCACTGTCCACTAATTATCATCTCTATAAATGGGTAAATGTGGAAGCTTTTTGTGATTAAGTGCCCTAAACTTTTTAATGAGGTATACAGCTGAAAGTTTATTTTTATTTTTCACTGTTTCCTCTACAAAAATATATCTGAACAATATTTTTAATTAATAAAATGATAAAAATGTTTCAAATGTCTTGATTTATAACACTATTGACACAAACCATTGAGTTTATTAAGAAGAAAGACAACAAATAGTAATTGTTGCTGGAAAGTATTTGAAACAAAAAGATCAGCAATCTTCTTCATTGTGAGTTTTTCATGGAGTTGTATCCAGAAGGCAGATTTCCCTACTCTCCAGCTGACGGATTCATTTCAGACTGGTGCCAGCAGCAGACGTGGCCCTCAGAGAGACCAGAACTGCCCCAGTGCCACAGAGGCAGGAGGGAAATCTTGTAGGCAGTGAAAGGGCAAAGACTCATTTTTATTACACCCTTTATGATAATTATTAAAAGCCTCAATGGAATCTATATCCTACGGTAAATCTGGGTAATGAGCAACAGTAGTGCTTGGGAGAATTCTCTTTCTCCCTCACTGCCCCTGCTGCAGCTTAAGCTCAGCCCCACAGAGCTTCTCCTCAATCCCCCCAGAGAGAACTGGAAAATGAGAAAACTCAGGGGCTGAGATCAAGACAGGTTAAAGCAAAAGCTGTGCACACAAGCAAAGCAAAACAAGGAATTAATTCACCACTTCCCACAGGCGGGCTGCCGGTCAGGGAAAGCTGGGATGATGGTGACTTGGGAAGACAAACACCATCACTCTGAACATCTCCCCCCCTTCCTCCTTCTCCCCCCAGCTCTACATGCTGAGCATGACACCCTGTGCCATGTGATAGCCCTTGGGTGAGTTGGAGTCAGCTATCCTGGCTGTGCACCCCTGGACTCCTCACGGTGTGAGACAGAAGAAGCCTTGCCTCTGTGCAAGCCCTGCTCAGCAGCAATGAAACATCCCTGTGTTATCAACAGCTTCCAGCACAAATCCAAACCACAGCCCCACTCCAGCTACTCTGAAGAAAACGAACTCAATCCCAGCCCAAGCCAGCACACCTGAGAACTGGCTGCTGGAGACAGAGTCACACCTGGCACAAGCTCCACAGCTTGGCATAAGCAAACTCCAAAGTGCAGCAGCCATTGCTGGGCTGTGCTGCAGTTATGGCAAGAAGCTTACCATGCTCAGCTCTGTCGGCAGTGACCACTTCTGGCTTGGGCCAAACAATAATTTGGAAATAACAGTGTGAGCACTGCAGACTTCCAAAGGACAAAGATTACAGGGTATAACCTCTAATTGCTAAAAATAGTCTCATCATTACTATCTTGTTATCCAGTAAAGAAAAAGCTGTTCAGATACTTTAGGTGTTATCTAGAGCTAAGAGCCGTTTTCTGTTTAATTTCACCATGTGGTCCACTGATACTACTGATATGAAAATCTTCAAGTTTTAACTACAAATAATATGTGGCTGCAGAATGGTTTCAGTTGATTATCATCAAGGTCTCTGCAAAAAAAAAGCACAGACTCACTACATCACTGCACTGACGCCCACAAGTTTGTGGGGTATGAATTTGTGCTTTCCACTGAAGGATCCCAGTGCTTTTCAAATAAATCTTTCAGCTCTATAGCCTCCCCAGTTCTTTCTACATTGATTTCAACACGAAGATAATAAAGCTGCTGTGTTATGGAACCACACACAAGAAAAGTACTTTTAAAAAGAAGAAACAAAAATCACTGTTTGAATACAGCTTTAATACAAAAGGTTTATTTTCTCTATTAGTCAAGTTAACTGGTGATAAAAATAGTTAAGAGTTGTTTTTTTTCCTTTTTGGCCTTAAAATTCTGATCTAGTTGCAGCTGTGTTTTAGGGTACAGGTCCCTTGGCAGAGAGGGATGTAGATGGCAGTTCCTCACATCCAGGGCTCCCATCCTTCCCAGACTCTGCCAAGAATATTGGGGTCTGTTGCTTGATTGATGAGGCATCTCACTTGGGTCTCCTCTGAAAGTCCATCCTCTGGCTCTTTGGCTCTGATATCATGATTAGAGTTACCACGAGCCACAGCTGCAAAATCATTATAAGCAGGCGACCTCTCATGGCCCAGGCGCAGCTCATCGCTGAAATCGAGAACACAAAAATAAGCTCTTACCAAAAGAAACAAGCAAAAAATCTGAGATGGAGTTTTGAACACAAAACAGCACTTGAAAAATAAAGCTGGAATTGAGATCAAGATGTGGAGGCTACTCAAGAGCTGTAGAAGGCTTGGCCAGTGAAGACTGGTGGTTTCAGGGGTCCTTTACTAGTGGGTATTTACCACAATATGCCAATCTTGTCAAAGGTCTGCAGCTGAAAGAAGGATGCAGCAGTTCACATCCAAGCTGCTGATCTCTTTACCTGCTCTCCTGATTTGTGCCTATAACAAGTATTTTGCTGCCTCTTCCAGTTCAGCCTTGACCGCAAAAGGGACTCCTCCCAAGTCCTGCACTTTTCAATATTTGTATGGTTTTAAAACAGGCTTGCTTTCTTTGCTTTTCTGTCTTTCCCCTGATTAATCCAAATGACTTTTTAAGAGAGGATGGAAGGGATTAATTGTACTTTTAAGTGAACTTAAAAGACATTCTGGCTTGAGCCAGACTTGACTAGACTGACATAAATAACCTGAGAATGCCACCAGATTTGAATTTGATGTTTCTCATAAGCAGCTTTCTCCTATGCCTCCCCTACAGCTGGTACAGGCTCCATTTCAAGCAATCCTCCATCAGAAGTATATATTAATTTAAATAATATCCCTAAGCTGAAAGCAGTGGAGACAAACATAAAGAACAGTGGGACTGAGGAGTATGAGACTGAGCAGCCTGACAGGGAGGGGAGGCATGTGTTGCCAGGAGCAGTAAAACTGCTCAGAAGGCCTGAGCTGGAGCAAGAAAACTCAGAGAGATATCTGGTGTTTTGGCTGGCAGGGTGATTCAGAGAGCTTGTACGTGGACCAAAATGATTCTGACAGAAGGTTTGCTGAAATTTTGCCCTGTCTGTCTCTTCTCTTTTCCTAGCTGCCATTCTATTCAAAGGGAGCAAAATCTGACACAGGAGCCTTCCAAAGCTCTTAGTGAAGCAGTTTAAAGCGAAGGGAGAGCATCTTACCACGTGATTATTGCTGGATTGGCACCTGTAAGCTTTCTTCTGACATAGTTGACCTTTTGCAAAGGGTACCAGTTTACTTCAAATGTGTTTATTTCCTTAATCCACGTGCCTCCTTTTTTCAGCTGTCTTTGTTCAAAGTTCTAAGGAGAAAATGTATTTATCCTGTTTATCATAAATCACACACTTGAAAAAGGCTTTTAAGCTGCAGATCATAGCAAGTCAAGCCAGTATCTTAACTGCAGATGCAGTGGAGGACAAAGCAGTAAGATAATATCTGACTTGCTGTGACTATAATTTACAGCTGAAGTTGCTGAAGTGCAACTAGTTCCAGATTTTTTTCTCTGTAACTATTAGTTTGATATATACAGTGCTGTTACATAAATTTAAGAGGTTGAATGCAGAAAGTTGAAAGTATTTATGCTAGTGCCATAACTGGCACAACGTGATCAAGAGTTACCCATGTCTTTAGGACTATCATGAAAGATAAAGAACAGTACACTGATAACACAGACACATGCTACTGTTTTTTGTGCATCAATACAGAATTCTGTCATTTTAAATACTTTTAAGTTCGGTTTCTCTGAGAACTTAATAAAACAAAGAAAGATAAAAGGAGTACTGAGAGTGAGCCTCAAGGAATACTTCCTTTTTCATCAGTTTTATTCTTATTACAGTTTAAGAATTTTCACAAGAAGAAAAGTGAAAGAGGACACCCACCTTCCAGTCCAAAGAAGGCTCTTTTACAAACACATCCATGGTGCTGATGAGGAGGTCTGGATCTGAACGGTAAGCCCTCAGGGCATGCACCATCACGCTGTAAATGAGTCCCCACTCTTTCACTGGCATCATCAGATTAACGAACTGGCGAGTCAGGCGAAAGGGCATCAACTCGGGCACACTCAAAAACTAGCCAAGGGGAAGGACAGTCAAAAGAAAACAAAAAGTAAGAAGCCTTGGAACTGAAGGATTAGATGGGAATATTTTTTAATTTTTAAGCTCGGAAATCCTCTTTGTCACTTCACTGAAAATAACATGCAGAACTAGAACTGAACCAAGTCGTGACATCAAAGCTCTAGTCATGAATGTTCAGTGATAGTGGCTGAATCCACAGCTGAACCATGTGAAACACCACCATACTGACTCTGTGGAGTTCTATAGCTCACTGCTTGTCTGAGAATATCTGGACTCAAGACATTTTATTAAATTGATTAGAAATAACTTTTCAAGATTATTTTGCACCAGAACAACGGCAAGTGAAGAGCATCAAATTTAGTACCGAGATCACGTGCAATTGCACATAGCAAATGCAAAAGCTGTAACAAATTAGTTGAAAACAAATACCTGTGTGCCTGCACCAAACGCGTATCCAAAGTCGATTCCCACCATGCCACCTGTCTCCTTGTTAATCATGAAGTTGGACAGATGCCGGTCTCCAATCCCAAGTATCCAGTGGCTGATGCACATCAGTGCGTGGGAGCTGGCAAAGTGGGAGCGCAGGGCCAGGAAGGCCTCGGGAGATGTGCTCATTTTCACAAAGGCTCGCCTTAACAAAAGGGAAACGCTCGCTGAATGCAGACAAGCACCAACATTTGCTGCACAGCGCGCAGCCCTCAGCAGCACTTACCGCAGCAGGTCTTCTGGAACGCTGCTCTCCCTGCTTCTGAAGGATGTGACTGCTTCTGTACGGCTGGCATTCCTGCAAAGCAGTGGAGAAATAAAGGTGGCTGCTGGGGCAAGAGCCTGCTGGATGCTGAAAGTCAAGATACGCTCGTGACCGCAGCAGCGTGCGGAGCTTACTGCAGCAAACAGTACACAAAGGGCTCATGCCCCAAATCTTATCTGGTATTAGAAGTGTCCCCTTCTCCCTCTTTCTCCCAGCAGTTATTTCCAAGACTGACATTTCTAAATACAAAAGAGTATGTGGTTTTGTGTATTCTCCTCCAAATTAAGTTGACGGGTTAAGTTTTAATAAAGCAAGACGATAATGTCCTTTCTGGCTGGACAGTCTCTTCCAGGCAGGCTGAGGCTGTACTGACAGTAGACAGTAGTGCAGCAGAGGGGAAGCAACAAACTGAAGAACTGGTGCTGAGGGACTCATGCCATGCAGATTTGGGGAAGGAGGTTTTGTCCTAGCCCATATCCAGTTCTGAATGCTTCTGAGAGCTGACCTGCTGGGTGCTTTCCTTCCAGTCTACTTCCCTCTGAAAGGAGCAGTTGAGAAATAGAGGACAGCCCTTTGGTGCAGCAGACTGGAGATGAGTGGGGGTGATTGGGAATTACTTCAAAAGCACATTCTGCATCTGAATACAAATATTAATTCAGTTAAATAAGTGAAAGTTTTCCTTTAAAAAGCAAGACACTTGGTTAAGCAGGTTATAAGCTTATAAGAAATGCTCTGGACACTTCACTTTACAGAGCTAGATCTAGGTAGGTGTAGAAATTCCTCTGAGAGGATGCTGAAGTTGGGACCTAAACCATCAAATATTCTTAAATTTTCAGTGAATCATGGTGATTTTCTCTGTCCAACTCCAGCAGATGCTTGGGCTCTGAGGCAGCCTACCTAACTGCATAATCAGGAACAAGACGCCTAGAAAATAAAGTTGAAGAGCAGCATCTGCTTCCAGACACTTTCTAAAGGAAGTGAGCAAGCTTCTGGAAGCATTCCTGTACTCTGGTAGGATTTTTGGCAAGAGGAATTTTGCAAAGCATCTCCAGGAAGACAAAGCAGTAAAATGAGCAAAAATCAGCTCTAGCCATCATATCATAATGCAGATCATACTTTTTTTTTTCCTGGAATTTCTACATCTCTGCGTGTGTACACACTCTATATTTCCCATGCAGTTCTCTTTTGAAACCTACCTGTACATAGCATGGTATCGAGAGATGCCCTGTGCTTTCCCACCCATCCTGGACAGCCACTCAGAATAGGTAGCACGAGGTCCTCTTGGGCTAGGGACAAAAAAACAAAAGCACCAATGATTTCCCTGTACGATCTCACCACTCTCTATTTGGTTATCCACAGGCTGCATGCTGCTCTGATCCATGAGATTTTTATGCAAAGGAAAAGTCAGGAAGCTACAGCCTACATTAATTTTAGCCTTGCTATGGAAATGAAGTTTATGCAGAGCAGAGGCTCATCCATTCATCTCCTTTGCCCCAGTTATGAAAACACTTCAGTCATATCTGACAGAAGATTAGACATCTCAAAGGTGCTAATTTGTCAATAGGCACTGTAGGTACCTCCAGAAGAAAGATCCAAAATAATTTCTCCAGGAAGGGAAAGTTATTTTTGACAGTCTTGTAGCCTTTGAAAAGCATTATGTAGTACAGCTGCCCTTTGTCCTTCCAAATGGGCAGGGAATGCAGGAAGGCAGTTTGGTATCTCCTCAGAGTGCACAAGAGAGGAGGAATGGGTGCTTGAACTTGGGGTATTAATCCATAAGAAGCCAGTATTCATTCATTGCACTGCTTATGAATTTGGTATTTTTCTCCCATCTTAACTAAATACATCAGACCTTAAACTTCTATTTCTCAACTCAGCAGAGCAGCCACCTCCTCTCTTCCTTCCAAAGCATGTTTTGAGATTGAGAATGCCATTTCCATTTAAGAAGCATTTATCAGTTATAGACTGTAGCCCATCACTTTGGGATAAAGGATTTCAAAAATTCAGAAAGCTGTTCCCTGCAACCCCAACCAAAATTTTCCTTTGTGAGTGCTGTCACATAACCATAAGCTCAGTATAAAATGTCTAATTTGTCTTGATTGAATGACATACAGGAAAATATTAAAGTCTATATAAACAATAAAGCAAAGGATTTCCTTAAAAATAAATTATGACCTGCTTTTAGAAATACACTGATCTTCTACACTGAGCATCACAAGATGGTTCCATCTGAGTCTTCTTTCACTTTCCCACTCAGTGAATTGAGATCAACATAACACCACTGCTGTTCACAACAGTGAATCAGACAGCAGTAATGCAGGAACTCTAGCGGTTCCCAAACTGCTCACAAATCAAATAACCTTAGAAATAAAGACTCTTTGGAGTCCAACCTCCACGCTGGAGTTTCCTCCAACCTGCCTCATAAATGTTAACTAGTAAAAATAAATGGTGACAACACTCAGACAAACCCAAACAGAGATTATGTAACTGAGAACCACATTTGTAAATTAAACCACATTTGTAAATTCCAGGACAGAACTAGGCTGAAATGCCAGAATTAAATCAATTTTACAAATTCTCAACCTGCAATTACAATCACGAGAAAGCAATATAATTTATTCAAACCCAGCATTTGTATCAAGTCAGAGAAAGTGCTCTGTTACAGTTCAGTTCTGTGCATTTGCTGCCAAGTTCCATCCCCCATCACTGACTCACTGCTGAACCCAGGTTCTCAATAGCTCTGCCTCTACTCCCTTCCCCTGCCCCTCATTGACCTAAGTCCATTTCCTGCCTGATCAAATCAAGAGATCAAAATCCTCTGCTTGTAAAATCAATCTGCTGATAAGGAAATGGTGATGATAATGACGTCACATACGATTATAATTATAAGTCTCTTGTTTAAACAAGCTGGGTGGAGGATATTCCAGCTACAATGGCACTCATTAAACAAACAGTTGCCAATTACTAATTTGGGTCAGGAAGTACAAACTGCCTCCTTGCTTATAAATGCTTTTCTTTTATTCTTTAATTACAAAAAAAAAAAAAAAAAAAGAAGAAAAGCCTGCCACAAGACTGTCAGTTATCCAAAACCCCATTAGTAGTGGTTTCTACTAGAGCAGACAGCTAAACCAAGCATCACCTGTAATAGCTGATATCTTCCTCTTCAGACATGCTATTTTTAAGGAATTCTTTTAAGGTACAAGTATTTTCCAGCCACTTGATGAGTCCCAGTCTGAAATAAAGTAAGTCAGAGAGAACAAGTAGCTCAGAGCTGAACTTTAGAGGAACATCACAAATGGGAAGCAATACATTCTACTGCCTGTTAAAAGAAGGTTAAAAGCCACCAATTTAAATATACTCTGAAAAAAACAGTTTCCAAACAAAGCAATTTCAATGTTGTTTAAAAGGAAAAGGAAAAAAAATTAAGCCAAGGCACAAAATACTCTCAATCTGAATCTGGCGTGCAAAATTCTCACTTTCCAACATCCCAAAACTACTAGGTGCTAACATAAGGATTTCTGTCCCTTCAAGATAAATGCCTACCTTGTTGTCATGGGGATGACCTGGTAAGTTTTTAGCTGCATATTTCTTTGGCTACATGTAGCATCTTGGGAAAGGATAATGTTCATTACATCAAACAGCTGCTCAATGCGTTGGTCTTGTCGCAGGTCTTCACCACCTTTGACAAGAAAAGGATATTCCTGCTCATCGCTGCCTCGGATCGTTATACGTTTCGGCTTCCTCAGGGATTCCATCACACTTATCTTGGAAAGAGACAGGAAGAAGAAAAGTATTTGTGACAGAAGACTTGGTCTTACAGAATCATTGCTGGAATTAAGCATGTCTGTCATTCCTAGATGACATAATCAAGTTACTCAATTATAACAGAAAAACAAATGCCCACTTGCAGCATTTCCTTTGTATGCTGCAAGACATGTGAACAAGCAATGACCCTGCTACTACCAAATTCTTCAAATGCTACATGGACACAGATTTATACCCCACAGATTTTGACTCAATCTTTAAAACATACCCGTTCATCAAATCCAGAGATTTTTGCGTGGTACTCTGGCAGTGGTTTGCCTTTTCCATCGTACTGACCTGAAGTGGTAGTGGAAAAAAAATATTAGTACATAGCCGGATGTTATTTTAAAGTGTGTTTAACACCAGAACACACAACCAAATGTTTTGTCAAACTGACAACTATGAATAAAATATTTTTAAATGCATAAAAAAGATCCAACACACACACAGTACAATTTTATCTGTGAATTACTGGATACCTTTTCCTTGTTTAGCTGTTAGGATCGAGCTCTTGATGGTTTCAGAAGACACAACCTTTTTTGAACTAAATTTAAACATGTATTAGATTTATATATCAGATTTCCTGGAGTCAGGCCTTTAGAAAAATACTAAATTCTTAGGTAAGAGATACAAGCTTAGATACAATATTAAAAATCAGGACTACAGCTTAAGAACAGATTGAAGAGATAATGAGAGAACAGAATTATTTCTGTAAGGCCAGATAAGGCTTAAGGCCAGAAAGAAAGGTCATGTAGCCAATATAAGAAATAAAGCTCAAGAGCAACTTTCTTGTAAAGGACAATTCACCATCAACACTGAACAGGAACTTACCAGGAACCTCCAGTTCACTCCTCAAGAACTCAGCTTTGAATTCGCTCATCCATGGTGAACATTCTTTGAGGTTCCCAGGTTCTTTATGGGTTTTGATCATTTTTGAGTGGAGAGAATTTGCAATCGCATCGAAGTCACTAGTCCTCATATCCAACAGTTCTGAACCACCTCTGCCAAAATGATGATCCAGGTCCTTCCCAAAAGCCTAACAACCATTTATAGAAAAGAATCCTGTTTACATAGTGCTAGAAACTATCCAAGAGCACCAAAAGGGCACCTCCCTATCTATACACGTGGCTTGTTTAGATATTAGGAAGAAATTCTTAATATAAACCAGAACAGGTTGCCCAGAGAAGTTGTGGATGTCTCATCCCTGGGAGTGTTCAAGCCAGGTTGGAAGGGACCCTGAGCAACCTGATCTAGTGGGAGGTGCCCCTGGCCAGGGCAGGGGTGTTAGAACCAGATGATCTTTAAGGTCCCCTCCAACCCAAATCATTCCGTGACTCTATGAAATGTTTTACACATTTTGTTTACTACTGGATTTATTATTTGTGGATTTATTACTGCCTAGCAATAATTTTGGACATAGAATGCAAAAACCCGTATTTTGAAGTATTTTAAATATCCTGATATATGAAAAGAGCAAAGTTTTGGACATGGATCCATTTAATGAACAAAATAAGTATTATCTACAAATAGTTAACTGAATTGACTTCCTGTATTCATAATTCATGGTTCTAGAAAAACCAAATGTTCCTTCTTGGACTGGGTATTAATGGCTTGGAAAGATGTTTTTTTATTGCCTGATCATTTTTCTACCAAGCTATGAAGACACAGCTATTTCACTGAAGTAAATGAAAATACAAAAAACTATCCTTTTGAGGAGACTGCTACAGTCAAAAAGATCTTTATCACTAAATCTATTTCCAGATTATGAGGCTGAAGTACTCCGCGTAGTAGAGCAATTTTATGTGTCAGTCAAAAGAGACAACTTGTTTTTTTTCCCCCGCAAGGACACTAGAAATGATACAGTTATTTTCACAGCACACTTCATTTCTTCATAATAATGCATCATGAAAGCAAAGACTTCAAAGCCTGTGCACCATCACCTTAACTCTCCTGCAATTACTCTCTGCTCTCCCTCTTCCCTTTAAGAGGGGAAGAACCCTGATATCCCTCTCCAGCATCTCCCTTGCTCTTCTCTCCTGTATCCTCTAACACTTCACATTTCATTTAAAGAGCCTTTTTTTTTTTTTGTGTGTGGGCACACAAATAATCCAAACACAAATTTCTTTGTGCTTATGTAAAGAGCCATTTTTTTTTTTAATTTTGTGTGGGCACACAAATAATCCAAACACAAATTTCTTTGTGCTTATACCTGCTGTGTCCCTTGCTGTGCATGTACCCCGTATAGCTGCTCCCCTCCCCCTAACCCCACCTCTGTCACATCCTGCACATTCTTATCCCCCAGTCTGAAGTTATTATCATCAAAGACGCATCTTATCTCACAGCAACACATTCAGAGGGCTAGTGTTCCCCTAAACTCCCAATTACCCTTTCTGCTTCATTATCACCTCACCTCCTCCTGACTCCACCTTACTCTCATCCTCCACCTTTCCCACTCATGGGGAAGGAATCTCCCTACAGACAGCCAGGTTAGTTTATCTAATGCTAATGTGACACTCGGATGGCCACAATGGGAGACAGCTGGATGCACCCGCCCTGGCCACGGGGCTATGCACACACAGTACAAGCATACAGTCAGGACCTCCTTCTACAGGAGTATCACTCTCCTGCCCGCAGCAATTTGCAGCTCAGGGATTTCTGGAGCCAGGAGTGTGCATTTGTATGTAAAAGCTCTCAAAGCACTGCCTCCTCTTTGTGCTACTGCCTGCTTGCTATTTGAACCCATGAAAGCACCCAATACCCTGCAGCAGGAGTTCAGCACCTAAGTGTGCACTGAATGAGGAAACACTTCTCACTGGTCTGAACCTGCCACTTCCACAGAGTATTGACTTCCTGTTCGGTGCTCCTGATAGAATCATAGAATTGCTAGGGTTGGAAAAGACCTGTAAGTTTGCCAAGTCCAACCATGGGACTGACGTTAAGAGCTTTACTGTATCTGGCACCATTGCATCTTTTCCAACTGGAGGAATGCTAAAGTTGCTTGTGCAGCAGTTACTCTGCACCTCTGATTATTCTTGCCACTTTGAACCTCATCCAATTTTACTGTATCTGTGCCGAGAATACTGCAGACGGGGAATATAATGTTCAAGAAGGCAGAGTCAGAGAAGGCTACTGTGCCAATGTACAAATCCATGTTTAGTTCTCCATTCTTAATAACGATGAACATTTGCTTTCCTTTCTTGACTGTCCTTGAGTTTTCACAGCTGATGTTTTCAAAGAACCATCACAAATCAAGATTTTGTTCTTGAACTGCAACAGTCAGCTAAAGTATGCAGAATTTCTATATGATACTAGGGTAATTACATTTTCTTGCCACATGTGTCACTTAATTTTCTATGCTGATTTTCACCACTTCGGAATTCAGTCAGTTTTGTAAAGTCTTTTCTTTAATTCTCCATAGTCGTAACTCTTCTGCATAACTTCGTATCGGCAGCAAATCTGAGTAGTATAATACAGCAAAACTCCCTAAGGTGCTCATAAATCCTTGGCAGCAGGGAACAAAAAATAAAGCCAGATTCCCACGGATGATTAGAGGCTCAGGTCCTAAGAACCTGGCAGCACTCAGGACAGGAGAGGCAGAAGCTGTGTAATACAGAACATTTATCCCTGCAGGGCAGTTAGAAGTGGAAAGTGAACTATGTTAAGTCCATGGCTTCTAGCAAAGAAATCTCAGTTCTGTACTCCTGACTAGATCAAGTCTCATCAAGTCCTGCAGCACCTGTAAACGCTGTGATCTGGTTCCCTCTTTTGACTTTCTATTGCCTTCTAGAAAAGCCATGATGCTAACACTACCCAGTGACCACATATACCTGAATAAACCTTTTTCTTGTCAATCCAAGGCCAGGAGTCTCCAAATTTCCCAGATTCTTGTACATTCCTTCATACATTTCCTTAAGCTTCTTTTTGTTTCTCTGAGGTTTTGACAACTCGTTTCTGACATCCTCAGCCCAATCCTGCAAAGAGAAGAAAACAGATGAGTACTGAGAAAAGATTTATCGACCCTTGCTCTTCAGTAGGCCACTCAGATTGCACTGGGGTTACTGTATTTACTAATACTCAACTATCGTATGTCTTTTGACAAAAAAAAAAAAAAAAAGAGCAACCAAAAGACAGTGGAAATATTTTCCTTTTGTTCTGTGTCTTGATAAAATGTTTCTACTTTATTATGATAGTTATGTTTACTGCCATAGTGTTTGGTGCTAAGAAAGCCTCTCTGAGGCCAGGAATGGCACAAAACACAGGACAAGAATCGATTGGACAAATAAGCCAAAAGATAGACAGGGATGCCCAGCAAGGAAAGGGAATAAAGAACACAAGTAGTTGAACACAAGTAGTCCAAAATTATAAAGCTGGCCACAAATGATAATTCTGTAAGGGTTTCAGAATTATTAAGGGGGACTGACTTTGGGGCAGGGCACAGACCCTGAAGGGGAAAGCTGAAAAGGGCTGGAGCAGAACATCCAGCTGGCACAAGGGAGGGAGTCCATCACCAGTGAAAGCTGCTGAAGGCACCCTGACATCATCATCATCATCATCATATGGTGCTGAGTTGAACCACTTCCTGTAGCTGTGGTGGCAACTGAACTGCTTCAGGCTCCACCCAGCACTTGCTCTTCCGAACAGAGGGAGAGGAATGAAGGGGAAGTAGGGAAAACACACTTTACCTTGAAAATCATTACAGGATTAGAAAGCTGCTCCAGGGAGCGAACAAAATCTTGAACTACTCCTCCTCTATCCAACTTATTCTTGATCCTTTAAAAGAAGAGAAAAATGCATCACAATGCAACAGGAATTACCATCACTACCTTGCCTGCAGATAAGCAATGATCTAGACTGTCTGCTATATACAAGAATCTGGTAAAACAGTTCAGGTGTAGGTAGGTAAGACTCCCTCAGAACTGCCTCTTGGACTGCATGCCAGTTTTTAAATTATATGTCCCACTATGAAAATAGCAACTTGGTGGGTGAGTGGAAAGCATGCTTGAAACAGACACAGGCATTGACCAGACCATGTACCCTGTCATGACAGTTACTGAAGGGTGATACTGTCTGTGAAACATGACTTGGTATTTTTATTTCAAGCAAAATTTATTCAGCAAATGTATCAATTTTGAGAAAAAGTCAAAAATAACCCAAAACTTTAAGAGTGGTTCTACAGCATTTTGTGATAGAAACTGATTTTTGCCTGGGGATTAACTAAAGTATTACTGCATGCCAAAATGGACAAGGGAAAGCTTGTAAGAGAAGCTGCATGTTGCACACTGAATAAGCAGAGAACACCACAGCCAAGAGCTGTCATTCCCAAGATAACCTGCATCCATTTCACTGCCCTCTCTGAAGTGTCTATGGGTGTCTATTCTGTTTAAACATAGCTGCTTCCTCTTGGTATTAGAAAGATGATAAATGTTCAATACCATAGAGTTACAAAGAGAAAGGGGTTGCCTCTCTGTGGTCTTTTTGTTTTATCTTGGGAAAACTTTTATCTTCAAACAGCCTGGGGACTATATGTTCCCAACACTTCATGAAGTTTCATGCCACCAACCTGAGTATGTCTGACACTGACAGAGCTGATGTACTGCATTTCTCTGTGCCTTTAAACAAAAACTCAAGACTACCCTCTAATATTTCTTGTGCTCACTAAAGAAAAGGGTTTGCATAGGAAAAATAAATTAATCTGTCCACTCCTGAAAGAAAAACATACAGAAGAGCTACTCCAATTGCAAATTCACCTTTCTACAAACTCCTTGTTCTTGCAGCCAGCTGCAGTATCTTTGAAGCAGTAACTTTCACTGCTGATCATGAAAGGGTAGATGAGTGCCTGGGGGTAGGTATTTGCAATCTCTTCAACAGTATGCTGTACAGCTACTGCTTCATCCTTGTCAAGTAGTGCCATCATCTGGCTAATCCAACCAATGAACTGCCAACAGGGAACTGAAGAAAGCTGCAAAAACACAGACACTGCTTTCATCTTTGGTCTTCCTCAAAAATACCAAACATAGCAAACAAACAAAACTGCTCAGTGGTGCAGCCTGACAGAGAAATGTGAAAAGGAAACAGAGAATGTCCACTAGGTGTGCAAAACATCCCCCATTGAAGCACAGATTTAATTACTACTATCACTACTACTACACCACTACTACTGCTTAATAGGTTTTCTATTATTAAGATTTGCAGCCTGTTGATCAATATGAGGCTTTACACCCAAACTTGTGGCTTTTGTCTCAGGATGCAATACAACTATTTTTGATCATCACATATAAACTACTCAAAAATCTGAAGGAATTCAATTCCAACACCATTGGGTTGAAGTCTTGATTTGAGTAAAAAATGCCACCAAGGAGAACATTGAAACTCCTGTTACAGTTTTGTGCTTTGTTCATCTTTAAGCACTTCTAATAGAATTTAAGATCAGATTGCCAGTATTTATTTCACAGAAAAACAGAGGATAGGATAAATAAATGCCTGGTGAACTCCCTTTCTGATTGAGATTTGTCAGCTGGTGTCAGGTTCTGTTTGAACTATTGGTGTTTCTCTGTGGCCACACCTTGTGACCTCAGCCACTTCTGCTATTTTCTCAGTTCCCTGGGATAATGAATCCGAGTTTCTGCCTCACTTGAGTTCCTTCTCTCAAAGGGCCTGTTGCTCTGGGAGCAGCAGCACAGGCAGGCCAAGGCAGGAACAGGCATGAGTCACAGAGAAGGTCTCAGCTTATCTGTCCCACCACAGCAGGGAAGGCTCGTGGTATCCTGCCATGGAATGGCAATGGAAAGACAGGTTATGGAAGAAGGAAAGAAGGAAGGAAGTGGGAAATACAAAGAAGAGAAAGCTGTAGTAATCTCTGAAGTAAAGGAGGACAGGGAAAGGTGGGTGACATGGAATGAGTCTGGAAAAGCTGCTGGTTTCTTGCATACAGGAAACTCAGACTACAGGAATAAGATACATTCCTCACCCTAATGCTAACCACCTTTGTCAGCCCATTTAGATTGTTCCGAAGGAAAAAAAAAAAAGACAAAGCACAACACAGTTGCTCTCCAGCAACTCTCAAACAAATATTTGGAATCAGAATAATGATAAAAAGCTAAATTTCTAAGAAAAAATTTCTGTCCACATTAATTAGACTCAGTAAAATACAGAAAAGACAAGGAACAATGATGGGATAAAATTTATCTGATTTCCCTGAAGCAAAGCTTACCAGTCTAACCTCTGTATGTATCCCATCCCCACTTTAAAATTTGATTTATAGCAACATTTGCTGCCAGAAAGATTGAAGCAACTAACCTCTTGTGTCACCAGACCCAATGTCTCTGCTGGATATCTTTCAATTATTTGGAGCAGTCTAGGAAATCTCAGCCTGGCTTCTCTGGAATTCAGTTTTAAAGCTTTTATCATTTTCTCCACCACAATAGCTGGGAACTGCTGCAGATCCACAGTGTTAATTTCTGCCAAGAGACATTAAACAAGAATTATCAGAAACACCATCACTTGTTCCATGTCTTTGATCATCTGAAACGTTAATCTTTACAATTTGGTATTTTTTTATCAAGTGTATTTTGTATTTTTACTTTGTTCTCCTTCCCATCTGTTTGAACTGCACACATCTGCAACACATGTACTCAGGGACTGTAAGGATTAGCTTTATCAGGAAGCTGCATCACTGCTGCTATCTTGCCTGCTTTAAAGACAAGGTTGCAGTGGTCTGGGAAGGAACAAGGGAAGCATCTGCTGGCTATGATATATTTATCACAAGTAAGAGCAAGACTACAAGTGATGCACTAGTACCAAAGCTAGCAGGAACAGAGGAGGTGGAAAAAGCATACAAATAATGCTGAGGTCAAACTGTTCCACTGAAACTCAAGCTGTGCTGTACCTCCTGGGTACAGCAAAAACTCACAGACCACAGACAAATACACCTCACAGGCTTAGGAGAAATCCTGACTAACCAAGCAAGCCTTCCTCTTCCCTGCGCAGATACTGGTCACAGAAGCTGATCAAAGTCATATATGCATCAACAACTCCCACCACGTCCACATGGTCCATGGAGTAGGACTGCACATCCTCCTCAGACTTCCTCACAGCACAGCTGAAACACTGAAAAGCCTTCTTGTTCAGACCTGCCAGCACCTGAAATTCAACCATAAGAGGAAAAAAAACAACACATTAGTGCTAAAGTAGCATTGAACAATCCTTTCTGTAACTGGAGCTTTGTTGAAAGTCTTGAGTGGATAAAACTTTTAACTGTTTTAAGATGTTCCAAGCAGCTGATATAAAGGAAAAAAAATCGGGATGTTATTTCTAGCAGAACTTTAGTTTCCACAATTTTCAATGGGAATACATAAACTTAGATTAGTCTTTGGATATGTTAAGTGCAATTTTTGTCACTGCAGAAAAGTTAACATTACTGAACTTTTGGAAACAGTTAACAAAGTATTATAAAACTTTCAGGTTTTTTTCCTATTAAGACATATCTAAAACATCTGCACTACAGTTACACTTGGAATTTGTGTTAAAAAAGCATGCATCAAACTATTTTGAATCTGATGCCTTTTTCTCTATTATAAATATAGTAATATTCATAATACATTTCTAATGCAGCTCATGCAATGGGTGACTTGACAGGATTCACGAAGCATAAAGGTTGAAAGATCATCTTTCCAACTGCCAACTCAGCACCACCACGATTACCCCTACACCATATCTAAAAGTGCCACATCCAGATGCCTCTTAAGAGATGGTGACTCCACCACTGCCCAGGACAACTTACTCCAATGCCTCACCACTCTTTCATTAAAAAATAAAATAAAAAATTCTAATATCCAATCTGAACCTAACTGGCACAACTTAAAGCAATACATTTTATCTCACCCTCTCACTTGGGACATGGCAGAAGAGACCAACTCTGATCTCACTACAATCTCCTGTCAGGCCGTTGAAAAGAGCAGTGAGGTCTTCCCTGAGCCTCCTTCTCTCCAGGCTAAAAAATCCCAGTTTCCTCAGCTGCTCCACATAGGACATGTGCTCCAGGCCCTTCCCCAGCTCTGCTGCCCTTCTCCAGACATGCTCCAGCCTCTCAATGTTTTTCTTGTAGTGAGGGGCCCCGAACTGAACACAGGATTTGAGGTGCAGCCTCACCACTGCCAAGCACAGCAGGACAACCCCTTGCCTGGCCCTTCTGGCCACACTAAATTATGTAACTAAAACTAAACAGTCAGGTAGGTAGGAGGAGACTACCAGGGTCAGAGTGCTGCTCAAACTAAGATAAAATAAGGCTAAGCTTCTTAATCTTTCAGAAATCCCTGGTATGGCAATCTTACTCATCTGATACAGAAGAATTTTATCCTCATCCTTTAGATTGCCCAAAGAAGAATGCACTTTAAGAATCAGCTAACAAATGAAGCTCAGGCTTTTGCTTAAGCTTCTACACACCTGAAAATTTAAAACTTTTTTTTGCAGGAATTTCTTCTTGATCTGCTTTACTTTTAACAATGATAAAACACTACTTAAGAATATTTTTTGTTTGTTTTTTACTAATATGGTTCATATTCCCGAAAGTGATCCTGCAAGAAAGATGGAGAGGGACTTTTTACAAGAGCATGTATTGACAGGGCAAGGAGCAATTGCTTCAAACTGAGGGTAGGTTTAGATTGGATATTAGGAGGAAGCTCTTTGCTGTGAGGGTGGTGAGCTGCTGGAGCAGGTTGCCCAGAGAAGTTGTGAATATCCCATCCCTGGATGTGTTCAAGGCGAAGCTGGATGGAGCTCTGAGCACCCTGGCCTAGTGAAAGGTGTCCCTGCCAATAGCAAGAGGGTTGGAAGTAGATGATATTTAAGGTCCTTTTCAACCCAAACCATTCTATGATTCCATATGTAAGTGTTTTCATGGTGGTTTAAAAATTAGTAGATATAAGCTAGCAGTGGTACTTAAAATTCTTAATCCATTTGACAGACATGAGTCAATGCCACAGCATGTGGGACAACAGACAGCAAATATAATTTTAGTTGCAGCACAGTCTAGTACTATATTCTTCAAATGCACACCTACCCAAAATAGGCAAAGACAGCCTGCATGTGCTCTGCCTTAAAAAAAATTCCACTTTCCCATTAAAATGGGAAATAAAGTAAGTGTATCAGTATTATAAATATCTCTATATCAAAGAGAATACTCTGGGGGCATGAAGCAGGTTACAAATGCCCAGCTGAAAGCAAGGCATTCTTTGAGGATCCCAAGCCTTGTCTCACCATTGTGCATGCAGATGCTGTGACTATGTCTTCCCCCTCCACTCAAAATGCAGGTACAGAGAAACACAAGAACATTCTCCTATTTAGAAAGGTTAGAGTGATGCCAAACTCCAGGAGAGCAAAACCTGGAAGAAACAGCAACCACAGCCTTGTTTTTTGCTTTTTTCCCCCCTTTCTTTCTTTATCTGGTGTTGCTGGACAAATCACTGCTAATAGCAGACAGGTTTCACATGTTCTGTATTGATCAATAGCAATCACAACCTACTGAAGTAATAATCTGTGGTAACAATGACACTGAAATATCTTCCCCTCTCATTTACCTTTTTAGGGTTCTCGAGGCTTTCTCCTGATATTAGTGATATCTTTCCAGCCTTCTCTTTCTCAATTTGCTCAAGACAGCTTGGATCCTGACTAAGAGCATTGGCCATGATGTGATACGTAGTACCCAGAAGAAGATTCTGGTTTCGGAAGGCCATTACGTTCTTGTTGAGATACTCTGATTTGGTATCTTCTGTTGGAATTCAAAAACAAAAGCTGGTAACTGGACAACAAAGCAACTTCGTAAAATAAACAAGGTGAAGCAAAGGCTGTTACCAAGCAGGGAGATGGTTTTCAACACTGAGAGCAGGCGTTCAGGACAGCTGAGGTTGCGGCTGCTGCTGTGGGTGAAGCGGCAGTAGGCGTAATTCCATCTCACCAGCCAGTCCTCCCTCGATCTGGCTTCCTTGCGCAAGTCTTTCAGGAGCTTCTTGGCCACTGCAAAGCTGTTCTGTATTCAGATTAAGAGAATTTTCAGACCATGTGTCTGAAGAGGCACTAAACCTGCCTACAACCAAATTAGGGATGAGAAGATTTAAGTAACACCAGTAAAGTTACAGTAAGGCAAAGAGATGCCCACTGCTTGCTGGGTCTCATATTCAGAACCACATTTGTGCTAATGGAGAAGTTTGAATAACAAAAGAGAAGAACAGAGGTTTAAACAACTGAGAGAAATCATTTTACCTGCAAGAAGCATTTAACTGCTCTACAGTACATTCAGAAAATCACTTATATTTGTGTTTTGATAAGAAGTTTCACAGAAGTAACATTAAAGGAAATCTTACTTTTCACTTACTCCTTCAAGAGTGTACAGTCAACAAAGTAATAATGTAATATTTGCTTATCAGATTGCTTAAAATAAACTGTTGTTAATGACTGCAGATTTCTGCAGCATCTCAGAAGATGGGAGACCTTGACTTAATTATTCATCTTGTCTCAAGCTTGAAAGACCAAAGGCCCATCATCAAAAAGGCTGTTTCAGTCATTTAAACAGTCAGATTCAACCAAAAATTTCTAAGTCACTTAACTTTAGTTCTTTGTTAGTGTAAACTAACAGCAGTAATGAAAACTTTGGAAAAAAAAGAAATCCAGCATTGCGGACTGAAGTAAATTATACTAATTCAATCAGAATTTGTTTCTTGTACAGAAGAAATTATTTGTAAATATAAAGCATAATGCTTGACTGCAAGCATCCCTTCCATTAAAGACTGAAACATTTCAGATACTTTATCTGCCCTTTAGAGTGTCCAAAACCATCTGTGGATCAAAGGGGACTTCAGGCACATTTCCAGTAATGACAAATTATAATCAACTTTCTAATTAACATTTATCCTTTTGTTTCTTTCATTGTGGAACCGACTTTCTTGAGCTTTCAAAATGTCCTGGACTGCAGGGTCAAAAAGGGACAAGGTTTGCCCTGGCAAAAGGGTACCAAATACCACCTAAAAGGCTTTTCCAGCTTTTTCTATGTATTTTCTCAGCAAATTGGAAGCTATCAGACAGTATATTCACCTGTTTCCTGGCACTTTCTATCATCTTCATTTTCATATTGAATTTGCAGCTTTTAATCATTGAATGAATGTTTTCACCCTGTTGATCCACTTCCATTTGGTCACCAGCACTGTATTCTCCATCCACCTCCATACTGTCATTGGCCTGATCTGAGGGAAGTTTCTCCTGCAGTTTATCAAGAAAGAAACACCTGCACAACAACAACAACAGGGGTATAGATCACTCTGGTATACATTCAAGGAAATTAATGTTCCAAAGTGTTGATCTGCCTAACAGCACACAAAGCTAATAAAAAATGTCAAACTATAGCTACCACCTTTAGCAGGGCTAAACTCCGGTCTCAGAGTCTGGACACTCCTAACAGGGATCATGTTGACCCTGAGAGCACTGAGGATCTGGTACTGGCAAGATTAAGGTTAGAAAACATCCATTACAGAGTGGGATTTTTTGTTAGTTAGTTCCTTTGTGCAAGCTACAGTCCCTAAATTCACCAAGCCACAACTTTCATTTCAGCTTCACAGACATGCAAAAGACGTGGAGTCTCAATTATTTACTGCGAGTGCCAGGCTGTATTTTATGTCAACCTGCTACTCAAATGTTTATCACATCAACACATGCCAACATCGAAAGCTGTGTTGCTAAACAGATCAGCAACCACACTCACCTTTTGAAAGGAAATTGCCATGCTGAATCCTGTTCCTCCACAGCTAGTCCTATCTAATTTAATAGCACATCTCATTATGTAAACTGTTACTCAAAGCAGAGGACAGCACTACACTCTGAAGTGGCACTTGGCACATCCTTTGTTACTAATTTAAGGTGAGACCAAGGTTTTCCAAAAGCACATAAAGTGTTTAAAACCCTGACAACCCTTCAAGTCATAAATGTTTTGAGACTTTTTTCAAAAGTAAGCCATGCCAGGTATTCAGCCTAATACTGAACTGCAATAAGCTCTTCTGTAGCCATGCTTTACTGACACCAAGAGATAACAAAATAAATCACAGAGCACAGTATGTATCAGCAGAGCTACTGAAGAAGTTATGACACAGGAAAGGAGGACTAATCTAGATTTTCACTGGAAGAATAAATTAGGACAAAGACAGACGCTATGGCAAGGACAGAAAACTTTCAAATTTCAAAAAGCATTGCAGTTTCTTCAGAGCTAATCCAAAGAAGTCTCCAGAGAGCCTTTGTTCTTTCTAGCAACAGCTGCACAACAGAAGTCTCCAATTAAGGAAGCGGTCATTAACTTCTCCATAAACAGGTGAAGCACTGAGAGTGACAGAGCTGGGCTTTTGTATGCTCCCTCTTTTTGGAACTGCCCAAGTATTTTTATTCATAACTGGTTGGCCTTTTGGGTGGTGTTTCATTGAGCTAAATGCAGCTAATCTACTCAATTATAAGTGAATGTTTCAGGGCTGCTGAAATGGGCCAGCTTACACAGTGCATATGGTCACTAATGAAAGAAAATTACTAGTATGTATGTTTCCCTATCAAAATACAGTTTATTCCCTGGCCATTTCTCAACCTCCTTTTGCTCCTCTCCACAGGTTAGTCACACAAACTCCCCGGTTATATTGGCAAAGCTACTACCACAGTTAAAAAGAAAAAAAAAGTCATGCATTGGATCAAAACCCTCCCATAGAAAAACAAGCAGCTTTAGAAAAAGCACTTCCTGGAACTCAACAGGCAGACAGAACCTAAGCCAACCCAAGAATGCAATTTTACCGATTTGTAATGATATCATCCCAGATGTTCATAGGATCCATTTTAGCATCTGGATATCTGCTTGTCCAAGTTCTGAGAAGTCTCTTAAGGGAAGCCTCTGAAGCTAAGTTACCTAGAAATCAATTGAGAACATTTTAAATGCATCTGAAGCCAAACAGCATGAAAACAGACTAAACAAAATATAACCTAACATTCAAACCAGAAAACTGCAATTAAGCAACACACTTGCATTTCTGGGCTTGCACTAAAAATGCTACTTAGTGATCATCATTACTTTTATTTATTGCCGCAACACAGGGGATTCTGTAAAGACATCTGTGTCAATTGCCACTGGAGATCACCTCCAGGTAGTTTCCTTTCCATATATGAACATGCATAGTGGAACTGTTACCCAAATTTAGTATCTAATTTGGTTTATGGTACTTCAGGCCTATATCAGTAGGAGCAAATCTATACACCATATCTATGTCTTCATCTCTGCTAACTGCTATTTACTACCAAAAATAACTCCAATAAAAAAAAAAGCTTAAAACTTTAACTGACACTTTCAAAAGAGATGCTTAACTCTTATCACAAGAATTATGCTAATTAAACTTTGCAATAGAACATGAAGTTATGTTCAATCCTATCTCACAAAACTGTAATAGGTCTTACTGTCAAGAAGACAGTAAGAAGTAATTCCAGACTTATGCTTCTTCAAACAGCAGTCCAGAAATTCAAAGTTCAGGAAACCACAATTACTGAATACAAAAGGAAAAAAACTTTACTTCTCTTGGTCATAAAATTGATGAAATCTTGTATTTCTGTCAAAGCTTGTACAGACTGCAGTTTGGTCATTCGACTTTGATATAACAAGGAATCAATGCTGGAATAGCTCTGAAAAGAAAGGGAGAGAATCAAAGACAGAATTTAAAGCATGGTTCTCTTCAGTGCTCTACAAATTATTGTTCTCTATTCTTTTGTATGTTATGCTTTAGAACCCAACCTCTTACAAGTAATTTAATAGCTGGTAATCAGAGAGCTTTGGACAAGCACAGAGTCATATTCTAGCTGCAATTCCTATCCTAGATTTGAGCCAAGTCCTACAGTCTAATCAAAACTCAGTAATGGATGGAATTTGTAACTTCCCAATGCAACACTTTGCAAGCTTGTTCTGGGGACAGGAGGCCTCTGAAAAGATGAATAAATTTTTTATTGTCACCACAAGCAATTACTCTTAAAAATGTATAAAATATAAAATCAGCAAAATAAAACAAACAAAAACAGGAGAATGCACTCCACTGGCTCACTCACCTTTCATCATTGCAAGCAGTGAATTTAAAAGAAGTTTTTTCACCTGATACAGAAGGCACTGAGTGTTTCTCTTGAGACTATTATCTAGCAGCAGTAATAGCAACAGCAGTTTCATTGTTCCAGTTTACACAAAAAAGCCATACCAGAGATAGAAGACGTTATTACCTGCATGAATATTTGCATGCCATTGCTAATGTAATATTTGGCTCTGTCAAAATCATCTTGCAGGATGTACAGGAGACTGAGTTCTTGGCTGTAGTGCATTTCTATAATGGCTTTCTTCTGTTCTGTCTTCATTGCCTCATCAATAAAGGTTAGCAAAGTCTGGTCATTCTCCCCACTGAGCAGTAACTTCAACTTACTGCGTATTATATAGGGCAGATATGTCTCCTACAAAGTAAGAACACACAGTCTTTATTTCTGCAAATGGAATATTAGATGATCAAATTTTTTGTTATCAGTAGCAAATCAAATAAAGACATTTTTGAATTTTTTAAAAGATATTTTCCCTTTCATCAATTCCTATTTGCTTTTTCCTGTAGCCTATATTTCCAATTCCTATAGCCTTTTCCTATAGCTCAAGAAGCTGTTAGTAAATCTTAGCAGTTTCAAAATCCATGGTTTGGTAACTCTTAAAATAGGAAAAAATATAAGTGAGAAAAGCAACAAAAAAGACTTGCAAAGAAAGGAGACAGTAAAGCTGGTCCTATGGGATCTGCCATAGACTTGAGGTAAAAATTAAACATCAAAATGAACAAGCAGAAGTAATTGTTTCAATTTTTAAAATATATCAGACTCTCCACTAATTTCCATAATAAAGTAACCCAAATAATGCAGTACCAATGAAATAATTTGTAAAAACCTGAAAAAATGGATCATTCCATGTTTTGCTTAGGTCTGGAGGTTTTCCACTGTCAATATTAACAGTAGCACAATATTCCAGCGACTTCCACATTGTGAGGTGGTCATAGCATTCCAGAGAGGCAAGCTCCCAGAAGTCCTTCTCTGCTTCTGTTGGCTCTCCATCTTGCCAGTCTTCTTGGGAGAGTGCCTAGGGAATGAATTTGAAGGGAAAATAGTGCCAGATTCCAGCCAAGAACCTGTTTCAATTCTAAGTCATGAGCAACTTAACTGTAATTAATTCTCATAAAAATATCTATCCGTTTACCAGAGTGTGACAGCAACATTAAATGTAGAAAATTCAAGCTTGACAGTGTTTATACATAAATTAATTTCATGTAGCTATCTTCAGTAAACCTACGTTTTGAAGAGTGAGCATTTTAAAAGAAGGTTAGAGATTTGTCTTCATTTTTACCCACTGCAACTCATGCCATGAACACATGCAATTTGCTCTCTTGGGGTTGCAGTGTGCCCATGTGTTTTTACTTGTCTGCCTAGATAATTCACTTTTTTCTAATTTGATTAGTTTTAAGTAATGAGAGAATTACAAAACAAAAATATCTTGTTGTCATTTTACCTTATCATAATATTGAGCTGCTTCAGCATAATCATTCCTTGCTTCTGCCAACAAAGCCTTCTGTGTAATTTCCTTAGTCCCAATCTTACCACTGAAAATGCCACGAAGGGCATCATAATCCCCAAGGGATCTGTAGAGCCTAGTAAAATTGAGAAGAGAAATCTTTTAAATAGTTCAGCAGATGTATATCAATACAAACAGATGCTATCTAAAAAAATAAATTTGATAAGCAGTAATACTACCAGCTTGAAATAGTAAATTTTTAGGAAGTATTTCTTATGCAAGATCAGAAACACATACTTAACTACATAAATTTCATCTTGTAGGGTAATACCTGAACTACGGAAATTCCTGCAGTTGAAAAGTTATGAACAAGATGTTTTTCAACAGTCTGACAGCACCATAAGAGTGCACAGTTTCAAAGTCCAACTGCTCTCACTGACAGTATTAACTGAGAAAAAATTAAAAGCGTATCTAATTCTAAGAGACAGAAAGACTAAAAAAGAAATCCCACAAGCCATAATAGCAGAATTCTTCACAGGGCAAACCTAAGTGGGAGTAAATTGTCTCAAACAAGAATTTACTTAGCAAGTTCAATCCATCTGATCACATCTGGGGGCAGCTCTGTCCTCCCACGCATCCTTTTGGAGGGGGGCTCCTCCACAGGGGACAGAGCCATCAGGGCACGCTCCAGAAGAAGGATGCCCATGGGCTGCTGCAAACTTGCAAGGCAGCTCGTGCTCACATTAGCTGAGTCCAGTTCCAGTAGCTCTCTGTGCTGGTAACTCATTTCCTGTAAGATAAAACACCAGGTGTCCACTTGGGGTAAAACTATACGGATTTGGTATCCTTTTTCTTACGGTGCAAGGTTTAAAATGGAAATAAGCCATTAGGCCTCCAGAAGTTCCCAATGCAGGGAAAACTGGAATCTTTTCCTTCTGTGCTGTTGCTCTTTGGACAGAGAACAGTACAGAGTAACCCCATATACTCTGGCTCCAAGACATGGGACAACTCGGGACAGAATCACATGGACAGAATCACAAGGAAAGATGGACACATTGACAGCCTGAACTTTTCCTTCTGTCTGTTGGCAGGATTTTGCCTGTACACAGCAGCTGTGCTTCACTTAGTCTGTTCAGTGGTGCACTCCTGCATAAGCCAAAGGCAGGATTTACCACCAAGTCTTCTCTGAGCTGGAGGCTTTCTATCCACACACTCAGCCAGTTTTAGCACATCACAGCTTCCTGTTAGACTTCTCTAGTACTGTACTCATCTACTCCTGCCTGATTCACAGACATGACAGTGATATACATCATATTTAACATTAGTCCAACTACAGAATAATCTCTTTTTCAGGGATAAACAACACAGCTTCCTGTTAGACTTCTCTTGTACTGTACTCATCTACTACTCCTGCCTGATTCAAAGACACGACAGTGTTTCTCTATACCATATTTAACATTAGTCCAACTACAGAATAATCTCTTTTTCAGGGATAAACATTCCTGTTTAGTTGAAGTTTTTTGTTTTTAAATACTTAAATCACTATTCTAAATACAGGTAAATAATTCAAGAAAGCAGCATGTATATTAAATGCAGTGTTAGGTTTTTCCTTTCTTTTGTTTTCTACTAAAGAAAAGTCACAATAGTATCTTAAATAAACTGAAGAAAAAAAATCACGTGGAAGAGGTGTAGTACAGCGTTCAGTACAAAAACCAGCACCGCATTTTAGAATAAAAATTAAAATCAGATTCTTGCAACACGGCATGTTCAAGGATACTATATGAAAAGAAACTACTGTTTGGAAATTGCAACAGGAGACTGAGAACAACCAAGTTACACTTCTTTGATAAATGACAACCACAGTAAAAACTGAAGAACAGGCATCTGCATAAGCAAACGTGACACAATTTGTAGAGCTGGGACTCAAAAAACCCACAGCCTCTTGTAGCTTCCTGAGTTAAAGACCAGTCATATCCTAATGAGGGGCTAGCATATATATTTCCTATTAAAGCAATTTCAATTAGCTGCATACATGTCCCAGACACATTCCTTGACTGCCAGCTTTTAGGGGTTATATCAAGAACACAGTGACAACTGAACAAAAATCTAAAACCTTAAAAACAACTTTGCTAAGGTAAGACCAAAAGCCCTTTCTCATACCACAGGAAAAAGGGTAAGAACAGTGAAAATGTAAGGGTATGTGCCAAGAATGAATATCCTCCCAAACTTAAAATGTACAGACATCACCCCACATTAAAGGAGCTATCTTTCTATTTTTAGTGCATTTTGGTGACTATTTGACCACTTATCTTCTCAAAGCAGAGGAAATGTCCCCTGCTCCATATGCAATGAGCACTGCTTACTTGCACCATATGTTCAAAGATTAGGGAGAATGACATCCAAGCTGGCCTGGCAGCTATAACATCTCTAAGGCAATTGTGTGTTCTTCAGAGGCCAAGCATCTCTTTGGGGGCTATGTAAATTTTTGTCACGCAGTTAACTCTTTTAGGATTTCAGTTGGTCCTTAATCTGCCCTGAAAGTGAATCCCAGAGCTTCATAGTCAATTTTAACATTATATGTGCAGACAAAACCAGCTCTTTTAACCCATCAAGTTATTCTCCTGATGGGACACGAACCTGTGGAAGATTAAGAAGTCAAACAACCAGAAGGAAAGAACAGTAAAGCAGGAAGCTTTTCTGAAACTAGCCAGTATTTATTATGCTGTTTGTATACAGGAAAGAAAAGCTGTACTTCCAAATAGCCAAGCCACTAGGACCCACATTTGTGAGTCAAATGAAAGCCTTGACACAGCTGAGCTCTTGCTCACACTCTCCCAGCCTGCTCTCTTGATCAATGTGAAATCAATTCCCTACTGGGAAAAAACTTCCTCTCACTGCTTGCAGGCTGTTTAGACTTCATGATATTGTACTTTTGCTATTGATGAAGATGGCAAGGAGATGTTTTTATTGCTCTTACAAAGTCTGTATTTTTTATGAAATCTAACTTACTTACTTCTCGAGTCTTCATTTTATGTCTATTCAGAAAAAAAAAGTAGCCTAATGCAACAGTGTTATTAGCAGGGTCTAGACAGCATAATTCAACACAAATAATGCCATCAAGACAGAACTAACAAATGCGATGTCAAGAGGGAATATTAACAGACAGCTATTGTGAGACGCTGGCTCAAAAAATACCAAGACAGCCCAGAAAAATCCCCATAGTATTTGACCTTTTATGCAGCTGCATAGAAAAAAGTAAACAAGAAATTACATTTTTTCAGATGTGTAATTACAAGTACTAGGAAGCAAAGTTTCTCTGTTTACAAAGCTAGTTCGAACTAGATGGTTCTCTTGTATTTGGAAGGATACCTACTGTCACAGAGTATTTAAATTTCCATAACAAATAAGAAACCATTAGCTGTCACTGAAAAAAAGATTCCTTTGAGAGCTAGGAATCACAACATCAATACAGTTGATAAGAATCACTAAATACAGTGACAGTGGGTATTTAACAGGTGCTGGGAAAACGTTATCTCCCTGAAAACTGGCTTAAAAGACGAAATTCACAATGTATTCCAGGTCAGTATATTCTCATAACAGAAAAGCTCGCGTCTCCTCTCCACAACAACTGCAGTGCACCCACTTGTCCTCTGGTGAGCCCTTCCTTCATTACTGAAAATCCCCAGACAAGTACTTCAGGGGACTAATTTGAAAAAAAATAAACAAGAGAGGCTAACAACAAACAGTCTGACAGCTACTGATATCCTCAAGACATCAAAGAATTCCTCAGTAAGCACTTCCCAGAAACAGGAAGATAAGCACAACACCCACATAACCCTTTCAATTGTTCTCAATTCCCACTTCAATTGAAATAGCTTTCATTTGTAATCAAACCTCTTCTTGTTACTGATGCAATTAAAACATTAAAAGGTGACTCAAACTGAGGAGATCTGAAATCTAAAAACCTTGAAAAATCAGTTCAGAGGTATGGCCTACCTTGTTCGCCTTAAGTGCCATTTGAAATACCCATTTGGTTAAAATTCTCCTTCATTGACAGTGTTTGACCTTCACTACCCTGGGTTTATCACACGTTCAGAGACATTATATCCAGTTACTTTCATGCCATATATCGGGATTTACCTGGATGCACGCAATGAAGGGTGGAAAGTATGACAGGCTCATACTGAGGAAATTATTGAAGTCACTCAGCAGCTTCTGGACAATGGTGTTTTTCTCAGAAGGGTTTTTAGATTTTTTTACCTCATGAAAAATTCCACTAAACAAACTGCTGAAAAGTTGCTTGGCAAATGTCGGATCTTTCTGTGAATTACAATAAAAAACAGTAAGGTCACTGAACTTTGCTGTGACACAACAGATTGTCAAATAAAATTAAAAGATATGACCCACCCTGTACCTAATCCCTAGACACTCTTTGAGAATGACTATTTAAACTGGCATGCATCTCACCTGTGCTGGGAATTACTGTACTACCCCATTAAACACCATTTGAATTCTTCTACTTAAAGAAACTTTAAGGCAATGCAAATTTTCAGCCAGAGTGTCAGGGGAGAGGGTGGAATTTTCAATTTTCACATACTCACAACTCCCATTACAGGAAGCAGACACCCAATGTCAGGGACACCACAGTCCATGAAGTGAGTTTTAGTAAATTAAAAAAGACATCAATGTGTGAGGAGACCTGCTCCTAAAAATTGAGGCAGCTAACAGAGACACAGACTGTCTGTACAGACAGACAGTTTAATCTGAGATTTAAAGGCTTTTTTTTTTTTTTTCAATCCAGAAACACACTTGTGTGTGTAACATAATCCTATGCATCATGGTCTATCATGGGTCTGGAATTTGGTCTATCTAATGCTACTCAGAGTACTCGTGACTGTGCTACTTCTGTCCTTTACAGAGAGATAAGGGACTATCAAAAGTAATGAAACACAAAGGTAATCAGGAAGACTGTGACTTCCCAAAGACTGTAAAATGGGATTCAGTTTACTGTTCACTTCAGTCTGTAGTTTCTATCACTCTCATGTAGGAAAAGGAATATTAGATCAGCTTTACTGAGCAGTCTGAGTCCAGTCTTACACTGAGTTCATTTGTATTTTTACAAGTCTATTAGAGACATACAATAGAAGAGAAATGGCTGCTGAACAGTGAGATGTCCTTTGCAATAATGTCTGCAGAGACCACCGTCTGTTTCTCAAGCAGAAGAACCTGAAGGAAATGGACAACAGCTGATGCATCCAGTTCTCAACTGCTGAGGTGAGGCAAGCAACAAAGCCTCTTCTCTGAACACTGCACCAGCACAGGGGTAGGAGAAACACTCCCTCAAAACAGAGTCTTTAAATGTGGATCACAGTGGTTGACTGCAAATGTGTATCACAGTGGTTGACTGCAAAACTACAAATCAATTTTCAAAGTGGTTGCCCAGCTATCTGACACTTTCCCTACAGGACCAGAAAACTTCACAAGTGATCTCTGAGAAGCAGACAGACCTGGGCAAGGCCCTGCAGAGGGGCAATGAGACTGCAGTATTCAATCTGGATGTCAGGAAGGTCTCCCACTCGGTAACTTCTGTACAAAATAACCTGGGCATCATACTTCATCTTCAGCTCAGATTTTATCTCCTGAAATGCATTAATCATGTAAAAAAAAAGTTAGGAAATGGCCTCACGCTGTGCCAGGAGAGGTTTAAATTAGATATTATGAAAAAAATTTCACTGAAGAGTGGTCAGGCATTGGAACAAGCCTCCCACAGAAGTGGAGGAAACACCATCACTGGAAGTGTTTAAAAGATAGGGGATTTCATTGGTAGTATTTTGGACTTCCATACAGAAAGCATTTACAGGTTCTCTCTTGTACGGTGGAAGGAAATGCTAGCTTTAGCCTGCAAGTAAACAAAAATGGACTAAAATAGGTGTTTGTGTGGTTCTTCCAGACATAAGTTCTGTTTACACAGTTGTCTGCATTTGCAGAGTATTACAGGAGTGTCTCAAACTGGTAGCTCTCAATCCTGGATTCCTGCTCTTGCGACTAAATGCTATCATTTTTTTACAATAATGTGTGCTATTTTTAGAACAGGAACCTCTGAAAAACCGCTGGAGAGCTTAAAAACACTTAGATTTATTGTAAGTACGTAACACAACCAGAAAACCCACAAAGTAGTAAGTTTCTGGCCTTGAGAAACACTCAACAAATGATTATTACTGACATTCCTTCAGGTTAAAAGTTCAAACCAGTTCTGGACAGTCCATCAGCTGCATCACATTTTTGAGTT